>NC_083280.1:12421850-13033985 GCF_963506605.1 Zootoca vivipara
GTGATGTAGATTAATAAGGACGTAGGGAGGAGTATCCCTTAATTGGGAGCACCGCCATTTCTAGGAGATGTGTTCTTTGTCCTCTTGCTGTGATTATTAAATATTCTAACTGGTAAGGGGTTCCTTTTGTTTTATTTCTTATCTACTGCCACAGGGGTGGGGTGTAGGAAGCTGATTCCTCGAAGCCTGACAGTAGATGTTTTGGACTGATGTTCTTATATTTTTTATGTTGCATGACACCTCAATATGCTTGATGAAAGTGTGGAATACAAATATATAAGCAAACAACCTTTTGCCTCCCCTACAATATCCTTTTTGAGGTGATGTGGCCAGAACTGCACACAGGATTCCAAGCATGGCTTCACCAATCCTATGTTCGGGCAGCAGTGGATGGATGGCATTGTGGCAAATGGCTGTGTCCCCTGTCTATTCCTATGTGTTTGGGAGTCTACCTCTCTGCCTGAAAACCTCTCTAATCATTCCACATTGGCAACAAAACTATGAGCATTTAAAAAACAAACAAAAACAAAACACCAGAAGTGTTAAAATATCCAGGCGCATAGCAAGGGAGGGGCGCAGGGGGCGGGCCGCCCCTAGCTCCATACTAGCTCCAATCGTGCGGGGGCAGCGCATGGGGCAGCGCCCCGGCCCCTGGACCGCCCCTCACCTCCTCCGCCCGAGCAGGAAGAAAAAGAGTGCACTACGGAGCGGGTTGCTGGGTGGCAGCAGCAAAGCGCTCTGTAGCGTGCTCTGCTTCAGAGATCGCCGGCCACCCGGATGGACTGTGCATGTGCGGAGCAATGCCCCGCCCCCAGCAGTGCCGCCCCGGGCAGCCAAGCTGCAATGTTCGCCACTGAAAATATCACATAAGCTTTGATGCACGTTATCTCTATGTGGGACAAGAAGCTACATGTGAAAGGTATGCAGTTGCAAATCACCATTTTGAAGGGAGTTGCATTTGAGTCTTTCTCTGGAAGCCACAGAGAACAAAGGATGTGATAATGAGGTCTCTCCTGTAGAGAAAATAGCTTCAGGTTAATGGAGACTCTGGGGAGAGACAGACCTTTGATTTTAGGTCTGTTTGGAGTTATTTCAAATTACAAGAAAAGGAATCCCTATTGAAATGTGCATGATATTATACAAGTATCTGGATGTAGAATTGATTGTTGTATGTTCTGTTTTGAAGAAAGTTCTGTTAGTAAAGCTTTGAAACCATATTTTGGGTCTAGACAACCCCCCCCCCCAGAGGAGTCAGTTTTTATTCATCCTGTTGCTTCAAGCTATACAATATTAATATCTGCAACAGCAAGGCCAATGAGAGTTGGGGCCTAGGGAGAGAGGCATGGCTAGTGAGCCTATGGAAGATACCTGTGGGTCACATAGTGAGACCTGGAGGGCCACATTTTGCCCACGGGGTCTGAGTTTCCCTCCCCTGGGTGAAATCTAAACACATATAAAGAACACTGTGAAAATGTTTTTTTTAAAAAAAAAGGTTTTAAAAATATATTGAATTTGCCATTAAGCTTACCTTCGCCATCTAGTGTCACATTTGTATAATACACTTAAAACATACTGAAAACGTTATATTTGCAGCTGTATAGCTGAGTCCCTAGTCCCATCTTTCTTTAGCAGGATTGGAGCAAATGTTTATCAGTTGTTTCCTCCATCCAGCCCCGACTCATCATGTCAATCAAACAATGGGAGTTTTTTTAAAAAAATAAAAAAATAATAAAAAGATTGATACACTATTACGGGTGAATTGACTTTCAATCAATTGTTCTGTGGCCATGATCTCTTCCTGACTGTGCACTGACTTTGTTGTCCAGAGCCAAAAACGCTGAACATTGTCAAGAAGACAGGTTTCACAGTTCACTAAATACCCGAATTAATTGTTTCTCACTTATCTGGCACATTTTCACAGGAACAGATGGCTCCATCTTTAATGCAAAAACAAACAGAACAACAACCACAACCAGCCACAACCCCCTCGGTTTGTAGAGATGGGGCTCAGTAATAACAAAGGAATCTGTCCTCTTATTCCTATAGACTGGTCTTTTAACAAAAATATAGAGGAGCTTAACAACAACAACAACAAATGCATGTATAATTCAATAAGCAACATATTGGATGCATGTAACAGCTGGCTGTGTAATAAAGCCACTATTGATGATGGGGCTTTAAATAGAACTTCCTCAAGAGTTTGGCAGGCTTGGGGAGAAATGCCAGCACCATTAAGTAATGGAGGGAATAAGCGAATGATCATAGAGGGACAGGAGAAGGCACATTTAATGGGACAGATTGCAGCCTTAATCAGATTTAAAAGACATACACTATCCGGGGAATCATAGTTCTTTGATAAAAACTATGTTTCTCTAGCAGAAAATTCCTAGCAGACTAAGCAAATGACAATTCACAGGAGTCTTGAGGGGAAGCCACATTACTCATACTGGCACAAAACCCACATAGGCTTGTAGTGTAGATCAGCCGAGAGAGCTGGAAGAGATAGGGTTCAAATATTTCAAAATGTCATGACCTTGATCTGAAGGCAGCCCTGTTTAGGGGATGTTGATGTTTTATTGTGCTTTTCATATTCTGTTGGGAGCCTCCCAGAGTGGCTGGGGAAACCCAGCCAGCCATTCTCAAACTGCAGGGTCAGGGCCAAATGATTGAGGTGCTGAAACACTTCGTCCATCATGCAGAGATTGCAGAATAGATGGTGTTGTTTCAGACATCAGGTGAATGACCACATTTTAAATCCCCCCCCATGTGTCAAAATCTTATTGGCAATAGAAAACCCAGCACAGAAGGTAATGAGAACCTTCCTCCTTGCTATGTCAGGGTATAAAAATATACAGAGAGGTTTCCTGGATTGGCAAGGGTCTAGGCTAGAAACCTTTCTAACACTATGATTCCACGATCGCTCTTTAATTTTGGTTTCTGCATTCAGAACTGGAATTCTGCGCCAGCAGTCTGAAGCGGAACAGCCCATGTAATTACCTCGACACCATCCTACCACTTGGTTCTCCTCCATATGTAGACCAGGTCTTCGTGAGTCACCCATTAAGAGGTGGTACAATATAAACCAAGAGTTTTCTCGCCCTGCTTCTGGCCCTCTCCATGATGGTATTGCTGACCTGCTGGCGGTGCTGGAAACTCTTTGCCAGTCTAGTGGACCCAGCATATACCTGACCTCACCAACCTCTGGAGCCGGCTTGGTGCACACACCTAATTTCCCTGGAGGAAGGGTGGAATACAAATGTAATAAATAAGTGAAGGAGGAGATGAATGTCCTCTTTCAACCCAGTTTAATTTTGTCCTACTCATAAATCTGAATGGCTCAAGTGCAGTGAAGGCCATACTAGGTTCTGAATTAATACTAGCCTCATGAAGCGTGAGGCAAAAGACTGTAGTGCAGGGAAGGGGGTGAGGTGATGGAGTGAAGGACTGGATTGTGTTTGGTCTCCCTTTCTTTCACTCAGAGGTTATTAATATTAGAGAGAGAATAGACTCTGCAAAGGCCGGAAGCTAACAGCTTGCTTCACTGCTTACATGCTTTAAAGGGGAGAGAATCACAGACTTATTAATCTGAGAAGGGCTGTCAACAGTTTTATTATGTTGATGAATTAACTGGCTTTTAACTGATTAATTACTCAATTAAATTTAAATAAATGTACAGATTGCAAAATCTCAACAAATGCTCCTTTTGTGATGATTCTGATGAAAAGAGACTGTTTCATAAGATAACAAATTTCAATAAGCAAAAGTTCCAGCTCATTGCTAGAAGGGAAGGCCGTCTGTCACATTTCCTTCTTTGTCACATTTGGGGACAAGGAATATTCAATATTATGTTAGACACTGACATGGCTTGAAATAAACAAGTTCAAGATCTGTCAGTGTCATGAAAGACTTGGAAAGATTTAGAAGACAGAGTGGCACTGATTTCAGCTGTGTTCTAGGAGAGTGTTCTTCAACATTGGGTCTCCATATGTTGCTGGACTACAACTCCCGTCATTCTTGACCATTAGCTAAATTGGCTGAAGATCATGGGAGTCATAGTCCAACAAAACCTAGAGATCCAGGTTTGAATTTCAGTGCTCCACGGAACAAGTGGACGCAATCAGCATCTCCTGGTAGATCTTTGGATGATTGTCAGAAGAATATAAAAGATGTCAGGAGGTGCAGCTCAGCAATAAACAAGCACAGGTGTCAGTGAAGTTACCTCTTTATTCAAAGAAACCAAAACAGTGCAGGCCTAGTGATCCCAGGAACTCTTTTCAGTAGGTCTTGCCCCAATGAGGCAGGCAGTTGCCAGGATTGAAGGTCCCCACCTTCCCATAGCTGCTTAATTCTGCTCCTCTTTAGATTATTATTTTTTATCCCAAGCAATCAGAGACTGAGTCTGTGTGCAACCAATCTCTCTTCTACTCTTTTCATTTCTCTGTGTGTTCTGGGAGACCAGAGGAGTGGAAAGCTGATTCACAGCAGGAGGGGGTGACTCCCTGGCTTCTTCAGCAGCTGGCTTCATCTCTGTCTCCTGTCCCCCCCCCCTCCAGTGTCTGAATCAGGACTGATTCTAGGAGCCCCAGTTTCTTCCTGCTCACTAAACACTGTTGCCTCTTCAGCTTTACACACACACACACACACACACACACACACACACACACGTCTATTCCTTCTTTCCCCTCTGACCACTCATCGTCACCCCACCACCAATCCCCTGGCTCTGAGCCTTTTCCCCCTTGGGGTTCCCTTGGGGTTCCCCAACTGGTACCTCCCACCACTCCTCTACATCCAGCCAGTCCATGACAAGAGGTGTCTAACTCCTGATAGTTTAACAAAAAACAGGAACAACAATGGCTAAAGCTCTGCACGGCTACGCGATCTATGGGAATGTGAACACATCGGATCTTCCGTTTATCCTACCTGTAAAATGGGTACTACCGGTAAGGATTGGGTGCAATGTTATGCTGGGGGTTGTGGTCAGATTTCCCCACACTAGCAGAGAGGGGACTACTGGAGTATTCATAGTACAATAATCACTGAGTTTTGCCACAAAGTGCAAATGCTGTCAGTGTAGACAATACAGAGCTGCCTGGACCATTGGTTTGCCTTGGTGTGTGGCAGCTTTTTATGTTCCTTTGGTCATCCTTGATCACTCACTTCCAGCTGTAAATCCTTGTCTCCCTTTTGCTGAGCAGCAGTCAGAGCTGTAAAATTTAGTTCCAGTTTATTACTCAGTAGGACAGAGGGCAGGACTGCAGGGTATGTGTAATTACGCGGTTACTTGTTTTTGTTTCTTCTTCCTTTTTTAAAAAACACAACAATGTGCCAAACTGAGGTTGACGTTTGATGTAGAAGGCTAGCACAGGAGGAGAGTAACTGCTTAACTCTTTCTTGGCATACGGTTTCTCTATTGAAAATCTCCTCCCCCCAGCAGCTTTTACCAGCAAAATGCATCTAAATGGGTATAGTCAATGTGATGTTCTCTAAATGTTGCTGGACTACAGCTCCCAGCATACCTGACCCTTGGGCATGCTGGCTGGGGGTGATGGGACTTGTGATCCAATGATACCAGAGAATGCCATGTTGTTGTTCTTTAGTCATTTTCCCCAACATCAGGGTCTTTTCCAGGGAGTCTTCTCTTCTCATAAGGTGGCCAAAGTATTGGAGCCCCAGCTTCAGGATCTGTCCTTCCAGTGAGCACTCAGGGCTGATTTCCTTCAAAATGGATAGGTTTGATCTTCTTGCAGTCCATGGGACTCTCAAGAGTCTCCTCCAGCACCATAATTCAAAAGCATCAATTCTTCGGTGAACAGCCTTCTTTATGGTCCAGCTCTCACTTCCATACATCACTACTGGGAAAACCATGGCTTGAACTATATGGACCTTTGTCGGCAAGGTGATGTCTCTGCTTTTTAAGATGCTGTCTATTTAATAATAACAATAACAATAACAATAACAATAACAATAACAATAACAATAACAATAACAATAATTTATTATTATTTATACCCCGCCCATCTGGCTGGGCTTCCCCTGCTACTCTGGGCGGCTTCCAACAAACATTAAAATACATCAAATCACAGATTAAAAACTTCCCTCAACACGGCTGCCTTTAAGTGTTTTCTAAATGTCAGGTAAGTTGTTTATCTCTCTGACCTCTGATGGGTTTGTCTAGGTTTGCCATTGCTTTTCTCCCAAGAAGCAGGCATCTTTTAATTTCGTGACTGCTGTCACCATCTGCAGTGATCATGGAACCCAAGAAATTAAAATCTCTCACTGCCTCCATTTCTTCCCCTTCTATTTGCCAGGCGGTGATGGGACCAGTGGCCATGATCTTGGTTTTTTTGATGTTGAGCTTCAGACCATATTTTGCGCTCTCCTCTTTCACCCTCATTAAAAGGTTCTTTAATTCCTCCTCACTTTCTGCCATCAAGGTTGTGTCATCTGCATATCTGAGGTTGTTGATATTTCTTCCGGCAATCTTAATTCCGGCTTGGGATCCATCTAGTCCAGCCTTTCGCATGATGAATTCTGCATATAAGTTAAATAAGCAGGGAGACAATATACAGCCTTGTCGTACTCCTTTCCCAATTTTGAACCAATCAGTTGTTACATATCCAGTTCTGCCATGTAGGATCCTCATAATGTCTGGTGATAGAATGAATGGGCTTCCATCACCTTGATTTGCAGTCGACCCAGGAATTATATGGGTGATTAATGAACCTTGAGGGAGGGGTGACAACAACCTCATCCTTTCCCACCAGAGCTCATAATGTTGATGCATAACATGCATGGATAGTATCATATTCCCCCCCTGGAAACTGAAGTTGGCATCATTTGCCCTGCACTTATTCCATATCACAAGTCTAGGTGGAGCAACTCTTGGGAATGTGAAAGATTTCGACCCCAAAGAAAGATATGGCAGGTTATGCAGCTGGATGAGGGACAACAATCTCATAAAACATTTGCAAGGAAATGTTTTGCAATCAAAAGAACTGACCCCAATGGAGAAGACTTTCCCAACGAAAGATTGCCAGGCAAGTGGATTTGGTCATCTAAGGACTACTTGTGTTCTGGGCAGATGTCTGCAGCAGGGTTCTTGATCAAGTGAGAAGCATATACAAGCAGTACAGCAGGATCCCTGTATGCAAATGGTTTTCCGAATATGTGGGAAGCCAGAAGGAGCTGCATGAAAATAGATGTGGTGATGAGGTCAACGCAAACCTTTTGTAGTTGTGTTGCTCCTTCATGCAAGTAATGAATGCAAAGTACTCCAGTTTCACACAAAAATTAGTGATGCTTTCATTAGGAAGCAATGGGTTAAGTGTAAAGAATTTATTTCAATGTGATAAGCCCCACCACCACCACCACCACCTCCTCCACCCAAAGCAGCTGGCTTTGGCTATGAGTCTTTGGCTATGAATGCTGATCATGCATGTGCAAAATCTTATTCAATATTGCAAGCCAGAGAAGATCTCACGGGGACAAAATTATGTTTGAGTAGACAAGTATAGTCAAAATAAAGTCAACCCAGACAAATTCGTTTACTGAACGTGGCGTTTCAGTACCATCAATACAAATTACATAATTCAGGCACATCAAAGTGATTATCTAATCATTCGTTCGAGATGTTCCTCAATGAAATGGGCTTCTCTGCCGTGCTAAGCAGTTTTCCCCTTACCTCTCTCGCCCTGATTTCGCCACTGTGATCCAATGGTCACCTCCAGGCTTGATTACTGTAACTCGGTCTAAGTGGGGCTGCACTTGAAACTGACCCAGAAACTCCAGTGGGTGCAGAATGCCGCAGTGAGACTCCTTACGGGATCTTCGCCGTGGGATCACATTCACCCAGTGCTATACCAGCTGCACTGGCTCCCGGTGGAGTATAGGATCAGGTTTAAGGTGCTGGTTTTAACCTTTAAAGCCCTATACAGCCTAGGACCCTCGTACCTACGGGACTGCCTCTCCTGGTACGCCCCAAGGAGGACCTTACGGAGATCCCGGGCCCCATAGAGATTAGGCTGGCCTCAACCAGGGCCAGGGCTTTTTTGGCCTTGGCCCCAGCCTGGTGGAACGCTCTGCCACAAGAGATCAGGGCCTGCAAGACAGAGTTGTTCCGCCAGGCCTTTGGTCAGGGCTCAGCCTGACTCCTTACCTACCAGTAATATAAATGAGGCCTCCCAGCATTCTCACAGGCCCAAATAAGATCAGCGTAAACAGTTGGGCCCATGAGCACTTACTGTTCCCAACCCTAACCCTGCAGAAAGCCATCTAATTAGACTTTAATTTGATTTTGACCTCTTTTTAGGAGGTAATTTAATTATTGTTTGATTTTATACCAATGTTATATATCTGATGTTAGCTGCCCTGAGCCCAACTTCGGCCAGGGAGGGCGGGATATAAATAAAAGTTTATTATTATTATTATTATTATTATTATTATTATTATTATTATTATTATTATTATTCTATTCCTAAAAGGTACCAATAGTCAACCATATATATACATATCTGAACACTATGATGGCTTCTAAACATTTTGACATATTCCTGACTTGCTGATCCTATTACAAAGTTAATTTCATGCAATTTTTTCTCGGGGGGGAGGGGAGAGACATAGATTTAGGGTGTTATTTCATGTTACAATATATCTCTTTGGACATCATTCATAATTGGTCTCTCTTGAGGAGTGGGATGTGTCCTGCTTCACCAAGTAGAGTCCTCTAGTTGGAAGGCTGTCAGAGGCAAGCAGTGGAGACTGCTCTCTTAAGATGAATGGGGCATTGCCCCAATAAACTCATTTTGCCCTCAGCCAGCCCCCACCTGCCTGTTTCCTTCCTTCCTTACAACCAACCAACCAACCAACCAATCAATCCAGGTGTGCCCTTCGCTGCCAGCTTTCCCCTCCTGAGTTTCAGTGTTGCCCTTACAGAACTCAGCAGTGAGAAGGTTGTGGACAAAACAAGAATTCATCAGCTCTGCCCGTCATTGGCTCTGGCCCCACCTAATATTGGGTTCCCTGCCTTCTGCCCTACTAAACCCAATGGGACCCAGCCACCAGTAATGGCCAGCCCCATATTTGAAGGGGCCGGCTTTTTGAATGGTTGCCTTGCTGGAGAGCCAGAAGAAAGGCAGAAACAAACTTCATTAAAATTGGGTGCTTGACAAGGAAATGTCTAAGGAGTCATCACATTGTAGGCTGGAATTATCTATTTTACTTCCCAGGGAAGACACCCCACGTGGAAATTGATGTTCTTCCCAACTATTATATTCTGCAGAGACTGAGATTTGTACCTAATGCCTTGACCTCACTACAATTTCCCTTTCCTCGAATAAAGTGATGTATAGTTGTTGTTCAGTGCTTGAGGGGTGATGCATAGTTATTGCTCAGCACGGTACTTAAATGATACTTTTTGTTCTTATTATCGTTTGTATTTGTTGCTTCAGCAGAATAGTCATCTTAAGTGCAATAAGTGATATAAATCCCCAAAATTATGGGTTTACAATGAAAATACTGACATGATATTTTATATAGCATCAATGATAGGCAGTGGTGTAATTGTTTTTCAGCTTTACCCATTTCCACTAGCCATTGCAGTCTTTCCCTTCTGACAAGCAAATCACAATTTGTTTTCCCCAACCATGGATTCTATCAGCAGTAGCCAACGGGGTGCCCCTCCAGATATTGCTGGACTACAACTCCCATCTGCGGGCAGGGTTGATGGATGTTGTAGTCCAACAACATCTGGAGGGCACGACATTGGCTACCACTGGTTTAGGTCACAGGTGAAGGTGATAATTAGGAATCCTCAAACTGGTGGTCAAGTCGCCACTTGGGAGCTGCCCTTGACCCATACCTGCCAAGTTGCTGTCAGAGAAATAAGGGACCGGGCCGGACATAGCAGACCAGAAGTAGTGCTGCCACCATTTTGGAACTGGGCGGAGCATGCTCAGAAGTGACTTTTGATGCTGCTTTGCCCAGTTCCAAAATGGCCGCCGCGCGAGAAGTCACACTGCCACCATTTTGGAACTGGGCAGAGCAGCATCAAAAGTTGCTTCTGAGCATGCTCCGCCCAGTTCCAAAATGGCCACCGTGCCAGAATAAACTGGGGAAAAACAAAAAAATCCATTTTTTCAGCTAGGAACAGCTGGAAAAATGGGGATTTCCCGGGGAAAACGGGAGACTTGGCAGCTATGCCTTGACCTTCTGGTGAATGCTCATTTCCCAGGTTCTCAGAGTTTAAAAAATGGCATAGGTAAAAGATATTTAAACTATGGCATTGCACATATTGGAATGCTAGAATTTGCTACCAGAAGCTTTGGTAATGACCAAATTAAAGCTTAGGTGGCTTTTAGGGGTATGTTTACAAGCACAATCCAAAGTGTTGGTGGTGAGCTTTAAAGCCCTAAATGGCCTCAGCCCTATATACCCGAAGGAGCGCCTCTATCCCCATTGTTCAGCCTGGACACTGAGATCCAGTGAAGATCTCACTCATGGTTCCTTCATTGGCATTGCGAGAAGTGAAGCTACTGGGAACCAAGCAGAGGGCCTACCTGGCAGGGGCACCAACCCTGTCAAATGCCCTTTCATCTGATATCAAGGAGATGAGTAATTATATAACCTTCAGAAGACATCTGAAAACAGCCCTGTATAGGGAAGCTTTTAGCTAGGAATGATGGGAGTTGAAGTCCCAAAACATCTGGAAGGCTGAGTATCCCTATCCCTGGGCTAAGTTCACTTGCTGAGGGGCATTGTGGGTTAAAGGTGGCTGGTGTACATAGTCAGAAGGTCGCTGATGTCTGACAATGGGCCTGGTGCAAGCTGGCAGGTGCTCGGGAGTGAAAGTTGGTGGAGTTTGCATTTGGAAGCTGGTGGGTCCCGTAAGGCTGAAGTAGGCTGGTGCTTGTTGATGTAAACTGGCCGATGTAAACATCTTTGGAAGCTGGTGGACAGAAACTCTGTGGATATTTGTGGAGTGAAGCTGAGGTGTGTATGCGAATGAATGGAGAGTGGCTGGTGAGTGTGCCCAATGGCATTCTTCATGGGTGTCAGCTGGTGTGTGACTTTTTCTGTGGCTGGGATGTTTCAAACGTGATTGAGGTGAATGGTGTGTGTCTGGGTGCATTCACCCAGGTGAGGTTGCCCTCCAGATACACCATGCCTGGGAATAATATGCTCAAGGGTGGTGGTGTCTCCCTCCAAATGCAGGAGGAATGGATGATCCAGTGGATAGTCATGGGTAGAAGCAGTGGAAGTTGGCAAGTTAGGGAGGAAATTGCCAGGCAGAAACCAGTGGATGCTGTTGGATGGTAGGCATCCCACTCACTGCACCTGAATTTGTGTCAGGAATGAGCCAGCTCCAAGTGAAGGTTTGCAATCAACTGCAGAAAGCAGCCAGGAACAGAGAGGCTTTGATGTTAGTCAAACAGGGGAGAGCCGGCAGCTGCAGACTTCAGCTCTTCCTGACGTTGACGGAGAGGCTGATAAGGCAGTAGCTGAGAGCAGGCTAGAACACAGCCAAAGCTTGCTGGAAGCACAATAGACTCAGTTACAGCCTCTCAGAACTGGAAGAGGTTGGAGCTGATCCAGTAAGTCTGAGGAGTCAGTGAATGGGAGGGTTGTTAGACAGGAAGCAAAACAAGAGACGTAAAGGTTGTAAGTTCAATATCTGCTGGAGACTCTGGAAGGAGTCTTCAGAAGGGTCATCTTGAGTAAGGATGCTGGAGGCTTTGTTAGAGCTGTCCGGAGCTATCTGTTTGTTTTTGCAATAAATCCTCCTTTTCAATTAGCTATGCTTACTGTGTTATCAAGCTGGGAACCTGGACTCCTGACAATTTGCCTTTCAGGGATGTCTGGCAAAGCTTTTCCCGAGGCCACCCATGAAAGGAATGAAGAGAACAGCAGGGTTTAAGCATGCCTCCTTCTATTTCTATATAAATGCCTTTCTAAAGACACCTACTATTAAATTTGTGTTCATTACACCTTCCCCCTTCCCCAGTGTATAATGGGAGGCTATGCAGATGCTTACTGAGCTGTTGCCATTGCCTATGGACTGCCTGGGACGCCACCAACAGACATAGTGGGTGATAGTAAAGAGGGTGGAGGGAGGGAAAGTCCCATGGAGGAGATGGATCCAGGGAAGATGGAGCAGGCTTGGTGGACTAACTTCCTGACTCAATAGCATAAGGTACCCTCATATGCCATGACACACTCTGCTGAAGTGATGTCCCACCTGTGTCCATATGAGGTACCCTCATATGCCATGACACACTCTGCTGAAGTGATGTCCCACCTGTGTCCAATATTGCAAGACAAACAAGGAGAAAAATGCTGCAGCAAATTTGTGTTAAAGGAATTCATTGAGACTGTATGCACAAGATATGAATAATTTGCTAAGCACAAGGCAAAAACAGTATCTGGTTGCCTTTTGGCTTAACTTGCTGAGACAAATACAACAAATATAGGAAGCAGAATACGAGACCGTAGCAACTGCCGCTTTGAGATATAGAGCCCACCTTGTTGAAGCTGCCTTCACCTCCACTAGGAAAACCAACTTTCTCTCCCAGAGCTATAGTTAAATATTTCTTGGTGGCATTACACAGACGTGTTCATATAATAAACAGAATCACAGGGGGGAGGCATTTGGGGGCGGAAAAAAATAATCAATGTTTTCCAAATGAATGGGGGGATGTGGAAGCCCATTAGGGAAATAAATGGTCTTTCAATTGTCTGCAAAAGGCAGCACAAATAATGTAGAAGCATAACCACCACACAAAAAAACCAAGCGACCCAAACAAAACCATACCTTATGTTTTAAACACACACACACACACACACACACACACACACACACACACACACACATATATGTCACACAACTTATTCTCAAAGTTCCCTTGCTTTTCTGGATTTAAGTCATTAAAGGTCAATATTTTCAGAATGGGGTCCTTCTCCCCGCATGCGCAACTGTGGCTAAATAGGCTTGGAATTGATTTGTTTTGAATTACAAGATACACAGAACGTCTGTATATCTGGCCAGCAACAAAAAAGCACTTTGGTTTTATAGAGGGGGCACTGAGATGACACCAAGGGTGCATGATGCAGTGGTGTAATGAAACCGAGATCAATGTTAAAACGAATGTAGCACCACTGAGAACTACACACAGATCAATACTCTTGTAAGCCATCAAATGCAATCTCACTATATAGTCTTGTTAGAGAGTACAGTCGGCGCTAGGTGGACTTGCCCCCCCTTTATTCCCTGAATATACTGTTGATTCTGCTATAAATCCCTCCAACTTTTAGGGTGCTTCTTTTAAGCATCCCTTGTTGTTGAGGTGGCAGGGCAGGTGGAAGAGGAGAGGCATGCAGAGGCCAGAGAATGAATTCTGAGAGGATGGATGTCCTATTTGCCATTCTTTGGACCCACTGGAGAATTGACCCAAACCTGCTGGAGCCTTGAATTGGGTGCCTGCAGCGCAGCTGACTAAGTCCTGAATGGGGCGTAATTATTATTATTATTATTATTATTATTATTATTATTATTATTATTATTATTATTCCATTGAGCTTAGTGCCTGTATGTAAAAGCAAGTTTAGTGTGAGAGACCAGGCTGATGAATTGCCACGAGGGCTTAAAAATAAATTCACAAACTTGATATGGAAATGGGAAGAATTTAAGATTGGGGGAAATCAGAAACTGCTACTCTTTGTATGATGAAGAAACAAAACCCCAGATGGTTCTATGCACATAGGAGCAGGCTTAATCCTCAATTTCTGGGGTTGCCAATGGCAGGGAGAACTAACCATTTTAATGGTGTTCCTGAATGCACCTCAGTTTCCTTTGTCAAAAGTAAGTAAAATGGTTGCTAAAGGTGAGTGAATCTTTCAATTGTGGCCACTCATTTTTTTCCAATCTTAAGGACAGTTCTTCACGTTTCCACTTCAGTTTGCAAATGAACATTCATTGGCATTTTATTCAGAATTTCTCCCAACATATACATTTGACTAATGTACCCATTTTTTAAATAGTGAATTCCCCAAATGTAGTGCATCATTTTCACTAATATGTGCATTTTTAGGCACATTTTCCTGAAATATGTGCACGTCCCCTACACATTGCTTGACTGCTGCATTGCAAAATTCAGGGGAGTGTGAATTGCAAAGGAATAACTGCATTTCGGTCCATGTACCGTTTCAGAAAGTGCAAATTAGGTAGGTTCGTCTTTAAATGTGAGCTGAATTTAATATCTTCCCCATTCAATCATGTGGGCAAAGAGCAACTTCCAGATGCAAAGCACTAAATTGAAAACACTTGCTTTTTCCTGTAAGACCAATTGCATTCATTAACAGTCATCAACAGGTTTACCACACCTATCAGCCAATCACCCATTCCCACCACCCTTCTGAGTAACACCCCTCCCCACCCTCTCACTATATATAAGGGTCTGGTGACTTCTGTTTCAGTGTATCTGAAGAAGTGTGCATGCACACGAAAGCTCATACCAATGACAAACTTAGTTGGTCTCACTTCCGGATTGAGCGCCAGCCATAGAGGTCGAAGGTCTGTGAGCTCCGTGGACCTCGGTGTGTCAAAGGTGGGGGGAAATGGCTCCAGCGCAGTGGACCCCCCAAAAAACCCCAGGTTGAGCTTTCTGGGGGCATAGTTGTCTGGCTGAGCGTAAAGCTGCTCCCCCCCTCCCCGGCAAGGCTCTGTTTAGAGCCCCCGAGAGTGAAGGGGTCAAAGCAGCAGCGCATTTCGGACTCAGAACGTTACCTTTGACAGCGCGAAGCTGCAGGACTGGGAGGATTGAGTGCTCAATTTCTTCCAAAGAAAATTGCTAAAAGGACTGTACTGTGAGTACTGAATTATTTGATCTAATTTGTGGGGGGGGGGGAGAGAGAATTTGGCCATGGGAGGGATTTAAAACGGAAGTCAGTCCCTACCCACTGAGAGACTTGGGAAGCAAGGATGAGCACTGAAGCCAGGAACATTTTCTTTTAAAAGCAAGAACTTCTAAAGATCTGACTTTGATCTTCCCCCCAGAAGCAGGGGAAGGGGGGAAGAAATTTAAGTGGATTTTAAAGCCCTGCAAAAGTGCTGATTTTGATTTCAAAGTAACACCCTGGTCCAATGCTGCGGAAAAGCATTGTGACATCACAATGAGAGGATATTTTCAACTTCAGCTCCCTCTCCAGCTGCGAAATAACTTTCGATTCTGAGTTGGAGAGAAGCCTCCTCCCCCATTTCCTGTTTTTTGCCTGTCACGACCTTCAAACCAGAGAGATAACATAACAAGATTTTTACCAGGCTATGTTGAACTTCAAAAAAACTAAGATCATGGCCACTGTCCCAACACATCCTGGCAAATAGAAGGGGAAGAAATGGAGGCAGTGAGAGATTTTACTTTCTTGGGTTCCATGATCACTGTAGATGGTGACAGCAGTCACGAAATTAAAAGACACCTGCTTCTTGGGAGAAAAGCAATGACAAACCTAGACAGCATCTTAAAAAGCAGAGACATCACCCTGCCGACAAAGGTCCGTATAGTTAAAGCTATGGTTTTCCCGGTAGTGATGTATGGAAGTGAGAGCTGGACCATAAAGAAGGCTGATTGCTGAAGAATTGATGCTTTTGAATTATGGTGTTGGAGGAGACTCTTGAGAGTCCCATGGACTGCAAGAAGATCAAACCTATCCATTCTGAAGGAAATCAGCCCTGAGTGCTCACTGGAAGGACAGATCCTGAAGCCAAGGCTCCAATACTTTGGCCACCTCATGAGAAGAGAAGACTCCCTGGAAAAGACCCTGATGTTGGGAAAGATTGAGGGCACTAGGAAAAGGGGACGACAGAGGTTGGACAGCGTTCTCTAAGCTACCACCATGAGTCTGACCAAACTGCGGGAGGCAGTGGAAGACAGGAGTGCCTGGCGTGCTCTGGTCCATGGGGTCATGAAGAGTCGGACATGAATAAACGACTAAACAACAACAATGTTGAACTTAATGGTGCAAGTTACAGGTAGGTAGCCGTGTTGGTCTGAGTCGAAGCAAAAATAAAATAATTCCTTCAGTAGCACCTTAAAAACCAACTAAGTTTTTATTTTGGTATGAGCGTGCATGCACACGAAAGCTCATACCAAAATAAAAACTTAGTTGGTCTTTAAGGTGCTACTGAAGGAATTATTTTTCATTAATGGTGCAAAACAGACAGGAAATGAAGACATGTATTTATGAAATGCAGAAATTCAGGGAATGCATTATGGATTTACAGGAAAAGAATGAAGAAGAAGAGGGGAGGGAAAATGATTGGAAGGAGAAAGATATGGATTTTGGAGAGGAGGACACAAGGATTAAAGAAATACTGAAGGACTGCGTTTACATACGGAGGAGAGAAGATGAATTTTGACTGAGAAGTGAAGAAGACCTGAAAATGGCACAGGACAATATTGAGGGCAAAAGTAGAAGGTGGTTTGGGAGGTGTAAGGGAGAGATGAGGGGGCATCAAACCATTCGAGAAGGGGAGTGGGGTGAAAAATTTGAATTATATTTTTGGATGGGTTGATAATTTTGGTTAGAACTTGGACTGGATAGGTTAAGATTTTATGGGGTTTTTTTGTTAAAGGATGAAATTGAATCTGCAGCTGCGGAGGAGGTAGAAAAAAATTATGATTGGTTAAAAATAAATTTTATTGTGTAATTAAAATTAATTTTTGGAAAATATGAAGAGATTTGGAAGAGTTATAGGCTGACGGAGAAAATATTTTGTGTTTTAGAAATTGATATAGAATATAAGGTATAAATTGGATTAGAGTAAATATGAATTGTTGGATTAGTAGAAAAGCCTCTGGCCCTTGTGTCTCATTCACCCTGGAATCTCTGGTGGCAGGGGGGACTTTAGGGTGGAGGGGAAGGGGAGAGGCTAGATATAAAGTGCTGTCCTTCTCTTTTCCTCACTCTGGGGTCTTCTGGTGGCAGGGGGAGGTCCCGCGGAGGTCCCGGGGGGGTGAGGCAGGAAAGTGAAGAATTCATAAATAGGGTTAAGAGATAATAAAATGTATATAAATATGATAGAATAAATTGCTAAAGAGGATTGGAAATGGAAATCAGATAGGGGGGATACGGGGAAGTCCACATGACAATGATAAAACTTGAATTTATATTAGATTGGTATTTTTGTTTGTTTGTTTGTTTCGTCTTGTATTGTATTGTTGTCTCGGGTGTTGTTGTGTTTGTTTTTGTAATCAATTCTGTAAAATTAATTAAAAAAATTTTTCTTAATGAAAGGCAAACTTAGTTGGTCTCTAAGGTGCTACTGGAAGGATTTTTTTTGTTTTGTTTTGACTATGGCAGACCAAGACGGCTACCTACCTGTAAATGAAAACACTGGATATCTTGGCCCTGATGGGCAGGGATCCCAGAGTGAGTGCAACCCGTCTTCCTGTATGTAGAAAGATGCATTGCACATCCTTCCACCGAGGTCCTTGCGGGAGAAACGCCAAACCCTTCTCCACACACAAAAAGTCATAACAACATTAAATGAACTTGTTATGATTATAATGTCTTGGGTTGCTCCCTCCCACCCACCCCTGAAAGGTGGTTGGAGTAGATGATCCATGGCGGATCTTGCTTGGAATTATATATGAAATGTTCAATGCTTTGTCAAGGGAGAGAGAGAGAGAGAGAAAAAAAAGCAATGCGAAATAATGCACAAGTGCTGGACCATCTGTTATAGTCCATTAGTTTAATCTGTCACTCCCAGCTGAGCATCTATGGGATTTATTGCATGTTAGATAGCATTCCTTTCTGTATACCAATTTGATTGAAAGGGTGATTTATCAAGACTCCGCATTGCATTGAATGCTGTGCTCCCAGTCCAGAAGCGGGGAGATGAATTGTAGCCAGATCTCATTCACCTCCCTCATGTGACTAAGAAATGATAGTTGCAGGGTGGGAAGGTGGCGGAGGGAGGAGGGAGGTTCGGGGGAAAAGAGATATTAGCTCTGAAGCCATCACCAGTTCCACCAGCAATTCAAAATGGAGGACGGTTGTAACCGGCTGCCCTTTCTAAATGGAGAGGATATCAGACACCGGCTGAAAAGGAGAAGAGAAATAGGTATGAAGTGAAGAAGGGAGATAGATGGTGCAGATAAACAGGACATGTTTCTATGAGGTGGTTTCTGTGTGTGGTAAATCTGTGGGCAACTATTCCAAATAGGAAAGTGCCATTAGAAAATTCACCACAGTTTATGTACCACCACCACACCAAAATAATAAGAGTTGTTTATTAGACTACCATGCTTAAAAATTCATCATGTCTTTCTGGATGAATAAAGAGGCCTGTTGCAGAATTTCAGAAGGCGCACTCCTCACACCATGAAGGTAAAATACATTTATAAACCTAGCAATTGACCAATTGCTTTCCTTTGATAGCATCCTGAAATCTGCTCTCAGGGTAGGCAACCACAATCTGCCTGATGGAAAGGGGACTAGGGGTCTCCTAAGAATGCTCACCATCCATAAGAAGGTAGAGTTCCCAGGATTCTTTGGGGGAAGCCATGACTGCTGGAAGTGATATCAAAGTGCTTTATGAGGCTCAGTTGGATACAAGCTAAAGTAACTTTTCTCTAACCTTAGGTGAGGGGTGGCAACATGGTGCCCTCCATATGTTGTTGGACTAAGACGTCCACCATTCCCCGACTACAGCTATGGTTCAGAAGTAACTGGGGGAGGGAGGGGAATCTCTGGGCCAGTACCTGTAGAGTCCCTGTACCTGTCCTGCACAGATACCTGCTTAAGTTGTTGCCTCCCTGCAATGATGGAATCCTTGATGGATGAGGAGAGCATTGGGTTTATGTTTGGGCACAATCCTCTCAGTCTGAAAAATACTTATCTGTGAAAAATACTTATCTGAAGCGCCCAATGCTTCAGAGCCAATTTGTGTTTTCCCAGTTTGACCTTACTAGATCTGTTAAAAAACAAAGCCCTTTCCCTGCTCATTTACTACAATGGGAAATCTAAAAATGACTATAATGGGTCCCCCCCACCCATATTTTCACAAGTGGATGAAATTTGCAGGCATAGGGAGCCTGAATCATCCATATTTACTTTGCAATTTACACCGAGCCAGTGAATACTTGAACTACATGCACACCATCATAAGTCAAATGCTTGTCTGTATTCGTCTCACCCCAGAATATGCAAAGAAGTAATATTCTATTTTCCTTTGCTTTATCTGATTGGGAGCAGGATAAACTTGGCAGTATTTTCCACCTTGGTAATATATGCTCTCCCCATTCATCTGAATAATAAAAAAAAAGGAATCAGATTTAAAGAAGTAGTGATTTGGAGATATATATGGGATATCTTCAACATGTGTATTATCAGGAGGCATAAAGATTGTTTCCAAATACCTTACCAATTTCATTGCATTTCCCCCCCCCCTGTATAGTTGCTCAATGCTAGATGGCTTTTCATGGGAATAAAAGACCATGGAAGGAAGGTAGTGAAGGGTTTTATGTACCAGAAGATGGCAATGGTGATCTTCAGTAGTGTTAATCTAGCTACGCAACACCCGTATAAGTCTTCTGCCGGGAAGCAAAACAAGCACCATCTTCTATGAGTGATGCCTGAACACTCCATTTTCATATTGCTCCGTAACTGCTCCTTATCCTTGAATTCTGCAGGTTATTGCTAATCATTGTGTATAATCCTCTCTTTTTTTGCTTTTTTAATAAAAAAAATTACCACTGCAAATAGCTTTTGGGGAGTGGGCAGGATTGCAGAAACTGTGATATTATTTAAAATTGGAGAAGTGCTACTGTTGAATTCAACATGTCAGGTGGATGAAAAAAATCATCACTGGAAGAGAGAGAGTCTGGGTGAGGAAAACATGCATTTTGTTGGTTTGTCTGAAAGCCCAAAATATGCGCCGGTAACAAACAAGAAGGAGCAAACTGACAGGGAAACTGGGGGAAGTGATGCTTTATTTTCACCAGTCAAGTCTTTGATATAGACACACATATACACACACCTTGGAATGAATACATTCAAAGGACACAAGGGTGGCATCAAGGGTTGGCAACACCGGGCACATGCCAAGGCCTACACTCTGGCAGGAGGTCCACTTTTGACCAACAGGGCCCTCTCTGCTATTGCTGCCTGGTTTCATGCCCTTTCCTGGCTCTTTCTTGCCACGAAGAGAAGGCAAATGAATCCCTAGTGATAGCTGCTAAGAGAGCGTGCTTTCTCCTGCTTGCTCCACGTGCTGCGCTCGCCCTCAGGCCGGCCCGGGATCAGCTGCCTTGTTTCAGCGCCGCTGCCAAGGCGAGTGGGAGAAAGCCTATAGGAACGTATTAATTAAGTTTCAATGCATTCCTATGGGAAACTGTGATTGACCCGTGGAACGAATTAAATTCGTCTTGCGAGATACCACTGCATTCCCATCATATTCCCCTGTTATCTCCTTTAGTCATTTATTCCCCCAGTTGATTCCCTACCTTGCCTTTCCCTTTCTTTCCCCTTTCCCTCCCAAGGGGCTTTGCCCCACGGGGCTTCGGACCCTTGAGCCGGAGCTCGCCACCGCCTTGCTGGCCGGACGGCTGTGCATAGCAGCTTGCTCCTTTTCCCAACCTGCAGCTGTAGCATCAGGGGTTTGAATTTGCTTGATGCCGAGTAAGAGATTGCGGAGAGTCCCCTCTACTAGCGGCCGCTTGAAATTAGTGTCTGGGGCTGTGGGGAATTTCACCAGGCTTCGGAACCCCCCCTTTTTGCGCCAATGTGCTTGCCATTTCTGTACCTTCTTGTAGGGGACGTCGTTATCGGCATTTTGGGCGGGAGCGCCATCTTAATTTCGGCGTGGGCACCATCTTGTTTTGGCAGAAGCGCCATTTTAACTGTGCAGTACTATTGAATTTTATTCTGTGGTTTTGCCAATTTTATTTGATTGTCAAAATCACGATGCCTATTAAACAGAATCCGAGTCCTGTTCTACCTTCCAAAAGGGTAATCAGAGGCCCATCTCAGGCATTGCGTTCAACACCTTTACCAGCAGTTCCCCAGCATACGCTGGATCGCTTGAGTCTCCCTGGACACTGAGGTCCAGTACCGAGGGCCTTCTGGCCAAGCCAAGTTGCGGGGAACCAGGCAGAGGGCCTTCTCGGTGGTGGCGCCCGCCCGGTGGAACGCCCTCCCATCAGATGTCAAAGAGTAAAACAGCTACCAGATTTTTAGAAGACATCTGAAAGCAGCCCTGTTTAGGGAGGCTTTTAATGTTTAATAGATTATTTTATTTCATTTTTCTGTTGGAAGACGCCCAGAGTGGCTGGGGAAACCCAGCCAGATGGGCGGGGTATAAATAATAATAAATTATTATTATTATTATTATTATTATTATTATTATTATTATTATTATATTACTTGGTACAGTTTATGTTTAGGAGGATATCTTATCTAATGACTAACTTATCTAAATGTTCTCAGGTGCTTTTAACTGTTTTTCTTAATGTATTAAATAGGGTTTTTTTTAATGGTACTGTTTGATGACAGATGCATTACCTGCCCTGGGCTCCTTTTGGTGGAGGCACAGGCTACAAATTTAAGTAAATATAGTAAAATCTGTGCCGTTCTAAAATGTGAAATTGAAGTTCATCCAAGGTGTTAGGATTCTAGTTGCTTATTGACAACTAGTATCATTTAGCCCGTTAAATTAACGGGTGCTAGCTTAGCCCACCGCCTTCAATAAGCAGTCTTCAGCTTGCTTGCCTATAACAGAGGGGAGGATTAGTTTCGGTCAGTAAAAACATACGACTGGAATCGAGCTGCGTGCAATCTCTGCTTTGCTTGCAATTCCCAACTGCACACTCATGCAATTTAAAGGACCCGGGATCCCAGCCCGCATGCCCTCCCTCCCCGTGCAGTCCAGCCTTGAGGCGCCCCACCTGCCCGCCGGCAGCACATCAGCGAACGGGCCTCCTGCGCAGTCCGCCTGTGGCTCGGACGCTCCTCCAACAGCGGGTGCCAGTAACGCTTTTGGCAAAGGCGCCGCTCCGTTTCCCCGCTCCCCTCCTTGTCCCCCCGAAAAGCCCGCGAGAGGCAGCGGGAAAGTGAGCACCCTTACAAACTTTGTAAGGGATGAAAACAGCGGCCTCCACCATCGCTTCCCCGATGCGCCCCGCCTCCTTCAGCCGGCGCCGATGCGCTACGCCGGGGAGGAGAGGCTCCTTCCCTGCCCTGGCCTGGCCTGGCTTGGCTGGAGGCGGCACCGGGGCCAGCCGCGAGCCCTGTGTTGCCAAGGCGGGAAGCCCTGTTTCTCCACGGGACCCAAACGCCTACCTCGCTGCTGCTGCTTCGCGGCCTCCCGCAGCCGCTGCAGCCCCACTGCTCCTCTCACAGGCCAGGGAGGGTTGTGAGGAGAAGGTAGCGGCAGCGGACCAAGATGGCGGCATCAGGCTGCGGGGCTGCGGCGGCTGCGGGAGGCACCCTTCCTCCCCCCCATTCACCTCCGCTGGCCTCCACCCTCGCTTCCCCGACGTGCCCTGCAGTGAGGCGCTGTCCGGCCGGGAGCAGCGGTTGGAGGAAGCAGGGGGGGGGAGAGCATGTGTGTGTGCATCCAGTCTCTGTGTCCAATCCCTGTGTCCGTGGGGCACATGTGCAGTAGCGCGGACACAGGGACACAGGGACTGGACACAGAGACACAGGGACTTTATTATATAGGATTCCTACTGGGCAGCTATGAAGTTAAACCACTGAATTATGAAGATGTTAAAAAGGAAGGAAGGAAGGAAGGAAGGAAGGAAGGAAGGAAGGAAGGAAGGAAGGAAGGAAGGAAGGATATTCAAAGGAAACAAAAGGCATCCTTAGCCCACAGTCTGATAGAACCATAAAAAAAGAATTTCATAGAAGTATCATAAAATTTGTATAGGGGCATAATAAAAAGCAGATACAAGTCTGAAAAATTCATTAGATCCTTCCTGCCCAAACAGAAGCTCTGCCGATGCAAGTACTTTGCAATGGTAATGTGAAGATAACGGAGGAGAAAGTGGCAAAGGCAACGGCAGCAGCAAAAACGAGAAGGTGGAGGGGAGAAGGAAAGCAATGAAGAGGGAAATCATCCCAAATCAGCGCCTGTGAACAATGGCTTTGATTATAACCATGTGAAATTTCCTAGCCCCAAAACATTCGTTTCTTTCACAGTTCTCCCGGCAATTATGAAATCAGCAGATTCCTAGCTGATTCTCTGGCAGCCAAGCTAAATATATATTTGAGACAAGAGGATCGGATGTATAATTATATTTTCTTATTATCCTAACTTCCTGTATATGAAAACAATGGAGAGCTTCGGGTATTTTTGTTTTGTTTTGCTTTGTTTTGACTCCGCCTTGCAAGGGCAAGATGTATGAGTCTGCATCGCAGCTGTGCTGTATTCAGGGAGAGTGAATCTATGGCACACTGTTTCCTTTCGGTTTCCAGACACCGTGCCTTCCTTTGGACTAGGAGAAAACCCGACTAAGGCCAGTGTTAAGGTCCTGCCAGAAAGCTGTATAGAACCTCATTATAGGTTATTGTTGATGTTTAGTCATTTAGTCATGTCCGACTCTTCGTGATCCCATGGAACATAGCACGCCAGGCACTCCTGTCTTGCACTGCCTCCCGCAGTTAGGTCAAACTCATGTTCGTAGCTTTGAGAACACTGTCCAACCATCTCGTCCTCTGTCGTCCCCTTCTCCTAGTGCCCTCAATCTTTCCCAATATCAGGGTCTTTCCCAAGGATTCTTCTCTTCTCATGAGGTGGCCAAAGTATTGGAGCCTCAGCTTCACGATCTATCCTTCCAGTGAGCACTCAGGGCTGATTTCCTTAAGAATGGATAGGTTTGATCTTCTTGCAGTCCATGGGACTCTCAAGAGTCTCCTCCAGCGCCATAATTCAAAAGCATCAATTCTTCGGCGATCAGCCTTCTTTATGGTCCAGCTCTCACTTCCATACATCACTACTGGGAAAACCATAGCTTTAACTATACGGACCTTTGTCGGCAAGGTGATGTCTCTGCTTCTTAAGATGCTGTCTAGGTTTGTCATTGCTTTTCTCCCAAGAAGCAGGCGTCTTTTAATTTCGTGACTGCTGTCACCATCTGCATTATAGGTTACAGGGAGCATAAAACTCAACCCAGCTGGTTGTCTAGGAAAGTATAAAGACAAGGAAGGTTTCTAACAGTCCTTTTTTTATTTCAATCTTTAAAGAGAGAGGTTATAGAACCCAGCCTTTTGAATAATGGCTCTCCCACTTCCTCATTTGTCATCACCTCCTCTACGGGTGCTGCTAAGTGCCCTCTGTCTTCAAGCTCTTTGCTCTCCTACTTTTAAGGCTCGCCAGGTTCTGGGAGATGGTGGGTCTGGAATGCTTTCTAGGGACAACATGTCAGCCAGCCTGCTGCTCCAGCTCTGCCTGCTCCTCCTCTCCCATTACTTCCCAACTTTCCCCCTCATCTGCCTCTGAGCTGTGATCTCCCGCAAATCACTGTTGTAAATCTATACTGTCTTCCTCTTCCTCTTCCTCCCTCCTCCTCTGCCCAGCCCCAGGCACAACAGCTTCACTGGCCCAATTCAAAGTGCTGGACCTGTGAAGTTGGGTCGCC
Source organism: Zootoca vivipara (assembly GCF_963506605.1). NCBI lineage: Eukaryota > Metazoa > Chordata > Lepidosauria > Squamata > Lacertidae > Zootoca > Zootoca vivipara. The sequence goes on from NC_083280.1 coordinate 12,446,483, forward strand.
ATATTTCAAAAAGCGAAAATCCGGACAGAAAAGTTGTTGAGCTTTTCTCTCTTTTTGCAAAATTGCAAAGAAATTGGACATTTAGCCCAGACACTGCTTTCGGATACAGTATTCTAGGTATGTCCGGGAACTTCTGGATGTATGGCAACCCTGCTAGGAGGTCCTATATGGCTTAGGTCCAAGCTTTCTATAGTCCATCATAGAAATCCTCCTGGGTTTTGAGATCTTAAGTGGGGGCCCCACTCTCAGGCACACTTGGAGGGCCTTCTGGGTGGCTACTCCCAGACTTTGGGAACTCCCTTCCTAGAGAGGTTAAGACTGTCTCCTTCCTTGTTATCATTCTGCTGGGAGTGAACACCACCTTATTCCAACAGGCTTTGAGGAACTGACTGCTTTTAATTAAAGTGCTGGTGCTGTGCTGTTTCTATTATAATCATCTGTATATTTTTAATAGATCTTATAGAGATAGATACTGTATATAATGTCGAGATCAATCAGGCACCTTCACTATATTACTTTCAGTGCCTGCTAAAAACGTTCCTGTTTAGACAGGCCTACCCAGTTACTTAGAAAGTCCAGCTAATTTAAATCTGTTTGAGTATTTTCACTCATGCATGTTAGGTATAATGTAGGATTGTATTTTTTTCTTCGTGATTTTACTTTTTGATCTTTGGTAAATCACTCGAAGCTCCGAACATGAGTTTGACCAAACTGCGGGAGGCAGTGGATGACCGAAGTGCCTGGCGTGCTCTGGTTCATGGGATCATGAAGAGTCGGACACGACTAAACAACAACAACAAACCACTTCGAGGTTGTTGGTTTTTTTTTTACAATCAAGCAGTGTATAAATTTTATGAAAGTGAATAAATAAAAAATGGTTTAAATTCTATTAATGTTTAATTATTTTAAAGGCTTTTTCTGTATATTTTTAGCTATTCTTATCTGTAAGGTGCCTAGAATCAGCGAAAAGTGTGGGGCATAGAAGAAGAAGAAGAAGAAGAAGAAGAAGAAGAAGAAGAAGAAGAAGAAGAAGAAGAAGAAGAAGAAGACCCCATTAAATAAAACTGTCATACATTTAAAACACAGTGATACATTTTAAACAATCACGACTTCTCACAAAGAATTCTGGGCATTGCAGTTTGTTTAGGAAGGTCCTTCACAGGGCTATAGTTCTCAGAGTGGTTTTAATCACCAACTGATGCAGAAATGTGGGGAGCTGAATTTAAGACTGGGGAAAAAGGGATACAGAGAGAAACTGAGATTGAGAGAGTTGCCTAACCCTACATGAGACCGAGGAAGAGCCTTGTGTTCTCAGAAGTGACCACAAGATCCCTTTCCAGAGATGCTCACCAGGCTAGATCTCTTTAGAACCCAAATGAAGGTGCTGTTCTAGCCAAAGATTTCTGTCTCTTAAACCAATGAGGGTAGAGCACTCGCTCTGTCCTTATATTTTTACCCTGTGGCTTTTGGCGGAATGGCTTGAACTCTGATTTCACATTCTATTAATCTTTACAAACTGCCTCAAGCATTTTGTTAGGTTGGAAGGGTAGGTTGGATTCCCCCCCCCCAGAATAGATGAAATGGTCACATCGGGCCTATCACTTCCAAATTACTGTACTCTTGGAGAACCTTCTGAAATGCAGAGAACGGACTGGGGTTGGACGGGGGGGTAATTTCTTTGTTGCTATATAGATGCCTTCCCTAATTTCCGCCACTTGTTTCATCTCACCTGTGTGACTCTTCTTAGCTTTAACAGGAACATCAAAAGCCAAATCTGAAAGGACAACACATGTAGAGAGAGAGAGAAAGCATCCTGAGGTGAATAAAAAAGAGCATTATGGGGACGGCTAGTTCGCCAACTCTATTATTTCTTCTTCTTACCAATTATTGGGTCCATCTGTCTTCTTGGCATGGCTCTCACTAGCACCGTAGTAGTCTCTCAAAGTCAACTTTGCCTCGCCACCCTGATCTTTTTGGAAGGCTTGGCCACAGCGACTTCCACTTGAATCAGCAATTTCCCCATGTTTAACGAGCAGAAAAGCTCTCCATATGCGAAGAGCTGGCGCAAAAAGAGCCTGTAGTTTTGGCTCCTTTTGTATCGAACGGAAAGCAGCCGTTTCTGAGAACTGGAGTAATCCTTGGCTTGGCTGCTTCTTTTGCTCTCCTTTAATGCTTGTTTGCTAAAACGAAAGGGGAGGATATTCAAGCCCAAGGGCTACATTTATACATTTAGGCTAGTTTTGACATGTTCACAGGAAGGGAGGGGTGATAGGGGTGCTCCGCCCCAGGCACCACTCTGGGGAGGGGGCAGCGCCCTCTCCCCAACTCCACCGACCACCCCGCTACGCAGTGGAGCTGCCGGCAAACACGGGGATCCCGCACAGGGATGAAGCTGCTGTAGCCACGAGCGGAGGATCCCAGGCGGCAGCATCCCCGCACGGCGCTGAGGTCCGCCACTGCATGCTAAACACCTAAACATTAGGAAGAACTTCCTGACAGTAAGAGCTGTTCGGCAGTGGAATTTGCTACCAAGGAGTGTGGTGGAGTCTCCTTCTTTGGAGGTCTTTAAGCAGAGGCTTGACAGGCATATGTCAAGAATGCTTTGATGGTGTTTCCTGCTTGGCAGGGGAGTTGGACTGGATGGCCCTTGTGGTCTCTTCCAACTCTATGATTCTATGCTAACTCACCTACCCAGACCTCCTTTATCATCAATGCAGACAAGGAAGCATACCCTCCAACTGTCCCGATTTTCCATCATGAAAACCATCCCGGCTTCTGATTTGACCCTGGGACGTTCCTACCCCCCCCCCAAGTGCCCCTGCTGCCAAGCTCTGGGAGGAGGATGAGCGAGCGCTTGTCCCAAGTGATGGTGGGTGTGGCTGCAGTGTGGGAATGTTCAGGGAGGCAGGAGAGGATATATTGTTTATTAATATCCTTCCTAACTTGCACTAGCAAGTTCCTCTACTTAGCAGAGTTTACAATCCCCTTTTAACGCATAGCGGGTAGCTGGTTGCAGGCTTGTTTAAGCCTCTCACTATCATACATTTCAGTATTGAATTGTATGTTCCTGGGAAGTTTCCTTTTTATCCCTCTTTTTAAAAAAATAAAGACAGCACAATCTTATTTAAAGTCAATAAAAGTTGTTTACTCACATCGGTTCACAGTTGGACCCCTGAAGGCAGACTTAGTTACAAATAATATACAGTACATGTGGAACTAGCCCATTACCAGACCTTTAGAAAGCATCCCAAGGCAGCCCTGTTTAGGGAAGCTTTTAATGTTTGATGGATTTCTGTATTTTAGTATTTTGTTGGAAGCCACCCAGAATGGCTGGGGGAACCCGGCCAATGGGCGCGGTATAAATCATAAATTATTATTATTATTATTATTATTATTATTATTATTATTATTTGGGGATAATCCCCAACAGAGCATTTCTAGCTAAAAAGCTGCTCCATTCTGCTGGATCTCTCAGCGGCCTTTGACACCATTGACCATAATATCCTTCTGAACTGTCTAGAGGGGCTGGGAGCAGGGGGCACTGTTATACAGTGGTTCCGCTCCTTCCTCCTGCGCCGTGTCCAGAAAGTGGTGGTGGGGGATGAGTCTTCAGACCCCTGGGCTCTCACTTGTGTGGTGCCTCAGGGTTCCGTCCTCTCCCCCATGCTTTTTAATAGCTATATGAAGCCACTGGGAGAGATCATCAGGGGGTTTGGGCTGGGTGTTCATCAGTATGCGGATGACACCCAACTCTATCTCTCTTTTAAATCAGAACTGGTGAAGGTCCCGTGTGAGCGTCTGGAGGTGGTTGGAGGATGGATGGTGGTTAATAGATTGAGGTTGAATCCTGACAAGATAGAAGTACTGTTTTGGGGGGACAGGGAGCTAGTGGGTGTGGAGGACTCCCTGGTCCTGAATGGGGTAACTGTGTCGCTGAAGGACCAGGTGCGCAGCCTGGGAGTCATTTGGACTCACAGCTGTCCATGGAGGCGCAGGTTAATTCTGTGTCCAGGGCGGCTGTCTATCAGCTGCATCTAGTACACAGGCTGAATCCCTACCTGCCCGCAGACTGTCTCGCCAGAGTGGTGCATGCTCTAGTTATCTCTTGCTTGGACTACTGCAATGCGCTCTACATGGGGCTACCTTTGAAGGTGACCTGGAAACTTCAATTAATCCAGAATGCAGCAGCTAGACTGGTGACTTGGGGCGGCCGCCGGGACCACATAACACTGGTCCTGAGAGATCTGCATTGGCTCCCAGTACATTTCCAAGCACAATTCAAAGTGTTGGTGCTGACCTTTAAAGCCCTAAACGGCCTCGGTCCTGTATACCTGAATGAGCGTCTCCACCCCCATTGTTCAGCCCGGACACTGAGATCCAGTGCTGAGGGCCTTCTGGCAGTTCCCTCATTGCAAGAAGTGAGGTTACTTCTCGGTAGTGGCACCCGCCCTGTGGAACGCCCTCCCATCAGATGTCAAGGAAATAAGCAGCTATCCTATTTTTAAAAGACATCTGAAGGCAGCCCTTTTTAGGGACGTTTTTAATATTTAATGCTGTATTGTTTTTAACACTCGATTGGGAGCCGCCCAGAGTGGTTGGGGAAACTCAGCCAGATGGTTATAAATAATAAAGTATTATTATTATTATTATTATTATTATTATTATTATTATTGTTATTATTGATGGAGGAAGTCAGAGAGAGAGGGGTGTGTGTGTGTGTGTGTGAGAGAGAGATCTGTCCTTTTGTTACCTGGACAGGTAAGGTCACACCCACCTCTAGTCACATGCAAAGGAAGTATGTCCCAGCACAGGAGGAAACAGGAAGTTCTGACTGGCTGGACCAAACATTCCCCCACATGACCACTCTAGGAAAACAAGGAATGTTGTACTTGACTGCTACTTATGTATCACATCCCACATGCAGCGGCTATGAAGGAGCATCCCATTGCCTGTCCATGGCTGCCCTTGCCAGCCTCCTCCTTTGGGCAGCTCATAGCGGTTGCGTGGAGAGCATGTGACGTGCCGCCTCTGAGGGACAGGCAGGGGGCAGGGCCTCCCTGGGTGGGAAGAGAGGTGGAGCAAAGTGAAGTGGAGGAGTCTTCATTTTTTTAAAAATGATCTTGTGCTCAGGTCCCACTTGAAGGTTTCCTACAGGCATCTGGTACAGGATTACACAGGTCTTTGGTTTGTTCCAATGGGCTCTCCCTGTGCTTTTATGTTGACTGTGCCATCCTCACCCCTTTCCCAACAATCTACTTCCCTGGGATCAGTATTCTAGATCTGGGCACCGACTTTGCTAATCTTTGTGGACAGGAGGTTGCCTCTGAGTCAGAAAGGCTGGCCCAACCCCTTCAAGAGCGGAGACAAACTTTTCCAGCAGAAGCAGCAACCTGCAATGAATATTTTAAACCGGGAAGGTGAAAAGCATAACTAGGTTTTACCATATGTTCATTGAAGTTAATCTCAGTTTGACAGGGTCATTATTTACAGCACTCGACTCCGACATCCCACCCGAGCGAGGGCCTGCACGCTATAACAACGCCACTGCTTATTCTTCTCCACACTGGAAATAAGGTAGTTGGGTTGTTTTCTGTATATATATACAAACTGATAAAAGTTCTTCATTTGATTTATCTCCCCAGGCCAAAATAGACTGGTGGTTTGCCTTGAAGTTAAAAGGAAAAAACCACACACTGTCAAATCCTATATATTCCTTTTTATGTATTTTGTCATTTCCCCTCTATTAACTCTGTCCTAAGGTTTGGAAGACGAGTGCTCTCTGAGCTTCCATTTACATACACTACTTTAGCGTTGACTTTTTGGTTGCAGCCTATTAAATTTATTGACTGTAAGTCCCTTGAGCTACTGAGGAGCCGGTGTCTTGCCATTGTATATCTTTTGAAAGATGCTACCGGTAGCCAATTTGAATGTGTTTACTCACTCCTGTTTTATGTATCCAGTGCCTTAAATTGCATTCCCCCACGCACACATTTTCTGGTACGAGAAGACACCATTCTACATTTTAACTCTTGTTGCGTTCTTTATGGCCTGCGTTCACAGCTCGACAGGATGAATATCTGCAGAAGGCTTCAGCTCAAGCTGGTTGCATCCTCCAGGTAATGCATGCATGGGGAACTTGTGGCCCTCCAGATGTTGCTGAACTCCAACTCTCATCAGCCCTAGACAGCATGGCCCAAAGGCCAGGGATGATGGGAGTTGTAGTCTAGCAACATCTAGAGAATCACAGGTTCCTCAATCCTGATGCAATGTACCTTTAGTTTTTGTTTATTGAGCAATCTCTCTGTGTGTTGTCTTTGCAGTCCATGGAAGTGTATATCTGTAGGATGGCACTTCTTTCATGAAGACAGCCAGGGCCTCCCTCCACTAGCTAGGATGTCTATTATTATTAATAATTATTTTATTTTATTTGTACCCTGGCCATCTGACTGGGTTGCCCCAGTCACTCTGGGCGGCTTCCAACAAATATACAGCCATACCTCAGTTTAAGTACGCTTCAGTTTGAGTACTTTCAGTTTTAGTACTCCGCGGACCCGTCTGGAACGGATTAATCCACTTTCCATTACTTTCAATGGGAAAGTTTGCTTCAGGTTAAGTAGGCTTCAGGTTAAGTACAGACGTCCGGAACCAATTGCGTACTTAAACCGAGGTAGCACTGTAAAAGCATAATAAATCTTCAACAATTAAAAAATACCCTATACAGGACGGCCTTTGGATGTCTTCTAAAAGTCATATACAGTGGTACCTTGGTACTTGAATGCCTTGGCTCCTAACCAAATCAGCTCCCAAATGCCACAAATCCGGAAGTAAGTGTTCTGGTTTGTGAACATTTTTTCGGAAGCCGAATGTCTGATGCGGCTTCTGCTTGAGTGCAGGAAGCTCTTGCAGCCAATCGGGAGCTGCACCTTGGGTTTTGAATGGTTTTGGGAGTCAAACGGACTCCCAGAATGGATTAAGTTTGAGAACCAAGGTACCACTGTAGTTACCTATCTCCTTGACATCTGATTGGAGGGTATTCCACAGGGAGGGTGCCATTACCAAGAACATGCTCTGCCTCGTTCCCTGTAACTTCACTTCTCGCAGTGACGGAACCACTAGAAGGCACTAGGTGTCCAGGCTGAATGAGGATGGTGGAGATGCTCCTTCAGGTATACAGGACTGGGGCTGCTTAGGGCTTTAAAGGTCAGCACCTTTAAATAGTGCTTGGAAACATACCAGGTGTTATACCGGGAGCCAGTGTGGTGTAGTGGTTAAGAGTGGTAGACTCGTAATCTGGGGAACCGGGTTCGCGTCTCCGCTCCTCCACATGCAGCTGCTGGGTGACCTTGGGCTAGTCACACTTCTCTGAAGTCTCTCAGCCCCACCCACCTCACAGGGTGTCTGTTGTGGGGGAGGAGGGGAAAGGAGATTGTTAGCCGCTTTGAGACTCCTTCGGGTAGTGATAAAGCGGGATATCAAATCCAAACTCCTCCTCTTCTTCTATATGTTAGGACCAGTATTTTTTTAAAAAAATTTAAACAGTTTTTATTTAGATTCTTTAAAATGTTACAGAAAAAAATTACAGAAAAATGAGAAATAATAACAGAAACATATAAGAACAATTGTTCTTATATGTCAGGACCAGTATTATATGGTCCCAGTGACCACTCCCAGTCACCAGTCCAGCTGCCGCATTCTGGATTAGTTGTAGTTTCCGAGTCACCTTCAAAGATAGCCCCACACCGAGTGCATTGCTATAGTCCAAGCAGGAGATAACCAGCACAGGTACCATACTGACAAGACAGTGCACAGACAGGTAAGGGCTTATCTTTCTGTCCATGCAACTCTCATTGGTATTTTGCCTGCTCCTAACACCCATTTGTCCTGTTCAATCCTGAATGTTCAGGGTGGGTTAACAAAATTAAGAAGATAAAATATCCAATAAAAAATAGCTAAAACATAACAAGTGCTAAACCCTCTGATCCTCTGTCAGCTTAGTTTGAAAGCCAGCACAGATCACTTCAAAGCACCAACTATCTACTCTGTTTTGTGGCTCTTTATGTTTAGAAATATTCATAAATGTTCAGCCCGGTGGAATTTGGAATAGGGAAAGCACATATTATAAAGAAAGAGCCTGCTGGGAGTTGGCACCAATCAGCTTCAACCAGCTGTGACCTAAAAAGCATTGGGGCCCCTCATTGTGAGATGCAAGAAAAGGCATGTTTCCTATTTTGATGCTTTCCTTGGTCCATCCTCTTATGCATTTCAATGAGGCCAAGTGCTAATTGTTCCTCAGCCCCTACAGTGTCTTCCCTCAAATGCAGAAACAGAACCACGCATTGCTTGGCATTGGAGAGAGGAGACTCCATAAACATGTATCAGAAAAATAAACTGGGGCACAAAACCATGCTTGGTAAATGATTTAAGGGAAGACACGACATCCATTACTTAATCTTGAGTTCTGTGGGACTGACTAGAATGTGTCCTCATCCCTAAACAATTCAGTATTGGATCTGTTGGAAACTGGATGTATGGTAAGAATATAAGCTGTGGGATCAGACCAAAGGCCCACCTAGACCACCATCCTTTTCTCATGATGGCCAACCAGATGCCTATGGGACACCTGCATGCAAGACCTGAGTGCAGTAGTCCTCTCATCTCTTATGCTCTGTAGCAGGCACGTCCAACAGGTAGATCGTGATCTACCAGTAGATCACTGGACGTCTGCAGTAGATCACTGGCTCCCCCCAAAGAAGCCCAAGAACCTAGGCTCCCCGAAAAAAGCTAAACATTTTAGCCCTGCAGCCCATAAAAGGAAGCTCAACAACTTTGACCTGAACCCCCCAAAAGGGGATAGATCACTGCCAGTTTTTAACTCTGCGAGTAGATCACAGTCTCTTGGGAGTTGGCCACCCCTGCTCTGTAGCATCTGGTCTTCAGAGTCATGCTTTTAATGTTTAATAGCTTTTAATGTTTAATAGATTACTGTGTTTTATTTTTCTGTTGGAAGCCGCCCAGAGTGGCTGGGGAAACCCAGCCAGATGGGCGGGGTATAAATAATAAATTATTATTATTATTATTATTATTATTATTATTATTATTATTATGCAACCTTGGACTCTGGAGGTAGTTGCAAAGTCATCACAGTCTGTAGCCTTTGATGGCCTTTTTCTCCATGAATTTCCCCAAACCCCTTTGTTTTGTTTTGTTTTGAATTTTTATTAATTTTCCAAATTTTAACAAATCGATCCAGATTATTTAGATTTTATACATTTTTAGAAAAATAATTAGGTTTCCCACTCCTGTTGCAAACATAGGTCCAGTTCCTCCTGTTGGTTGCTACATTCCTTCTTCTTTTACTCACCTCCTCATCCTTCTGCTAGCTTTAATCCATTGTCATAGTTGACCTTGATCATTTCTATACCAGCCACTGTCACTGACTTGAGCCAGATGCATTCCTCTTTGGAGTTAGAGTTTCAATAGGTGTACTACAAAACCCTAGCTCAGTTGGCAGAGCATGAGACTCTTAATTCTTTGTGATGTTTCCATTCCTGAGTACAAACTGGCAAAAATCATATCTCACAACTTTCTTTCCCCCCTTAACTTTCACTAAAAAGCAAACAAATTGATAGCCAGTCATAAAGAGACAGTAACATGGGTTGTACAAAAATTGTTTCACCCCCATTAATATTTTCATGGCGTCATTTGTGGAATCCACCCAACATAAATTTATTTTGATTTCCTAGTTAATCATCCTAAATGTGTCTCTGTGCAGGCCCTGAGTAGGACAATGGAACTGCCTGGGCTTTGAGATTCCAGATTTCATCCTGGTGAATCCAGGTAGAATGATGCTCCATTAAAGAATGTTTAGCTCTCAACAATCTTCATTGCAGGTTTCAATATCAAGCCTAAAACTGGCGGAAATAATTCTCTGTGTGACTGAAGCTACTATCAATCCCATTCATTTCTATGGGAATTAGGCAGTTAAAGTGGGTGGCACAGGAATCCAATCTTCATTAGTATCACTTGTGATTCCGACGTTGCAAAAGATGCTCCTCGTTCTTTAAAGACAGAGTCGTTGTGTTGTTCTTTCTCTTTGGAGAAGAGCTCTATTGTAGCTGAGCTGCAATGAATGAAGTGTCAAAAACCTTTTTATGTGTATTATCACATAATGTTCCATTATCTCCGAGGAAGTCTTAAGCCGCTCGCTGTAGAGGAGGTGACAGAGGAATTTGTTATTGCTTTTGCGTATTCCTCTTTTAACCAAATATAGATGGAGAAGGGCGATAATACCACCTCAGGAGGAAGGCTTCTCTTTGTCTGCCTAAAGTATCTGTAGGAAGCTTCTGAAATATGCAGAAACTGGTGAGATGGAACCTTTTGTGCTTTGATTGCAATGGGTGATGCAAGCATGAATTCCCTAAGCCCCGCCATGAGAGATAGCAAAGCATTAATAATGAGGTCAATGCTTCCTTGGGGAGGATGGCATCAAACCAACTCATCACATCAGTCACCACTTAATATTGTTATCTCCATATTAGAAGTGGGGGCAACCGGTGCCCAAGGATATTATCGGCTTCTGTTAAGTTTTGGAGACTGTCAAAGCAAGTTGTACTTAAAATACACACCGGTTTTTGCACTGCTGATTTGTTTGATTCTGCTGCCTGTGGATGTAATGAACGTTGCCCCTCTTTAGATGGTTGCTGCCTTACTACACACTGCATGTTTGGGACACTTATACACAAAGTAGATGTGTACTGAGCCCAATGGAAGTTGTTTCTTTTTCCATGCATGGTACCATCCACAGCATATTAACTGTGCAGAGAGTTTTGAAAGTTGATTTTTTTAAAAAACGAACTAGTTCAAGTTCAGCATGTATAAAAGGAAGCTAATTTCAGTTCATGTTTATCCCTTTGCAAAACTAGTTCATTTCGCAGTTCAATTCAAGTTCATTCAAATAACCCTTGGCAAAAAAAGAGAGCAACAGTTCAGCATTCAGAATGTTACAAGCTTCAAAGAAAACATCAAAATGGACTCGCAGTGAAATGTGAATTCTTTAATTTATTCCGCCCAACAATTACGATCTCCAAGTTGAAAGACTCCCAAGAATCTGAAGAGTAAAAACTGCATGCAAAAGATTCAACTGGAAGATGAACAAGAAATCATTCAAAGTTCTACATCAAAATTCATTCCTATCCAGTTTACCCTGCAATTATGGGAACTTTGTTCAGGTGTAGTTTAGAGATTTTTGAACTTCGAACTAATTCAGTGAACTTTGTTAAATCAAAGCATTTCAAGCACCGACCGGACACCAGGTTCTGTATCCAGAAACACAGATGCTGCTCTTAATAGTGCAGATCATACACACAATTAGCTTAACTGAGACCCTTCACCGCATGCTACCTCTAAGGGAGGACCAGAAGGTGGCAAAAACACAACTGTTGTTGTTGGGTTGATGTTTCTTTTGTACGGTAGTAGCTACCCATCTATGGAACACTCTCCCCTGAGAGGCCTGCCTGGCACCAATTTTCAATTTTGTCATCATTCTGATGCTAGGCTCAAACTAAGATGGTTTTGTTCTGCCTCAAAGTCCAAATGATTTTATGTTTTTACTCTGATTCCATTTTTTATTGTTTACTGCATTAGTGTATTAGTTTCTTGGAAATTATTCTTGGAAATTACCGTATTCTTGCAAATCACTTCAGGACATTCAGTTGAGGGAGACAATTTATCAGTTCAATAAAATGACTAACTAAACTGAAATGAATGGACAGTGTGTGATAGTCTTAATAACCCATCATCTTGCACTCCCAGCTGCTGCTTATTTAACTGCGAAATAGTCTCAAACAAAGGGCCCTGACTTGATCAGTAATGCTCAAAGCCCAGCTTTTATATTAGGAACAAGAAACCAAAGATAGTTGTCCCACTGCCAGTGGCGTGAACATTTAAGAATGGGTCTCAATCAAGACTTTGCACATTGTCAAGATCCTTGTTTAAGTCTATTTCACTTCAGTATCTCTTCTCTGGATCTCGACTACTGGTAGGAAGAGCAAAATCAGTACCGCTACCGGCAGAGAAAGGTAGACAAATGCCTCTTTTTCTTCCTCCCTCCCTCAGCCTTTTGTCATATTCTGTGAATCACAGCTGTTCTCGTGGATGCTATTGCAAGAAGTTAGCCTTTAAAAGCTTGCTTGGATATTACTGGAGGGTCTCAGAAAGCACCAATTACTGTATGGTTCTGGCTTTGCTTCCCAAGTTGGAAGCCTTTTCACCTCTGGGAAAAGGTATATGAAAACAGATCAACAGAAAGCAGCATTAACCCCCTTGACACTGGAAGACCCACATGTTTTTTTGTGGCAGCTGTGATAAATAAAATCTCACAGCTTTCTTTTTTGATACCTTAGTCTGCATGCACACGGAATTTTTTTAGTTAAAAAACCCCATATATACCCTGTTTCTCATATTTTAAGACATACCCATAAAATAAGCCATAGCAGGATTTTTAAGCATTCAAGGAATATAAGCCATACCCCGAAAATAAGACATAGTGATAGGAGCAGCAGCAATGCCGGCCGCGGCAGGAGGAGGAGGAAAAAAATAAGACATCCCTTGAAAATAAGCCATAGTGTGTTTTTTTGAGGAAAAAATAAATATAAGACATGTCTTATAATATGAGAAACACGGTATATATATATATATATATATATATATATATATATATATATATATGAAATTCCAGGTCATATTCTGAGGACACTCTGTATAGCAACCTTGTGGAAACCAAAGAGTGTATTATCAGTGCCTTGTCAGTGTTTCGCTAGGAAGACGCCTAAGCCTATCTGTTTTTTCTAACTATGGATGAGTCACCTAGGGGATCTCTCCATTTTTAATAATATTAATGGATCAAGAAGCAAATCAAATTTTATTTAGAGGATAGCAAATGCATATTCACTATAAAATATAAAACCCAATGTTTGAAATCAAACACAAGTCAAGTAGCTAAAAAAAAACCCTACTGCCTTTCAAATACTGTCATATATCAAATACCAAGTGCCAAATCTCATATGTCATAGCCTGCCAACTATCAAATACTGTCCGGCTTCCAACAATAGAGCTTTTCGTGAGCTCTCACATTTCACATAGATGAAATTGTCATTAAAATATTCAAATATCAAGAGTCACAAAATTATGACGCAAGCTCATTTAAACAAGAGAATCCAGAAATATAGCAATTTTGGCTTTTTGTGTGTCTCACTTTGTGTGTAAACTGAATAATATTTGCTCTATAATATTAATTATGGATTATGTTAATTAAATAAATAATTATCATTAATCAATCTTTATTATTTCTCTTTGCCTGTGGCTCACAGGGAAGTTGGAGTGTACATGCTACCCGATCCAATTAGGGGCCATATCTACTGCTTTCGAATGGCTTTGTCCCATCCTGGGTCAATCAGGGGCCTGATCCAGTCCTCAAACAGATATGGGGTCCAGCCCAGTGTTTATTTAGGGTTTCAAACCCTAATTAAGCACCAAGTTGTTGGGATGAGGGAAGGATATGCATGCAGGCTGCTTGCACATCTTCTCCTTCCCGCCTCTCCTTTCTGCGAGACTGCCCCAAATTTTGACAGCCCTGAATCACCCCAGGTAGACCCTGTCTAATCTGCAGCAATCTGGGATTGTCTCAGCCCAATCTCTGGTCGACCTGAGTCAACTCAATTTGGTTCAGTATCTTGGCACACTGGCCTGGTATCCACTTGTCCTAAAGCTCAATGCCCTAAGTAGGTTTGGCTCTTAAGTCAGATGGTAAGTAATCAGTACTTTATTACGGCCATAGGCCCATATCAAGATATCAACACAAAACAATGTACATCGTACAACAGAACAAAACAAAACAAAAGTAAACAAAATCAATTCCATTCATAAAAATCCTATCCTTATAAATATTATAAAATTACAATTACAAGGTAAAAAATATCAATCAGATGGTAAAATAGCATTCCGTTTGTTAGAAATAAGACAAAGGAATACAACTACAGTGGTACCCTGGAAGTCGAATGGAATCCGTTCCAGAAGTCCATTCGATTTCCAAAACATTTGGGAACCAAGGCGTGGCTTCTGATGGGCTGCAGGAAGCTCCTGCAGCCCATCAAAAGCCATGGAAGCTGTGACAGACATTAGGGTTCCAAATAACATTAGCTAACCAGAATAACCACTTCTGGGTTCGTGACGTTCAGGAGCCAAAACATGTGACCAGCAAAACATTCGACTTCCAGGGTACGACTGTTTCTCACAACAAGACAGCATCTCATACAGCCTTACATGAACTTCAACATGCAGCCGATAAATAGAGATAAAGATGCAGATGTAGATCAAATTAGAACCACACCCAGTTGCACCAAACTACATCAGGCAGGTACCAGGGGGAAAACTGGACTAATTCCATTGCAGGTAATGCGTATAGTTATTTCAGCACTGGACAGCTTCAACATGAGCTTGGCAACTTATGACAATCAGACTGCAGAGCATAGCATCACTTATATGAGTGAAAGCAATGGTTTTCAGTTACTGATCCCAACCTTGTGCATGCTTCTTTTGTTCTCAGGTACTGTGCATTTGTTTATTAACTTATTTATGAAAATATTCATACACCGCTATTTCATAAAGAAAACATTCAAGTGGTTCACAACAACTGAACAAAAAGCCATACAATAAAAGAAACCATATAAAAAGTTAAAATCAAAAATCAGATGGCTATTGTGGGGAGATGCAGTTTTAATTGCCTGCATAAGCCGGGTGGAATTAGAAAAGTTTTCAGCAGCCATTTAACAAGTTGAAACAAGAGGAAGCCTGCTGAATTTCTCTTGGCAGAGTATTCCACAGGACCGGGCCAATGACACCAAAGGCAATATCATCAATGGAACCAAAGTTAGTAGCAAATCATGCTGATAAAATTGGGACTTGTTTTCCTGAGAAGAAAGTGTGAAGCTGGCCTGCACAACCTGATCTACCAAGCTGAAGCTCGTTTCACCAGCTGCACATGGCCTCCTTGATTTTGCCACCTATTTGCAAAGTTAAAAGTGTGTGTGTGTGTTATTTGTGTGGCAGGCCCCAATACAGGGCCAATGGGCTGCATCCACCTTGATGGATCGCAAATTGTGCAGGCTTGGGCTAAATGCAACACTGCATACTGCCCATTTGTCATCCCCATGCTCTGCAAAATAAAAATGTCCGGTAGGCATTCCAGTCCTCAATCATTTGCTCGAATGGAACGGAATGCCCTGACTCTGTGTGAACAGGTTTGTAATTACATTGATAATTTAGGATGGCGGCTTGATAGACATTCCCAGTAGACTCTGTACCTTCCAGTTGCATGTTGTCTCGCTCTCACTAGGATGATAATATGTTTGCTGCCATACTTGTGTACTGTGGAAGCTGCCACCGCTGCCACCTGAAGAGCAACAGTAGACCCTACGGGAAGTATTTGTTTTGCTTAGCGAAACAAATTAGCAGCTGAGTACAGCATGCAGCTGTAGATCAATCTTTCAAGCCTGCTGTCAACATTGGTGCGCTGTGTTCTTTTTGAGTGTGCTTGGTAAATACTCACTCTCCAGTAAGAGGAGCGGGGGATCAAATGTTGTTGCACAGATTAATTAAGCAGCTCGGGTTTGTGGAGTATTCCGAACATGAAAAGCTCCTTCCTAATGATAACAACAAAAGAACCAGGGCTCTTTGCCATTAGGAAGCCACTCCAGCTAACAAGCTGATTAGCCTCTCCCTAGCTTTGTACACTTAACAATGCTACAGGCTACATGATGCGGTGAGGGCTGTTCTACCCGTAACTTAAGAAAAAAAGATGTGGGAAAAGAATCCTGATTTTCAAATATTAGATATGGAGCTCATTGTATCTCTGTATCCTTCAGGTATGCCACAATCTGGTTCGTCCAACTGAAACATGTATTTCTGGCTTCCACGGTGAATAAAAGATTATCAAGTCTCTGGCCACGTTCGTACCATACATTTAAAGCATTATGATACCATGTTAAACAGTCATGGCTTCCCCCAAAGAATTCTGGGAGCTGTGGTGCATTAAAGATGCTGAGAGTTGCTCGGAGACCCCAATTCCCCAGACAGTGCTACAATTCGCAGAGACTGGCTGTTAAACTATATTGAGAATTGAAACATAGGGGTTTCCAAACAATTCTCAGCACACTTAACAAATTACATAATTCTTTGAGGAGAGCCATGGCTGTTTATCATGGTATCATAGTGTCTGTTTTGGCTCAGGGTTTGGAGTCTGCTTCATCCTCTCTTGGGTTACTCTTCTCTACTGGCAAATTTAAAAATGACTCCTATTCCCCCCCACACACACTTTGGATAACATTTTCAGGCATTTTAGCCCTTCCAGAGTGGATAAAGCCTGCCAAACCACTGATAAATAGGACCAGTAGCAACATTAAATGCACATGCACTGTGTATTTGTTATATTTGAGCTCTACAAGTAGTAACCCTTGAGTGAACCCAGGGCATACTGCCTGTTCTGAGTTGTTGTTGTTGTTTAGTCATTTAGTCGTGTCCGACTCTTCGTGACCCCATGGACCATAGCACGCCAGGCACTCCTGTCTTGCACTGCCTACCGCACTTTGGTCAAACTCATGTTCGTAGCTTCGATAACACTGTTCAACTATCTCATCCTCTGTCGTCCCCTTCTCCTAGTGCCCTCAATCTTTCCCAACATCAGGGTCTTTTCCAAGGATTCTTCTCTTCTCATGAGGTGGCCAAAGTATTTGAGCCTCAGCTTCAGGATCTGTCCTTCCAGGGAGCACTCAGGGCTGATTTCCTTAAGAATGGATAGGTTTGATCTTCTTGCAGTCCATGGGACTCTCAACAGTCTCCTCCAGCACCATAATTCAAAAGAATCAATTCTTGGGCGATCAGCCTTCTTTATGGTCCAGCTCTCACTTCCATACATCACTACTGGGAAAACCATAGCTTTAACTATACGGACCTTTGTCGGCAAGGTGATGTCTCTGCTTTTTAAGATGCTGTCTAGGCTTGTCATTGCTTTTCTCCCAAGAAGCAGGGGTCTTTTAATTTTGTGACTGCTGTCACCATCTGCAGTGATCAAGGAGCCCAAGAAAGTAAAATCTCTCACTGCCTCCATTTCTTCCCCTTCTATTTGCAAGGAGGTGATGGGACCAGTGGCCATGATCTTGGTTTTTTTGATGTTGAGCTTCAGACCATATTTTGCGCTCTCCTCTTTCACCCTCATTAAAAGGTTCTTTAATTCCTCCTCACTTTCTGCCATCAAGGTTGTGTCATCTGCATATCTGAGGTTGTTGATATTTCTTCCGGCAATCTTAATTCCGGCTTGGGATTCATCTAGTCCAGCCTTTCGCATGATGAATTCTGCATATAAGTTAAATAAGCAGGGAGACAATATACAACCTTGTCGTACTCCTTTCCCAATTTTGAACCAATCAGTTGTTCCATATCCAGTTCTAACTGTAGCTTCTTGTCCCACATAGAGATTTCTCAGGAGACAGATGAGGTGATCAGGCACTCCCATTTCTTTAAGAACTTGCCATAGTTTGCTGTGGTCGACACAGTCAAAGGCTTTTGCATAGTCAATGAAGCAGAAGTAGACGTTTTTCTGGAACTCTCTAGCTTTCTCCATAATCCAGCGCATGTTTGCTATCTGGTCTCTGGCTCCTCTGCCCTTTCAAAATCCAGCTTGCACTTCTGGGAGTTCTCGGTCCACATACTGCCTAAGCCTGCCTTGTAGAATTTTAAGCATAACCTTGCTAGCGTGTGAAATGAGCGCAATTGTGCGGTAGTTGGAGCATTCTTTGGCACTGCCCTTCTTTGGAATTGGGATGTAGACTGATCTTCTCCAATCCTCTGGCCATTGCTGAGTTTTCCAAACTTGCTGGCATATTGGGTGTTGCACCTTAACAGCATCATCTTTTAAAATTTTAAATAGTTCAGCTGGAATATCATCACTTCCACTGGCCTTGTTATTAGCAGTGCTTTCTAAGGCCCATTTGACTTCACTCTCCAAGATGTCTGGCTCAAGGTCAGCAACCACACTACCTGGGGTGCACGAGACCTCCATATCTTTCTGGTATAATTCCTCTGTGTATTCTCCTGTTCTGAGTAGGGACAACTAAAGCTGACACATAGTGCAATGCTATAAACAATTGAAGCACCCAAATAGGTTGCTCCTGCAATGACCCTTAGGCATGCAGTGTTGTGGAAATACATTTCTTGCAGCATAGCTAGACTGAAACTGACCAGTCCACAGCCCAGATAAAATGCCCGGATCTCACCAAGCTCACCCAATGTCCTGAACTGGGCTGATAATGTTGTTCCTAATGCTAACCGGCATTAGGCACACCAGAGCCATCTGTGACTTATGGCATCACAAGGAAAGCTGGTTGCTGATCAGACATAGCAGAGGCAAATAGCTTCCTCCCTGGAGAATATGCTTGCATGAATGACGCTTCAGACGGATTTCCAGCCTTTCTCTGATCTTGATGACATTTCACCCTGGCTGTAGTTTATACCTCATGGGTGTAAAAGCACCCATAGTGCCATGTTGACATTTGGACCCATAAGTCAGAGCTCCAGTGAAGGATCAGCCATTTCAAATTTGAGGCAAAAGCAGTGTTACTGGGTGGAGGATTCTGCCAGGTGGAAGATCTCCTCTCTTCTCTCCCCCACAGGCAGTGTTCAGGGGCAATGGTGGTTTCTTCCAACCTCCCCACAGAGCTAATTTTAGGGGGCCCAGGGGGCAAGACTGGAGGAGTTGGGGAGAAAGCCCCATTGTGCAAGAGGAAGTCCTTGCATAGGGCTTCTGCTGATGGGGCTCCACTGGCGAAGTCCACCCTATATACAGTACAGTGGTGCCTCGACTTACAAATTTAATCCGTTCCGAAGGCACCTTCGTAGGTTGAAAAATTCGTAAGTCGAAAAGCGCCATTGGAAACATGATTTCCCATAGGAATGCATTGGAAATGGGAAAATTTGTAAGTCAAAGCAACCCCATCTAAAAATTCTTAAGACGGAAAAACCCTATCTAAAACCACCATGGTTTCCGTTCGGATGTCAAGAAATTCGTAAGCGTGCGGCCATTTGCCCCATTCATAAATCGAAAAATTCAGTTGTCGAGTCGTTCACTGTCGAGGTACCACTGTATGTGAATGCCAATCTTCTTTTCTCTCTCTCTCAAAACCAGTAGCAGCTGACAAGGTGGGTGGTGTTGCTCGCTTGACTCCCCAACACTTGAGAGTTGCTGAGAGGGGGAGGAGGGAGGTGCTGGGGCGTGGCAGAGGAGCGGATCCAACTCTCCAACCACTGCAACCACACTGTGCTGAGCTCCCCACCACTTTCCCCCTCCCCTTCTTGGTAACCAGCAAGGACTCTCAGCATTGGGAAGGCAAGTAAGCAATGCAGCGCTGCTAGCACTACTCTGCCAACCGCTACGGCTCAATATTAGAAGCTGCCAATCCCTCCCCCCTCCATCCACTTTCGAATCTTCCGCTTCTTTGCACCATTTCCCTGGTTATCACTTCTTTCCTTATGTCTTAGTGTGACCCCAGCCAATTAGGGATCACATGGAGAACGTGACATTTCAGAGGGAGAGAGAGATACTTTTACAGCTGCAAAAAGTCCTTTGAATTGCATGTTGACAAAAGAAAAATGCATCCCCCCTCATCCATCTACTAACCCAGGCATCCCCAAACTTCGGCCCTCCAGATGTTTTGGACTACAATTCCCATCTTCCCCAACAACTGGTCCTGTTAGCTAGGGATCATGGGAGTTGTAGGTCAAAACATCTGGAGGGCCGCAGTTTGGGGGTGCCTGTACTAACCCAACCTGAAGGTTCAGATCTAAACAACAACAACAACAACAACAACAACAACAACAAAAGCAACAAAAGCAACAAAAGCAACACTGAAGTGGAGAGATCCTCAAAATTTGCTAATGTCAATGATCAAGAAGGCATTAACAATACAGCCATATATTTGGGGATGGGGCCTTTGTGTGCTGGACAAATGACCACCCTGAAAGTCTTGAGAGTTCATTGTGCCCCCACCCCATAAAGTGCTATCTCTCAAATTATATTATACCATTTTACATTATACATTTAATTGCCTACTTCTTAATGGCAGCAAGAGTATCAATAGCCAGAAATTGGAAAGGCGCAAAGCGTTTAAAAGGTGATGACATTTCAGCGGGCAAAGAAACCCTCCTCAGAGTGAGGGCGATCAAGTTGGAAACGCTGTAGCCTCAGCAGCAGTCCCTGGGGAAAAAAAATCACTTGAAGAAAATGATTGATGCTGATGAAATGTTGATGAAAATCTTCCCATGATGCTCCCCCTGTTTTTGGCTCAGCCTCACCTTAAGTCCGATTCCAGATCTTTCACTCCTAGAGCAATAGACCATAGGCCAAGCTATTAGAAATGTTCGGTTTTTAATTGCTTGTCTTCGAGGAATACAGAAGAAGCTTTTTAAGCATTCCAAATAATTAAAGCGAAAGAGTGTTCAAATATAAATGTTAGCCAAGTGCAAGCTGATGTGATTAAACAGTTGCCTTCGCAGGAAACTGGCCATGCTTCCTCCTCCATCTGCTAGGCAGGCAATCAGATTAGATTTTTGCTGCATGCTTATTTTCCTCCTCGTAACAGAAAGGGGTAAGTCTTGTTTATATTTCTAGTTATTACAAGGTGGCTAACAACTCTGCAAAATATATCGATCCGTGTTTTTTAAAAGGGGGAGATTTTAGCCTAAAAAAGAAACAAAGCATGAGCCACAAACTGTAATATTTTACTCCAGTCAAATGGAAATGAAAAACCAAGACTACGAAAGGGGGGGGGGAAGAGACCCTCAATTACAGCTCTTAAATAAAGAAAATTGCATTTCTACTGGAGTTTGCTGAGAGTTAGAGCTACCAGTAAGTTTCCTGAAAACTGCTCTTCAAAATGAGTTTTGGAAAATTAGGTTAGTATCGACTTGGTTGTTAATAGCTGGCTGTTCCTTTTAAAAAATATTTATTTGGTTGTTTTGGTAAAAAGATTAAATTATGCTGAGAATGAGCTGCAAGTATGTGGATTTATATGAGGTTATTTGCAAATATATACCCTTCACACACTCTAAAACGTATTTCAAAGAATAATCTCTGAGCCTGGAAGGCTGCTGCGCTTGTTATAAAAGGCAAATAGATTGAGTTGATTTCTTAATAAGCACCTCACTTTCTATTTGCAGTTTACACTCCCCTTTCCCCCTGTAGGCAAAAGCCTTGGTGGTTTCAGTTCTGATTTCCGTGAGATATTACTGTTCAGCGAAGGGTATTTTTTAAAGGGTCGGCTCCTCAGCTTATGTCAGGCTGACCTGGGAATGGTTTGAAATGACTACTTGAGGCACCGAGCTCACTTGCTAACCCGCCATGTCTATGTTGGGTAGTGCATTTTGAGAAATACAGCATGGCGGCCATATGGCTCCCACGCAAACAGTGCTAATATCTGACTGGTGTGTGTGTGTGTGTGTGTGTGTGTGAATGATTGGTGACTTCTGCTTTGCCAAGATTAGTTCTCACAGTGCCCAACCTGATACCCATGCAACAGCACTCCCCCTGCTTGCAGTTCCCAGCGGCCAGTGTTCAGGGACATGCTGCTACCAAAAATGGAAGCAGAGCATAGTCACGACACAGAGGCAGACTTTGGGCTCTCAAACTGAAGCGGTGCAACGCTAAAATTCCGTGTGTGTGTCCCCCCGGCCTTTCATACTCAATTCTACAGCATTGTTGTGGCGATCCCTGCAGTGCAGCGCAACCAAACTGGTCACACTACCCTAAAACGACCTCTGTACAATGACACGTAGCCATTTTTAGCCTTCTCCTCTGTGAATTTGCCCAGTCGTCTTTCACAGCCATCCAAGTTGGTGGCTAACCCTACCTCTTGCGCGAATTTATGCCATAGTTCAACCATGCAACCTTGTGTCATCACACTAAGACTGTTGTTGACTTAGATTGTCAAGGGAACCGGCCCACTGTCTCTTCCTCTCACCTTTCCTCACGAGATTATTGTTATAGTAAAGGAAAAGAAGTATAAACCAAATCCCTGTCCATTGAAGAGTGCTATAGAAATGAATTACCTCACTAATAAAGCCCCGCATAATATATTGTGCCTTCTCTTTCCCCATTCCTCGAGCTTGCAAAGCGAGAAAGGCTCTGTTTATAGTGAAGGCGCTGATTTATTTTGTATTAATTTGAACGCATTACTTAGCAAGTGAATTTATTACCACCTCGCAAGCACGAAAAGAGTTGCATGTGTGCGGGATATTGATATTTCTACCCCTGCTTGTGAGGAGGGAGGTAACAATGAATATGAATGATCAATAAGTGAATAAAAGCTATTTAAACTTGCTAAGCATTTTAATTAGCAGCTGTTCGTCTTGGGGCCAGGAGTGCTGGAATGAGTGTGATGTTCCTTCCACAAAAGTATTGTTTAGTATTTGGAGTAGTGTTTGTTTATTTATTCAAGGCTTGACCTTCTTTCCTGGTCTTCGTCTTCCATCATGCACTTGGAGCATGAGAAGACATTGTTACAGGAAGCTAGTTTAGTTCAGGGCTGCTCTGTACTAGGTGTAGACCCATCAAACTGACCCCAGTTCATCAGACATATACTGTATAGTAGCTTTCATCAGCTCAGGAAGCTACTACGTTGATGCTTTGACCTGACTCTGGTCTCCAGATGGTAGGCAACTAACTACAAACCTCAATTTAACATTTCCCATTATGCCCTGGTGCTACATAAGGGGAGGGAATTCTGTGACCCTCAAGATATTGCCAGACGAACGCTCCCATCATCGCTCTCCTGCTGGATGGGGGTGATGGAGTCCAACAAGATCTGGTGAGCCAGAGTTAATTTGGGGAGGATTTTGTATGTGTGTTTTTCACTTAAGGCTTAGAGACACAAAATACAGGAAAATCTGATATATTGCAGACCTCAGGGAACAGAAATATAGAAAATGACAGCTGGTCCACCTGGTGACAAAATGTCTTTGCCTCCAGGATCACCATAGAGGAGAGATTTCTACGTTGATGGTCCAAAGGTAAGATACCACCAGAGAGGCAGACTTGAGCAGCCTGGTAGAGAATGCCCAGTTCACTCCATCAGTCTGTCTCCTCCTTCTGTCTCCTCTTGTCACCATAAGGTCCACACACCCATTGTTGATGCCCATGACCAGGTCACTGCTAGCCATCTCCTGCCTACGGTTGTCTAAGTGGTGATGCAGCAGTCCTGGGGAGATCAAATGTTCTCCTTCTAGATGATGGTGGAGGGTCCTGGCTGTTGCAGGTCCTGTGGCACTAACCATGATGAGAAGGAGATGGCAAGATCTGTCAGAGGAAGGGAGGAACAAGAAGTTGGGTGTGAGGAGAGCTTGACCAATGACTTAGGAGAGGGTCCCACTGCATTGCACAGAAGCGGAGGAGGAGCTGTCTCAGTCAGTCTCCATTCTGCCCTCTGAGAGTGAGGTATCCATGGTACCCAATATAAGCCACTGGCAAACCAGTAGGGCCAGCCAAACCGGAAGTGGAAGGAGAGTTAGAGTGTTGGACTCAGGTCTCAAGCACATGTCTTTGTTTGCACTGGTGCAAACAGACTTGGCCACTCACACACCCATAGGACTGCACACTTGCAAGCACAGTCATCTGTCATGGATGCTTTAGTTGAGATTCTTGAATTGCAGGGGGTTGGACTAGATGACCCTTGGGGTCCCTTCCAACTCTACGATTCTATGATCTCACTATGGGTGAGAACCATGCAACTGACTGGTCCTGCCACACTCTTTAAAAGTGGAGTGGTATTGGGCCAATGGCTTAGCTACTTCTTGGAGCTTGGTCAGTCTTATGAATCATGTGTCCTATACTATATAACCATGCTCTGATTTCTTAAACAAAACCTTCAGGTTTCCTCGAGTCGAGAGTCATGAGTACCGTGTCCAAGAGGCGGGCTCCCTCCCACCTCCCAGAACTAGCTGGAGGTCTGGGATGGGGGAAGGCAGAAGTGATCAGGTGCAGAGTGCAAGGATAGGTTTTTATATTATTATTATTTTGCAATTGTAATAAAACTCCATGAGTCATTGCACCAACAAGCAAAGATGTATATATGTCACTATCCTGAGCCCTTAAAAAAATAAAAATTGAGCAAGCTATAATATTGATGGAGTGTTGAATGCAACTGCTCAACGTTTGAAAAGGCAGGACCGTGATTCCTCCACCACTTAAAGCGATGGTGTGTATCTACACTAAATTTTGCTCAATGGGCTGAATTGATCTGCCTGTTTATTAAGGGCAAGGCTATAGAGGAAGGGGTCACTCTCTGATTTGTTGGTCTTACTTGACATCTAGAGAACACCCTATGGGCTCACACCAGAGCTTTTAACTTGCTCCCCGCTTTGGCAAGAGCCCAGAATTTTAAATTGCAACTCTGATGTAGCACATACAGAATAAACCACTGGAGAATATAACATAAATAGTTGCTGGACCGCCCTTGATTTAGGCAGGGTATAAATGACGATAGCTTTGCCTCGGAGAGAACTACAACCTATTCCTGAGCATTAAAATGGTAGGCATATTTCAGAAGGCAACTGCAAATGTACATTGTATTGGCGTTATCTCTTGGCATTCAATGGCTTTTCCCTTAGTTCTTCTATTGCTTTATTGCAGGGAGCAACAACAATGATTACAGACAGCATTTGTTCATGAATTTTTCCCTGTTGTGGACAAAAGCTGCTGTGCTAAGAGCGGTAACTAGAAGGCCTCTACATTGCACTGTGGGCTGCTCCTTTCCTACAACCTCTGCTCAAGTAGGAAACAGAAGTGGTGTCTATACTAGTAGCAAAGAGAGGGACAAAACTGCATTAAGACAGGATGCTAAAGTGGCAAATGCAATGTAAACAAGTGTAAAGTGACGCATTTCAAGGCTGTTAGGAGAAATCCTAGGATCCCTTCCTTGGAGTAGACTGCTGAAAGCCTCTAAGGAAAGAGGAATCAGGTACACAAGGTAGGCTCAACAGAGATTTATTAATCATTAAGACAGCGCTGAATGGTCAGCCACGGTTAAAAAAGAAAAGGTAAAGGACCCTGGATGGTTAAGTCCAGTCAAAGGTGACTATGGGGTGTGACGCTCATCTCGCTTTCAGGCCGAGGGAGCCGGCCTTTGTCCTCAGACAGCTTTCCAGGTCATGTGGGCAGCATTACTAAACCGCTTCTGGTGCACAGAACACCATGACGGAAAGCAGAGTGGATGGAGACGCCATTTACCTTCTCGTCGCAGCAGTACCTAATTATCTACTTGTACTGGTGTGCTTTTGAATTCCTAGGATGGCAGGAGCTGGGACAGAGCAACGATAGCTCACCCCGTTGCGGGGATTCGAACCACCGACCTTCCAAACAGCAAGCCCAAGATTCTCAATGGTTTAGACCACAGTGCCACCCACGTCCTGATCAGCCATGAGGCTATTGCCACAAGCATGGCCTGACAATGGTACATGCCCTCAGGCTCTTCTTATATGCTCTTCTTCTATCAGGTAAATACATGAAATCCTTGTGCCTGTATCATTTATGCAGCATTATTGACTACAGCAATGTGTGAACAGCTGGTCGACACCCTACTTGGCCTTCCAATTGGACATCCCATAGTTGGAGTCATTTTCCACTTAGAAACTCCATTTATCTTATCAAGGTGTCATCCTCAATCATTCCTTTCCAGCAGGTTTTCAGCTTGCACATTCCGTTACCCTTCCCTCCCAGACTTGTCTTTGGCAATTCTCCTTGTTTGTGCTAACCCTTATTATTACAATTCAATATGTTTTCCTCTTACCTGGTCAGTTATTAATCTCCTGTGGCTGACGGCAAGGTTCTTGCTACTCACCTGCACTGCTTTGGACAAGCATTTCTGACTCTAAGCATAGACAACAACTTTGATTTTAAATACTACTATAATATCCATATCATTATACTGTATACATGTCCTTTATATCTAATACACATATTTGTAACAAAGGCAAATAATAATAATCTTAATTTTGCATACATACCCATGGGGTCTGAACAGGCTGTGAATGAGCAGAAACAAGACTTAGGGGTCATAGTAGATCAATCAATGAAGATGTCAGCATAGTGAAACAGGCAAATCCCAAGCTTGGGATCATTAAGAAAGGAACTGATAATAAACGTGTCCATATCATAGTGCCATTATACAAAACTATTGTGCGAGCACATCTGGAATCTGTGTACAGTTCTGGTTGCTTCACCTCAAAAAGGAAATGGTTGCGTTGGAGAAGGTTCGGCATTTGAGGTGGTCATTTTGTATGCCATGGATGTAACTTCACCTTTCCCTCCCTGCTATTTCTGACTGGGAGCCATGGAAAGAACCTCTCACCACTTTCCGCAGGCCTTGGGAGTGACACAATGCAATGTGGCGTGATATTACCATTTGCTCCAAATGGATTCCAGGAGGTGTGGTCAGCCTTAAGCTGAGGAATGAGAATCTTAAGAAAGCAATGGGGAAAAGAAAACCTGTCCATCTCATAAAATGAGGTTAGGCAAGAAGCAATCCCACCCTGAAAATTTAAGAAAATTAATTTCCCCTGGTTTTTTGGGGAAGTGGGTGGACGGGTCCATTTCACCCTTGTCCAGCCTCATTACACCTTCAGCAATTAATTTTTGTTTATTTTTTCCCCAGTTCAGATTTAATCTTATGGTTGTGATTGCTGGTTGATTTGAAGGTCCTGTTGATGGGACAGAAAAGCAAGCTGCAATGTGTTATCATAAATACATTAAATTATGCCTTAGCTCCGCTTCCCTCTTCCTTGCTGCTGGCCTGCTTCATACCTATTCTTTCTGGTTGCCATGGCAATGGGGTTTGCTCGCTTACAAGGCCAATAAACCTGTCATTACTTACCGATCTGTAATAGCGCTGACATGTTGTTCCAGGCTAGGCCTCTAGTTCCATGCCAGATGGACTAGCTCTGACCAAGTCACTGCTCTCCAATTATTGACACCACTATAAGGTCATTCAATTTGGGGTCTCTCCTTCCCTCTAAAGTTGCCTCAAATGTACTTGGAAAGTTCATAGCCAGTTGGGAATGTACGGGGCCTGCAGCACTAGCTCTGCTTCTGTATTTGCTGAAGTGCCCAGAAAGGACCCACCCACCCCACCCCCCCACACACAGCTGGAAATAAACAGAAGAGGTGGAATTCAACATCACACTATGGTTGAACATTCCATCATCACTAGCATTGCCATTTGCTAGTCTGCAGCCCACAAATCATCTCGGGGACGGGGGACAGGGGACGGGGGACGGACACTGAGTGTTTAATTAGCCAGAAAGGGCTGAGAGAAGAGGAATGTTTTTCCTTGGCATCTAAAGATATGTAACCAAGGCGCCAGGCAAGCCCATTCTCATGTTGCCACCTTCCAGACCTCTTGTGGAAGAGGCACAGGAAGAAGGGCCTCAGGTAATGATCACAGGGTCTGGGTTGGTTCATGTGGGGGAAAGCGGTCCTTGGGTTATTGTGGTCCTGAGTTGTTTAAGGATAAGACATTACTGAGGATAAGACAATCAGTGGCTACTAGCCTTGATGGCTGTCAGGGACTGGCTGGATGAGGAAGAGTGGTGTGAGATGCTTGCCCAGGAGCCCCCCAGGGAGGGCACAGAAGGTGATGACTTAGATCCTGGAACCCGGTGGTGGGACACTGAAAAGCAGTCTACAGAAGGGAGGAGCTGGGAGGTGCTAGAAGCAGGGAGGTTGAGTGATCAAGGGAGATCAGGGGAAAGAGGGCCTTCTAGGACAGGATTAGAAGCTGAGAGTCACAGAGTGAGTGTAGACTCAGACAAGGAGGAGTCAGATATTGCTCCTTCTACACAGCAGCAGCACAGTCCCAAGGCCTGCTGGCTCTCCTCCCTGCTCCGGCATCCTGTCTGAGGAGCGTCCTACGCTGGCCAGAAGAGAAGCTCACCTGCTTGATGCATCCTTCATCCGCTTGGGAGGGATCTAAAGTGGAAGGCTAGAGGGGAAAGGACAGAGATAGTAGTCAGTTTCAGCAACATTTCAGCTGGTTTAAGACAGACCAGAGGACTCTGCTGTGTTGTTATTTTCTGTTAATAACAAGTTAATTGTGTTTCATGCATCCCGTGTGTGTGCCTGCCCTGTGGTTGACCTGGCTTGCTTGTCAGCTCCTTGACAGTGGCTATGTTCTATCTACACTGTCTTCATACCTCTCTTAATACCAGTCACTGGGAATTAGAGGTGGGCAGAGTGCAGTTTTGCTCATGTCCTGTTTGCCACTCACTGGTATCTGGTTGGGCACTGTGAGAACAGGATGCTGGACTAGAAAGGCCATTGACCTGCTTCAACAGCCTCTTCTTATGTTCTTATTTAATCAGCCTACTCATGGGTAAATGTTTTGGTGCTATTAAGGAAAAACAAATGATCCATGCTTTGGCTTATTAAGATTTTTTCTTGCCACCATGGTGGGTAGAGAGCGCCATCTGGGTTTTCTGGCTCAGAAACCGCAATGTCTTGTATCTGCCCACAAAGATATTACAGGACCAAAACAGAAATCCATCTCTGTATGCAAATGTAGCTGATAAGTACAATGGCTCAAACTGCAGATTATTTTTGTGCAGAAGTCTCTCTTATGTTAAGTAAATTAAAAACTTATCCCAGACAAAAGAGTTGCATTTTAAGGCACCTGATGTTGGTTCACAATAAAAACAAAAAAAATAATAATCAAGCCAGATTGCTTTCCACAGCTGTTTTGAGATTAAATAAAATTGGTATGCCCCACCATGCCCTCAACAAATCCGGCATCAGAAGTGACATTTAAATTATGCAAAGGATGAATTAGACAGAAGTTCCTAATGATAAACATTTTGCTTTTTTCAGTCTTAGTGGTGCAAATCCTTGCCTATCCCAACTTTCAGTGTTTTAAAGATAAGATCTGCAAATTGGATTGAAAGGGAAACGTAGGAAATAAATAAAAGGGAAAGAAAGGGAAATCATAGCTACTATGAGCTGCCTCTGATATTAGTCCTCCTCATAGCAGACCAACTAAAATGAGCAGCCAGGACTGTGGGTACTATCCTAAGGCTAAATCAGCTAGGATGATCCACTGGATCTCCAGCTGAGCAAAGAGGTTCCTGGCTCTTAAACCATTATCGTCAAGATATTATTTTATTTGAGGATGTTTTTCACCTTCATAATGTGGGAAAGCTATTATTCTTACACTTTGCCTTGCCCTTTTTGTATTTGGAGTCATTTCCTCACTTTTTGCGTACGCCACCCCAAAAACTGTCTGGTGTGATACACAAACCTATTAAATGGAAGGACTCTCCACCGTTGTTTTCCTTTTTCAGACATGCACGATAAGAAAGCCAGTCCTCCCATAATGAAGCATATGTCAGATAGACCTTTTGAAATGACATTATATGCTGAGTCACCATCCCTGCTCAGGAGACTTAGTATTGCAACCCCTTCCCTCACACCCACCTACCCCCGTTGTCAAAAATCTACATGCTGCTTTTCTGTCACGGTGGTCTTGTCTGCCTGGCATCTCATCAGAAAGCTTCCCGACAAATCTGCGGGGAGAATGGCATGACAATTAAGACACGGATTTCAAATGTACGCCGTCAGCCCGAGTGCTCTGCACAGAGGAACAGGCGACTTGTAAATGTCACAGCTCAAACCCAGACATTTATTAGTTTAAAGCTGACACACTTTCCCTTCCCAGCAAGTAGTGAGAAAATGTTTTCCCCCCTCTCACTGGAGACATTTAAAGCAGCGGTAGATTGGACAAAGTGCTACCGGTATATATATATAAACAATTCACTCAGTAGATCTTCAAGCTGCACATACAAGCTGGATTCTACAGTCCTTTTTGGTCATGATCTCCCACTGCACACGAGTAGCACATGAAGAAGATTCAGTAAATTCAGAACTCAGATGCTGCCCCTTCTGACTAAGAGCCTATAAAGAATTTGAGACACATCCTTGTTGCTGTGATAAATTCAGAGATCAAACCTGTTGGGTGTTCTGGAAGACATGGGACTTCAGTCTACTACCAACAGGAAACCAGTCCTCTAATCCTTTCTACTTCCTTTTTAGTCATGGAACAACTTCCCTCAGTCACTTTAGGTAAGTTTATTTCTGTTCACCAAGAGGAACAAGTGGTTTATTTGAAAGGAAGATCACAGAGATCGCATGTTCATGGTAACCCTACAGAAGGGGTGGAATCTCTCAGAGATAGCCTATGCTGCAGATTTGCCTCTGACCATTCTGTGTGGGGTGTGGGAGAAAATAATTGCACCAGAATCAGTGCTGGGAGCCTGCAAGAGTGGTGGTTTGTGTGTGTGCGTTGTGTAATATTGACACAATATTGTGTGTATTGACACAACAGCAGTGCATTAGTGATAGATTTATACTGTCTACACATCAATATCCAATAATGTCATCCGAAGGGGCTATCTTCTACTATAACACAACAAATGTGGGACCAAAAAAACCCCCCAACAACCCATTGAACACTTGTGACATAAAAAGTTACAGGAAGTCTCACCTGGAAGTTATAAGACATACACTGACTAGAAACAAAGCAGTACTCTGTATGTCCACCCTGAAACCTTTGCAGATGTAAACAGTATTGAAAGTGGAATCATATATAATTTTCCTGATACTACCATGATCACAAATCATCATCAATGCACTTTACACAGTAGAAAGGTTGTCAGGAGGGCCCCCTAACTGTAAATAATGGATTTTGACCAGTATAACCTGCAATGATTGGAAACCAATGGATAGAGTATATCTAAATTGGGCCTGTTACATCTATCTCCCTGAGGCTCAGCACTGGCAACCCACAGGGATGTGTGCTGAGTCCCTACCTGTACTCGTTGTATACATATGACTGCATTTCATCTGATCCATCCATTGTAATGATTAAGTTTGCAGGTGATACTACCATAATGGGTCTAATTACAGGTGGAGATGAATCAGCATACAGGGGGGAGGTTTTAAAAAATATATACATGGTGCTTAGAGAATAACTTGCACCTAAATATTAGCAAGAAAAATGAGATGGTGTTGGACTTTCGGAGGAAGAGAGGTGAACTAGCCCAGTTGTATATGGTGTGTGTGTGTGTGTGTGTGTGTGTGTGGAAAGAGTCTCTTCCTTTAAATTCCTGGGAGTTTACCTTAGTGAAGACCTCACTTGGAAAAACAATATAACTCAGTTGGTTAGCAAGGCCCAACAGAGACTCCATTTCCTCAGGGTCTTGCGAAAGAACAATGTTAAACAACAATTTATGACCTCCTTCTACCGGTCCACAATAGAAAGTGTCCTCTCATATTGTATCTCAGTGTGGTATGTTGGCTTGACAGCCATGGACAGAAAGTCTTTACCAAGGGTGGTGAACACAGCACATGATATCATGGGCTGTCCTCTGAGCCTGCTAGATGATATCGCAAGGGATCGTTGCCTTAGGAGAGCAAGAAAAATTTTCAGCGGCGATTTATACCCCAGCCAGCACCTCTTTAATCTTCTACCCTTGGGCAGGAGATATAGAAGTATAATCAGTTGTACCAACAGGCTAAAAAACAGTTTCTAAGCATGGGCTGTTAGGCTGCTGAACGGAAAATAATATAGTGCAACTGACTTTCGGGGTTGGTGTGTTGTGTGATAAGCACACAGCATGCAATGAGTTGAGTGTTTGTGGGGAGGGACTTGGTTAATTTCATTGTACACAGGTTGTACATTGACAATAAAGGGGGGGGGGAATAAAGCATCAGAAGGAATACACACACATATTTCACACACATACACTAGGGGTGTCAACTCCCTCTACCCCTTTGGCAATCAGCAGGTGCATGAACTAAACAGCATGACAACAGCCTTACATTTTTATTTATATAGGAAGATACACACACCACAAAGTAGGATAATTCTGAATGGTGAATGTGGTCATTTGCTTTTTTGATTCCACTTGTGATTACTACTGAGTCTTATAGCTTTGGGTTTTCATTTTATTGGCAGCTGAGACTGTGGAGTTGTAACAAGACTGCAACTGGTGACATGGATCTGAGGAGATTAAATTGTGCTGCCATTGAGAAAATTCTTACATCAAGGAATAAAAGGAATGTGTAGCACTGGGTAGCTGTTGATAGCTTCTCGCTGAGTGTCTGTGCTGGTAAGGCTGTGTGTGATGGAACCGTGAAAATGCCTATATCTGGATCCCACACTCATTTTCTCTTTCTGATCGGCACTTCAGATAGATGAGGGCCATGTGGCACATTAATAAATGCAAATATGTGTTACAAAGTTCTGATGGTTGCTTTTTGTAAAGAAAGTGACTTCCAGAGGGGAGATTTTGAGTGACATGGTGTGTGTGTGTGTGTGTGTGTGTGTGTGTGTGTGTGTGTGTGTGTACAGTCATACCTCAGTTTAAGTACGCCTCGGTTTGAGTACTTTCAGTTTAAGTACTCCGCAGACCTGTTTGAAACGGATTAATCCCCTTTCCATTACTTTCAATGGGAAAGTTCGCTTCAGGTTAAGTATGCTTCAGGTTAAGTACAGAATTCCGGAACCAATTGTGTTTGTAAACCGAGGTACCACTGTACTAGTCCTTTTTAGCTCTGAATTTTCCTGCTGCAGAGTTCCAAATGTGTATTTGTGATGCTCAATATATGCCCTTTGGAAGTTGCATCTCTTTCTCAAAGCACTCGCTAGGGCTTCATTGCATGGCTGAGACTGCAGTAAGAAGTTCACCTGAGGATTTGGACTCAATTTAGCAAGGCATGTTTTGGCCACATATTGCAGTCAGGAGTCTGTAGGCTGATTTGTGGTACACATCCAGATGTGTAAATGGTTCGCTCTTGCAGCAGGAGATTAGACTTAAGATGGCTTTCTGGCTAGCCAGCTCAATGCCTATAGGTCTATCCATCAAACCATCTCTCTGACCTGCATTAAATCCCTCCTCAAACCCATTTATTTTACAAAGGGCAAGCTTTAACACTGGAGGCTTAAAATGATTTAATGGTTATTCTTTCCTCCGGGGAACTCTGGGAGCTGAGGCATTGTACTGACATACAGGGTTCTCTTAAAGGAAACCCTGAACACCCTCAGCAAACTATAATACTAGATCAATGACCATTATATGTAGGCATAAAATTGATGTACATTTGTTGAGTGGATATTCACAAAATCCCTGTGTTAGCCCACTGTCAACCCATTCTCTCTTCTTTTACCTTATCTTTGGAATACCAGCAGATGTATTATTTGCTACAGCAGAGGTCAACAACATTTACTGAACAGGGAGCACATTTGGAATCTGGAAGAAGTGCCATGGCCACCTGTCACAAAATGGTTCGCATTGTTCAGCCCAGACACTGAGGTCCAGCTCTGAGGGCCTTCTTGGTAGTGGCCCCCGCCCTGTGGAACACCATCCCATCAAATATCAAGGAAATAAACAACTCTCTGACTTTTAGAAGACATCTGAAGGCAACCCTGTTTAGGGACGTTTTTAATGTTTGAAGTTTTATTCTGTTTTTAATGTTCTGTTGAAAGCTGCCCAGAGTGCCCGGGGAAACCCAGCCAGATGGACGGGGTATAAATAACTTCTTCTTCTTCTTCTTCTTCTTCTTCTTCTTCTTCTTCTTCTTCTTCTTCTTCTTCTTCTTCTTCTTCTTCTTCTTCTTCTTCTTCTTCTTCTTCTTCTTCTTCTCCTCCTCCTCCTCCTCCTCCTCCTCCTCCTCCTCCTCCTCCTCCTCCTCCTCTTCTTCTTCTTCTTCTTCTTCTTCTTCTTCTTCTTCTTCTTCTTCTTCTTCTTCTTCTTCTTCTCCTCCTCCTCCTCCTCCTCCTCCTCCTCCTCCTCCTCCTCCTCCTCCTCCTCCTCCTCCTCTCTTTGAACTTTTCATTTGTTCAGTTTTGGAATCCAGTGAAATAAAGGAGTGGGTGGAACCGATCAGAAAGAGCAAACAATCTCTTATATGCTGTGGATTTTTGAGGGGATATGTACAGTGATACCTCTACTTACGAATTTAATGCGTTCTGAACGCACATTCGTAAGTCGAAGAAAATTGTAAGTCGAATCCCATAGGAATGCATTGGGAGAAAAAAATTTGTAAGTCGAAGCAACCCTATTTAAAAATTTGTAAGTTGAAAAAATCCTATCTAAACCGCATCCAAGATGGCGGACGGAGCTCCGTTCGTAAGTAGAAACATTCGTAAGTAGAGTTATTCGTAAGTAGAGGTACCACTGCATTTACTTTTGTGGGTGCTATAGGGAGTCCTGAAAGGCAGAATGATGCCCGCTAGTGCCAGATTGGCAACCCCTATCCTTCATGGACGCTACTGATGAAACAACCCATTGGATGCACCCTACGGACGCTCTACACTGGGAGCATCTTCACTCCCGTTTCATGTCGATTGCAACCACTGCTGAGGATGGATGGACATGGTGGTTGCTCACCATGTGGTGAAAGCTGCTAAGTATGATAGAGCGTGCGGCAAAATTGTCCCAGGGATACCATATTGGAGAGTATCTCAGTGGTTGTTGTTAACACCTGCTTAGAACAGTAATGGTGAAGTAACTCTCCACTGCAAAACATTGTTGATCTTTCCCCTGAATTACATAAATGTTGAACTTTGGAAGAGGGAGGTTAAGAAATCTCCAGGTCAACAACATCTCCAGTATGCCTTGCGGAAACAAGAGCGATAGCAATGGTAGTAAATTGAAGGAATAGGACAATGTAAGAAGAGGTTATTGGACAATTCTCTTGACCGTTATATGAACCCATAAATTCCATTTATCCATGAAATAACTATTGCCTTCATACTGACATAGTCCCTATAAGAAACATTTTGCCTTATAGAGACAATTGCATCCTGCTTTTTCATTAAGATGCCTTGCATTTCATTGTATGAATAGCTCAGAAAAAATATTCAATAAGATGGGCATTTCACAGTAAATAAATTGCACTGATACAACACTATAAAAAGCAATGCTCAGTGGTTTCTCTAGGTCAACCTCTGTTCTAGAGCTCTGTGCTTAGCTTTTAAACATGCATTTACGAACAATAAAGATTACTTTTTGTTAAATGAAATAACACCAACAAAATGCTATGTGTTTTCTGATAGGAGACTCAACTAACTGGCTCTTCTGTTTTATGCCTCTTCTGAAGGCCTAGTAAAAAAATGCATGGTAATTGTCATGCCCAGCCCTGTTCTATCAAAGAGGAAGAACACTATGCCCTGAAACTTGAACCCTGTTTCAGCATTAGTTGTGTGTAGGGCAACTTTATGTTGACCAATGAGTGAGGCCCTACCCCTGATTTCAGTTGCCCGGATTTTGGAATGCAAAATATCCCTGACCCGAATTTTGCAATGCAGTTCTCCATCCAAGTAATGTGTATAAAATGCACATTAGTGAAAATAGCATGCAAAAGTGCATTACAGTGGTACCTCGGTTTAAGTACACAATTGGTTCCGGAAGTCTGTACTTAACTTGAAGCGTACTTAACCTGAAGCGAACTTTCTGAGCACAATTCAAAGTGTTGGTGCTGACCTTTAAAGCCCTAAATGGAGTCGGTCCAGTATATCTGAAGGAGCGTCTCCACCCCCATCGTTCTGCCCGGACACTGAGGTCCAGCGCTGAGGGCCTTCTGGCGGTTCCCTCGCTGCGAGAAGCCAAGTTACAGGGAACCAGGCAGAGGGCCTTCTCAGTAGTGGCACCCACCCTGTGGAATGCCCTCCCACCAGAGGTCAAAGAGAAAAACAACTACCAGACCTTTAGAAGGCATCTTAAG
Source organism: Zootoca vivipara (assembly GCF_963506605.1). Taxonomy (NCBI): domain Eukaryota; kingdom Metazoa; phylum Chordata; class Lepidosauria; order Squamata; family Lacertidae; genus Zootoca; species Zootoca vivipara. The sequence continues at coordinate 12,482,352 of NC_083280.1, forward strand.
GCAGCCCTGTTTAGGGAAGCTTTTAATGTTTGATGGATTTCTGTATTTTAATATTTTGTTGGAAGCCGCCTAGAGTGGCTGGTGGAACCCAGCCAGATGGGCGGGGTATAAATAATAAATTATTATTATTATTATTATTATTATTATTATTATTATTATTATTAGTTCCAGACGGTCTGCGTAGTACTTAAACTGAAGCGAACTTTCCCATTGAAAGTAATGGAAAGGGGATTAATCCTTTCCAGATGGGTCTGCGGAGTACTTAAACTGAAAGTACTCAAACTGAAGCGTACTTAAACCGAGGTATGACTGTATAACAAATGCAATTACTTTGCAAAAAAATCTATAATTAAAAAAAAATCACAAAATGATGTGGGAATCTGTAGAACTTCTTCCTTCCTGCTTTCCTTCCCCCCTCTCCTTCATCCATCATCATTTTACTTTCTTCCATTCATTCTCTCTCTTCCTCTATAGGGCTGAGGGCCACACTGATAGCCCTGGGCCACAAGCCGGAGTGCTAGCATGGCCCCGTAACCATTTATGGGTGCCTCGCTCCTTCATGGGGAATTTTATGGGTGCTCAGGGCCCCAGGGATTTGGCACCTATGGCCATGGGTCTCCCGCCTGCATTTTAAATACCTTTTGAACATTTCCATGCTTGGAATTTAAGATGTACCTGAGAGGCCCTTGTAGTTTGAGTACTATAGCCTGGTTTGCTTTGGCTTCAGGCAGGGCCTTCTCTGTGGTGGCACATCAATCATGGAGCACTATCCTCCATAAGGTGTGCCTGGTGCCAACCTTGTTTAGCTTTTGGTGCCAGTTGAAAACCTATGCCTTCCTCCAAATGAGTGATCTAGATGTGTATAAATTGTCTTTATAAATGTAGTAGAATTAATTGTTTTATACAGCTCAGTAATTGTGCCCCCCCCATTACATGAATTTTACCTCAGAATACCTTTACAAATGCATGACTGAAGTATCTGTGAACACCCCTTACAGGATTTAGGTGTGAAATTGTTTTTTTTTAAATGATTTATTTATTTTAAGCGTTCATATTATTTTTATTTTAATGCCACCTGCCTTTAGATCACCTGTGATGAAGAGGAGGATGTGATTTTTTAAAATAAATAAATAAATGCCAGTACCTCTCATAAAATATGTAGGGGTTGCATGTGCATTTTAGACCATGTAGCAAACGCTACGGTTTTCAACAGCGGAGAAACTGCTGTAAGCCACCCCCCTTCAGAGGCGATTAATTTCATTTTGCCATCTGAATACGACTGCCGAAAACTACTATAGACTTTGGGATCCTTCATTTCATGCACAGTAGGGGTTCCATCACATTGCAGTGAAACCTGACGTGGTATTCCTTGTATTATGAAAATATATATCCTAATCGTTCTGGGGGCCCGGCATCCGAGGAAACAGATTTACAAAATTAATGTTATGCAATGTATGCAATAATGCATTTTCTCTCCTATAAAGGACAGCGATCTCTGCTTTTATGTCTCCAGGGTCCACTTTAATAAACACTGAACACCAGCCAGGCATTTTCTTAAGTTTTGTTGTCAATAAATACCATCTGTGCACGAAGCACACACAATTCAGGAGAGATGCTGATCGTAAGTAAGATCCAGTGCATTATTCTGCTGGCGCTCCAACTTGTTTGGCCTTCAAAGGGATAATGAATTTTTTATATACTGCTTGAAGAATTATATTAGCACTTTGTTTAGGCTTAATAGAAATACTAGATTCTCTCCATCTGAATGGAAAATCATTGTCTAAGGAAATGAACACAGTGAGGTCACGTCTTTCACTTCTTTTGAAGGGTTGCAAAAAAATGCAGCGAAAATGGAGGGGGAAATGACTCGCTTTAATGTCTCCCAATTGTCCCATTTCTCCTTGATTTCTTTGTATCTGGGCAATCTTTTCATTTGAGATTGACGTATCAGAAAGAGAGGGGTGGGGGGTGGGGACTCCTGGAAAGGCAAAGCTTGAATATTGATATATCCTACACATGTACTCTCCTGCTCTTAAAGTCTTTATGCATTCACAGCCTCTCTACTACAGTGATTCCCAAACTGTGGGGTGCAACACAGGAGCTTGCCTCTAGAAGAACTGAGATGAGTCATGAAAAATTAGGCCACCATCTACCACTCTTAAGTGGGAATGCCTAGGCAGCCTCCTAGGCTATAGCTCCCCATTAACTTTGGCCACTGGCCTTGCTGGCTGGGGCTCACGGGAATCATATTCCAACGACACCTGGAGGACAACCAGTTTGAGGAAGGTTGAGGATTTTTAGCCTAGGGTAAGAAAAAAGAAAATAAGGATAGGTAACACTAGAGGCTTATAAAATGATGCACGGTGTAGAGAAAGCAGACAGAGTTTTTCTCCCTTTCCATTAGAACTCCAGTGCTTCCATCCTGTTGGAGCAAATTCTCTTTGGGGATTCAATGCGGAGGCTCAAACCAGATTCCCTATTAGTCAGATGTCTATTCAGTAATGCATTCAGTGGCAGAGGAAGTGTGTGCAGGGCCTGCGGGCCGCCCCGCGTGTCATCACTGAGGGTTTTGTGGTTTTTGGTTTTTTTGATAAAATGAGTTGTTTTTTTTTAATGGTCTCACAATTTTTTTTAGGAGTGATGTGGTGGCTCAGGTGCCTACAGATTCCGTGCTGCCTGAAACGGCAGTGTGGGACTTGCATCTACCTACTGCCTCTCCCTCAGCTGTGTTACAGCTGAGGGGGAGGTGGCAGAGAGGCTCTAAGCATTGGAGAGGCTTGCCCCGCCCCCATGGACACGGATTGCCCCGCCCCTGGCTGCAGAACACCAGGCACCCGAGCAGCTAGCTATGCCGCTGAATGCATTAACAGAGTCCAAAAGAGTCTGCGAGAGCTTTCCATTAACACACACTGTCGATAGCAAAAATACATCATCCTCTAGCTCAGGGGTCAGCAAAGTTTTTGTGGCTTGGCCCAGTTCACGGTCCTGCAGGCGCCACGGTGGGCCAGAGTGCATGCATGCATGCGCACGCACACACAAACACTATTTCCAATGCTCCTTCCGGCACGGAGGAGGCGTGTGCAGCTTCCTATTGGCTGCAGGAGTTTCCCGCAGTCAATGGGAAGCCGACCAGCATCGCGGAAGGCGGTCCCCGCTCTGCTCCACGCCTGTTTAGAACGGTGCATGGGAGCTGACCGAGCGGGCGGCAGGGTTCCCAGAGCGGGCGGCAGGGGTCCATGGGCCACTTGTGGCCCATGGGCCTTACCGGTAGGTTGCTGAGCCCTGCTATGGCCAGCCACCTGCTACCACCTCTCCATCTCTTCATCCTACCACAGTTCTTGAAAACACTTAAAGGGGTTGTTGTTGTTGTTGTTGCTGTACATGCATCTTATTTGGAGTTGTTTTTCACTCTAGCGGTCAGCGTTAGGATCCTCCTAACCTGGTTCTTACCCGTTTCGTAGTCAGGCCGCACTCTTGCATGTTGGGATTTTTGTTCATGCCGAGCTACTCAAGCAGCGAAGCTGGTATGATGTGTGTCTGTTTCCCAGGAGAAAGGAATGTACCTTATCACCCTTCCTCGCCATATGATGTTTTCACTGTACTTTACTTTCTGTTCTGGCTGCAGTAATGCCGGACGCATTTTACATGCAGCTCTGACTATCTGAGCCGGGCAAGCAGAGAGGCACTCTGCATCTTGCCACAATAAAGAAGTTCAGTTCTACTTCATGGTTTGTGTGTGTGTTGTTCTTCATGCTGGGAACAATCACATATTTTCTGTGCCACTGGACTCATCGTAGCTGGGAATGAGCACACAGGCTTTGTCCTAGCCCTGGGGCCCGTCTCACAACTGGTCCCGGGTGGTCAAATGCCAACATTGCGTACATGGCACTGGCCTTACTGATAAGGGTTCTGCTGAAGTTCTACCTCACTCACTTCCACTGCTAACACTAATGCCACCCATTCACTGGCTCTGTTCCTTTGCCCCTCCCCATTTCACACTGCTGCCTAGAGGGAAGAAGGTGAGCTGAGCATCGTTCCTTCTCTTCGCTTCTCTAGATGGCTTTAGAAGTTGATGGATAACATTTATCCAGCTGGCTCTACAGAAAACCTCAGTGTTCACAGGTTTGCGCTCTATTTTTAATACCAATTGTTGGTGGGCGGGGTGACATTGAGTGAAGGAAATTGCTTCCCAGAAATATCTGGTTGGCCGATGTCTAAAACAGGAGGCTGGAGTATGTAGACTGTTGGTCTGATCTAACAATGCTCTTGTTATGGTCTTAGCTTATATTGTAACTTTTTGGAGGTGATTGTGTATACAGTGGTACCTCTACTTACGAATAAGTCTACTTACAAATGTTTCTATTTACGAACGGAGCTCCGTCCGCCATCTTGGATGCGGTTTAGATAGGATTTTTACTACTTACGAATTTTTAGATAGGGTTGCTTCGACTTACGGATTTTTTCTCCCAATGCATTCCTATGGGATTCGACTTACAATTTTTTCGACTTACAAATGTGCGTTCGGAACGCATTAAATTCGTAAGTAGAGGTACCACTGTATATAATACAGCATGAAAACAGGAGTTGGAGTCTTGCCACATAAAGGCAGCATAAAACCTCATGTTTGTTTCTGATTATGATTATTCTCCCAGGGGTAGATCGATGCTTGTGGCACCCCCTCCCCCTCCCCATCATCCTGCTTTTCACTATATTAGACATCAGCTAGGAATTTATTGTATTGTAATGCTTTTCAACATCTGCAGTTCAGCTCATTACTCCAAAAGCATGAATACATTCTGTGTAATAAGGAGCCTAAATCAGATACTTATCTTTTAATTTTCATTCTGCAACTATTCTTATGACTAGGTACCCCAGATGTCTTCATACTTGGGGCTCCGAGCACATTCAGAGTTTACACACTGAAGAAATGTTTCTATCCCAGCCTGCCTTTGACACCTCCATATGCACTGCATCAGGAAGATTTGGGGCATCACATGACAGGACAGTCTCAAAGAAAGTTGTGCTCTCCCAAGTTTACATATTCCTCTATCAGTGATAGGGTTGCCATACATCCAGAATTTCCCAGACATATCTTGAATGCTGCAGTCGGCAGTAGTGTTCAGGCAACCATCATCAAAATATCTGGGCAAATCTGGATGTATGGTAAGCCATGCCGGCAGTGCCGTTTTTGCCCATTTCCCCATAAAAATAGCTCAAAAATGGCAATTTGGCGATTTTGCGAAAACAAGAAACAAAACAGAAAACCCCCCACAAAAACAAAAAACACACACACACCAAAAAACAAACCCTCAACAACTTTTTTTGCTGGGTTGGTCATGTCCACAAAATGGAAGATGGCAGGATCTCCAAGGTACTAGGCCTGTTGGCAGACCAACTCTATGTTCCAAAGATGTCTGCAAATGTTACAGGAAGACAGGAAACATCAATCCCACTGTGTGGGAATCCCTTGCAGACAATGGAGACAGTCAGGTTGTGTACCCACAGCAATGACCAGAGGAGGAATGACCGCTGGGAGAAGCAAGTGGAGAAGAAACACCATCATCTACCCCAGCTGCAACAAAACATGTCTCTCCCATTTTGGTCTCTACAGCCACGAGTGCTATAACTCTCCAACAGTTTGACTTTGCCCCTGAAGTTGCATTCTCCCCTTGTTTCCTTAGACAGACAGATGCCAACAACGGATATTCTAAATCTTAAAAGTGTTTTTATTTTTATTTTTATTTTAAAAAAAACATTTTAAAATAGATTACATTGTAAGTTATGTTGCTTCAACATTTTGATGTTTGCTGCCCTGAGCTCCTTTGGGAGTATGGGCAGTATAGAATTTTAAGAAATCCATCAATAAAAGCAGTAAGGTCTTGTCTCACATGGCCCTCATCAACCAGGCTTATGCAGACAATTAATAAAAAACAAACATTTTTTTAATAGTCAGCAGGAGATCTGTTTTAATTTGCTATATACCCTGTGTCTTCATCAGAGGCCCTTTTCTATATGCTGCATTCAAGGGAGGTGTGGAGAGTGGCCACACAAGAATAGGCCTTTTCAGTAGTGGCCCCTTTTCCCAAATGTTCTTTACAAGGAGAAGCGCATGGCACCAACTTTGACAGTTTTAGGTGCTAGGCTAAAACCTTTTCTGCTTACGCAGACTTTTGCTTAGTTAATAAGTGCCTCCCGGGGTGGTTGTTCCTGTTTTTAGGGTGGGTAGGACTTTGTCCTTATTAATACGTTGCTGGATGAGCAAGTTTTGTTGTGCATTGTATTGTTGTTGCTTTGCCTTTTAAATTTGTGCATTGTGTTGTCGTTGCTTTGCCTTTTAAATTGCTCTTGTGTGTTGTATTTTGTTTTGTCAAGTCGCTTTGAAACTTTTTATTCTAAAAAGCAAATGTGATAAATAAAACCACTTTTAAAATTAAATTGCAGTATTCAAATATTTTTTTATAAACAAATACTTCAGACACTTGGGGAGTGTACAAAGATGGATCTCCAACACCAGTGGTGGAGAAGTGGAGAATTATAAATGCGGTTGTCTAACAAGTGTGGAGTTTAAAGAAAAAGGCAACCCCAAGAGAGAAGCAAGAATGGAGAACCAGGGAAGTGTCTAGGAATGGGGAGATCAGTCTACAGTTGTCCCATTTCATTTTCTCAAACACTGAATCATAGATCCACACCAAGGGTCAGCAAACTTTTTCAGCAGGTGGCCGGTCCACTGTCCCTCAAACCTTGGTGGGGGACCGGACTCTATTGGGGGGGGGGGGAATTGAACAAAATCCTATGCCGCACAAATAACCCAGAGATGCATTTTAAATAAAAGGACACATTCTACTCATGTAAAAACATGCTGATTCCCGGACCGTCCACAGTCTGAATTTAGAAAGTGATTGTGCCGGATCCGGCCCCCGGGCCTTAGTTTGCCTACCCATGATCCACACCATCTTATGAATGTACAATAACTTTGCATTTAAAATGATATGCATGATTATATACACCACTGGACACATTTTTTGTATTCATTTTTCCTCATTTGCCCAATTTTAAATGCATTTCCATTAAATACATAATTTTGTGGGCGTTTTTTATGCACTGAAACTGCTCTGCAAAATCTGGAGAAGTGAATTAAGCAAGGAGGATTTGCATTTGTTGTGGGTTGTTGAATAGGGGTTTTCTGCTGCGAAAAGTGGACTGAATGATTCAGTCCTCTTCCATCCCTAGTAGTATTTAACGGATAGTGGAAATACTCTGCCCATGATGTGGGGTCCATGGGCTGCTTACCTGGCCAGGCACATAAAATACTTGTTGGTTGACAATTCTTAATTGAGCATCCTAGAGGTTACAATGTGTGTTCTTAGCCTTTGACTAAGGCAGATATGCCAGCTCCAAGCATCTCCCTTTTCTACCTCCCACGTTGAAATCTGATCTCTTCTTTCGCAGAGCAATTGAGCTGTCACACAAAGTGCTTTGTTCTGATACCCAACACAGCCTGCTTGGAAAGTTGATCTTCATGGCAGATAGCAGTGCTTGGGCAAACTGAGTGACAGTGAAACCAAGCGGGCCAATGGCAAAACCAGATTTCAAATAATGGGAGCCTTATAAGCAGCATACAATCCTATTCTAATTTTAAAAGATGCCATGTCCTGTGCACACCTTATTATAAGACAGCTCCAGATTTGCAGGTTTATGCTGCAGAATACTCATTTATTTTTTTAAGGACAAAGTCAAATCTCTTTCCTGAAACATGCAGTGCCATATACAAAGGGGATCTCCATAAGGCATTGCTGCAATGAGCTACATGTGCACCCCTAGCAATGCAACACACCTAGCCATGGTAGATAATGCGGAGTTCTCCAACGCAGTCATCCCCAAACTGCGGCCCTCCAGATGTTTTGGCCTACAACTCCCATGATCCCTAGTTAAGAGGACCAGTGGTCAGGGATGATGGGAATTGTAGTCCAAAACATCTGGAGGGCCGAAGTTTGGGGATGCCTGCTCTAATGCTTCACATAGTCATTATCGTGGTTATTAATATTGTGCATTTGGAAGCAATAGGATGAATAAAAACTGACTCCTCTTGGAATAAAAACGGTCCAGACCAAAAATATGTTTTCAAAGCTTTAGTAACAGAACTTTCTTTAAAACAGACACGAAACTATTTTCACAGAACTGGACTCTCTGACAGGCTAAGTCGAGAGAGATGCAGCGGAAGGAGGGGGAGAATTCCTAAGAGAGGGGGGAGAAGCAGCTAGCCACAGAAATTCGACCTTTGAACACCAAGAGACACAGAGAGCAGAAATGCAGCTGCAAGATTCAGAGAGTGACCAGACAGAGAAATAGTGGGAGAGAATCTCCCTGATCTCGCAGGCTCACAAGATTAAATGAGAAGCGTGAAACTAACAGGAAGAGAAGGTGGCATTTTTCCTGTTTGCGGAGAAGGGGGCGGAGTTCAGTCACGGCAACTGAGGAATGGGTTTTTGTTGAACCAAAAAATCTTAATTAATTAACTGCCGGAGTCATCTCGTATGTGTGGGAGAGACCCAAGCCTTACAATAATAATGATACATCCAAATAGTTGCACAATATTGTTTGCTTGTCCAAGCATAGCTACAGCTTTAGAAATATAAAATTACACCAAACAGGAATCAAAGATCATTCTCTCCACACAGAGACTCCATTAGCCTGCATTCCAGCCTGAGGCTGTTTTCTCCAGGAGAGAGGCATCATTATTAGCACACCTTTCTTCTACGTTGGCTTGAGAACAAAGACAACTCCCTCAAAATGGAGATTTGGAAATTGCATGCCTCTCCCATGTGATCTAAAGTTAAACACCACACGAGAAAGCAGCAGAGATACATTGACAGTTAATCATTAACCTGATAGGAACTTGGACAGCTCTTACTTGGCTCCAGTGGAAATTTACATGTTCCTTTTACACATACAGAGTCATTTTCCATTTCAATGTACAATTAAACCATTATACTTAGCAGTCATCTAGAGATCATAGAATCATAGAAATCATTGTATTTTAATATTCTGCAGGAAGTCACCCAGAGTGGCCAGGGAAACCCAGCCAGATTGGGAGGGGGTGTTGGGGTTATAACAAAATAAATTATTATTATTAGAATCATTGAGTTGGAAGGGACCCACATGTCATCTAGTCCAACCCCCTGCAATGCAGGAATCTCAGCTAATGCATCCATGAGAGATGACCACCCAACATCTGCTTTAAAACTCCCAAGGAAGGAGAGTGCACCACCTCTTGTGGGAGTCTGTTGGTGACTATTGAATATTTGTATGTGACAGAGGAAGGGCTGTGACTCAGCAGAAAACAGAAACTGAGAAATCAGAACCCTGGATAGCTCCTGCCAGCCACTGCAGACCAGGGATACGGAAACGATGGCCTTCCTGATACCGTATTACTGTATTACATCTCCCATTATCCGTGATCACTGGACTGCCTCTGTTATAAGGAAGCTTCCTGTGAAACAATGGAAGCCATGTATAATTAGCAGTGTCCACACTGCATGTTAATCCACAGTGCATAAAGGGGAGTGAGTACAGTGGTACCTCATTTTGCGAACGCAATCCGTTCCACGGAGGCGTTCGCTTCTGCGAGTGCGCGAAGCGCTGATAGAGCACTTCTGTGCACGCACACACTGCGCAGGTTGCTTCTGCGCATGCACGAGCTGTGCAGATCGCGCCTGCACATCCAACGCTGCGGAACCTGGATGTAAACACTTCCGGGTCAGCGGCGTTCATAAACGGAGGTTTTCGTAAACGGAGGTAGTTGTAAACTGAGGTTCCACTGTAAAATACTCTGTGCTTTTTTCCCTATATATATATATATATATATATATTTAGGGGTACTCTCATTTTCCTACTCATATTGAAATACTGCCCCACAATGAGGTCAAACTTAGATTCACAAAATGCTTAGGGGTATGCGTACCCCTGCGTTCCCCCAGAAAAAAGCACTGAAAATACTTATGGGGATCCTCTTTTTGAGTGCACGGGGGAGTGAATTAAGCAGAGGCTTGACAGCCATATGTCAAGAATGCTTTGATGGTGTTTCCTGCTTGGGAGGGGGTTGGACTGGATGGCCCTTGTGGTCTCTTCCAACTCTATGATTCTATGATTCTATGATTCTAAGCCCTTTAAGCAGATGGGGCTGGAAAGATTGCATGAAGATGCTTCATCCCATAGCCAAGGAAATTATTCAAAGAAGGGGAAATGTTTTGCCATTTTTTATATTGAACTACCATTACTGGCCCAACGTGCTTTTCCCATACAGTAATACCTTGTGTTGCGTCCGCTGCGGGTTGCGTTTTTTTCATGTTGCGAACACGGGGGACCCGGAAGTGCTTACCTCCGGGTTTCGACGTGCGCACATGTGCAGAAGCGTCCTGTGAACTTCACGCATGCGCAGAAGCGTTCTGCGTGCTTCAAGCATGCGCAGAAGCACTCTATCACACTTTCGTGCGTGCCCAAAAGTGCCGCTCAGGTTGCGGACTTTTCGGGGTGCGAACGGCACCCCAGAACAGATCGGGTCTGCACCCCTAGGTACCACTGTATTCTCCACAAGTGGCTATGTCTGCCTGAAATCTTGGAAAGGGAAATAGATATCTAACAACCTGAAAACCTCTCAGTTTTGTTTCACTACCACAGACTGCCTTGTCACCCTGTCACATAGATCTTAATGTCTAATGACTCTTTGGATAACGAAGTGCTAAATATTGAATGGACCCTTCCAGCGCTTTGCCTTCAGATTTCTCGGCTTGCGCCCCCTCCCCCCCCCCCGAAAAGTGAAGAAAAGGCTTAATTATCTGAATAATCAGGTTGGTAAATATTTGATCGCCTGCATCATGGATGCTGTTCTGAGCTACCCTCCTGAAATAGATTTTGTTGTCAATTATTTGATCTGTTCCAATGTAAGTAATGGAAGAGGGTTGCGCTCTTGATCAGGGGTGGGGAGCAGAAGCTAGCCAGTCGACTTTCTCCTGACAGAAAAACCCAGGCTGTTTGATGGGTGTGCTGGACCACCCACCTGTCAATCACTTGACATCAAAGCAATGCCGCAACGAACACAGCAAAGTGGGCACGCAGTCAGTTCTACTTGGGCTTGTTGTCTCTGCCGATCAGCTCACTTGCCAAGGAGCAGGCCAGCCATTTAACCACATTGTAATGAACAGTCAATTGTTGTGGCTTTCCAGAGTTCAACGAGTTGGCAAACAACAAGGCCCAGCTATTTGTTGACCTAATTTATTTGGCTACTTGTCAAAATCTCCCCCCACCCTTTTAAAACTCAGACATTTGGCCTAGTTGTCTGGTTTTTATTTTTATTCTATTGCTTATTTTGAAGGTGAGGAAAAGCTGTCACACCCTCACCCCACCCCACCCCACCCCAGCAAAGCCAGCAGCAACATTTTGGCACTGAACACACATGGTTAATACCTGTTGACCCAGTTGAGCCATGTTGAGTGGCAGAATAAAGCAACATGGCACCAACATCAGGGCTGGAGTTGTTTTGCTTCCATGTCTTCATCCTTATGTGAGCTTCCATTGGCCGTCTGGAAAAAAATGCACTCTACAGTCATACCTTGGTTTAAGTATGCCTCGGTTTGAGTACTTTCAGTTTAAGTACTCCACAGACCTGTCTAGAACAGATTAATCCACTTTCTATTACTTTCAATGGGAAAGTTTGCTTCAGGTTAAGTACGCTTCAGGTTAAGTACGGACTTCCAGAACCAATTGCACTTATACTTCGGGTTAAGTACGCTTCAGGTTGAGTACTCCACGGACCCGTCTGGAACAGATTAATCCACTTTCCATTACTTTCAATGGGAAAGTTCATTTCAGGTTAAGTAGGCTTCAGTTTAAGTACCCTGCGGACCGTCTGGAACGGATTAATCCACTTTCCATTACTTTCAATGGGAAAGTTCGCTTCAGGTTAAGTACGCTTCAGGTTAAGTACAGACTTCCGGAACCAATTGTGTACTTAAACCGAGGTACCACTATATATGAAACAGGTTTGCCACCATAGCTGCTCTTATGCAAAAAGTGTTCTACACATGTAGAAGTCTCCCAAATACGGCTGTGGAATTCTGAAGTGATCTTTTAAATTCTGTAGGTAACCATTTCTTGGCAAGAAGAAGAAAAACAATAACCCTAGCTCATCAAGGAGAAAGAGTTCGAATTCTATTGTGTTGGGTTTCTTGTTTTACTAGCACGGGTGTTTTTAATATATATACTGTATATATAATTCAAAAATATTATTCCCTCCCCAACCCCTGCACCACAGGACAGAAGTGACTGGAGCCTGCTGGGCCTGGTAGGACAGAAGGCAAGGAGACCAACACTAGGTGGAGCCAGAGAGAACCACAGGCATAGCCAACTCTCTAGTTTTGTCCCCATCTTCTTCCCTGATGGAGACATCAAAACTACAGAGGAGAAAGCTGACAGGCAATGCTACCTCCTGGACCATTTGTAAGCAGGGAAGTTGATTGGCCAGTGCTCCATTTGCCCTTAGGGACCACCAGCTTCTGCTGCCTCAGGACTGTACCACCTAATACTCTCTCCATTCTGCTGCATGTATAGAGCAGGCCTATGAACTAGGCCAGGGACCCAGGTGGTGCTGTGGGTTAAACCACTGAGCCTAGGGCTTGCTGATCAGAAGGTCAGCGGTTTGAATCCCTGTGACGGGGTGAGCTCCCGTTGCTTGGTCCCAGCTCCTGCCAACCTAGCAGTTCGAAAGCACGTCAAAATGCAAGTAGATAAATAGGAACCGCTACAGCGGGAAGGTAAACGGCGTTTCCGTGTGCTGCTCTGGTTTGCCAGAAGCGGCTTAGTCATGCTGGCCACATGACCTGGAAGCTATACGCCGGCTCCCTCGGCCAATAATGCGAGATGAGCGTGCAACCCCAGAGTAGGTCATGACTGGACCTAATGGTCAGGGGTCCCTTTACCCCTTTACCTTTACATGAACTAGGCCAGAGTGCGAAACACAAAATCCTCCCCCATCCTCAAAATTCTTTCTCTACAATGCATAGCGGGGTCTGCAGGAAACATGGTGATTCCTTGGCAGATGATGTAGTCTCAGAAGGCAAAAAAAAAAAAAAAAACAAGAAACAAAAACTTGTAAACTAGCTTTAGGTCTAACATATCTAAATGGCTTCAGTGTCACCAGGCAATAGTTTTTATCAAGCAGTGTGTAAGGCAGCGCTTTCCCAACTGTTCATGTTGGTGATGACACACTTTTGTAGACATGCATCATTTCGTGACACAGTAATTCACTTCTACTAGCAAACCGGAGGTTAAGCTCACCCCTTTCCAGCCCCAGGAGGAACGCGGGGAGTGTTTGTGCGACACACCTGCACACTGCAGCCCACACACTAACATGCCACAACACACAGTTTGGAAAGCTCTGGTGTAAGGTATGGAATAATGACTGGAGATTAATTAACCCCAGTTGTGTGTTTTTTTCTTCTACTGGTAAATCTTCAGAAATCTCATCAAAGCTCTTACTGTAACCAGCCAGTAAACACCTTCTTTACGTGGGATAATTTTGCCCCAGAGATGTTAAGAGGGTGATAATTTTTTTTCCCAGTGGCAGATGTTGGCACTGATACTACCTTGTGTGAGGAAGCACAAAAATAAGCGCAACAGTAATTTATATTCAGTGGGAATCTGGTAACATGAATGGAAGTGGCACAGCCTGGCCTCATTTCCCCTACAGTCTTCAGGCGGCAGTTTCATGGCCCTGCATACGCTAATGCAGGAATAAATGCTTGCCACATTATTGTTGTAACACACAAACGCCGAGTACTTCAGCATTAACATCTGACAAGCCAGCTGTCATCTTTCCAAAAATACTTGCTGTCTAACAACTATAGCACTCACTGCCTCCGCTCCCACTGCTGTTCAGAAACCAGGGGAAGGAATTCTGCTCTGGGGCATTTTGACAGGGTGATCGCTGTTGGAGTGACAGGTTTTTTGTTTTTGTTTTTTGTTTCACTCAGATGTTTTAAAGGCCCGTACTCATGTTTCTGAAGAAGAAGTGCTAAACGATTCACTGTGCGTTCGGCGCTCCGCATTCCGGTTCGAAGGGCTTCCTCCTCAACCATATCCAGGAGGCAGCTGGTGAGCTAAACTGGGCGAAAGGAGAAGAGGGGCAAAAAAGTTGGTACCTTGAGAAAGCAGCTGCTTCCGCCTGCCCCCTTGAGGATTCGGTCCATGATTTCTGCCATGCAGGGGGTGCAAGCTGCATTTCCACCCCCAGCAGCAAAAGAGGAAGGGCTGTGGCTCAGTGATAGAGCATCTGCTTTGCATGTAGAAGGTCCCATGTTGGATCCCCAGCATCTGCAGATGGGAAAAGGCTTCTGTCTGAAACCATGGAGAGCCATTGCCTGTCATTGCCAACAATACTGGGCTAAATGGCCCAATGGGCCGCTTCTTATGTTTCCACGCAGTGTGTCAAGGAACAGGGACAAGTAGCCTGCAGAGGATGAAAAGGCAAACTTGCATGGATGTAAGAAACTCAAGAATTGCCCAAATAGATCAGGCCAAAGGCTCATCTACTCTGGCACTCTGATCAACAGTGGTCCAGTAATACAGCGTTTCTCAACCGCTGTTGAGTGTGCCGCGAGACGCTGGCTGGTGTGCCGCGACGTGCGGCGACGAGAAGGGTGATTTGCATTGTCACGTGCCTGGCGGCCGCCAATAGACGACACTGACCCGCCAGAAAGGAAGCTGGCCGGGTCACGACGCGGGGCGAGCGCAGCTCTCAACAGCCACCATCACGGCCTCGGACGTGAGAGGCGGCCGGCGGGTGCTGCTGCTGCTGTTTGTCTCGCTCTCGCTGCTCTTGCTGGCGGCGCCCGGGGCTTGATCGGTGCGAGGCCGCGGGCCGACAAGCGGAACAGCCTCCGGAGGGCAGCCAGCAGCGTCTACGAGGGAGTGAGCGGCCTCTTCGGCGAGGAGCACGTGCTGACAGAGAAATCAGCGGCTTGTGAAGCCTTATTACAGGAGATTGCAACCAACACAGCAATTGGCAAGTGTTTCTTACAGTCATAATTCACTGAGATTTAGGACTTAGCTCTCTCTCTCTCTCTCTCTCTCTCTCTCTCTCTCTCTCTCTCTCTCTCTCTCTCTCTGAGTTAATTTTTTTAACTTTTTTAACGGTGGTGTGCCTCGTGATTTTTTTCATGGAACAAGTGTGCCTTGGCCCAAAAAAGGTTGAGAAACACTGCAGTAATGTGCTAAAGAGGCTATTTCCTAGATCAAGCTCTGCCCATCTAGTGTGGTCCACTCTGACTAGCTGCAGCAATCCAGGGCTGTGGCAGAGCATTCCCCACACGTAACAGGGTGTATGCACTGCATCGAGGGGACACTCTGTGCCGTGGGGGTGGGGTGCGCTGCCAGGGTGACCCCCCGCTCACTGGAGCTAAGCAGCTCCACACTGCGGTGTCTGCCTGGCGGCACAGTGGGGAGCCCGTCTGGCTGACTCCACCCAGCTTTGAAGGGTGCACCCACAGCTCCCTGAGAGCCCAGCGCCGCTTTTTGAGACTCACAAAAATGCCGTGGGGCTGGCAGGGCACATGCCTGTTGTGTCCTTCTCAAGCCTCCCTCCAGATGGAAGGCTGGTACAAAGGACACTAGAGGGCAAGGTTGAAATGGCACTGGGTTCACGGGGCACCGTGAGCTGTTGCGTCCTTCTCACGGCACCCTCCAGCTGTTAATAGTAATAATAATTTTATTATTTATACCCCACCCATCCTGCCTGGGTTTCTCCAGCCAATCAGGGCAGCTGTGAGGAATGTGCCCCCCCCTCAAAAAGACCTGTGCCTGTGGCAATGGCCCCCAAGCCCCCCTCCCATGCTTCGCCTCTGCTCCAGGATCTTTGGTACATATCTCTCCCACCCCTGGGAATTTCTGCATGCAAAGTATGTACAATGGTACCTCGAGTTACAAAGGCCTCAGGTTACAAACGCTTCAGGTTACAAACTCCGCTAACCTGGAAGAGTTACCTCGAGTTGAGAACTTTGACCCAGGATGAGAATGGAAATTGTGTGCCGGCGGCGCAGCGGCAGCAAGAGGTCCCTATGAGCGATAACACGCCTCTGGTTAAGAATTAAGTTCGTAACTAGAGGTAACCACTGTACTCTGCAGAGTGTGGAAAGAAGAAGGCGGAGGGAGACCAGAAAAAACCATCAAAGCACAAAGAAGCATCCTATAACTGTGCAAAGTCAAATGCAAACAACATAGGCATCTCTAGGCTGCATTCAGCAAAATGTTACAGTATGTGTTTCTTTCTCCTCTTGGTGTCACTGTCGGGTAGACTTTAGACATCTAGGCAGCGTGCCTTTTAAAGCTGAACGGAAATGCTAGTGTGCACAAACACCTCTTAGGGTTCAGTTGTGTCGCAAAAGTGTGCTGTCACACTCTTCGGTGTTGTGCCAGCATTGCTACACGTATGCTGAAGGACGTTCTACTAAAGCCCACTATTTCCAGATGCAGCAGAACAGCATCGTCCAGAGTTGTGACAAGACAGAAAGGGCAGTGGAAATGTCTTGGTGGATGAGAAAGTGCAGGGCAAGATGACTCACCCACGTGCTTCCCTCCAGGTATATTGCTCAGTCCAGACAAATGAGCACCATGGCAGCTACATTCTTCTTATCTGATTTCCAGCAATGACCTTTAAGAATGAGATCGCGAAGGACAGGAACCCTAGCAGAGCAGTGGAGACCCAACACAGCCAAATGATAATCATCATAAACATGTGTTGCATCATAAACATGGGGTGTGTATGCCTCTATTCAACTGAGTTTTACTCAGAGTACACCTAACTTAAGGAGCAATTCTCATTTTCTGGGTGCCTTCCTGGCACGACACATAATAGAATCCAGTAAGTCCTTTTCATAGATGCTTGGAACTGTATTTCACTGAAAGGAAAATCTGTGATCCTTATGTAATCTTTCAATTAGAGCAGTAGCAACATTTGGAAAGAAGAATAGCTTTTCAACTTCTGGAGGGCAGTCTAAATAAATTGCCGCTTGTCAAAGAATCTGGTTGCATGTGGTGATTTTCTGACATTCAGATGCTTTTTTGTGTGTGCATTTAGGGGAGGAAATTGGAATGCAGGCAGAGTCGTCCTGCTGGAATTTTAAATAGTCTCGGGGAGTTAGTATTCTTCCTCACTTGGCATTTTCTTCTGACTTCGGCACAAGAAACAGCAGGCAGCTCTCATTGTATCGCCTCTCTCTTCCTCTCAGATGATTTGTCAGCCTTAGAGGTCATTTGAAGATTTCTACCTGGTGGATTTTTCTAAGGAGGTTTCATTCTTGAAAAGACAACATGTATTCTTGGGATGGTTTATAGCCTGACAGTTGGCAGTTTCTTTCAAAGGGAGAGAGAGTGAGAAAAAGGAGTATTGAAACAGATTCTGGGCACAGGTAACTAACCCCTCTTTCCCCTCCTTCTGTTGTTTCCTGGACGGGCAACATTTTGGGGCTCAAGTGTTTACTTGATTTTACAAAAACAACAACCATTGAGGCGCCCCAATTAATGAGATTATTATTATTTTAAGAATTAAAAGCTGGATTGAAATGTCACAACCCCAATTTTGCTAGTTCATTCACAGGTGGTGAAGTTGCTGTGGTGGCTGACTGATTTTAACAACAACAACAACAACAACAACAACAACAACAACAACAACAACAACAACAACAACAACACAGTGTTGCTTTGATGGGACTTCTGCCAGCAATATTTTTCAATAGCTATATTACTCATTTAAAAATAATAATAAAAATGAGAGAGACTCTTGAATTAATAGCCCCCTCATGGGAAATCAAAGCTACATTTGGCAATTATTCACGGGGAGGGTGTTCAAAGGGAAGTTAATGTGCCAATCCTTCACTTGGGATGATCAGGAAGCGACAAAATGGCTGAACTGGCAAGCATTTAACTTTTATTTGACGCTGGCCAGGGATCGTTGCTGAACGAGGCTTAACTTGTGAGTAGGCATTCTAGAAAGGTCTCAGCTATGGGGAAGGACAGTACTGTACTTGTTTACATGGCACTATATTAAATGCTGTGTGGAGCCCCTGTTTCACTGCAGTGGTTGGCTATCTGAGGGGAAACAATAAGTCTATCCAGGTGTTCCTTTCCCACACACAGTTAAAATTACATGAGGGAGAGCATGGTGATAGCTCTGGCCTCATATTCCCCTTGCTTAACAAGAGTCTGTGATTTGAAGGCCAAACCTCCTGCACTCAGAGAGGCTTTTCTGAGTTTAGGACCCTGCATAACCAGGAGTAGCCAACATGTTGTCATCCAGATGTTGATGGACTCCAACTCCCATCAACCTCATCCAGTTTGACCAATGGTCAGGGATACTGGGAGTTACAGCTGGAGGCACCGTGTTGGCTGTTGCTGCTCTAAATCATGCAAGGAGTTGGGCAAGTCCGGGAGACTCGCCCCTCCAAAACTCTGCCCTTCAGCTCAAAGGGAAAGTGATGCTTGGAGAGGGTGGGGCTTGCCGGAACCACCTCCCCCCCCCCCAATCTCTCCCTGACTTTATCAGATGAGGAATGCCTGATTAAGTCTAGTGCCTCAGCAGCACTAAAAGGCCTAGTGTGGAATCACCTCCTGTTACAGAGATTCCGGTCTTTCTGAATTCCTTGGTCTCTGGAGAGAAGCTATAGAAGGAGACCAGGATGGTGCCGCTCTGTCTAAAGCTTGATTTACTGCTGCTCAAGCTGTTTGAGATCTTTGAATAAAGACTACTGTGGAATGACAAAGTACCCATCTAATTTCTGCGCGTTGAAGCTTCATCTCTAAATCTGTGAAACGCCTGGTAAGCAAAATCATACAGGAAGCACTGGGATATTTCTTTGCTTTTTCAGATATGATTATCAGATGGTTTCCATGCCAGCATTTTCTCCTTTTTTATGACATCGCAATCAGGCCTGAAAGCAAACGAATGGGGCATCATCAATCCAAAATATGGTGGGTCTGATACAATTTTTTTGTTGCCTTCCCACCCCATCCCACTCCCCCCCCTCTTTTTTGCAGTTGTGGCTTCTGTAGGTGAAACAAGCCTGCAGATATCACACAGAGGTTGTCAGGCTTTCTGACATGCCCAGGTAGGGAAACCTCCTATGGAGCAATTCATCACCTTTTTAATCCTTTTAACGCCAGTGGAGACATGCCAAACCCACTTCTAAGCTGATCTGCATTGCCACTTCCAGAGCTTATAGGACATCTTGGGGGAAATGGTACATGGTTGCCAAAGAACCAATTTAGTGTAATTTATTAAGCTTCCCCTATCTCTATAATACCCACCCACAAAGGCCACACTTCTCATTATTATCCTGATATCAAGAGCTTAGGGCATCAAACAAAAGCCCTAGGGGGATACATTAAACCCCACTTCCGGAACCTCGCAGGAAATTTGCGATCCATAATAATCTTTGAGGAAACATTTACTGAATCTTAAAAGTAAGAGGAATACATTTTCCACTTCACCGAAATGGTTATTTCAACTAGTCAGCTGCACACTGCTCTGTTGCGCACCATAGGCCTGTTTGTTACCTGTTCAGGTATGTCGTGTGGCATTGGCATGTGGGGAGGAGGGGCTATGGTGAGAGTGGCTGAGCACATGATTTGCATTCAGAAAGCCATATTTCAGTCTCCAGCATCTCTAGTGAACAAGATTATGCTTCCAGAAGAAATATTTGCCTCAGATGATGCCCTTGTTGGCTCGGATAGGGACAAGAGGGGCTTTTCTTCAGCTGGAACTCGCCGGACTTCAGTTCCGGCACCTCTCAGGTGGCAGCCATTGCCATTCTAAGAGAATGAGGAAGGAGTTCGTTGTAAGTTTTGGCACCCCTTTTTCTAGAAAAATAGAACTGAGGACAGCCTTAGTTCGGTTGTCTATGCATTTCCTGTTAGATGATTCTGGGGTACTTGACTATGGCTTGGTTTGGGGTCATTTGTATTCAGCACCATCAAACACATATCTGAGCACACAAACAATGCTGCATTTAGGATGATTTATTTTATGATTGGGGGGGGGCGTGTTTACTGGCAAGGGGAACTGTCTTTCAACACGACAGACCAAAGCTGCATGCAGCATATGGGATGACTGTATTAACCAGCTCATTTTGCTAATCGAGCTGGTGACTTTGACAGGATCACAGCAGATTTAACAGCCTGGTATGATGTGCTAACAAAGTCCCCAAACCCCAAACTCCCTCTTATAAGGCATCATACCAAACTGTTCGACATGATTGTCATAAACGATTGTTTAACTTTTCCAAATGTTGGAATCAAGGTGATAGTTTAGACACACAAATGACTCACAGGGGCTTCTGTTTAAACAATTATGTTGACAATTAAGTGTACATAAGAACAATGGTCTCATCGCACCGAAGCTGAAAGAATATCATCCTCCTGCATGGTTACAAAGACAGCTTTAACACAAGTTTTATTCAGCTCATGTTTTCAGCTCTAGAGAATCCGTCTTGAACGCCACAAGGTGGTGGATGGGTTTGATAACTCTTTCATTATTATTTGCTTCTGCCGTGGATGGCCGTGGATCTGGTCCCTTAGGAGAGATATGTTACATACAGCCATATCAGGGAAACAACAACACCATGATCTAAAAACTTGATATATCCAGTAGCAGCTGACTAAGCTTGGAAACTCTCCTGAAGCATAAATTTTGGCTGAGCAAACCAAAGGAATAACACTCTGATAGAGCTCACTAGTTCACAGTCCAGTTCGGGGGCATGGGACAGAGGACAGGGGGCAAACCGCTAAGCTCAGGGAGCCCACTCCTCTCTCCCCACTCCTTACCTCTCACTAAGGCAAACCGCTCTCTCTACTCCTAGTATCCCCTCCTAGAGTGCTTTTGCTTGGTTCTACCGTAATGACCTAATTTCCACATCACATTAAACCATAGTTTTAAACAAACTATAGTTTAATGTGAACAAGGGAGGGGAGGAAGCATCTGGAAGTGATATGCCACCCCTTCCTGGGTAACTGTATAGAGGAAAATATGGCGGCCCTATGTACTTATTGGGACAGCCTTTTTCCCCACTGTATGATGTCCCTGGTGGCCTTACAGGGACATGACATCCAGTTCAGGGGCCTTACAGGGAAACGGCACCACTTCACAGGACTTTGTTTTCAATAGTTTTCAGCAAGTGCTACGCTTTCAAGTTGCTGCTGCAAGCTGCTGGAAATGGTTTAGAAGAAAGAAAGAAAAGAACCTGGGGAATAAGCCCTTAGACTACCTTGGTAAGTGCTTCCAAAACTATTTCAATCTGTTGAAAGTGTGGCAGTTTTAAATGTTTTTAAAATGAATTTCTCTGAATGCAAATCTGGGAAGGAACAAGCTTAGCGGTTTACTCATGGGCAAGGGACATGGGTTGGAGAAAGCTGGTTTCATCTGTCAGTACTTCAGATGTCATTGGAATCCAGCAGTCAACCTGCCCTAACCAACATGGCCCAATGGTCAGGAATCATAGAACCATAGAGGTGTAGGGTTGGATGGAACTCAGCTCAAGTGTTCGTGGAAGATAAGCACCCAACCTCTTTCATCTCCAATGAAAGAGAGTCCATCACCCTCTGAGGGAGACCATT
Source organism: Zootoca vivipara (assembly GCF_963506605.1). Taxonomy (NCBI): domain Eukaryota; kingdom Metazoa; phylum Chordata; class Lepidosauria; order Squamata; family Lacertidae; genus Zootoca; species Zootoca vivipara. Next base: position 12,504,009 of record NC_083280.1, read on the forward strand.
CCACTGTCAAATATCTCTTACCGTCATAAAGTTCTTTATGATGTTGAGTCCGAATCTCTTTTCTTGTAACTTGAAGCCATCGGTTCAGGTCCTACCCTCCAGAGCAGGAGAAAACAAGCTTGCTCCCTCTTCTGTATAACAGCCCTGTCAATATTTGAAGCTGGGTTTTCTATCTCCTCTCAGTCTACTGAAGTCCATTGAGGTATGGATTGGCTACCTCTGTACTAGAATAACAGCCTTTCCTGTTTTGGTAGATTCCTCCCAATGGCTTCTATATTTCTTTCCTTTTTCTAGTTGTCTGTTGTTTAAGCTGACCTTCTTTCTACCTGGGCACATAAACAAGGGAGAAGGAGCCATGTCCTCAACACTGAAGGGAATTTCTTTAGTGTTCAAACTCATGTTTGCATACAGGAGTCACAAGTTTGTTGTCTATTGTTTGTTTGTGCATCTTAAGCATCTTTAAGCTTGAGCTTTTGGGCAAATAGACTGCTATGTTCCATACAAACCTGTCGAGCTCATTAACTATTTAGCTAATAATAAATGTTTCATGGTGTTGAAGTCAATGCCGCTTAGCATTACTTCGCAAGACAGCTGCTGAGCCTTGTGTTTTGTCAATCCCACCTCCCGACCTCTGACTCATCTTCCACCTCAAGCTCAAAAAGGGGGAAAAAAGAGAGCTTGAAATGCTAGTTCCAAACTACTAAAAGTGAAAGGCGTCCCCCGACATCAAATTGCATAAATAAAGCATCCAGAATTCTTCGGAAAGCCATATGCTATGCATAATGGTCATGGCTGGTACCAGAGGAGAGTAGGGAGGCAAGATACCCACCAAACCAGGAGGGTGCCCCCCATTGCTGGACTTCTGTTCACATTCTCCAAGCATCACTTCTCCCTTGTTTGCAGCCCGTCATGAGCTGAAGGGCAAAGTTCTGCAGGGGTGAGACTCCTGGACATGTCTAACTTCCTGCATGATTTAGAGCATTGTGCCCTCCATAGACTGTTATTTTCCTTTCCGAAATCTTAAGATGTAGGACGCAACTCGCCAACGTAGAAATGCATTTTGCCTCTTTTGTGCCTGCCCCCCTCCCATTTTTTCCTAGTACCCCACAGATAATGGCTTGGTCCAGGGAGATTGGCTGGCCTTTTTTCAGGAAGTAGACCCTCTAGGCCTCAGCCTCTGTAGTCAATCTTTCTGAGGGAAGGGAAGACGGGGAGAGAGTGGAACGCAGCCAGACAAGTGGTCAACAAACAGACAAAACCAGGGAGGAAATATACAAGGATCACATGGCAATATATGCCAAATGCCATTCTCTGGGCCTCTTTATCTGGCCTTTTGGATTCTGCCTGGGCCACAAACTCTTCTGAGACCAGGCTGCTCACTAGTCCTGCTTCTCTCCTACATTGCATGAATTGAATGTAGGTTACTTTGCAGCCACTTTCGCCACTAGCCCCAGCAACTCATAGCAGGTGGCCCCTATGAGGGAATACAGGCTGAAAAAGTACCCCCACCCTATTAAATAGTAATAATAATAATAATAATAATAATAATAATAATAATAATAATAAATCCATAACAATCTCCTCCAATGTACTCTTAGACAACCACACCACCGCATCACACAAGTACATCAGCCACACCACCACATTCATCAGGGTGCAGGACTAGCTATTCTGCCACCTGTTGGACTCCAAACCCCACCAGCCCCACACAGCCTGGACAGTGGCCAGAGGTGATGAGAGCTGTCATCCAACAAGATCTGGAGGGCACCATATGAACTACCCCAAGATACAAGATCCCTGTGGAATTCCTGCATAGCAAAGGGTTGGACTAGATGACCCTATGGACCACCCAACTCTATAATTCTACCATTCTATGATATTATAACCCTGCTGAGCTTTAAGATAGATCTTTAAATCCCTGTTCTGGCTTACTGTTAAGAGAAGTTAGACTGCGGTTAGCCAAGAGGCTCTCCAATGCTGAAGTAGACCCTCAGCACCACACAGGCAGTTCAGGGGCTGAGGGAGAGACGGTGCCTTCGGCACAGGAAAGGAGAAGGTTAAAATGTAGAGATCAGAGATGTCTCGCGAGATTTCCACACTTGCTATACTGGGGAAGAAGTCGGAGAAAGCCACTCCTCGAATCTGAATAATCAAACTCAGACGTAGGAGTTGTAACTGTGCTGTTTGTATATATGTAAAATAAAGGACTGTAAATATCACTCTGAGTGAGAAGAGGGTGATTGTTGTGAAGAGTTGCCACCACCTTGACAGATGTTCAGGATACTTTTGATAATGAGTGATGCCAGGAGCCCTGGGACAACAGGGAGTCTGAATTCCAATGCATGTTGAAAAGGGCCGATTCTGGACAACCATTTGTTGGGTTAACACCAGAGGGTGTGTTAGGTAGGGGTCAGCCTCACTGGGCACTGTTCAACACCAATGCCCCAGTAGGATGTCCACTGTCAATTCCAGGAGGCTCTTTGCCCTACACTTCTTCTCCTCTTCTCCTTTTGCCATTATTGCTTGTTCACCTCCTATTCCAAGTGGACAAGGATAACTCACCCTACTGTGTCTTGTCCTCTCTTGCCCCCCACTCCCTCAAAGCAGCAGCAGCAACAACAGCAAACAACAACAACAACAACCTGGAAACAGCACTTGGTCACCCGTGACTCAGAACACCTTGGCTTTTTAACTCCTTGGGAGCAAAAGCATTACATGTTGAGATCCAGCATCTCCTGAGTAAATGTTCTCATTTTAAAAAGAGTAGTTTTGATCAAACAGAGTACATTGCCCCTATTCATCTATCATCTGAATCTGTTACTCCTTGAAACAAAAAAGGTCTATGTTTAAATATACATTTGGTGTGGGTCCCCCCCCCCCGCGCAATCCTCTTTCTAAACCATTGCTGTTCTTTTGGTTTTGTCACTCGAGAGATAAAAAAGCTCTCATCTGGCAGTAGAAAGTAAATAGCTACACGACTGCCTGAATTATTTAGTTCATATTTATTTATATTCCAGTTTGTTAGAATGCCCTTACCCATTGCTCTCAGTGTCTGCAAGGTGTTTGCTCTCCTGTGATTCTTTTTTTATGGATTCAGCAACCGGAATGCACTAGGTAACTTTCCGGAGTCTAGCAATCAACTAATCCTTCCTAAGATAAAATAAAAATAAAGGGGGATATAGATTTGTGGGGAAACAATTGATCCCTCAATGTGTTCAAAGCCTAGGCTGTAAGCCTCTCCTCCCTGACAAGGCATAAGAATGCTCAGACATTCCCCATGAACAGGTAAAGCAAGTGACAAAATGAAATGTCCCAAGAAGGGATAGATCACAGTTTGCTCAGCCTCTTGCGATCCTGACAAGGAATACAATTAATATTTCTGGTGGGTGTTCAGGAGCCTTGGGATGTATGTAAATATTTGCTGTGTGTCGTTCTGCCTTTCTTTCAGAGTTATATGATGGAACATTTTCTTCATCCAAGATATGTGATTTCTTTTTAAAGAACAGCTTTTCTGCCCCCTCCCCTCCCCCAAAATTCCATTTTATATGCAACTGTCCAAATTGTCTGATGTGGCAATAAGCTCTCGATATAGCACCAAAAACCCCATGGCATTTTTTTAAATGACTGTGAGCCAGCATGTTTAGGACCCATTGACTTCAACGAAAGTGCTGTCCTCTATTCTTAAATCTATCTCATTGAAAGCACTGAGGCTTGACGGTGCTTGTTTGCCTATGGGGCATGCCCAATTGCAAAAGTACGCAATTAGTACAACACAATGTTGTAAATGGAGAAACAATTATAATGTAAACTATTAATAATGAAGCTAGTCTATCATGTGTGACAAACAAATGTCCTGATCTCGATCCAAATTTTGTAGATTAATTCTGTTAATCATTGCAATTGGGGCAGACACATTTTGGATCATCATCTTCTTTCTCTTGGTTCCTCACTGACAATCAGGATTGCCCGCTCTCCGTACATTTGTACTCCAGAAACCTTAAACCAAGTCTCTGTTTGAATAATACTTCCAACATGGTGCAGTTCTCAGGATCTTGGTACCCTGGATATTTTTATTTCATTGCTAAGTGATCCATCTTTAACGTGTGCCCTAAAATCCTGATTAAAAAGCCTATTGATTTGTCATTCATCGGAGTCAAATCAAGTATCTTGCCTTGTCAGGAATCTGACTTGGTTCCTTGAACTTGTCAGGGCAATAAGTATCTCGCAAATATGGCCCTGACTGCAGTTATTTTGACAAGACATTCTCATTTTATACAGTTCTGCTTCAATGAGTTATTGAAATCTACTCAAATGAAATCTTTAGAAAGGAAAGGAAAAGCTCTTTCCTTTGCTAAGATACTGAGATGGAATTAACTGGTGGGTTAATTGTCAAATGTGTGTGTGTGTGTGCACATATCAAAAAGTGTGCAATACTAATGGGTTATTTAATGGCCAAATAATACGCCACCTCGCTTATGTAGCCTCCAAATTGCAAAATGATGCTTTAATTTCCTCACCCTGGTGTAAAACAAGTGGTTGATAACTAGAATGGATTGGAAGTGTGCTGAGTGTTTGCTCATTTTGATTAGCGGGGGGAAATGAGCACTTTGTGGTCTGCTGGTGAGCTGCCAAGCGCACAGGGTTTTTCTACATGCCCTCCACATGTCCCCGTTGGATGCAAGATGCTGCCCAAAGTTTGTTGTCACAAGTTGCTGTGATGAGCGCATTTCTGCGAATCAACAGTAAGATTGATCCCTGTTCATATTAGCAAGCAGAAGGTGCTAGCTAAGTGTTCAGTAGTACGAGCAGTCCTGATAAGATGCCATTGAGAGAAATCATTTAGAGGCCTGTGATGATACAGTGGTACCTCTGGTTAAGAACTTAATTCGTTCCGGAGGTCCGTTCTTAACCTGAAACTGTTCTTAACCTGGAGCACCACTTTAGCTAATGGGGTCTCCTGCTGCCGCCGTGCCACCAGAGCACGATTTCTGTTCTCAGCCTGAAGCAGTTATTAACCTGAGGTACTATTTCTGGGTAGGGTTGCCAGACTCAATAGAGGACAGGACTTCTGTACCTTTAATTGCCCTGCTCTCTTTTGAGTCTGGAAACCTTAAAGAGAAACCAGCAGGCCCTTTGTTTAATTTCCAAGCAAAGGGTCTGCTGGTTTCTCTTCAAGGTTTCCAGACTCAAAAGAGAGCAGGGCAATTAAAGGCACAGAAGTCCTGTCCTCTATTGAGTCTGGCAACCCTTTGGGGTTAGCGGAGTTTGTAACCTGAAGCATTTGTAACCTGAAGCATTTGTAACCCAAGGTACCACTGTATATGGATTGTGATGTGCGTGTTTTATTGAGATGACTGTGTAGCTTCTGGAGCCATGCCAAGTGGTGGCATCAATCTTGTGGAAGGTTCAAACATCTCCCTCAGCCATGCATGAGAAGCCATGCTTGCCAATATCTGCATATGAAGCAGCAGATACTATGAGAAGCTTTGCCTCCGCTAAAGAGATGGCCTGATGTATTCTAACTTCCCTCTAAATCTCCAGTGCAATTATGACAGGCATCTACATCCTGATGAAGTGTCTTCTGTCACTAATTGGACCACCAAGTCACATATGCAAATTTCAAACTAACATAGACAACAATATTCAGGGGGGGGGGACCTGCCTAAGTGAAAAAGAAAGATGTGATTAATATAATACGGGTTCCCGGCATTGGAATGTAATGTGGATTCCTAGCATTTCTGGCCATTAGAAGAAAATGCCCTAGGAATATTTGCACTGCCCACTCATTTCATAAAAGTTAATCATAACTGATCCCGCTTTAACAAATGCAAACTAAGCCTTCTTGTTAATGTATTAATAATGAATAATACGATGGATTGGAATGCCTTGTTTATTAGACTATCAATAATTAATTGAGATTTGCCGTTTGTGGCAAACGACTGTTATTTCAGTTGCAGAATTCAGTGGCATAATTTATATGGTAATTTTGTGCAAAACAGCACCAATTACAGCGAGGCCATTTTAGCACAGAAAGAGCAAGTGATGATATTATCAGTTTTTTGTTAACTTTACAATTCTATATTAGCAGCGTAGCCTGCTAAGTAAACACCACTAAGGGATGGGACGAAAGAAGGAAAGTGCTGGCTTTGTGGTATATGTTGTAAATATATGTGTTGTGTATATGTTGTAAATTCATTGCAAACACACACACATGTTCCTCAGCCTGAACATCACAGAGACTAATGCCAAGAAACATCGCACACTTACGGATCCGCAGAGTTTGCATAACAGAACTCAGCAACTCAGCATTTTGGCTAATCTACTTTTATTTACATATAAACACACACGAAACACTGCAACATGGCTCCCTCTCTCTCTAGCATCAGGCAGCAAAGAGAAAGAACAAAGGACAATAGTCCCACTTCAGGGAACACAATAACACAAACATCCTGTCTCCGTCACTTCCCACTCTGTGGAATGAAAACATACACCGTCATGTGAGAGACAACAATCCCATGACTGCAGACACGGGGAATGAATCTCCAACCCTTCACTGACAGCAACCCAAATACAGAAAACAACAAGATACCACTTAAACGACTTCCACATGCATTCTCCAGACATCTCCAACTTCACTCAGCAAAAGAAAAGATAGCAGAAGGATTAAGATCCTGCAAATTGGATGGGCATCAGATTTACTCATCAAACCAGACTTTATATCAAAATAGAACCCACCTCGATTGCAAACCAATATAAAATGTTATTAACTTCATTTCCTGGCCAAATATGCTTGATTATTTTTAGCAGCTCAGTTTCACCTCTCTTTTTTGGTGATGGTGAGAGGAGTACAAAAAAAATCACAGCCTAAATCAATTCTATGATCTTAGTTGAACCTGCAAGTCTGCAATTAATTTATTGGTGTTTCTGGAATGGCAATAGGTGAACTTGAACGGCTGACAGATGGCAAGTCATTTACAGGGGAGAAATTAGAACTGGACAATATATGGATCCCGCGGGTTTGCCATGACCCATCAGCAGAGGAAAGAGGACCTTCACTGCATAATAACGGAGGCCTATTACTAAGATAATTACAAAACCAAATCACTGCCAGTAGGCCTAGACCTTGATTTCTCTGTTATAAAGCAACTGCTCTTGATCTGTGAAGTAGAAGTGTTCAAGGTTCACAACAAGCATAACCCCAACATCTGCCTGCCATCTAAAGTTAATGATGTGGCATTAATTAATTTGAACGATGCAAGCTAGTATCAGACAGCATCAGGAATAAGACAGCTAACATCATCCCATTTGTCTTGTTAGTTATCTCCCGGCATGCAACTGGGAAATGGAGCGATTGCAGCGTAAGAGGCTTGGAGGAAGAGATGAGCTGATACGATTTGCCTCATTTCGCCTTTGTTTTCATGAGGGTTGAAGAGTGCCTCCTATCTGTAAAAACCCTCCCAAACTGCCAAATGCCAGTGCCATACTGAAGGAGGGAGTGTGAGCAGGGGCTTGAAGAAAGATTTCGTGGTGCAACTGAGTTATAGTTAGGTATGCAGGTAGCTGCCTTATACCCAGTCAGACTGTGTATTCAGGAAGTGATGTAACTCAGTGATAGAAGGCACTTTGCATGTGGAATGTCCCAGGTGTCATGAACTGGCTGGACACAGAGAAATGGTGGGAGGCACAAGCTGGGGAACCCCCAAGGGAAGAAGACTCAGAGTCCAGGGATTGGTGGTGGGACAACAATGAGCGGTCAGAGGGAGAAGAAGGATTAGACTGGGAGGAAGAGGTGTCAGAAGCTGGAGAGGTGACAGGGGACTCAGCTACACTGGCAAAGAAAAAGTACTTTATATGCATTGTTTATGCATTCTAACAATATGACACCAGAGTTCCGTTTTTGCCAACCCAGTTTCTCATACAAAATTTGCAATGCATTTAACTGTAACACTTCTTTGATGTGTCTAGATCCAGCCAGGGTTTAGAGAGCAGGAAGAAGCTGGGGGCGGGGGGAGAGGAAGGACCATCCAGATTCAGAGGAAGGAGAGGAGAGGGGCCATGAGAGGCAGAGATGAGGCAGGCTGCTGAAGAATCCAAGGAGATTCCCAATGAGAAGAGAGTCCAAGAAGAATGGGAGTTTCTAAAAGGAGAAATATTGATGGTAACTACTGACCAGTGAGCTTGACATTGTTACCAGGGAAGGTCCTAGAACAGATAAATCAACAGTCATTCTGTGAGCATTTAGGAAAAGATGCTGTGATTACTAAGACCCAGCATGGGTTTCTCTATGATTCTATGAGATCAGGGGCGGATCTACACTCATGCTTTTTAACACCTGAGGCAAACCATGAAATGGTGTCCCTCCCACCAAGGATGAAGGGTTGAGTGAAGATCTACATCAGAAACAAGGGGGGGGGGAGAATAAAGATCTACATTGAGAACAACAGTGGGAGGAGACCAGCAGCTCCCCCTGTTTGTAAAGAGGTCGCTGTAGATGTGGCATGGACTGTGTGCCGAGGAGGAAGTAGATTTAACCTCCAAGGAGTGCGCTGCAGCTGTTGCTGCCACCATGGCAGCAGGTGGTGCATTCCTGGGAGGCCTGTTCTGCTGCCCCCATGGATCCTGCTGCCCAAGGCAGTCGTCTCACCTTGCCTCATGAGTGGGCCAGCCCTGAAAGCAGCTGGAAGGCAACACATTAGCTATCTTACTCCTTCTATTGCAATGAGTGGGGAAGCTCCTGCAGGGAGGTGAGATCCATGCGAATCAGAATTCTTGCCCCCATAAGACATTGCTGGGTGCCGGCACCCCAGGACGTTTTGACCACAAAAAACTGGAGTCTAGGCTCAGCTATTAAGCAACGGTTTTCGGTGTGCTTCGCTTCAGCAGTGAATCCCACCAGGAGGGCTTCCTTCCATGAATGTTTTCTGAAAAGATGGCAAGAAGCCCAAGCAGAACAAACTTCAAATTACATCCTGAAATGAACATTGACCCTGGACAAGATGAGGTTGGTGCATATGGGAATTGCCAAGCAACTGCATTTGTGTGCACAGAGCTAAATCTTCTTAGCTCTAACAGATGTATGAGGGATGGCCTATTTTGAGCTGGTTTACTTGTTTGGTTCACTAACGGAAAGGGATGTGATGCGAAGGCAGCATAATGGGTGCAATGATGCTTCCCTAACTTACTGTAGTGATCAAAGTGAAGCCACGTAGTAATTTATTTTTTGAAGGGAATCTGCCCGGTTTCCCCTCTCCCTGTCTGCAAGGGGCTGATAAATGATTAACATGGAGGAATTTAAGAACAGGGGGAATAAAATGAATATGGTTCCAAGACAGCACTCTAGGGTGGAAAAAAGTGCCTGTATTGCCAGTAATAAGAAATGGAAATAAGATAAATAGCAAATGAGACAGCCAGCAAAGCCAAATAAATAACATGGGGAAGAGAACAAATATTTTCTGCAAAATAAAGAACAGGACTAAAACAAACAATAGGAGGAATAAGCACTGATGAAGATTAATTTGGTGATTCGTAAGTACAGGGGAAGAGGGGAAATTCTTGGAACTAATGGAAATGTGTTATGTCAGTTCTCCAGTCGTAACTGGGCTGGAAAATGTTCGCTGACATTCATAGCGTGGCATTTTCAGAAGTGATCCGTTGTGACCGAACTCTCCTCCCACTCCAAAATAAAATAAATCAGCCAGGGTTGAATTAGTGACAATTGCTTTGGGTTAAGTTCTAGAGATGCTCGGGCCTGTTTTCTCCTTTCAAAGGCTCCATGGAGAGGCACAGGGTTTAGATGATGGCTTGATGGGGTGGGTGGTGAACTCAGTTTTACACCTTTTCATCTTTTACACCATCATGGCGGGGAAATGCTCTGCCCAAAGAGGCCTAGCAAGCAACTTATTTGGTTTTCAGGTAGCTGCCTAAAACATTTTGTACCTTCCAAAGGGCCTTGGGTGGCCAAAAACGAATGTTCCTTTTAAACCCATAATTTATTTATTGTGTTTATTTGCCGCTTATCCAACCAAGTACTCTGAATGGTTCACATGGACAAAAAAATACAATTTACAATACGGATGCTTTAAAAAAGAAAAGTCACAAAGCAGAATTCCCATGGAGGGAGATACATTGCAGATATACTTTTTGTTTTAGTGGTGGGGAGCACCCAACACTGACTAGTTCCAAACTGCATACTCTTCAAGCGTCCTGATTTTCTTGGGACATCCCGGAATTACAGAGGCCACCCTGGCTTTGATCCTGTCCACCCCCCCCTCCAGCGCTGCCACCACTGAGCTTAAGGAAGAGGATGAGGAGGCACTTTCAGTTGCTGCTGGCCCTTGTGGTGGTGCTGCGCTCAGACCTCACCTGGAGTACTGTGTCCAGTTCTGGGCACCACAGTTCAAGAAGGATACTGACAAGCTGGAACGTGTCCAGAAGAGGGCAACCAAAATGGTCAAAGGCCTGGAAACGATGCCTTATGAGGAATGGCTTAGGGAGCTGGGTATGTTTAGCCTGGAGAAGAGAAGGTTAAGGGGTGATATGATAGCCATAAAAGGATGTCACATAGAGGAGGGAGAAAGGTTGTTTTCTGCTGCTCCAGAAAAGCGGACACGGAGCAATGGATTCAAGCTACAAGAAAGAAGATTCCACCTAAACCTTAGGAAGAACTTCCTGAAAGTAAGAGCTGTTCGGCAGTGGAATTTGCTACCAAGGAGTGTGGTGGAGTCTCCTTCTTTGGAGGTCTTTAAGCAGAGGCTTGACAGCCATCTGTCAGGAATGCTTTGATGGTGTTTCCTGCTTGGCAGGGGGTTGGACTGGATGGCCCTTGTGGTCTCTTCCAACTCTATGATTCTATGAGTCAGCTGGCTCCCATGGCACCAAAAGACATGTGCCCCAATTTTCACCAGTGGAATGTTGGAGGGCATGAAACTGTAGGACCAAGCCATGGGTGGAGCTGCTGCACTGCCGAGAGGACGGCCCCTTCTGATCAGTCCACTCACATCGACTAGGACAGGCTTCCTCAACCTCGGCCCTCCAGATGGTTTTGGCCTACAACTCCCATGATCCCTAGCTAGCAGGACCAGTGGTCAAGGATGATGGGAATTGTAGACTCAAAACATCTGGAGGGCCGAGGTTGAGGAAGCCTGGACTCGGAACATAGCAAGCTGCCTTATACTGAGCCAAGCCATTGGGTCAATGTAGCTTAGTATGGTCTACACTGGTTTGCAACAGCAGCCATCCGAGGTTTCAGACTGTGGTTTCTCTGAGCTTCCCAGTCTTACCTGGAGATGCCAGGGATTGAACCAGAGGCCTTCTGAGTGCAGAGCAAGCCCTTCCCCGTGCTTTCATATTGATGTGTATGCTGTTATGTTTTGTTAAGTATCTATTGTGAAACTGTATTGAATGATCTCTTGCAGGGAGATGCTACAGATAGTAAAGTATTGCTGGTGCATATTTTTGTTACAAACTTGACTGCTTTGCATGTGGGGTATATAGAAAAGAAGCACCCATCTGATTGTTCCCGTCTGATTCTCTCCCATTAATTGTTAGGGAAAATTCATTCATCCATGGTTATAAATAGTGCTGCCTTATGATGACGTGCAGATATTAGGGCATTGTATGGTGGTTGAAACAGATATGGACACAGATATGGGATGGCTGCTGTGGAACAGCACACCCTGACTCTAATCCACCACTGTTTGCATTCTTCTCCAATTGCATCTGGAGGATCAGCACATCTGGAGGAATTGGGTGGACTTGGGGCTAGAAAACACAGGTCTAAGAGGTTTTCCGCTTGCCACGTACATATCAGTTTCCCATTGGACCTGCTGCTTTCCCTGGGAAAACCTGGCCTCTGCCGCTAAATCGGAGCAATCATCAATCTGTGGGAAATCTGGCTTATGTTTGTTTCGAATCAGCTGTAAAGAGTAGGTTTCCCCTAAAGCCAAGAGGTGGGACAAGCAGAAGTGCGGATGAGCCCTTACAGCATGTGATGGTACTTATTCAAATGCATCAAAGAGCAATGAGAACTGAAAGCTTTCCACAAGTCATGAAAAACAAGGAAACACCAGTACTGGAGAGAAAAAATTAGTGGGATGCAGGAATAGAGGTGGCTCACCTTTAGAGGATGGGGAAGAGGATATGTGTGATATTTCTCGCATTGAAAAGCAACAGGGAACACCTTAAAGATTATAGGAATGACTGCAGAGTACATGTTTTGCATGTGGATTCAATCCCTTCTACTGCCAGTCTACTACTGCTCTACTGCACTAGAGGAGATCCTATACAGTTCTGAAAGACCCAAGACTTTGAAGAATCACCCCCCCCCCCAAATTTCCAGTATTCAGGCTGGGGGTGATGTTACTTAAGTAGCCAGTGAGGGACCAGACATGCACAAGAGGATGGTATCAGAAGCAGAAGTGGATCACTGGGTGAGGGAGAGCCACTATGCCAGCTTCCTGGCAGATGAGTCACTGTTCCTTACTGGGAGGAAGAGGACGCGGGGAAGTGTAAAAGAAATGCTAGGTGTTTGCACTGCACCGACCTCCCTGGTGCCTGGTCCTTCGCTTCCTCCTTTCTGGTAAGCCTGGGAATCTATCAGAGGGATTCTGCCCACCAAGCTACCCTTGATCAAAAGCTTGTGGGAACCTTGTAGAAATACATAACAGCTCTAGGCAGGAAAGAGTGGGGAAAACCTTGAAACTGTCCAGTGAGTACTGAGCAGGCTTTAACAGCAAGCAAGCAAATCCATAGGCATCCTTCTAGATCAAAAAGTGGGTAAACAAAAGAAACATCTCATCAAGCCCAATGCAACCTTCTGGATGCCTGGCTATTCATTCTCCATTAGTTAAACTCACAAGAAAACAGAAAAAGCATAAAATAAAAAAAGAAAAGGTCTAATGGGCCCCTGCTGGAGTTCCATAGATGCTGATGGGGCCCTTCTTTTGATGGACAGAACACTGCCAGTTAGTGCAGACAGTGATGAGCTTAGGGTACCAGTGGTCTGGCACAGTACAAGAAGCTTCCAACATTCCATTTGCACATAAAAAGAAAACAATCAGCATGCAGCTCTATCTGTCTAATTAGTCTCCACTGCTTCTATCTCTCAGTTGATCTGGTGTGTCTGTATCGAAATCAGGTACCAGATCAGGCTTGGCGATAGCAGTGATCAATGCAAAGCAGACATGAATTCAATGCCAAGCTCCTTTTGTTGAAAAAGCTTTTTTGTAACCTAAATCCTGCTAGCAAAGCCTAGCTATTTGTAAGATGGGATTTGCATACATACCTCTGCTACCCTCGACGCCGAAATAGGCAACGCACCCAGACAGGTCAATGAGCTGTGCTTCTTACAGGGATGGCAAATCATGTCCTCCCTAAAAGAGGGCACATGTTGTGGTGAGACCTGGAGACTGACCTCCTGTGTTGTGGGTGGGTAAGATTGATCAGCCACAACACCCAATTGGTAGGTTCTTCAATGTTGGGTTCAATCTGGCCAATGAGGCGCAGTCCAAACGGATTGAGGGACCAATGCACATGACCCAGAGCTTCCTCTTTTGGTGTGTGCATTCGGAACACCCGCCCACCTCTCCCTGCTTTTGGGGTTTTTGTTGCGCTTGATCTTGCAATGCTGTCGTGTGTCGTCTGTCGTTGGGACAGGGCCACAGCAGGAATTTTCCCCACTTGGCTGATTGGCTGTTGCCATTTGGGTTTTGCCTGCCGCACAGCAAATCGTCACACCTTGTAAGGTTGCGGATAGGCACTGGTTCAGGTGATAGGGATGGGAGAACGGTCTCGCCATCCCTATGTGAAGGGTATTCTGCTGCTCCAGAGAAGCGGACATGGAGCAATGGATTCAAACTACAAGAAAGAAGATTCCACCTAAACATTAGAAAGAACTTCCTGACAGTAAGAGCTGTTCGGCAGTGGAATTTGCTACCAAGGAGTGTGGTGGAGTCTCCTTCTTTGGAGGTCTTTAAGCAGAGGCTTGACAGGCATATGTCAAGAATGCTTTGATGGTGTTTCCTGCTTGGCAGGGGGTTGGACTGGATGGCCCTTGTGGTCTCTTCCAACTCCACGATTCTATGATTCTATGGAATCCAGGGACTCAAATGGTTTGGTCAACCCCTGTGAGGGGGTTGTGCCCATGCCTGAGTCCAGGGGGACATCTGGGTGGTGGACATAGCCTGTTCCCGGCTTTCCGCCTATCCAGGTGTTCACCCTTGGCTGACCTATGCTGGTGCCCTGGGTCAGCGCTACCTGCAAGGATGCAGGGAGCTAGTCGAACCAGAGCCTATGCAACCACTCAATTTCTGTAATCAATAAAGTTGTGGCCTAAATTCCGCCAAAAACCAAACTAAAATTTGAGTCAAGTGTGAATTTATTTAGGGGGGAGGTCTCTGGGTCTGAACACGCAAAGTTGTCGCAACCTCACTAATAAGAAACTACAAGAAAGTAGCTATACAGGAAAAACAGCATTGCTGGAGTCAATTCTTCATTCTTTCACCTCCTCTCCTACCTTCATACTAACTTCCTTTTTTACACTGTAAGAGAGATGTGGCCTTAAGATCAGAACAGGCTCAAGTCTATTGCAGGCCCATATGTTCTGTTTCATAGAATCACAGTCTCAAAGAATTGCAGCGTTTGAAGGGACCCCAAGGCCCCTTGGAGATGTTGGGGGTTAAATTTGGGACCTTCTGCATGCAAAGCAGAAGCTCCACCAAGCTACAACCTTAGTGTGCACTTGGCCAAATCCTTCTTTGTGAAAGCCCAGAGCAGAGTCTTCTGTCCTTTAGTGGACGAGGACCTGAACTTTGAGGACTGGAGCAGCAGCTAAACCTGTTGAGGCACTCTGGATTTTGTAAAACTTAGGCAAATTCCTGGACCATGTATTTACCAGGTTAAAACAAGGCCACGAGACTTCTAGCTTTCATCTCGACAGTCGCCTATTTTTGTTTCTTTCTCTCTGCCGTTTGCTTTGACTATGGTTGGCATGAATAATGCAGTGTTGTAAAATTGATGGCACAGTCCTTTTGTTAAAGCAGTTATGAAATGAGAAAACAAAATCTACAAGGAAAAGTTATGAAGAAGAAAAAAGCAGCATTTCTTTTGCACTAAAAAAGATGAAGTTGTCTTGCCATTTACATTTGTCTCTCCTGTGTCATGAATATGAGATCAGATGGTTCCATAAAGAAAGTCAATTTTTTTATATAAGCTCTGCCAGGGCAGCTGTAAATATTAAAAAGATTTATGAATTAATTTTCATACGCAAATGACAAAATACCCTCTGTCTGTGTTTGAGAAATCTACCTAGCAGTTAAAAAGTATATAAATAGATATTTCACTTAGAATTCCAGTCACACCTCGGATTCTTCTTTAAAGTATGCAGGATTAATGTGGAATGTGTGTGTGTGTGTGTTGGTGAAAGAACAATAAAGACATCAAAATAATGTTCCTAGTGAACATATTTTAAAAGGATAAAATAGACTTCCTAGTTATTTAGGAAAAGTATTGGAGAGTCTGTTCATTGCTTTTCTTGTTTTTTTTATTTTAAAAAAACTATTTTAGGTTTTCTTTCCTTCTGTTATGAGTTTTGACTTAAGAATCCATAATATTCTTCAGTCTTCCAGATGATGTTTCACTCCAACTACTATTAGCCCAGCCAGAATGGCCGGTGGTTGGGGATGATGGGAGTTGTAGTCAACAATGTTTGACAAGTCACAGGTTCCCCATTGTTGGCCTACAGTGTGTGATAAAAGACCAGCCAATGGAGCCTAATCCTATACACTGTTTGCATACTATCCAACTGGGATGCCACCTTCTGGGATGCCACCTTCCTATTTTTTCTCACGAGATGAGGGCAGCAATTTTGGGCGCTGTGGTGCCATGAGATTTCACATGGTGATTTCCCCTTTAAAAAGTGCCTTTTCTGCTACAGCTCCCTAAAACAGGCATTTTGGGGCACCGTGTAAGATTTTGGTGCTGAAAAAGTGCTTTTTTGGGGGGGGGGGAATTGTGGCATGAAATCACATTGCCCAAAACAGCCGCCGTCCTCTCGTGAGAAAAAGCACGATGTCCCATTTCCTCCCAGGACACTTACGGGGTATGTGTTTGGTAGAAGTTTGCAGTTCAGTTTGCAGAAGTGGGCTGCTGGAAAGGGGGACAGATTTTGTTTTGTGGGTGGGAATAATAGGGGGTAAAAGATTTTGATAGATAAATTGGAATATTTTTGGGTAAAGGGTAGATTCGTAGTTAAATATAATAGTAATGTGAAGTGTGAAGGGTTATTAGCAATGAAGAAGTTACAACCTAGAAAAAAGAATGTGATTTTAGAATTGGGAACTGCAAGAGTTAGTGTAATATTTAGAACTCAAGAAGGGGGAATGAGGAAGTCCGAAATGTTTAGATTTGAAGTTATAGAGTTGAATTTTTTACTTTTATTTTTATCTTTTCCTTTCTTTCTTTTTCTATTTTATTGTTATTGATATGTGAAGAATTTTGGGGAATAAGATTTGTTGAAATTGCCTTATATTTTTCCTTTTTTGAATTTTCCCATGTGTTTTTTTCTTCTTCTTTTTCTCTGTCTATAAAATCCAATAAAAATTATTTTTTAAAAAAAGGTTGTGGGAAAGAGGAAGCAAAATTGGAAGGCTGATTTTTCTTTGATATTCAAATGAATGGAGGAGGTGGTGATTCAGCTGGACTTCTCTCTCTCTCTCTCTCTCTCACACACACACACACACACACACAGAGAGAGAGAGAGAGAGAGAGAGAGAGAGAGAGAGAGAGAGAAACACCTCTATCCAGATGTTATTTGGCAGTGATATGTAAAAAGTATGTCCCCTCCCATTCTTTCAATTAAAATAAATGACGCTGGCAACTGCCATCCTGTGTCCTATTTTGGAAGCAAATGCCGGCTGCAAAGAGAAATTATAGGTAAAATTTTGTGGGTGGTAGGCATAAGAAAATACATACCGCAAATTGGCAGTTGGCAAGATAAGCAGTGCTTGCACTGAAAGCTGTTCTAGCATTATTAGCAGTCCCCTGTTGTGAAATGTGTCTTTTTATGGGCGTCAGTACCCAGATGATGTTTGGTTGTTGTCTTTTATCAAAATAAAGAGTAACAGGCAGGTCTGTTGTCCTTAACCTCTAATGGGCCTCTCCTTTAAAATGCCCACATTTTACAAGTTTATAAAATTATAGGATTCTGGTGAGAAAGTTGGGGGGGGGAGGGCGATCCAAAGCATGAAAGGATTATTACAAATTGTGAGAACTGGACCCTTCCCTATTAAAAAAGTAAAAGTAAAATACAGTAAAATAATTGAAAAAACATCTTACTATCTTTGAATAGGGGGCCATCCCGTGGAAGATTTTTTTTGTTTATTTCCTCTTCCTGACCAGCCTTTACAAAACAGCTTGCTCACATTAATCAAAAGCTCACTTACAAGCTTCTCAAATAAACAACTATTTTTTTTGAAATCCTGCTATTGTTTGGGGGAAACGGAAGATGAAAAGTAGGCTTATTTAAGTGATTTCAGCAGCTATAGGAGGTTGTTGTGTTGGTATAGGTTGTGTGGATGCTACTTTCACACACACACACACACACACACACACACATTTTCAATGGACTTAACAGAAACTAAGAGAGTAGCACAGAATGTGTGATGATAGCAGTCTTCAAATATCTGGAGGTTCCTCATGCAGAATATGGAACTAGAACCTGTGTGGAAAAGCAGAAAAACAGATTTTGTCTGAACTAGGAGCGAAAGTATCTGTCAGTTTCGGTTCTCTCTGTTTCATTTTTTTTCCAGTCTCAAATTCAGTTCTGCGCATTTCTGCAGCAATTTGTGGGGTTTTTTTTTTTTATTTAAAAAATCCTCATGAGAGTTGATCAGCTGAAAAAAAAATATTTTATTTTTAAGTTTTATTGAATGTTCAAATCAAATCCCAATGGAACCCAGCCACCAACCCTAAGACAACATTGCATTAATCATTTCAGCAGACAACAAACGTTAACTGTGACATATGACTGCCGAAGAAACAGTATGTAATAATGTAGCCTTATCAGCTACTAAGGGTCCTTTAAGTTGCGCCCAGGCAGGGACAGAGACAGCCAATAATGACACCGGGGGTTGAATCCAGAGAAAGAGTTTAATTCTTAAATTTAAGAGACTCTCTGTGATCAAGCTTCATGACAAGAGTAAAGTTACACAAATTTGCAAAGCTTCTTATACACTTCTTGGGCTCCTTCCCCCCTCCTCTGTAAATGTGCGCACGCAAGGGGGTCACAAGTACATATCCATATAAGGAAGATCCGTATCCTGTCATAAACACATGCTGACTCAGCAATGCTACCCCGGTAGCATCCTCCAGCAGCCTTGAGTGCCTGTTCTGTGCGTCAGACTGATAGTGTCAGACAAGACAGTCATCCGGCCTTGATAGCTTAGCAGGGCATTCTGTCTTGCTTACTTTACCCTTTGGCACACAGAGAGAGGCAAAGAAAAAAAGCATTTTAAGCAAGACATCCCAGGGATATGGGGGGGGGGGCTAAGCCATACAATCAGACTTGTACAATGCAACTATATGATCAGATTTAGCTCAATAATACGATTGGCAAACCCCTCCCTTCAATAATGTCAGCTCAAAGTATGAATATGCTTGACAAGAGAGTGGGAAGTGGGTAGAAATGGATATCCATACATGATCAATACCAAATAAATTCAAACTTAGTGGGAAGCGGCCACAGACTATGTGTCTGCATAATCTGTTTGTTTAGTTTTGCCTCTTGATACTCTTAATGAGTGGGTTAGCTTTTCAGACGTGGTGGCACGCAGAGCTTTTTTCTTCAACCACGTTTGAAGGGAGAAGTCTGAACTAATTTGCCATCCTTGTGCTGTGCTCGGTATTAACTTTCATTCTAATGTGAACCAACCTAATTTGCAGTTCCCAAAACAATGCAAGAGCCAGACCACAGCTATCCTTTGAAATTTGCATTTCTCTGAATTTTGCGATATATTTCTCCAACCCAAAATGTGTACATATGTTAGGAGAAAGTGTGCATAAGAATGCATGCATTGGTGAAAACCAATGTACAGACATACATTATATAGGGGGAGAGTGCATGCACACATTAGACGATATCACACTAAAACGCTGATGAATTTTTGTGAGGACATTTTAAAAATGCAAACAGATGTGAAAATGCAGAGAACTGAATTTAAGTCTAGGAAAAAGAGGAATGGAGAATAGCTGGTACCAAGAGATTTTGCCCATCCCAATTTTGACCTAAGAAACTCTGAAACCCTGAAGTAAATACACTCATTCCTCGGTTTAAGTACGCCTCGGTTTGAGTATTTTCAGTTTAAGTACTCAGCGGACCTGTCTGGAATGGATTAATCCACTTTCCATTACTTTCAATGGGAAAGTTCGCTTCAGGTTAAGTACGCTTCAGGTTAAGTACAGACTTCCGGAACCAATTGTGTTTGTAAACCAAGGTACCACTGTACTTACCTTTATGAAAACAACCCTCTATCTGTCATCTGAGCCTTTCCTTTAATGCCGGACCCCCAAGGTCAGAGTCTTGAGAAAATTTTCAGCTGGATGTAGGACAACATAACACATGTAGGGGAGATGGCACACCGCTTAAGAGAGTGTGAGATTCTTGTGCTAATCTGGATAAGCTTTTAAGGGCTTATCCATCACATTGTCGATCAACGCCTCTGCTTTTCCTATTACCTCTTCACATGCGATGTATCTGTCTGTCATTGTCAAACTTTTCCAGTGAGATTATCCATCATTTTGAGGGAGAGCCAAATCGTTCTTTCTTTCTTTCTTTCTTTTTTAAATGGCCACATATATTAGTAAGTCAATAAGGAGCGTAGTATTAAGAGAGATAGAGGACAAGAGAGGGAGAAGATGAAATCAGTTGTTGTGTCGTGCTATGCATGGCTGGCTGGTACCCTTTGGGACTGGTGGTTGTTGTTGCTGTTAAAGTTTGAATACCACCCTTTATCCAAAGATTACAGGGCAGTTCACAACAGGAAAAATCCAAATAAAGAATTTTAAAAAATACACACTAAAACAAAAGCAAATGGTATCAGGGTGGTTATACTGCAAAGGTTCTGGGATAGACATACTGGTTTATTTCTAATCAGGCATTCCCTGCAATTTCCAGCTGAAATCCTGCAGCTTTTTATACCTCAAACATTCCAAGGTTCTTTGTTCCTCTTTTGTTGCCCCACAGTGCAAGAGAGTCCTTCAGATAGCAATAAAGCAATGATATTAATGGGGAAGGATCGCATAACAAGTAACAAAGCAGAATGAAATGTGGGCAGTCCAGTATAAATCCACCACTAATAAGTTATTGCTGCCATCAATGACCTGTTGCAGAATGCCAAATTCCCACCCTAGTCTGGTGGGACCTTACATGTGGTGTCTAGATATAGTTAACGTTGAAGGGGTCTTTCCATGCTTAGAACTATTTTGTATTTTGTATTGATTATTTTGCATTGTATTGATATTATTTTGTATTTCTCAAGGCTAAGACCTAGCACAAGAAATGGGAGTGTTTAAATGAGTATTTAAGAAAATCAGGTATGGGAAATAACACGTGGTTATGTTTAGACTAACCCAGCAGGATATGAAAATAGGAGGAAAAAATTAAGGCAAAAAATTATTGTATATAAAGGAAAAATGACAATTTATTATCAAAGTACAGATCAGCGGAATAATGAAATACAATACTTCTGTGTAGAAGGTGGTGGAAGCATATAAAGAATCTTTTATTGTTGTTTTTTGTTTCTTCGTTTTGGTATAGCTATGCGGTAATATTTTTACTTTTGATCTTTTTGATCTTTTTTTCCTTTTTCTTTTCTGTACAGATTATTCTTAAATCAATTTATTGTATTTTATTGTGTGAAATAATGTTTTATTCTGTGATATCAAAATAAAGATTACTTAAAAATTTGAAAAAAAAGAAAAAAAAGAAATGGGTTTGAGGGGCAAAACCATTGCGAGGTCTTCTGGGTCAACCTGAGGCACAGACTTCTCTAGGGATTTCGATCAAGGGCATTTATCTGAATGCAAGCACAAAGCTTTATTAGGTCTGACCATTCAAAATAAAAATAAAAAAAGGGAAATGAGAGTGTTGGGAAAGTTCTTTTAATAGCTATTATTGGGTGCTTGCTGTAGTTTAGTTACTGTGTTCAGAAAACTACATCTAATAATTATTATTATATACAATTTCCTGTTTGAGTATAATAGTGACTGATCTTCCTTTCGCTGCTGGAAACTGAAGCAATAACAACTGTAACCTTCATGTTGTCACCGGCAATGTGAAACCTGTACAAAAAAGCAACACAACGCTGCTATTTGTAGTTACCAGCCATTTGGAAATAGGAGACCTGAGGGGTGGATGGGGAAGGGATTGCCTTCCAAACTCTCTCCAAATTCTAATGAGATCTAATTTTGACAGCTAAACAAAAAGGGGGAAATCCATGTTGAATCTAAAGCAGAAAAGGTTCTGAGTTTCTGGAGACAGACTTGAGGAAGCTGTGACGTTCTCTCTGCAAAAAAAATGGTGGTTACCAAAATATAGTTCCAGATGATATGTGGGACAGGTGTGTAGGGTGTATCTTATACTGACTTCTGGAAGTGGTCTCCAATAAAATTTAAGAGGCTTGGCAGGATAGTGGTCACAAATATGGGCAGCGTGGAAGAAGAAGAAGAAGGAGAAGGAGAAGAAGAAGAAGAAGAAGAAGAAGAAGAAGAAGAAGAAGAAGAAGAAGAAGAAGAAGAAGAAGAAGAAGTTTGGATTTGATATCCCGCTTTATCACTACCCTAAGGAGTCTCAAAGCGGCTAACATTCTCCTTTCCCTTCCTCCCCCACAACAAACACTCTGTGAGGTGAGTGAGGCTGAGAGATTTCAAAGAAGCGTGACTACGGTAGCCCAAGGTCACCCGGTTCCCCAGATTATGAGACTAGCACTCTTAACTACTACACCACACTGGTAGTCTCTCCTGGATCCCCTAAGGCCTTGTGTTGCTTCCGATTTTTATTTTGGGGAATTTTTTTAAATAACATAAATTACACCTTTCGGAGATGAGTTCCTTCTTCAAGACATCTTGCTTTTCCCTCAGACATTGGCAATTGGTGCCCATTAGGACATTGAAAAGTGCCTCTCTTGCAGTAATGGTGTTGCTCTGAGTAAAGCCTTGGCCCCCTCTGTCTCTCCTATTATACACCATCCCTGCTTTGGCTGATCTGTGCTTTCTGCCTCTGAGCTTTCTGTTCTCCTACTTTCCATGCCCGCTGGGTTCTGGGAGAAGGGGAGTCTGCAATGCTTTCTAAAGACACTGTGTCAGCTGTCTCACCCTTTCTTCTTCTTCTTCTTCTTCTTCTTCTTCTTCTTCTTCTTCTTCTTCTTCTTCTTCTTCTTCTGGCGGCTAACAGATGGAGGTTGAATCCTGACAAGACAGAAGTACTGTTCTTGGGGGATAGGAGGCGGGCAGGCGTGGAGGACTCCCTGGTCCCATTCAGTGCCCCTGAAGGACCAGGTGCGCAGCCTGGGAGTTATTTTGGACTCACAGCTGTCCATGGAGGCGCAGGTCAATTCTGTGTCCAGGGCAGCTGTTTATCAGCTTCATCTGGTACGCAGGCTGAGACCCTACCTGCCTGCAGACTGTCTCACCAGAGTAGTGCATGCTCTGGTTATCTCCCGCTTGGACTACTGTAATGCGCTCTACGTGGGGCTACCTTTGAAGGTGACCCGGAAACTGCAATTAATCCAGAATGCGGCAGCTAGACTGGTGACTGGGAGTGGCCGCCGAGACCACATAACACCGGTCCTGAAAGACCTACATTGGCTCCCAGTACGTTTCCGAGCACAATTCAAAGTGTTGGTGCTGACCTTTAAAGCCCTAAACGGCCTTGGTCCAGTATACCTGAAGGAGTGTCTCCTCCCCCATCGTTCTGCCCGGACACTGAGATCCAGCGCCGAGGGCCTTCTGGCGGTTCCGTCACTACGAGAAGCCAAGTTACAGGGAACCAGGCAGAGGGCCTTCTCGGTAGTGGCGCCCACCCTGTGGAATGCCCTCCCACCAGAGGTCAAAGAGAATAACAATTACCAGACCTTTAGAAGGCATCTTAAGGCAGCCCTGTTTAGGGAAGCTTTTAATGTTTGATTGATTTCTGTATTTTAATATTTTGTTGGAAGCCGCCCAGGCATAAACAATAAATTATTATTATTATTATTATTATTATTCCTGCTCCTCTCCCAATATTTCCCAGCTTCTCCCCTCTACAGCCTCTGAACTGTGCCCTTCTGCAAACCACTGTTGTAATACCTGTTGGATCAGCTGTGGGTCTTTCCCCTGACTGAGAGAGACCCACTTTCAGAACCCTCCCAGCTCCTGGTATTTAGGATTTCCAAGATATGGCAACCCAAAGTCTTATACCCTGGCAAGAGTTAATATTTCCCCTTGAAGTTAGCCACCAAGGTATCTGCTAACTCCTGTGCAAATAATTATCTTCCATGCCTGTAAAAGCAGGAAATGATTATCGAGTGTGTGGTTATAAAAGCACAATCCATTCTGTGCTGCTGCTGGGGCAGTATTGTCATCTCGATTTGGTGATCAATGAATGTTTGAGCTAACACGAACTTGAAGTTAGTAACTTATCTGCTGCAACGAAGAGTTACATCAGTCATTTTTATATATACACCAGTGGCAGAACATTCTGTATCTGTGGGGTATTGACTTTGTGTGCATGAATGTTAACACAAAGCAAAAAATAAAATAAAATAAAAATGTGTAGAAGGAGAGAGTAAAGTTTTGCTGAGGGAGTGCACAGAATTCAGAAAACTTTGAGATCCACTGTTTGCTCCTTACACATGAGAAGTAAGTATGCCTTTCTTCCTAACCCATATGACACACCTGCCCTGTCTCTGATACCACTGGAAAACAATGTAGCGGCAAATCAGATCTTTCTGGTCCAAACCACTTTCACATGGTTTAAAGACGCTCTCAAGGCAAATATATATTTTTAAAAATGCAGTATAAGCACATATAATTGGGAAACACTGGTCTGCAAGCGTTCCAGTTGGAGAATAACTTCTACCAAAGGCATCATGGTCTTTGAAGAAACACGAACTCAGGGCGAAAGCAAGAAGCCAGCTAAGAGGAAGGCACATTTGACAAACCCTCACCATGATTCATTCACACCCGGAAGCCTATGTCCCCGCTGTGGAAGGACGTGTGGATCCAGAATTGGCCTCCACAGTCATTTACGGACTCACCGTTAAGACCATGTTCCTGGAAGACAGATCTTACTTGGCTACGAGTGATTGCCGAAGAAGAAGAAGAAGAAAGTAACAAGGATATAATTTTGAACTTCTGAGAAGCAAGATGTTTGTTATTGTCTCCCTCACCCACACTAAATAGACTACGAGTGATCACAAAAAAGAAGGCACATGGGTCCACTCATTACCGCATTCCATCTTGTTCCCACATTAATGTGCATTGGATAGGGGATAGGGGAGAAGAAATCTAAAAGTATATTTTGTATTTGAACAATCAAACACAAAATGATCTCCCTTAGGAGATCATCTAGGCACCTCTTGCAGGGTGATTCAGCCAGCAATTAAAAACATACCTCTTAAGCCACATTTTTCAAGATTGTCAACACTGGCTCCTGACATCTCTAGCTACTGTAATTGAAACTGAGGTTGTAGCATTGCTGATTAATATGTTAGTCTTACTTTTTTTCCTTTTTAAAAAAAGACCTATTGAAATTAACATACAGGAGTTCATTAATTTCAGTGGGCCTGCTTTGGTATAACTGAATTGGATACAACTCCATGGTTTTTATTGCTATATACTGTTGTTGTTACTGTTGTTGTTTTCTTGCTCCATAAACCACCTTGGTGTTTCAAATGAAAGGCAGCATACAACTTTAATAAATAAGTGTGTTTTTCCTAGTTACAGGTAGGTAGCCGTGTTGGTCTGAGTCGAAGCAAAAATAAAAAATTCCTTCAGTAGCACCTTAAAGACCAACTAAGTTTTTATTTTGGTATGAGTTTTTGGTATGTGTTTTTCCTGTGTAGGAAGCTGCCTTATACTGAGACCATTCGTCTACCCAGCGCACTATTAGCTAACTGGCAGGAAATCGGCAGGGTTCCAGAGAGGGAATAATCACCACTCTACCTGGAGATACCAGAGATTGAAATCTGACCTTCTGCATGCAAAGCAGATGCTCTGCCACTGAGCTGCCGCCCTTCCCTGAAAGTTGCACCAGAATATTCAATGAATATCCAACTGCAGCTCCACCTTCCAAGGAATGTTCGGAGGGTGAGAAGAGGACCTTTTCAGTAACGGCCTCCCATATGTGGAAGGCTCTCCCCAGCAAGGACTGCCTGTCACCCACTATGCCAGCTTTTCAATGCTGGGTTAATATGCTCAGTTGATGGAATGCGGTACGGTAGTTGTTTTTATACCTTTTATATTTGATTACCTCTGACGTTTTGTCTACTAGGGTGGTTTGGTGATTATGCTATGGCATTCATATTGTTTCGTATTATTCCCTTGTATGTTTTAAGCTGATGTAAGTTGTCTATGTTTTTAAGCAACAGGAATATAAGAAATCTAATAAACTAAAATAAAATAAACTTATGTGAAACAAATGTGGCAGGAGGGCATGTCCAGGCAGTGTCTCTGACTTTTGCTCCTCAATCTCCTCAATCCAGTTCCTCACAATGCAGTTTCTTACTTCACTTTTCTAGTTTGATATCAGATTATCCTTTCATTTTCTGTTATCTCTTCTGAGTCGTTGCAGAAATATCTCACTCATACATCTCTCAAAACCTTTACTGTATCCCCTGAGTCTCCACAACATTATCTTGCACACACTATATTATATTTGTATCAGCCTCTAGATCACATCTTTCATTGTCCCAATTCTCCTTGAGATGGATTTTGATGTAGAAAAACGTTCTTAGAGGCAGCTGGAGTACATCCAGGTTTTAGTGTTTAAAGTTCAATGGGAAGAAAGTGGGAGTGGAACTAGACTTTGATAAATTCCCAGTTTGGCAATTAGAAATCCCAAATTCTTTTTATTATTCTTTATTCTTTTTACGTTACAATATGTACACACTGCATTTGGCTTTGAAGTACCTTAGTGACTACAAACTCATTGCTCAGGACCAATATAGCACCCCCTGCTTTGAGCATTAATTCGACTTTTCCTGTTACTCTTTGGGCTTATCCACACTTCCTCTTGTTCTGCTGCTTCCCCTCCTCCCTCCAGGGAAAGCTGCTCTTTAGCACTTAATCGGAGCAAACAGTGATTGGGTCTTACATGGATTGCTGTTTGTTCTGATTTGGAGAGAGCAGGTTTTCCCTGGGAAAGGAGCAAGCTGTGGCAGAAAAGTTTGGGGCAGGTTGAGTCCCCAAGTGTTTCCTTTTTCTTTTTCCCTGCCAGCAAACGGTCAATGAATGGCAGCCGCTGATTGGCCGGGGTTCCAGGGGAGGGGGTTGAAAAGGAGAGGATTTGGAGAGACAGTTTTTTAGGTTGGGAGAATAGGTTGGGAGAATAGGTTGGGCGATAGGGAGAGAGGAGAGAGAGTTGGTTCTGGGTAGAAACATCCACTCTGAGGAATATATCAAATGCTAGAGAAAGGAGTCTCTGAGCTTAGTTTGAAGGACAGTGTGTGGTGTCCTGTAAGAGTAATTAGGCCAGGAATTTACTGGGAGGCTGAGGCTGAGCCAGGAGAAGTAGAAGCTGACCCTGCTGCACATTCTGCTCAAGAGCTTTTACCTGGCTGGAATTTGTCCTGGAAACATGATATTGCCTCTTGCTTACCTGGGTGGGAATAAGGAGGTAGGAGTGTGTGCACAGAAACTTCTGACTTTGGCATGGAATATAGCCTACTGGACAATGGTAAAAGCAAAGGCCATTGCTGCAGCCACCATGCCTATTTTTGCCTCCCTAGACACGTGGCTTGCAGAAGGTTGTCCACAGACTGAAAAAGCCACACACATGGGCATCGGAATAGGTGTGACCGCCATCGCGGAGCCCCCGATGTTTCTGGCCTCGCCCCTCGCTTCTTCCTGGTGGAGCGGAGGCAAAGGGCGGGTAAGAGTGCAGCCTCCACTGACGCCCCTCACCACTCCGCCTCCACCTGAGTAGGAAGAAGACAAAGCATGTGGCAAGCCGATCCATAGTACGCTTTGTCTTCTTCCTGCTCAGGCGGAGGCTCCTCACCGCTCTGCCTGAGTAAGAAGAAGCACATGCTGCGCTACGGAGCGGGTTGCCAGCAGCGGTGCTCCAGCGCCTGGATCCGGGCAACCAGAAGGCTAGTGACGCCCCTGCACACACACACACACACACACACACACACACACACACACACACACACACACTTCAAAGTGTATGAAAGAGAGCATGGGTGAGGCTCTGTAGCACAAATGTGCCATCACAACCTCTATTTGTGCTTTGCACAAGGGAATCATCAACACTGTTGCAGCTTCCATGCCATGGGCCCAGAACCAGCCTGTGTTGCTGTGCTCTGACTGCCAAGATGCTCATATTTTGAAGAAAGCGGAATGTGAGAACCAGTCCTGGGCCAGTCAGCCTGGCTGTCTTTCCCAATCTACTGGCGGCTAGCCTGATCAAAAAACAACAACAAACACCTCCTCCTTCTCTCTGCTGGAGTCATGGTGGCTTGTGAAGTATCATCTCTCAAGGTGACCAACCATAATCAATCCATGCATCTTGTGGGGAAGGGTGTGTGTGTGTTTGTGTGTGTAAAATATTGAAAGAACATCATGTCTTAGCCAGTAATGGAGCCCCAAATGCTACAGAAGGATAAAATAGTGTTCAAAATCAAAGGCGAGACCTTCTGCCTTGAACAAACAATACAGACAAAAAACAGGCGATTTTATTCCAGCTAATAAATAACCCAATGCCTTCATTAACCTTTCTTCTTTTTTATTAGCAGTCTTGGCACCAGGACTCCACACGGAGCCCAGCAGGCTGCCCAGGCAGTGACATTTCAGAGATTGGCAAAGGACTCTGCTCAGTGTTAAACATACCACTGTCTCTACTTTTTGTCATCCACAGTGGGGGGGGGGGAAGAGATTGCCACTTCCTTTTGTCCTTTAGAAAAAGCAATGAGCAAAATAATAAAGAAAGGGATGGAGCGTGAGCAACAGAACTTTCTTCGCTAATAGTCTTGAGGTTTAAACAAGCTGGGCAAAGTGGAGCTTCTGCTTTGCTTGCAGAAGGTCTCAGGTTCAATCCTTACATAAGAGTAGCATGCAGGATCAGGCCATTGTCCTATCTAGTCCAGAATCCTGTTCTGATAGTGGCCAATGAGATGGTTGTGGGAAACCAGGGAGCACAAGAGGGCTCTCCCCTGGCGCATACCATCCAACTTTTTCTTTTTTATAATAATTTTTTAATTAATTTTCTAATTTACATTTAAAAATATTCTTTTAAGCAATCTTAAATCGATGACTTCCCTTCTTCTTCTTATTTTGTGGTTCAAGTTGTATATCAAACATCCCTGCATATTTTACATAACCCAAACCATTCAGTATTCCAGTATTACATTCATCAAAACTTATTTGCACTGTTGAATTTATCTCAATGCTACCAGTGTTTTCAAACGTACAAAATTTTCACCCATATATTCAATAAACGTTTCCCAATCTTCTTTAAACGTGTGTTCTTCTTGTTATCTTATTCTATAGGTTAAATCTGCAAGCTGTACATCCGTTTAAGTTGCCATTCTTCTTTGGTCGGGACCTCGCTCATTTTCCATTTTGGGGCTAGCAAAACACCATCCAACCTTTTCGAGATCAAAACCAGGGCACACATTTTACACGATGTTTTCCCCAGCTGAGTCACGTGACCCGTGCCTAACTCTCACCCTGAAGAAAGCATCTTTTGGGGGGTGAGAGTGCAGTGCAAGAGTATCTCACGTGAAGAAGTGGGGTGTCACATTGGCAGGTATGCTTCCGTGGTTTCTAGCAACTGGCATTCTGGAGGATTGGTGCCTCCAACTGTGGTGGCAGAGCAAAGCTATTGTGGCTCGTAGCCAGTGATAGCTGCCTCCTCCATGAATTTGTCCAATCAATCTCTAGGTAGGGTTGGGAGAGATCCATGATCTAAACTTGGAGAACCATTGCTAGCCAAGGTCGATGGTACTAAGAGGCATGGATTGATGGTCTAACTTGAAGCAAGGCAGATTGCTATATATGTGAGTCCCAGAAGACCTGCTCCCCAGCTTGCAGGCCTTTCCCCAACTGGCCTGGGAGGGCAGGGCTCTGACTGACTCCAGCTATAAAAGCTGATGCTGCTGAACAGACTCTTGGGCTGGGGTATTGCTTAGGGCAGCCATAGGCAAACTCGGCCTTCCAGATGTTTTGGGACTACAACTTCCATCATCATTAGCTAACAGGACCAGTGGTCAGGGATGATGTGTGTTGTAGTCCCAAAACACCCGGAGCGCCGAGTTTGCCTATGCCTGGCTTGGGGGGGGGGTTGGGGGGAGGGGGCTGCTGTTATTGTTATCCATTTTTTGTATCTTAATTTCAGATCCTATTATGATTTTTGTGGAAATTGTGCAATTTGGCGGTGTGTGTTTTGACAATTGACTTATTTTTTAGGACTACTTTGGTTATGTTGTAGTCATGCTCTTTTTAAGTTGTAAGCTGCCTTGAGCATCATTTTAACTACGGAAAGGTAGCGTGTAAATGTATGTATGTATGTATGTATGTATGTATGTATGTATGTATGTATGTTCCATCAGCTCCATAAACATTTTTGCCCCATCTGCTTCTTCTTCTTTGGCGATCACTCGTAGCCAAGTAAGATTTATCTTCCATAAACACGGTTTTAACAGTGATTCCGTAGGTGACTGTGGAGGCTAATTCTGGATCCACACGCCCTTCCACAGTGCAGAAACTGGTTTCCGGGCAGGAGTTGATCACGGTGTGGATTTGCCAAGCGTGCCTTCCTCTTAGCACATTTCTCCCTTGCGTCCTGAGTTCGAGTGTCTTCAAAGCCCCTGACACCTTTGGTAAAGGCTGTTTTCCAATTGGAGTGCTCGCAGGCAAGTGTTTCCCAGTTGTTGGTGTTTATACCATCCGCACTATACATTTAAGGCAGTATCATGCCAGTTTAAACAACCATGGTTTCCCCCAAAGAATCCTAGGAATTGTTGTTTCTTAAGAGTGCTGGGAGCTATTAGGAGACCCGCTGTTTTTGTCACAGAGCGACAATTCCAAGAGGTTCCTGGAAAGAGGTATTGAGTGTTAAGCTGAGGTGGGGAAACCCGTGGCCCTCCAGCTGTTCTTGGACTCCAACTCCCATTAGCCTCAGCCAGCATGGCCATCTGCCTGGAATGATGGAAGCTGCAGTCCAAAAAGCATATGGAGAACCACAGGTCCCCAACCCCAGCTCTGGGGGTTGATTTTAGCTGTTCAATTTGACTTGACGGTTTGATTTGACCTCAGGAAGCTGTAAAGATAAACTGGTAATTGGCAGGAGCAATTTTGCCTGATGGTACTGTCATTGATTTTCCTCAGGCTGTGCAAAGGAAGCTGCAGGTCACCATTTAAAAACCTTCTCTTTACTTCGCCTAAGAGCCATCTCCCTGCCCCCCAGCATACCCAAAATTAATTCCAAATCCCCCTCTTTCTCCATGCTTCAGCTCCTGTTTCCTCTTCTCTTCAAAACTGACCGCTAGTCAAAGAGTCTTCAGATCCACTTTGCTTCCCTGAAGTGGTCCCAGCAGATCCATTTGGAACATATGGCCAATTGATGTCTTAGACCAGGCATGGCCAAACTTGGCGCTCCAGCTGTTTTGGGACTACAACTCCCATCATCCCTAGCTAATAGGACCAGTGGTCAGGGATGGTGGGAATTGTAGTCCCAAAACAGCTGGAGGGCCAAGTTTGGCCATGCCTGCCTTAAACGAATGAACTGGCTTGATGGATTCCTGAACAGAAATTGTATTTTGTCTTTGTGTTGAGAGGGAGAATCTCTTAAAATGAAACTGAAGAGCGGTTCCGGTTTCCGCCTGCAGGAATGGCGGACCTGTTTTCCATCTCTCTGACCTTCGTAAGGAATTTGGCGGTTGCTAGGGGAGTAAATGGCAACCCCCTACCCTCTCCGTGGGTTACGGAGAGGGGCCGCTGGCCCGCGATGCCCCCAGACCCACTCTGACTGTTTTTGGAGTGGGGGGAGCTTGGGCTGAGCACTTACGAGGGCCAGGACTCCCGGACGCTAATCTGCATGGCGGGGATTTCCATGGTTAAAGAAGATAATTAGGCTTAAATCTATGGACATACTTCAGAAGGAGGGGAAGAAGCGCTGTTTACTGCTGAGAAATTTATGCTGCTGAGGGAGAGGAGTCAAAGACTGTACTGCATTTGGAAGAAGGATTGATGGGGACGGAGCGATAAGAGAAGTGAGTTTTTATTTATTTTTCTTCATATTGTTGCCTCGTACCTTCCCGGACGCGATGTCCTGGCTTGTTTGGAGTGAAAGAGAAGCAAAAGACTGTGTGAGTTGAACTTTATAACTGTTGTTACTGAGCATATTTTTTAAAGATGTGGAGTTGCCGATGAGAAAAGCCCCCCCCCTAGTCGGACGGAAGGAGTTCTGGACGCGTTCGGAGGATTTATGAGCTGTGACGCACTTTAAATTGGAGCAGCGACCTGAAGCTAAGTTCAGCTATAGGGCAAGGAGATCCATTAATTTACCAAGAGTTTATGGTTTGATGTTTGGGTCTCCTGCCTGGAAAAGCTGTAAATTCTATAATGATCGTAAATCTTCATGGCTATGAGAGAAAACGAAAGTGATTTGAGCTTTTTAAGATGGCGCTACTTCGAGCTGCTTCGACGCAACAGGGAGCTCCATTAAGAAGATTTATGGGGAGGCTGGACTGATTAACTCACACAGGAGAAAGAACATCTGTGAAACTTTGTTTGATATTTATCTCAGCAGCTGGGAAACAATCGGATGAAAGTGGAAAACATCTATGTGACTGTAAGGGGAAGATCTGGATTATTATGAACTTGGAGGACGATTTGAACTTTAGAAAAAAGACGGCAGTGGACAGTGGCGAGGAATTCCCAATTTCTTGAAGCATGGGAACCCAAATAAAAAATTCTTTAGATGATTTGGCATAACATTCGGTTTGATTGATATATATATATGTGTATAATTTGAAATATTGAATGTGATATAATTGGTTTTAATTGGAAAATTAATAAAAATATTTTTTAAAAATAAAATAAAATGAAACTGAAGAAGGGAGAAAGAAGACCAGATAAAACGCCTTTGCAGTAGATAGGGGCTGGGCCGAGGAAATGACAGTTCTAAAACGATGCATGAACTACGCAAAAAAATAAACATAGAGCTTGCCATGCTTACCTGCTGTGGTTATAAAGAGGCTGATGTTGATGTCATTCTAATAGAAAAATAAGTGATAAACTTGGGAGATTGCATTGAAAAAGAGTTGCAGCCCTCTGTGTCAGAACTCAAGGACTGTGACACGCATTCAACATAATGTAACATATCGCAAAGCCCACATACCGGTAGATCTTTATTGCAAAACAAATTATTCCCTGTGACAGAATGAATCGTGGTCCACCACGACACTGCCCTTTTTATTACTGACTGCCCAACAGCACCTCTGCTTCCCTCTCCTTTCTCATAAATATAATTATTTAAGCAGACACACGTTATGCTTGGTTCTTTTTCAATTAGCAAAAGCTATTTGCCTCCAGCATTAATTAAATGTTTCCTTGGGAAGTTGAGAACTGTTTGTTTTATGTACACGACACTGTGGTTATTATTTTTCAGGAGGGGTGTGTGTGTACATAATGTCCTAAGTAAGCCAATGGCCCTACCCATTCAGAAGAAATGAAGTACAGTGCAGAAAACACCGGCCTCACTCTCAGTTGGGTTCATTTACCTTCAATGGCATCATAATGCAGCCGAATCTGATTGGCTCTGTAGCACCCTGATATGATCACACTCACTATGTTAGGGGTGGGTAATTCTCAACCTGCAGGTCACATATAGCCAACAGCTGGATTTTATCTTGCCCTCAGAGTCCCCATCCACCAGCCCTGGATTTAGAGTGGTGAGGACAGTTCCCCCATACAGGGCACCATGCCAAGGAGGTACAAAAGGATGACAATGATGGTGATGCCTATATTTATATGGGTACCTACTGAGAAGATCCATTAACAAAAGCAACTCTACCAAATGGTGTTGGATCAGAAGGAATGAAAAAACAACAACGAATAAGCATAAGGAGAGGTAGCAAACCAAAGAATATGAAATAGGATGTCAATGAAAGATAAGTCAGAAAGTCTATGCAAGATAATGATAGGACGATGAATGGGTTTATTATGCAAATTGAAATAGATGTAAATAAATAAATAGAAGGAAACTGGTGTGTGTCTGGTTGCAGTTGACTCTCTCTGTGTGTTCATGTGAATATGCTTGCATGTTAAGGGTGATCTTACCCATGGCTAGTAGAGTGCAGTCCCCAAAAATCTTCTATTGGGGCAAGGCATTCCTTGGCCAAAAAAGAGAGAGAAAAAGGTTCCTCTCCTCTATGCTGCATGATCCGTGGTTTGCTGGAATCACCATCCCAGTCAATAACATCAAGCTTATTTTTAATGGCATTTCCACATTTTCCTTTGTGGCTCCTTAATTTTTATAATCTGCTATAGCCTGGGAACAGCCATTATGTATGGCCTCTCTGTAGGAGTTGTCAGAGTACGTGAGGAAAATACCAAGTCTGCAGAATTCCTGTGGACAGATTTCCCAAATAAATAAATAAATAAGCAAATGAATGAATGAATAATGGGCTGGTGGAGGGCAGCAAAGATGTGTGGTGCCTGCCTATGACATAAAAAGGTTAGGTGACCAGCTGTGGTAGTTTTAAAGGACATCTGTTTATTCCCAAGAAGCTGCATAAGAGAGGAGAACGTTCTCCCGTTAAAGCAAGTGGCATTCATCCCGCTTGCAGACCGTCTTGTGATCACCAGTGCCTGAGGTTTCGAGGTGTTAAGTCAGATAAACTTTGTCTCGACATTTGTAAATCCTTTCTAAAGTGCTCTGTATCGGCGAGGCGAATCAAAGTGTGTTACCTGCCTTGTTCCTGCACGGGGCGGTCTCTAAGCTGGCAGACGGGGCGGCTTCCTCCATCTGTTCCGCTGACAGTTCCAGGAAAGATGGTGCGTGGATGGCGTACTCAAACAAGTTAAGTAGCTAGCTGAGAACCGGAATTGATTTATGTTTACTGCTGTGTACAGATGGCTCTCAAGATTTCTCAGACCTCGGCTCTTTGGGGTGGGGGTGGGGAAGCACGGGAGTTGGGCGACAGTAACAGATGACTGTTTAGGACACTGCTGCCATTGTGTAGGACACAAGGCCTACACAGGTGCAAGGCTGGTCTTTAAAATACTGGGGCCAAGCTCTCAAGTCGTACAAAAGCTAAAGAGGTTTGAGGCTAGATAGGTTGTAGGGATAGAGAAATCTGTCCATTTCTGGCTCATGCCACTGTCCTATTTTCACATGATTCTGTGAATATAAATATGCATTTTACAGAAGACCTTCAGACCTGATTTCCCTTAAAATATGCACCATGTACTATTATCTTTTCTCTTTTTTTTAGCTGAGAACTGCACTGGAACATTCATGAAGTGTTAAAGGTGGTGAACAGCGGAAGGTCTGATCTCTACATACATCTGGAAAGCGCAGACCAATTTAGATTCAAATTTTGGAAAGGCGATAAGTTTTTCGAGCATCGCTTTCAAGTCCCACCGTTTAAGATGTCTGATGAAGGAGGAGATTTGGCAGCCAGCGAGGCTTACCTGCCACATGTTCTCCTCCAGCCCTTTCTTCTGTCTTTCTCTCTTACCTGCTTCGGTTAGCAGGACTACAGCCATGTCATTCACCCAGCAGGGAGCAAGGAGGATGCTAGAAGGGGTTGGGGATGGGCGAACCTACAGCTGCTCAGCCTCTTGTTAAAACCAGGAGGGAGGTGGCAGATCACAACTTTAGGCAGAGAAGGGAAAGGCTCAAAGGTGGAGCTCTCATGCTGCAAAGCCCAGGTTTTACCTCTGATCAGTCTGAGAATCAGTGTAGACCGTTGGCACTGGTCTGGCTTGGTATAAAGTGGCTTCCTCATGTTCCAAAGGGATAAAGGAATAAGACTGCCTTTGTGTTATTCCTTTATTTTATTTTATTTTGGTTTTTTTTAAAGGGGGTTGCAATGTTTTATAAATTCTCTCGTGTGTATTCATTATGTAAATGTGACACCCATCCACATACAAATAAATTGATCGCTGCTTGGATAGCTTAGTTCAGGGGTTCCCAACAAAATTTTCTCGAGGACCCCTCATCGAGCCGCTATTGTGACAAGGACCCCCATTAATTCCTAATCCTAAAATTAAAAAGTGAGAGCTAAATTAAGAGTCTTTTATACTTTATATTTTTACATTTTTTACAGTTACAACAGAGTACTCCATCAGTATATAGTTAGTTTTAATTTTCAGTTCTTAATGAGATGAACCACTTTTTAACCAACGGTCCATTTTTAACTACGCGAACTGTAGCTTCCACGAAAAACAACGCTTTGTTTACAAACACTACTGTTTTGCAAAGAGGCAGCGCGCGCCAGGGAGGAGGGAGGGGAATGGAGAAGACAGGGTACCTGCGCAGTAGCGCACAAATGAAGCCGACGCGCGCAAAGCATCTTGGGGAAGTGAGCGTTAGTAGAATGCGCGCGCTGCCTCTTTGCAAAACAGTAGTGTTCGTAAAGCGCCACCTAACGGCATACAGCAGAACTACTGCCTCTATCTAATTCTAGTTTTGCGCTAGACTCTGCTCATGCAGGAAGCAACCAAAACAAAAAATCTGTTATCATACAAAATATATTTAATATATTTTTTTATTCTAATAGCATCTTGCGGACCCCTCTGGCATAGCTCGCGGACCCCTGGGGGTCCCCGGACCACCTGTTGGGAACCACTGGCTTAGTTGATGCTGATAATGCCAAGGTTGTAGGTTCGATCCCTATATGGGACAGCCACCTATTCCTGCATTGCAGGGATTGGACTAGATGTTCCTCAGGGTCCCTTCCAACTGTACAATTATGTGATGGCAGACATTTGTGCTAGCTGCTCTGGC
Organism: Zootoca vivipara; assembly: GCF_963506605.1. Taxonomy (NCBI): domain Eukaryota; kingdom Metazoa; phylum Chordata; class Lepidosauria; order Squamata; family Lacertidae; genus Zootoca; species Zootoca vivipara. Next base: position 12,540,217 of record NC_083280.1, read on the forward strand.
AACCCGAGCGGCTCGTGGGGCGGGGCTAGCCACCTGTGGGGGTGTGCCGGTGTGCGTCCCAGGGGGGGTGCGCTGCCACCGAGCATCCTGAGGGGACGCGCCACCTGCAGCAATGTCACCCTCCCTCAGGGATGACACTCAGAGCGAACCGCCCCCACCTTGCTCAGCTACTGGAACTCAGCTGTTCTAAAATGCAAGTGAGGGGTGGAATATAGCTTGCTTTTCAGCACAATAATTTATTGCAGCCTTTTGCATCGCATATGAGTAATGCAATACTTTGATACACATCACAATGTGCAGATTTTAACCAAAATATGATGTTATGCTATCTGGTCCTCATCTGGGGATGGAGAACAGTGAAGAGCTTTCCCCACGTAATCTGTGGGTGGGGGGTGGGTGGGTTTTTATTATTTAAAAAAACCCACTGTGTATTTGCTCTGCAGTTATTTTATTTTATTTTTCATTGCTTTACACTTGGTTCATATTTAGTTTATTTACTACTACTTGTTCCTACCGGGGCTTTGGTAATTGAGTTTCCCCTGTAAAATACACTTTTAATTTTGTGCTAACCCAGAAATAAGTGAATGAATGACAGAGGAATATGCCTTGGCTTGTAGAAAGCAATATTGTTAATTTCCCCAAAGCAACTGTCTACAGCGCAGGAGATGGCTAACTGATTAAGATGGAAAGATGGAGATTTCCAGCACCTGTTGTAACCAATTTGCTAACGTAACCTTCATTTATAAGATTACTATTTCACCCTGAAGGAAGGCACACCCATTACAATTAAGGCCTGTTGGGGGAAATGAAATAGAGAAGCTTCAATTCAAAGCAAGGTTTATTAGCACTGTGTACAATTATCTTGCAATCCATAAAACGCAGGATACCTGAATGCATTCAACACAGACATAAAATCTAACATTCAAGAAACATGCTAAGCAATAAGCATTTCGAACTTCCAACCAGGAAGTTTCCTGATTATTCTTTATAAAAATAATATTGTTGTTGATAATATAAACTAGTTACAATGGTCACTGTGATTGCATGTTTTAGCATCCTGGTAAAACCAGCCCAAGACATTTTGGTACCTGAGGCAAACCACAAAATAGCACCTTCCTCCCTTGCAGGGAAGAAGGGGTGAGCAAAGATCTACGTCAGGATCTAGGGTTGCCAGACTCAATAGAGGACAGGACTTCTGTGCCTCTAATTGCCCTGCTCTCTTTTGAGTCTGGAAACCTTAAAGAGAAACCAGCAGACCCTTTGTTTAATTTCCAAGCAAAGGGTCTGCTGGTTTCTCTTTAAGGTTTCCAGACTCAAAAGAGAGCAGGGCACAGAAGTCAGAAGTCCTGTCCCCTATTGAGTCTGGCAACCCTATACAGGAACTGCTGCTTCTATTCACCCTAATGAGACCTCTGTTTAAGAAGGCCAGTGCCCGACCCTCCGAGTGTCCCTATTTTCCAGGGATGTCTCTGATATGGAGAAGCCGTCCCAGTTTCTGATTTGATCCCGGAATGTCCTGCTTTTCCTTAGGACATCCTTATTTTCATTGGAGAAATGTTGGAGGGTATGGAGTTATCCAACCCCCAAGATGTCTGAATGCAATCCTGTATAGCGAATGTGTTTTTTTAATATGTTGAATGCTTTTATATATGTTGGAAGCTGCCCAGTTTGGCTGGGGAACCCAGTAAGATGTGTAATAGTTTAATAGTGAAATTATCATTATGGAATGAGACGTCCCTATTTTCATCGGAGAGATGTTGGAAGGTATGCAGAGCCAACTGGTTCTCTTCAGGGCCTTCTCCTCTGCGATGGCTGATCAGCTGCAGGTGGAGTCATTCCGCCCTCTCCCCCTTCAGGCTGCTGTTCAGCAGGCAAAGCTGATTCCTGACCCATGACACAGACACCTGTGGGAAACAAGCCAGGACCTGAGCACCAGAGCACTCTTCTGCCCTGAAGTTCCCAGGAACTCTCCTTTTTAAAATAGTTTTTATTTGATTTTGCAAATTCTTTCACATTCATAATTCCGAATCTTAAGACTTCCCTCCTCCCCTCTGTGGGTTCTTTAGGAAACTTTTAAAACTGCATATTATTATAAGTCCATCTAATTTACCATCCTCCATTATATCCAAAATCTATGTATCATTGCAAGAGTTATTTAAAACCTGCCAAAGAGTTCAAGTGCTTACTGTGGTCTTCAAATATGATACAAATTTGTCCCATTCTTTGTTGAAGTTTTGATCCTACTGGTTTCTGATTTTCCCGGTTAATCTTGCCATCTCTGCGTAGTCCAATAATTTCATCTGCCAGTCTGCCCCGGTAGGTATCTTGTCATCTTCCCAGCTCTGGGAAAGAAGCATTCTTGCTGCAGTTCCTTTGGTTTCTCTGCACCGACAATTCCTAGCAAAAAGGATTCTGGTTTTGTTTTAACAAAGTTATTTTAAACATTTTTTTTCAATTCATTGTCTATCATTTCCCAGAATTCCTTTATCACTTTACAGTTCCACCACATATGATAAAAGGTGCCTTCCTTTCCCTTACATTTCCAACAAACATTTGAACTCGCCCTGCACATTTTTGCTAATTTGCTCAGGGTTAAATACCGGCGATACATCATTTTCATGTAGTTTTCTTTTAATGTATAACACGCAGTAAATTTCAATTGTAATGAGCTCCTGCACTTACCAATTTACCAATACACCAATGAATGAAAGGTGAACTTTATGTGCATTGCCAATCAAAAGTAAACTTTGCATTCATTGCTCCACCCCAGCCTCTACCACCACTTGTGTGTGGCACTCGGAACATTGCTCAGAAGAGAATGGTGCTTTATGACAAAGGACAAGAACTCGCTATTTCGACTGTTCACATTGCGTGACCAGGCCACGACAGCCCCAGCCCCCAGGGATCAGAAAGAAGGAATAAAGACTCTGACAACGTGTTATGCATAGCTGCCAAGTTTTCCCTTTTCTCGCGAGGAAGCCTATTCAGCATAAGGGAAAATCCCTTAAAAAAAGGGATAACTTGGCAGCTATGGTGTTATGGAATTAAAATTAGGCCACAACTTTATTAAACTTCTGAATGTAAGAAGACCTTGGCTTAGGCCTTGGGTGTGTATCCGTCCCAGCCCCCCAGCTGGGGGAACTGGGGCACATCACGGTAAATGGGATATAAGTGTGCACTGCGAGACGTATGTATACGTAGGCAGCCCAGCCCATATCCCCGCATGCTGGTTGCTCCCCGAGCAGTCCGTAAATGGAGCGCCTCTTCTGTGCATGCACAAAGCACTGATAGAGCGCTTTTGTGCATGCGCACGCTGCGCGGATCGCTTCTGCGCATCCGCATGCTGCGGAACCCAGATGTAAGCACTTCCGCGGCGTTCACAAACCGATCGATCGCAAACCGCAGCGATCGTAAACCAAGGTACCACTGTAACCCCTTTTAAGAGGGGATCCGGGAATTGCCGCCACAGGGGGGTGAGTCACCACTTCATCCCCCCCCCCATTATAGGGAAGAAAAGACTAAAGGATTCCACCCAAGGCCATAAACCACCAAAATTGTGACAAATTGCTATGGGGAAGACAAAATCTGCCATTGCAGAAAAAAATTCTTCCCGGTCCTTCAGCAGCAACCAGTCATAGACTGTAGCAGCACCTGCTAAACAGGAAGAAAAAGTTGACCTGCAAACAAGAAAACATTAAACTAAGGGAGGGTAGGGAGGGTGAATCTCCGGAGCCGACTGCCTGGCTACTGTCGGCTCCACCCCCTGCATAAATGGGGCTGGCCCCACCTCCCAGCAATGAAACTTGACTACTGAGGCTGGGCGTGAACCTCCAAATAATAACACGGAGAGGCAGGCCAGCCCCTGTTTGCCAGCAAGTTCCCTGGGAACTGTAGCACCGCGCGCGATCCCGCAAAGGGCACCCACAATGTAAAGTGAGTGCTCATTGTGCTCTGCCTAAGAACCTCCAGTTCCCAGTAACTCCTTTGGCCATGCAGCGAGACAAACATTTTAATCTCACAGCAACCAATGGGATGGACACATGAGAATGTTGGGATGCATATAAAGTAGGCACTCCTTGGAGAGCCCAAATGGCTCTAGAGCAAATGATGCCATTGGTGTTCTCTGCAGGGAAGCAGCAAAAGCCATCTATTAAAAACTCGGCATGCAAATCTGTCACATAATAAAATGTAGTAATTTAAACTTTTCAGACATTCTGCCTGATGTCAGAGGTCTAAAATCTAATGAGGATGTTATAACCTGAACAGCCTCGCCTGCGTAATTACGAATGGTATGGCTGTAGTATTCCGCCTCCTTATCCATATTTTTAGCAGTGTGATACATTCCCCCAGATTGTCTCCTCAAATGAAGGGAATACCAGAAATCATACATTTTCTTATATTTGGACAGGCATCAACACTTTTTTTTAATAAAAAGGATTGTTGATCTATATTCCAGGAGGAGATTTTATGGCACTTTTATGAAAATATTAGATTTCTATTTATCAGGGTCAAATCGAGACATTTCTCATTTGAAATTCATTTGCTAAACAGTTGCCTGAGTTTTACGAGTCTATTCACCCTCCTGGTTAATAGAAAAATCTGTACCTACCATGGCAACCGCTATATCACGCAGACGCATACAGTGGCATGTCTGAAATACGTGGGCAATTGATATGAGGCCGGATCCTATGCATATTCACTCGGAAGGATGTCCCAGTGAATTTGTCAGCCCTAACCTACGCATGCAGATTCCACTTGAGGAAAAAAATGTTTCTTTGGTTTATTCTACATTGACAGGATAAACCTGTAGGGGGCTATACCCAGCGAAGTTTTGTCCCTAGACCCACCAACCTCAGACTTGATTCTTCCAAAGCCCACCTCCCTTCTTAATCCCAACCAGTCCAGGGGGGTGGCTTTGTCTATTTACTTCTTGCAGCTTAGTCTTAGTGTTGCCCTTGTAGATCTCAGCTGGGTGGAGTATGGGGACAAAAATTAGTTGGCTCAGCCTCTCATTGTCTCTGGCTTCCCTGCCTTCTACCCCAGAAATCTGTTGCATAATGAAATGTAGTACAGTGGACACTCAGGTTGCGAACGTGATCCATGCAGGAGGCACATTCGCAACCCGCAGCGTTCGCAACCCACAGCGCTGCATCTGCACATGCACGGGTCACGATTTGGCGCTTCTGTGCATGTGCGGGCGCGAGCACCAAAACTTGGAAGTAACCCGTTCCGGGACTTCCGGGTTCGGCGCAGTGCACAACCCAAAAGCGTGGAACTTGAAGAGGCCGTAACCCAAGGTATGACTGTGATTCAAACTTTTCAGACATTCTATTAACAAGTCTCAATATGCACCCTTAACAAACTACATAATTCTTTGGGGGGGGGAGCTATGATTGTTTAAAGCAGTATCATATGTATATTTGCATTAATGTGACATTTTTATATGTATGTGTTTGTTTGTTTGTTTGTTGCAATATTTTGTTTAAGTTGCGTGTTTCTGCATCAGTGCTTTCAAGCTCTTTACAATACATGATATTGATAATGGTAAAGGGACCCCTGACCATTAGGTCCAGTCGTGACCGACTCTGAGGTTGTGGCGCTCATCTCGCGTTATTGGCTGAGGGAGCCAGCGTACAGCTTCCAGGTCATGTGGCCAGCATGACAAAGCTGCTTCTGGCGAACCAGAGCAGCACACAGAAACACCATTTACCTTCCCACTTGGAGCGGTACCTATTTATCCACTTGCACTTTGATGTGCTTTCAAACTGCTAGGTTGGCAGGAGCTGGGACTGAGCAACAGGAGCTCACCCTGTCGTGGGGATTTGAACTGCCAACCTTCTGATCAGCAAGCCCTAGGCTCTGTGGTTTAACCCGCATCCCATATTCATAGGTGGGGTAATTTCTGGATCCCTGCATTATCTGGCTGCTTTAAGACAGTTTGCATTTGTTTTATATTGGGTATAATTGTGTGAATAATTGTTTTGTTTTCCTAGTTGTGATCTTCCCTTTTCTAGGATACATATTTTGTAAAAGGAACATGTAATGTAAGTGTCTTTTAAATGTAGCACTGCTTTTAGGTATTCTACAGACTTGGGGCCCGATCCCCCCCTACTTTTGAAACATTTGACAGAAACCTTCTTCTAGGGAATCGTCAGCAAATTTGCCCTCCGCCCCATCTTTAAAGTGGAGGCAGCAATCCTTCCCGTCCTGACGCCGTGAGAGTTAAGTTTGAAAATTCTTATAATGTTCAACAGCCATGAAAATAGAGACCACATTAGCACCAGAGAAAAAAAAGGTAGAAGAATATTAGAATGCATCCCCAGCTGGTGACGGCATTTTTTTCATTAAGGGAAGATGAGAGTGGAAAGTTGAATCATTATGAAAGGAGAGGGCGATAAAATTCATGATTTGATCAACTAGGAGTCTGCTGGTGGATGCTTTATGAAATTCAATATCAGGAATATGTAAGGTAATGAGGCTGGAACAAAACACCCGAAAATGGACTATATCCTTTATTATCGTAATATGCAGCAAAACACACAGCAGCAGGCCAAGGAGGTAGGCAGATATCTCTCTAAATCCTTCTCTCTAGTGTTTAGTGGCAGTAAAATAAAGATTGCATCTGCATTAACCCCAGTGGGGACTGAAAAGTGAAGAAAACTGTTCAGGCACGTGGCACGGTTTCGAAGGCAGAACTTCCAGAGCTCTTCCGGGTAAAGAAAAAAGATGCTTACTTCAAAAATAAATACCCATGTTGTAAAAAATATCTAGCGGATGTTAAAACACACATTGAGAAGAATACCTCTGAGCCTGAGCAGGGAGCCATTCTATCTCACCAGAGAATCACAGCGTGCTCTTCAGCCTTGCCCCCCCCCAGTTGTTGTTGGACTACAACTCCCATTATCCACAGCCAATTTAACCAGGGTTCCGCATGATAGGAATTGTAGTCGAACAAACATATGGGGACTCAAGGTTGAAGAATGCAGCGTTCCATAAGACTCTTGTAGTGGGATCTAGATGCCTCAATCTGTGAGCTGCTATGGCAGCCTGCCTGCCTCCCAGCTCTCGATTGTGCCTCAGCATCACCATAGGGCAGGACTATAGGGTGCTGTGGGTTAAAGCACAGAGCCTAGGGCTTGCTGATCAGAAGGTCAGAGGTTCGAATCCCCGTGACGGGGTGAGCTCCCGTTGCTTGCTCCTGCCAACCTAGCAATTCGAAAGCACGTCAAAGTGCAAGTAGATAAATAGGTACCGCTATATGTGCTGCTCTGGTTCGCCAGAAGTGGCTTTGTCATGCTGGCCACATGACCTGGAAGCTATACGCCGGCTCCCTCGGCCAATAATGCAAGATGAGTGCTGCAACCCCAGAGTCGGTCACGACTGGACCTAATGGTCAGAGGTCCCTTTACCTTTACCTTTATAGGGCAGGAACCACCAACATGTTGCCCTAGGAACTCTGGTGCACATTAAACCTTGGGACTTCCCCTCACTTACTGCCACTTTGGTGAAGAGATTATGAAAATTGTGACCCCTTCCTTCCTTCCTTCCTTCCTTCCTTCCTTCCTTCCTTCCTTCCTTCCTTCCTTCCTTCCTTCCTAACATTCAGCCCCTTTGGCCCAGCTCATAATCCTGTTTTCTATCTTTCAGTAGCCCCCCCTTCTCTCTGCCAATTTTGCCCCTCTACCGAATTTATTTAATGAATTGGCAGTAGAGATTCTCTTGCAGGCCTCTCTTACAACAGTCTCGATGACCAGGAGTGTCGTTTCCTGCCAGGGTTCTATGGATTTGTAGTTTGACCTACAGGACCACCTCTCTCGGTATGCCCCGCAGAGGACATTAAGGTCCACAAATAATAACATACTGGAGATCCCAAGACACAGGGTGGTTAGACTGGCCTTGACCAGAACCAGGGCCTTCTCAGTACTAGCACCGACCTGGTGGAACACTCTCTCTCAGAAGACTAGGGCCCAGCGGGAGTTGTCATCTTTTCGTAGGGCCTGCAAGATGGAGCTGTTCCGCTTGGGCTTTGGACTGACTCAGTCTGACCCCGGTGTTACCCTCCCCTAAGGCTTTATCCTACAGATATTTAAATGGGATTGCACTTGTAGATTCCTAATATTAAAATAGAATTTTAAAATTGTATTTAATCTGCATTTTAATTGAATTATTTCTTTTATGCTCGCTTTGATATTCTTGTTGTTAGCCGCCCTGAGCCCGTTCTTGACTGGGAAGGGTGGGGTATAAAATTATTATTATTATTATTATTATTATTATTATTATTATTATTATTATGGCACCACCACCTCCAATTCAATGCATTTCCTAGGAAGAGCAGGGGACTGGCAGGGTTGGCAATATGACCTGAGCTTGGTGTTTACTGAGCTTTCTCAGGAAAGGTTCAGAAAGATCTGGAAGTTCTTTGACAAAATCAGGGAAGGGGGAAGGAGGTTTCCAAAATGAGACAGGCAAGCAGGTCCACCACCACTCCTTTTAGAAATTGACCGGTGGCACCTGCTGCCCATTGGTAGGGCAGAAGGCAGCCAGAACCAATGGCAGGCAAATGCAACCCTGACTGGTTGGAAGAAGGCAAGCAACTGGTGGTTGGCAGAGGGCAGGCAGAGGGTAGAGTACTGATCCATCTTGAGGGATAGCTCAGTCGGTAGAGCATGAGACTCTTAATCTCAAGGTCGTGGGTTCAAGTCCCATGTTGGGCGAAAGATTCTTGCATTGCAGGGGGTTGGATCCCCATGGTCTCTCACAACTCTCTCAAATTAACCATGATAAATTAATCCTCTCAAATTAACCACGATAAAAAGCCAAAGCCCACCTTTAATTAGAACATCCCACCACCGAAAAAAAGCAATAAGGGAAAAAAATATCATGAATGGAGGAAAGCCCTTACCTATTCAAGTTTCTCTACCATTTAAGAAGTCGTTTTCTGAAATGGCTCCTTGAACAGTCAAAATGGTAATGATTAGACTTGCTCTTCCTTAACACCTGCTGGGTAACATATTTGCTTAGCGGGTCAAAGCACCCCAAAAAGCTGTTTTTAAAAATAAATAACAGCGTGTAACTGTCGTTTAATAGCTTCAAACGCAATAGCACAGCTTTTATAAACAAAAACAAACAAACCCTCCCCTCTGAATTAGGACAACTAATTCCAATGTCTCTGTTGTTAGAGCTGCTGCTGCTTATAATCAATCCTATATAATAATGTCCATGTTGTCCCTGCGTCCAGATGTCCCGTGTGTCCCTGGGTCACTGCGCATGTGCCCCAGGGATACAGGGATTGGACAGCAGAGACTGCGCGCGCGCACTCTCCCCCCACTCTGCCTCCTCCAACCGCCGCTCCCGCCGGGGTGGAGGCCGGCGAAGGCCTCCTCACAACCCTCCCTGGCCGTGAGGAGCGGCGGTTGGAGGAGGCGGGGGGGGGGGAGAGTGCGCGCGTCCTTCCTGTCGGCGGCTGGGGGAGAGGAAGGAAGGAGGAGAAAGCGCCGCTTTCTCCTCCTCCGTTCCTGTCCCCCTGCCGCCGACAGCAAGGACGGGTCCCAGGGTTCGGAGAAGCGCTGCGCAAGCGCTTCTCCGAACCATGGGATGTCTGCTTCCTGTCGGCGGCTGCGGGAGAGGAACGGAGGAGGAGAAAGCAGCGCTTTCTCCTCCTCCGTTCCTGTCCCCCTGCCGCCGACAGCAAGGACGGGTCCCAGGGTTCGGAGAAGCGCTGCGCAAGCGCTTCTCCGAACCATGGGATGTCTGCTTCCTGTCGGCGGCTGCGGGAGAGGAACGGAGGAGGAGAAAGCAGCGCTTTCTCCTCCTCCGTTCCTGTCCCCCTGCCGCCGACAGCAAGGACGGGTCCCAGGGTTCGGAGAAGCGCTGCGCAAGCGCTTCTCCGAACCATGGGATGTCTGCTTCCTGTCGGCGGCTGCGGGAGAGGAACGGAGGAGGAGAAAGCAGCGCTTTCTCCTCCTCCGTTCCTGTCCCCCTGCCGCCGACAGCAAGGACGGGTCCCAGGGTTCGGAGAAGCGCTGCGCAAGCGCTTCTCCGAACCATGGGATGTCTGCTTCCTGTCGGCGGCTGCGGGAGAGGAACGGAGGAGGAGAAAGCAGCGCTTTCTCCTCCTTCGTTCCTGTCCCCCTGCCGCCGATAGCAAGGACAGGTCCCAGGGTTCAGAGAAGCGCTGTGCAAGCGCTTCTCCGAACTCTGGGATGTCTGCTTCCTGTCGGTGGCTGCAGGAGAGGAACGGAGGAGGAGAAAGCAGCGCTTTCTCCTCCTTCGTTCCTGTCCCCCTGCCGCTGACAGCAAGGACAGGTCCCAGGGTTCGAAGAAGCGCTGCGCAAGCGCTTCTCCGAACCCTGGGAGTTCTGCTTCCTGTCGGCGGCTGCGGGAGAGGAACGGAGGAGGAGAAAGCAGCGCTTTCTCCTCCTCCGTTCCTGTCCCCCTGCCGCCGACAACAATGACAGGTCCCAGGGTTCGGAGAAGCGCTGTGCAAGCGCTTCTCCGAACCCTGGGAGGTGTCCTTGCTGTCGGCGGCTGCGGGAGAGGAACGGAGGAGGAGAAAGCAGCGCTTTCTCCTCCTCCGTTCCTGTCCCCTTGCCGCCGACAGCAATGACAGGTCCCAGGGTTCGGAGAAGCGCTGCGCAAGCGCTTCTCCGAACCCCAGGATGTTCTAGAGCCCGTTATTGAACGGGCTGAAATACACTAGTCATTCCATAAAGCGCTTTTGGCTTTGGTCTTTTTTGTTTTGTTTTAATCATCTGAAATTTTGAATCCCTGGTTCAAATGAATTAATTTCACAGCTTGCAGATCAATTAGTAATCATGCTGAAAATTATATTATTGATGTTCACTGGGTGACAGGAAGAAATTGACTAGAGTGGAGGGTGTTTGCAACTAAGTGCTAATCTTTGGTGTGGGCCTAGCGTGCTCTGAGGCATGCACAGGAATTTCGAAATGCTTGATCTATCGCTGGACTATGTCTCCAGGTGTTGGAACAGGTAAGCTATGTGTTACAGTGGTTACACCTCTACTTATGAGGCTGGGTTTATGTGTCCACCTCCTAGTAGTTGTGCTGTGGGGTGCCATAGGGCACTAACTTGTGCTTGATGCTGTTTATGATATCGAAACACATTGCTCCATTATGACATGGTCCCAGCCACATTTCGGGGATGACACCACCACACAACCTATCTAGGCAGCCCAGAATGATGCAGTGCCACAGAATTCCACCAGATTGGTGTAGCTCTCGGAGTGCGGGGCTGGAGACTCACTCTGATTGGCTGTGGGTACAGCTTGTCAGAGCAGGGTGGAGTATGGGATGGGTGGGGGGAAGCAGTGACGAGGGGGGGGGTTTCCTGGCATTCAGCGGGACAGGAGTATAGCCTCTTAGCTTTATGTAATTCGCCACAAGGAAGCTATACAGCCAGAGAAGGAAGTCTCTGAGCTGGTGGATTAGATTTAAAGACAGTGGATGGTGTCTTTTGCAATACTATAACAGACAAGTGAGAACTAGGAAGCAGAATTTGAGAAAGGAGAAGTAGAGTTGTTAGGGAATGTTCTACTTGGATCTCGGGGATAGATCTTCTAGAGCAGGCATCCCCAAACTGCGGCCCTCCAGATGTTTTGGCCTACAACTCCCATGATCCCTAGCTAACAGAAGCAGTGGTCAGGGATGATGGGAATTGTAGTCCGAAACATCTGGAGGGCCGAAGTTTGGAGATGCCTGTTCTAGAGAGAGAAGAATAATCCCAAACCAGTCAAAAGGGGTGTGGTGATCCCCTGGTCTGGTATATTAAAAGAGGAGCCTCAGGAGTGAGATTTATAGATGGTTGGGAAACTGACAGGAAGAACCAACTTGTTTCAAAACCCAGGTAAGAAGACCTAAGCTGCAACACCTCTGCAATTAAAAAATTCCTTCAGTAGCACCTTAAAGACCAACTAAGTTTTTATTTTGGTATGAGCTTTTGTGTGCATGCACACTTCTTCAGATACACCTCTGTAATTAGCTTAAGGAACTGAAGTGAATATAAGCTGTACATTTATCATCTCGTTTAGAAGCCTGTGACATCCACTGAATTTACTATATATTTATGTTTACTGTTTCTTTTCAAGAATCTTCCGACGCATCTTTTGTTTTACCAGTTTTGTTGTAAAATAATTTTTTTTTTCCTTTTTAACTTCCCTAAGTCTTTGAGTCTCTGAAGGGGATGACAGAGGACGAGATGGTTGGACAGTGTTTTTGAAACTACCAACATTAATTTGTTGAAACTGTGGGAGGCAGTGGAAGACAGGAGTGCCCGGCTTGCTCTGGTCCATGGGGTCACGAAGAGTCGGACACAACTAAACGACTAAACAACAACAAAAAAGTCTCTGAGTACCAGAGTTTTCTTTTAAAAAAGCTAAGCTAGCCAGTAATAGGGAGAGGGGGCTTGTTGTTGTTGTTGTTTAGTCGTTTAGTCGTGTCCGACTCTTCGTGACCCCATGGACCAGAGCACGCCAGGCACTCCTGTCTTGCACTGCCTCCCGCAGTTTGGTCAAACTCATGTTCGTAGCTTCGAGAACACTGTCCAACCATCTTGTCCTCTGTCGTCCCCTTCTCCTAGTGCCCTCAATCTTTCCCAACATCAGGGTCTTTTCCAAGGATTCTTCTCTTCTCATGAGGTGGCCAAAGTATTGGAGCCTCAGCTTCACGATCTGTCCTTCCAGGGAGCACTCAGGGCTGATTTCCTTAAGAATGGATAGGTTTGATCTTCTTGCAGTCCATGGGACTCTCAAGAGTCTCCTCCAGCACCATAATTCAAAAGCATCAATTCTTCGGCGATCAGCCTTCTTTATGGTCCAACTCTCACTTCCATACATCACTACTGGGAAAACCATAGCTTTAACTATACGGACCTTTGTCGGCAAGGTGATGTCTCTGCTTTTTAAGATGCTGTCTAGGTTTGTCATTGCTTTTCTCCCAAGAAGCAGGCGTCTTTTAATTTCGTGACTGCTGTCACCATCTGCAGTGATCAAGGAGCCCAAGAAAGTAAAATCTCTCACTGCCTCCATTTCTTCCCCTTCTATTTGCCAGGAGGTGATGGGACCAGTGGCCATGATCTTGGTTTTTTTGATGTTGAGCTTCAGACCATATTTTGCGCTCTCCTCTTTCACCCTCATTAAAAGGTTCTTTAATTCCTCCTCGCTTTCTGCCATCAAGGTTGTGTCATCTGCATATCTGAGGTTGTTGATATTTCTTCCAGCAATCTTAATTCCGGCTTGGGATTCATCTAGTCCAGCCTTTCGCATGATGAATTCTGCATATAAGTTAAATAAGCAGGGAGACAATATACAACCTTGTCGTACTCCTTTCCCAATTTTGAACCAATCAGTTGTTCCATATCCAGTTCTAACTGTAGCTTCTTGTCCCACATAGAGATTTCTCAGGAGACAGATGAGGTGATCAGGCACTCCCATTTCTTTAAGAACTTGCCATAGTTTGCTGTGGTCGACACAGTCAAAGGCTTTTGCATAGTCAATGAAGCAGAAGTAGACGTTTTTCTGGAACTCTCTAGCTTTCTCCATAATCCAGCGCATGTTTGCTATTTGGTCTCTGGTTCCTCTGCCCTTTCGAAATCCAGCTTGCACTTCTGGGAGTTCTCGGTCCACATACTGCCTAAGCCTGCCTTGTAGAATTTTAAGCATAACCTTGCTAGCGTGTGAAATGAGCGCAATTGTGCGGTAGTTGCAGCATTCTTTGGCACTGCCCTTCTTTGGAATTGGGATGTAGACTGATCTTCTCCAATCCTCTGGCCATTGCTGAGTTTTCCAAACTTGCTGGCATATTGGGTGTAGCACCTTAACAGCATCATCTTTTAAAATTTTAAATAGTTCAGCTGGAATATCATCACTTCCACTGGCCTTGTTATTAGCAGTGCTTTCTAAGGCCCATTTGACTTCACTCTCCAAGATGTCTGGCTCAAGGTCAGCAACCACACTACCTGAGGTGTACGAGACCTCCATATCTTTCTGGTATAATTCCTCTGTGTATTCTTGCCACCTCTTCTTGATGTCTTCTGCTTCTGTTAGGTCCTTACCACTTTTGTCCTTGATTATGGTAATCTTTGTACGAAATGTTCCTTTCATATCTCCAATTTTCTTGAACAGATCTCTGGTTTTCCCCATTCTATTGTTTTCCTCTATTTCTTTGCATTGCTCATTTAAGAAGACCCTCTTGTCTCTCCTTGCTGTTTTTTGGAAATCTGCATTCAGTTTCCTGTATCTTTCCCTATCTCCCTTGCATTTTGCTTGCCTCCTCTCCTCCGCTATTTGTAAGGCCTCGTTGGACAGCCATTTTGCTTTCTTGCATTTCCTTTTCCTTGGGATGGTTTTCATTGCTGCCTCCTGTATAATGTTACGAGCCTCCATCCATAGTTCTTCAGGCACTCGGTCCACCAAATCTAAATCCTTAAACCTGTTCCTCACTTCCACTGTGTATTCATAAGGGATTTGATTCAGATTGTATCTTACTGGCCCAGTGGTTTTTCCTACTTTCTTCAGTTTAAGCTGGAATTTTGCTATAAGAAGCTGATGATCTGAGTTACAGTCAGCTCCAGGTCTTGTTTTTGCTGACTGTATAGAGCTTCTCCATCTTTGGCTGCAGAGAATATAATCAATCTGATTTCGATGCTGTCCATTTGGTGATATCCATGTGTAGAGTCGTCTCTTGTGTTGTTGGAATAGAGTGTTTGTGATGACCAGCTTGTTCTCTTGACAGAACTCTATTAGCCTTTGCCCTGCTTCATTTTGAACTCCAAGGCCAAACTTGCCAGTTGTTCCTTTTATCTCTTGATTCCCTACTTTAGCATTCCAGTCCCCTGTAATGAGAAGAACATCCTTCTTTGGTGTCATTTCTAGAAGGTGTTGTAGGTCTTCATAGAATTGGTCAATTTCACTTTCTTCAGCACCGGTAGTTGGTGCATAAACTTGGATTACTGTGATGTTAAAAGGTCTGCCTTGGATTCGTATCGAGATCATTCTGTCATTTTTGAGATTGCATCCCATTACAGCTTTTGCCACTCTTTTGTTGACTATGAGGGCCACTCCATTTCTGCTACAGGATTCTTGCCCACAGTAGTAGATATGATAGTCATCCGAACTGAATTCGCCCATTCCCTTCCATTTTAGGGAGAGGGGGCACATTTAGCTAAATGATGATGTCATAAAGCTACCTCAGAGTGAGGGTGTTCTTCTTACCTTCACTCTGTATGAGCAAATATTTTTAGCTCTCTTCGCAGTATTTCTTAAAATAAAAAAAACACCCTAAAAGCACAAGCAAGGAGCAATGCAATGCAATGCAATTCACCCCAAGGTATCTTTGGTGAAAAATGCCCCTCCCAACACAAAACACTTTATGGCTTAGCCCTCTTCTCACATACACTGATTAGCTATAGGACATAATTAAATAATTCCCAGTCCAGGGACAATTGCTTCATGGACACCACCACCGTTCTTTCATCACCTTAGTAATCAGGCTCACCCCATGGAACTAGATTGCTACCTTGATTAGACTAATGATGAAATGTTGTTATCTTCTCTCTTCCTCTGATGGCTTACCTTTAAAAATGGCTTTTCGCTTCTTCTTCTTTTTTGAGTGCTGGGAAAAGTGCAATCACTCCAGTTAAAGCACTTGGTGTCCCTATCCCTTTTCCTCAAGAGCCAGCATGCGCTATGCAACATATCAGAATGGATGTGCTGCTAGTCGATTCAATTTTATATATGTGCCATCTTGTTTTGCATTAGGAGAGCCAGTACGGTGCAGTGATTAGCATGGCGGACTTTGCCCAGAGACAACAGAATACAAATCCCCATTCATCCAGGAAATTCACTGGATGCCACAGGGGCAGGGGCATTCTGGGCATGAACCACGTCACTGTTTGTTTGTTTTTTGAGGATAAAAATGGGGTAATCCCCATCCATGTATAAAACCCTGACTTCACTGGAAGACGGGTAGGAGAGGAGGAGGAGGAGATAACTTCTAGGGCTGTGCACTGGATTCAGCTGAAGTCGAAACGGAATTGATTCAGCATAGCTGCCAAGTTTTCCCTTTTCTCGCGAGGAAGCCTATTCAGCATAAGGGAATTTCCCTTTAAAAAAGGGAGAACTTGGCAGCTATGTGATTCAGGGGGATACATGCTTTGACAAAGCTGGGTGGAGACAGGCACCGACCACCCGGGGTGACCCAGTGAAGGAAAGAAGGAGAAAGGGCTGTTTGCAAGAGGACCTCCAAGCCCTGCACTGCATTTTGGCAGTGGTGCACCTGTACCCAGCAAGGAACCTCTTTCCAGTAGGAGAACAGATACAAGCAGTTAAATGGAGCAGCATTTAACCCTCTCCTGGTGTGTGAAGGGTTCATTCTTGCTGGCTGCACGGCTCGGATTCACCAGTGGGTTCCTCGCAGGGAGCACAGGGAGCAGACGCCAGCAGGATTGACTCCTCTGCTCAAGAGCATTCAATCCTGCTGAATAGAGGGTCCTTCTTGACAAATGCATTCCTTGCAGGGAACATTCTTGCAAAGCAGCATGGAGCAGGATTGCACAGGGAATTCAACCCTGCTGGCTGCAGGGTCTGCTTCTCAAGTGTGTTTCCTGCAGGGAATGTGTTGGTGAAGCAGAAACCAGTAGACTGGTAGGAGAGAAGAAGAAGAGTTTGGATTTAATATCCCATTTTATCACTACCCGAAGGAGTCTCAAAGCAGCTAACAATCTCCTTTCCCTTCCTCCCCCACAACAGAGGGAGGTGGGTGGGGCTGAGAGACTTCAGAGAAGTGTGCCTAGCCCAAGGTCACCCAGCAGCTGCGAGATGCGAACCCGGTTCCCCAGATTACGAGTCTACCGCTCTTAACCACTGCCCTCTCCTGCCCTTATGTTGATTTAGGTTTTTGAAACCCTAATTGAGCATTAGTCCTATCACCTAAATTGATCTGGGTCAGACATTTCCCTGGGGTTGGGTTCGGGAGGCTGTGTGAAACCCTAAAAAATACTACTATGAATAATAATGGCGAATAGTATTTTTCAGCCGCTGTTCTATTTTTAGGAATAGGAAACACCGGCTCTCTTGAAAGCAGAAAAACAGTCCAGATATGCAAATATATAATTTGTCAGTGTGTGAGTAGATACAACACAAAAATTAATATATTGAAGATATGGAATGAAGACTTCTCCCCTGTCAAGTCCTTGGGCAAAGCCACTGGTTTGAATCCTGCTAAGGCATACTTAGACCTATTGGACTTAGTGAACACGACTAACTCACGTTGTTTTCAGAGGGTCTACTCTGAGCAGGACTTAGTTGGGTCCAGCTCAGTATCTTTCAGCCTCAACTTCCTTAAGTATTAGAAGGTATGCTTAAAATAAGAAAGCCCATTATTAAAATCATTGTTGACCAAGATTGAATATACCTGTAAATTAAAATGCCAAGATTCCCTCCGCACACACACACACACTTTATTTTCTCTCACACACTGCGGTACTAAAAATAGATTGGTGTTGAAAGGCCCATTATACCAAAGGATTTAATTGGTCTAGCTAACAAAGCACAGCAAAGATGTCATTTTACATGCAATTGTACCAAGATGAAAGGCTCTTCGTGACCAATATTCATGACCAAATTATAAATATTTAAGCAAACAGACACAGAAGCAACAACAAATGCTGTGTTATTGTACAAATACAATCGAGATATAGAAATTATTAAATGCAAAATAAAAACAAGGGCAAAGATGTCCCAGAGGTGCCTGTTCAGTAAGAATTCAGGAAAATCCAAGTCAGGGATAGCCACAGAATCTTAGAATTAATTGTAGAGCTGGAAGGGACCCATAGCGTCATATAGTATGAACCTCTGCTGTGCAGGAATCACAGCTAAACATGGTGCCTTCTTGATGTTGCTGAACCACAACTCTCATCACCTCAGTGATTGGCAATACTGGGACTAGTGGGGATTGTGGACGGGGGCAATGGTTACAACTACGGTTGCTTTGATTCAGCAAAACCATGTTTCCAATTGAACCAAGCTCCACAGCAAAAAACAAAACAAAACAAAACCCTTTGAAACTTTCTTCTTACAGCCAATCCCATCATGTTCACTGTGAAGAATGCCATATTCCTCTATTGTTGAAGGGTATCTCATGCTTCTGTTTTCCCCTGCTGCGACCTATTTCTCATTTCCTTGGCTACCCCATTTCAATTCCCCTGTCTTTCTTTCCTCCACTGTACCCACCAGTAGCTATGATTATGCACAGGGCTAAACAGTACAGATATCCAAAAACAAATTAAAAACGGAGTATGGTCCATTTTGTTTTAAATTGATATTCATAGAAACAGATGGCGATGTTTTTACGCCTGGTTACTTAACTAACTTTAAGTGGTTAATTTACAGTTACAGTTGCTTTGAATAAAGATGTATAAACTATTAGGTCTCTGGCACTTTAAGTAGTATATAAAGCACAGCACAGGGTTTCTGCCACTTTGAGAAGTTCAGAGCTGCCCCATATCCAAACATAAGCCAATTTCCACATAGTCCTCTTCTCCAGTTAACACTCATCATTAACTAGGCACTGAATACTGTGACTGCAATTTTCAATCAGGTCTAACCATCTCTAACTTCAGGCTTCTGCTGAAGTCTTCCCCTTGGTCCATCAATCACTGCTGCCTCAGATTTTCAACAATGACTTGACTGAAGGGCTTCCTCTGGAACAGAGGTGGGGAACCTTAGGTCCAGGCGTCTAAATCAGGGGTCCCCAAACTTACCCGGCTTTGGGCCGGATGCCTGCCGTGCCGATTGCGTGGTAGGCCGGAGGGTGGGTGAGTGCCGCGCCGATTGCGTGGTGGGCCGCACAGGCGTGGGAGCATGCGGCTATGCGCGCCCATGTGCATGCGCAAAAGCTATTTCTGGCACACTCCCGACCTGGAAAACGCCGGAAATAGCTTGTGCGCATGTGCAGAAGCCTCCTCCGACCCGGAAGTACACCAGAAATGACGCTTGCGCATGCACACAAGCTATTTCCATCACTTTTCTGGGTCGGAAGTCGGCAGCCACACCGCACCGCGCTGGTAAGAGCGGGCGGCAGCAGCAGCGGGCGGAGGGGGTCCCCGGGGGCCGCATAAAAAAGCCTCAGGGGCCATATGTGGCCCTCAGGCCGTAGTCTGGGGACCCCTGGTCTAAATGCATCTCTAGCTCATGGAACCCTCTTCATACCATACACACACCCCAGCTGCACCCACTACTTACCCTGTTTCACATCCTCCTTGAGTTTATTTTCCTAGGTTAAATGCATCTGTGATCTCTGAACATGCCTGTTGCCTCTCTGGATAGAGAGTTGTGTGTGTGAACGTGTGAAGAAATTAGCCTAGGTTGTGTTTTTAAAATAAATAAATAACTGGAAAAGTTATATTTTATGGAGTGTTGTAATTTGCAATTGACATTGTAAACTGTCCTGTGGTCTAGTGTGTGTGTGTGTGTGTGTGTGTGTGTGTGTGTGTGTGTGTGTGTGTGTGTAGAAATGAATGAATGAATCAGATAAAGACTCTTTTTTACAAGGATTCATATAAAACATGCAAATATCATCTCAGACACCATTAAAATTATTTTTAAAGGAAGAACCCCAACCATATATGCAGACAGGGAGAAAAACAACATAAAAATCACCTCTCAAGAGTTCCACATTGACTATCATATTTTAAGAGCTTTGTAGGGGCTGTGCTCATAATTGGGAAGGCTAGTCTGAACAGAAGGGGGTCTATGTTTCACTTCTTGATTTGACACACTCTCCGTTCTGCTGCTAAATTTCAGCAAGTTTGATCCTGTATGCTGCCTTGAGGGGGAAACTCCTGGGAGCCATATATAATCTGGTCTGAGCTCTTTGGAGAAATTGTAGGGAATAAATGTTTACTTTTCTTGCAAGATGCTCAGAGCCTATCGAGTGTCTCTGCAATCCTCAAGAGAAGGCAGAGGGCCTTCTCGGTAGTGGCACCTTCCCTGTGGAACGCCCTCCCATCAGATGTCAAAGAAATAAACATCTATCTGACTTTTAGAAGACATCTGAAGGCAGCCCTGTTTAGGAAAGTTCTTAATGTTTCATGTTTTAGTGTGTAATATTCTGTTGGCAGCTGTCCAGAGTGGCTCGGGAAACCCAACCAGATGGGTGGGGTATTCCTCCTCCTCCTCCTCCTCCTCATCATCATCTCTGTGGCTTTGGGAGGGCTAACTTCACAGAGATCAAAGCATCCAAGATGCCCGTTTCCCCACCCAATAATCCCTCTACCACCCACTTCCCAGAAAGCCTACCTTGCCTTGGCTCTTGTTAGTTCTTGCCATACAGACTTCCAGCCTTTACTCTTCATTGTTCCCTTCCACTCTTCATTGTTCCCTTCCACCTATCTTTCCCATATCATGTATAGCCGGAGAGAGGAACTTTGAGCCCTGCAGATGCTGTTGGACTACAACTCCCATCATCCTTGGCCATTGGCATCATGCTTGTTGGGACTGATGGGAGTTGTAGTTCAACAATAGCCAGGAAGCCAGATGTTTATTCTTCACCAATTTATCTGATTGACTGCTATCCCATCTTTCCTCCAAGGAGCTCAAGGTGGCATACATGATTTCCCACCTCCTCATTTTATCCTCACAAGAGTCAGTGCCTGGTCCAAGGTCCAAGGTCCCCCAAAGAGCTTCAAGGCTGAGTGGGGATTTGAATTCTTGTCTCCCAGGTCCCAATGCAACATTCTAACCAATATACTACCCTGCTTTGCCACATCTAATTTTTAGAGTGGTTGGTACGACTCGGATGCCTAGTCTCTTGCCCATTTCTGCACTGCCAACATTATGTCCTGATGGAACAACATCAGGACTTCTGACCAACCCCTCACATTTATTAATTTGTTGCTCACCCTTAGCAAGGAGTCCAAAGCAGAATGTTGTTGTTTAGTCGTTCAGTCATGTCCGACTCTTCGTGACCCCATGGACCATAGCACGCCAGGCACTCCTGTCTTGCACTGCCTCCCGCAGTTTGGTCAAACTCTTGGTAGCTTTGAGAACACTGCCCAACCATCTCGTCCTCTGTCGTCCCCTTCTCTTAGTGCCCTCAATCTTTCCCAACATCAGGGTCTTTTCCAGGGAGTCTATTCTTCTCATGAGGTGGCCAAAGTATTGGAGCCTCAGCTTCACGATCTGTCCTTCCAGTGAGCACTCAGAATATATTTGCTTTAGGACAGTACTTTTGACCAGCTTAGCTTTACAATTAAGAACTATAACCAAAAGTGGTTACGGGTCATTTCTTTTGTCCCCTCCCAGTTGGATATTAGGCATATTCAGTATCAGGAAAGGCCGCAAATATTGTAAGTTCCAGCGAGGCATTCTTTATACTCCAATAATTTAATAGTATGAGCATGCTCCACTTTTGCTTTTTAGAAAATATACGATGGGAATTGTTTAAACTATATGCCTTTGGAAATCTGACATGCTCCCCACCCCCACCTGGTCAAATAATGCTAATGTTTCAAAGGAATGGCTGATTGTGAATTGTTCAAGCAGGTCAGACATAAGCCAATTAACGCTACCTATTTAGTCTTCAAGGTCTGAATAAAATAGAGTCCCATTTTGATTAGAAGCCTTGCTCCTAACAGCAGTTGCATGGCTTAAAATAGACTAGAAAAATACATAAAGCCACATGGGATTGTTAAAAAAGAAGAAGATTTGATTGTATCCCAGTCAATTGCTATAATATAATTTCCTGTCCCTTATTATAGATATTTCATAAGCCATATTTTCTCATTCCAATGTTATAAAATGTGCCAGTAAAACAGTGTTTTGAACTATCTTATCTTTGGAGGCAAGGCCAGAACTCACCAGAACTCACCTCGGTGGTGAGTTCTGGCAGCTATTTGGTATAAAAAAAACCTCAACAGCTTTCTAATACAAATAACCAACCAATTCTTAGAGAGAGGCATTGTATTTTCCTGAGAGTTACCTAGGGACTGGAAGTGCATTTCTCATACAATCTGACACCCACATAGTCTTAGGTGGTTTGGTTCCAAAATAAAGATGGAAACACCTAGCTGTGGGAACGTCGCAATTGTGAAGGATGTGTGTACCTACAAACCCCCAAAGAGAAATATTACAATGCAGAGCTCAGCATCTGCAGACCGGTGCCCAGATCCCCTTCTCGGGAATTGTTGTTTTTGGTTTTGTTGCTGCTGCTGCTATTAGATCTCAGAAAAACACACACAAAATACCTAAGAAAAATAAGAACGAAACAAACCAAAAATCCCCCTTCCCACAACACCTTTAAAAGGGCATGAGATGTCGATCAGCCCGAGGCCTGGTTGAAGAGGAACATTTTTGCTTGGTGCCTAAAGGTGTACAATAATTGTGGCAGCCAAACATCCCTGGGAAGTGCATTACACCAGGGGTCCCCAAACTTACCCGGCTTTGGGCCGGATGCCTGCCGCGCTGATTGCGTGGTGGGCCGGAGGGTGGAGCAGTGCGCGCCCATGCGCATGCGCAAAAGCTATTTCTGGCACACTCCCCACCTGGAAAACGCCGGAAATAGCTTGTGCTCATGTGCAGAAGCCTCCTCCGACCCGGAAGTACACCAGAAATGATGCTTGCGCATGCACACAAGCTATTTCCGTCACTTTTCCGGGTCGGAAGTCAGCAGCCGCGCCGCACCGCACCGCGCGGGTGAGAGTGGGCGGCAGCAGCGGGCGGAGGGGGTCCCCGGGGGCCGCATAAAAAGCCTCAGGGCCCATATGTGGCCCCCGGGCCATAGTCTGGGGACCCCTGCATTACACCAATGGGGAGCCACTGCAGAAAAGGCCCGTTCTCATATTGCCACCCTCTGTTCCTCTCATGGAGGAGGCACATCAAGAAGGGTCTCAGATGATGATCACAGGTAAGTTCATATGGAGAGAGGTGTTTTTTTCCTTCTATCCACCTGACCCCTGGGCCATGAACTTATGGTGGCAAGATCTGAGGAGCCACTTCCCTTATTGATTCTTCCATCTGATATAGCGAAACTCTGGGTCATTTCAATAAAATTAAAATGCTGAATGGCTTCACAGACCTTGGCATCATTGTCTGTGACTGAGGAAGCCATTTTCAGTTAGGTGGGATCAGTGGGGCCCTTCTGAGGAGGCCCCATCTAACATGTTGTCAGTTCAGAGCCAGATAAAGTTGGTTCTGATGCTGAGTTTGCCCACTGGGGCATCAGTTGACCACCTATGGTCTTCCACTATGCCCATAGTCTTCCACTATGCCCATTGATTTATGCACAATCAGTAAGTCCCTTCCAAAATAGTTTGGTTTATGGACAATTCAAGTGGCGGTAGTCAGGCTGCTCTCCAGTCAGTTTTCAAACAGGTTTTTTTAATCATAGAATCGTAGAGTTGGAAGAGACCACAAGGGCCATCCAGTCCAACCCCCTGCCAAGCAGGAAACACCATCAAAGCATTCTTGACATATGCCTGTCAAGCCTCTGCTTAAAGACCTCCAAAGAAGGAGACTCCACCACACTCCTTGGTAGCAAATTCCACTGCCAAACAGCTCTTACTGTCAGGAAGTTCTTCCTAATGTTTAGGTGGAAACTTCTTTCTTGTAGTTTGAATCCATTGCTCCATGTCCGCTTCTCTGGAGCAGCAGAAAACAACCTTTCTCCCTCCTCTGTAATATTCTGTAATCTGATGGCATCCACACACACCCATAACAGGGTCTATGGCTCTCATTGAGAAATCAGGAGCCACTTTGATAAATCTCCCCACCCCTAAGGTTATAATTGAATTCTGGGGGAAAGTAATAGATCAGGAAGTTTATAACGAGATCTGAAACACAATACTGTATTCAAAATTTGACATATGGAGACTCTTAATTTTGCAGCGCAGATATCCTGCCAAACAATTTGATCCAACTTCTGTAAGAATATTGCATTATTGAGCAAACCACATCAAGTTCTTGCATCTCTTCCAACTTCACAACTGTGTTTCCTGAAAATGTGTGGGTTTGAAAACTGGGGGATCTGAGATTTGCTTTAAGAATATTTGCTTGAAAAATAGCCCGCAAGCAATTAACAAGAGTGACAAATTGTAGGGAACTGTTTTCTCCCAAAAAATTATTACCCTTCTAGATGCAAATTGATAGCATTTCACTGAATAGCTTGGGAGAGCTCGCTGCACACAGATCTGTTTCCAGGTTTTGCGTGCCGTTGCGTATGCCACCAATATGTCAGCAGACTTGGGGAAACATCAATGTTTGCAAAAGGAAAAGGGAGGGGGGAGCCCCTCTAAATCACTCCATTGACTACTGAGCATGCTCAGCGGCCATGGGCTACTGACTGTCTGCTGGGAGCGGGAATGACAGAAAAATGGGAGGGATGGAGAATGGAATTTCATATCCTGGCTAGAGTCACTTCACACTGCAACATGTTGTCAGTCTGGATAGCTCAGTTGGTTAAAGTCTTCTTCTTTTATTTCTTTGGCGGCCACTCATAGCCGAGTAAGATTGTCTTCCATAAACATGTTAAAGTGTGGTGCTGATAACACCAAGGTTGCAGGTTCGATCCCCCTATGGAACAGCTGCATGTGCCTGGGATTGGACTAGATTGTTTCCCAACCTTGGGTCTCCAGTTGTTTTTGGACTACAACTCCCATCATCCCTGACCACTGGTCCTGCCAGCCAGGGATGATGAGAGTTGTAGTCTAAAAAACAGCTGGAGATCCAAGGTTGGGAAACCCTGGACTAGATGATCTTCAGGGTTCATTCCAACTCTACCATTCTATGATTCTGTGTTGCAGGTTCCACTTGCATCCTCTAGTTTTGGTGCATTTAAAATGGTTATTTTGTTTGGGTTGGAATTTCCAGCCCCAAAGCATGCTTTTCTAAAAGCAAATAAATGAATGAAACAGTGGGGGAAAGAATATGTCCTGGCAGTTGCTCAAGGGTTGCTCAATCAACTTTTTCCAGTCAAATTCAGATTTATATCAAAGTGGAGACTATGATTCTATACCAAAAAATGAGCATACAGTCTGCAGATGACACTGGCTAGTATGTATATAGAAATATGTTCAGGAATAGAGACTTCAATTTCCAACAGGAGGTTGTTGTCCCCCCCCCCCCCCGCGCGTGACTCTTGAATAAACAGGAAATGAAGAATTAGCATTTAGGGCAATAAATCTGACTCCGCTTTGGAATGTAAATAAGCGCCTGTGGATTAATTTGAACAGAAAAAAAGGAATATCTGTTTCCTGTGGAGAATGAAGAAGGGACAGTGACAACCTGGCATAATCTGAACAAGACTCCCTTTTCCTTATTCAGCTTTTAATTACATGCAAGCTAATTATTAGAGCTCAGAATAAGAGACACACTAGAAATGAGGAGTATATGTGACACTGAATGGAAATGTGCGATAAACATTGCCATATAATGCAGCTTTTGGGGGAATAAACATAAGATGATTGCTTGTCCCTGCACCGATTATCCTTTTTACAATATGTTTTCTGTTGTGCTCCAATTAGAGATGAAGGCAGTCTCTTGATCTGCTGATTAACCATCATGAGCAATTGAAAAGAAAAGTGTCTTGGACTTAAAAATAAAATAAAATCACACACACAACACACTACATGCTATTGAAGGCAACTGCTTAGGAAAGCAAATATATTATGAACTGCTTCTGTACACGAATTCCCTCCTCATGCTTATACTTGATAATGCACGGAACATTTCTTGGAAACAGAGTGAGAAAACCATAGGGGTTAAAAACATAATCAAACATTAGCCCCACCCCCAGAATGCAGGAGGCGCTGTGGTCTAAACCACTGAGCCTCTTGGGCTTGCCAATTAGAAGGTTGGCTGTTCGACTCCCTGCGACAGGGTGAGCTCCCATTGCTCTGTCCCAGCTCTGCCAACCTAGCAGTTTGAAAGCACGCCTGTGCAAGTAGAGAAATAGGTACCGCTGCAGCAGGAAGGTAAACGGTGTTTCTGTGTGTTCTGGTTTCCATCACGGTCCTTGGTGCAACAGTAGCAGTTTAGGCATGCTGGCCACATGACCCGGAAAGCTGTCTGTGGACAAATACCGGCTCCCTCGGCCTGAAAGCAAGATGAGCGCCACAAACGCATAGTCGCCTTTGATTGGGCTTAACTGTCCGGGGGTCCTTCAGATAATACCATTTCGAGCCCCAAACTGAGAGGAATCATACCTCCTCAACATTCCTCAGATGAAAACAAGGACAGTCTACTATTCCACATAGTCCCCCGCCACTACTCCTATATTTATGTGCACTGTGAATGGAATGGAATATGGGGAAAGGGCAGGGCTTTCTTCACCAACAAAACATCTTGGTTATATGCGGGAGCCTTAGATGACATATGGTAAAACCATATGGCTTCCATCAGCCCGCCTTGAGCGTCAAAGGAGGCACCTGTGCCAGATGTTTATAACGCCACACTTCGGCTAGCAGTGTAGTCTCTATGATCAGTGGCTATGACAATGAGGGGCCTCTGTGTGTCTACATGAGCCAGGCCCCCTTAGGCCACTTCTGCCATCACTATCACTGTAGTTGGATGTGTTGAGTGCGACCAGCTGGCGGAGCTGAGGAGAGCAGTTCCCGTTGAGCCAACATGAGGGGCCGGGCTGCCACCTTCTCCTACCCATGCCCTTCCCCACTCATGCAGAGTTCGGGACTCAGTGAGAAGCTATGGTGGCAGAAGGGTATTCTGGCATTTTCAGGGTAGCTGGAGTCTTATATATCTGTATTATTGGCGGTGGTGATGATTATAATATTTATATAGTCACCAAGCAATTAATATTTCCCAAGCAACACATACCACTACCACTGCTGTGTATGGGCATTCACAGGTTGTAAATTCAAACGAGCGAATTACTGCACAAATATAAGGGGCACACTCAGGGGCGTACCCAGGATAAAAATTAGGGGGGCAAGGGGCGGGAGGGGAGGTGCCACAGTGCGAATGTGGGCGGGGCTACGTTGCCTGCGCCTCTCCGGTCTTCCGAGGAGGCGGCCCCAGGCTCCCGCTCCCGGTGCGAAGCCCCAGAGGTGCGCGGGGAACGCGAGCCTGTGGCTGCCTCCTCCGCGCCTCCCCGGTCTTCCGAGGAGGGGCCCCAGGCTCCTGCTCCCGAAGTGAAGCTCCAGAGGCACGCAGTGAACGTGAGCCTGTGGCTGCCTCCTCCGCTTATGCTCCCCACTCCTGCTTAGAGTTCCTCCGCTTATGCTCCCCGCGCACCTCTGGAGCTTCGCGCTGGGAGTGGGAGCCTGGGGCTGCCGCGCCTGCGTGACCCTCAGCCTTCTGCTTCTAGGGGGGGCAATTGCCCCCTCCTGCCCCCCGCCTACGCCCATGGGCACACTATCAAATAGATAATGGGAACAACACTTGAGAGGGAAAGGAGCTTCTTTGCTCTGAGAGATTAGACTGGAACAGCCCCTTCTCTCCACAACAGCTGCAGTCTGTCTCCCTGTTAAATCTTTTGCATTTTAAGAGCATCTCTAAGCTGCAGATATTTTGCATAACCGGATCCTTTACGGGTAAACTGTTCTCATTGGTTTGCCAACACATCCTGCTCTAGACACCGGAGCAAGACAGGCAGTTTGCTGAGGGAATGAGTTCAGCACATAGCAGGCGAAGAACACCAGTTCTGTGCAAGTAGGGGGAGGGAGGGAGGGTGGAGGGATTTAGCAGCCTTCAAATGGTCCTGTTTTCATGTTTGAAAAGTCTCGGTGTGCAAAATTGAGTCTGGCAATGGGCATGTGTTGAAGACATGTAAGATTCTCCTCTGCCTCTTTCTGCATGTCACTTTTTGTAGGACCTGTCCTCTCCCTCTTCTCATTTCCTCTGCTTCTACATTCTTCTTTACATATCAGACAGGCCTCCTCTCAATTATCTTTTCAGTGCCTATTGAATACATTCCTTTTCCCACAAACCTTTAAAGTAGAGATCTTTTTTATCCCCGTCTGTATTGGACTTGAAACTGGTGTGTGTGTGTGTGTGTGTGTGTGTGTGTGTGTGTGTGTGTATTGTAGATTTTTTTTTTGTGGGAAGTGATTCACAAATGAAATGAATAAAGGACCAAGCTGTTGTAGGGCTGAAATGGAGCGAATGTCAATAGGGTTTTCTGTGGATTGATTTTTGTCAATTCAGCAGTAAACTGTGGACTTCCCCAGGGAAAGTGGCAGAAAAAAGAAGAAGACCCTTTCAGGCCCATATCCACAAATCCCAGGACAAATGGAAGAAATTGTGAGACAAAGGGAAGTGTTGACAAGCTCCACAGGCCTTTGGAATGCCTGCACATACAGCACTGTCAAGGTGAGGTGAATAATAGAATCATAGAATTGTAGAGATGGGACCCCAAGGGTCATCTAGTCCAACCCCTTGCCAAGCAGGAATAATGAAGATGAACTGTAGGTTCTCAAGGGTCCTGGGAGCTATTAGGAGACCCCCATTCCTCTCACAGAGCTACAGTTCACAGAGGGAAGAGGGGCTGATTGTTAAACCGTACTGACAATTTTAGTTCTTTGAGGGGAAGAGGCTAGCAGCTCTCAGCACCCCTAACAAATGACAGTTCCCTGGCTTCATTGGAGGAAGCCATGACTGTGTAAAGTGGGACAGTACCGCTTTAAATGTAGAGTGGAAAACGAGCCTCAGGCATCCTCATTCCTATTATCTCTCCCCACCCAGATGTGTCAGGCAGGGGTTAATCTCTGCAGTGAGGAATCTGCTTTATGTGAGCAGTTATCTCACACAAACTAGGAGTCTGATCTCTTAGGATTCTGAATTGTAGCAGAGAGCAGGAATAGCAATGCAAATGTATGGGAGGGGCCAAGATGAGGCTCACTTCCCCTGCTCACACAATGGTATGAGCCAGGCAGGTGTGTGTGTGTGTGTGAAGAGGGTATGTCTTTCCCTCTTTTCCAAAACTACTTCTACTGTAACTTTACCCTTGCCCCCCCCCATCACACAAACACTTGGGATGGGGCAGAAATTCTGTTTCGTGTGTATTTTAACGAGAAACTACCTATTTTGCACTTCTTGAACAAACCAAAGCACAACTATCCTTCTAAAAGTTGGACTTCTCTGAATTTTGCAATGCAACTCTTCAGGCAAACAAAAAGTATAAGAGAGGGTGAGAATAATATAAAAATGCATTGTATCTGGGGAAACTGTTTGCAAGGATGTGTGTATTAGCCAAAGTGGGATACAAAAACGTGTGCATTGGGGTAAATTCGCCCTAAAATGATGGCGAATTTTCATGAGGATTTCGTAAAATGCAAAATTATGTGGAAATCTGGAGAACTGATTTTAAGATCTGAAAACAAAAAAAACTAAGTGAAACCGAAGTTGATGGACTTTTTCATGCCTAATTCACCCCATCCCTTCCTTTTGACTGGAGGCGGTGTAAAATGGTTGGCTCTCTCTCATCAGAATATTCTGAAGAAATCGCCAGCTATTTTCTAGTCATTGGTTCCCATTAAGAGACATTTCCCTAATCATCCTAAGCCATTAGCCTGTATTCTGCCTAACAGAAGCCCACACTCATAATGCTTCTATTTCTTTTGACGCCACAGATTCTGAAATTCCTAGTCTTTTCTGGAACATGGTGTGTCTCTCAAACGGAGGCGAACACTCTGCTTGATCTCTTCAGTAATATATTGTAATCTGGAAGGTAGCCCACTGCAAGCACGGACTCTGCATTCCAAAATCCCGCATTTACACATTAGATACCGGCAATCTCACAGAAGCTAACCTCAAGGTTAAGCAATCTGCTGATGCTAAGGAAATAAAAGCAACAGTTATGAATTACAGTGGGAGATAAATTGTGCTTTGCACCAAAAAAAAAAAAAAGCAAGACACTGATTCAAGCAATCATACTGAACACAGAAATGGATCAAATACGACCTGATACTCGTGTTTCTCAGACGTTCCCTCTTTGCTAGCTCAAGAGAGCCAGCATGGCATGGCAGATAAGATAACAGTACATGATGAAAGTTGCCCAAAACAACATTGGGAATTACGGAAAATTAATGTTAGTTATTTGTTTATTAAATTGGTTGCCCACCCTTCACTCTGAGGTCCCAGAATGAGTTAACGGAAAAATGCAAAGTTCTAAAATTTAAATACCTAAAAAGTGAATAAATATTAGGGGTGTGTCTAGACCAGAATATTTTCCTGCTCCGAATAATTGATAGCAACTTCTGACACACACACACACACACACATATCCATTAGCACCTTATAGACCAACTAGGTTTGTTCTGGGTATAAGCTTTCGTGTGCATGCACACTTCTTCAGATACACTGAAACAGAAGTGAGAGGGTGGGGTGGGGTTTTTCTCAGGAGGGTAGTAGGAGATGGGTGATTGGCTCAATGGGTATGCTGACTTCTATGATTGAGGTAGAATTAGAACCCATGACTGCATGGTCCGAGCCCAATATGCAATTAGTGCAGAGGGGTTATTATTAATTTTATGTATGTATGTATGTATGTATGTATGTATGTATGTATGTATGCATATTATTAATACTACTAATAATAACAACTATTCAGAACTCCCCCTCCAGTTCTCAACAGTGTTTGGGTAGGGTTACCAAATTCCACATATTTAACAATTATTTATTTAAAGCATTAAAAAAATCCTGCTTATCAGCTGAAAAAGAGTGTGGCTTACAAATGCCAGTGCTAAGACTGTCCTTGCCTTTAGGCTTACAAGTGTTCGGAGGGTGGAGGAAAAAAGTCAGTGCAGGTACTTATTCTTATCTATAATGACTCAGAGAGCCAGTGTGGTGTAGTGGTTAAAAGCGGTAGACTCGTAATCTGGGGAACCGGGTTCGCGTCTCCGCTCCTCCACATGCAGCTGCTGGGTGACCTTGGGCTAGTCACACTTCTCTGAAGTCTCTCAGCCCCACCCACCTCACAGGGTGTCTATTGTGGGGGAGGAGGGGAAAGGAGATTGTTAGCCGCTTTGAGACTCCTTCGGGTAGTGATAAAGCGGAATATCAAATCCAAACTCTTCTTCTTCTTCTTCTTCTTCTTCTTCTTCTTCTTCTTCTTCTTCTTCTTCTTCTTCTTCTTCTTCTTCTTCTTCTTCTTCTTCCTCTTCCTCTTCTTCTTCTTCTTCTTCTTCTTCTTCTTCTTCTTCTTCTTCTTCTTCTTCAGAATTGGATAATTGGGAGAGGAGGAGTAAAAATGTGTTGTCTTTCAGCGGAGCCAAGAGAGAGGCTCTACGATCCCACCTTACTGTACATGATCACAGAATAGTAGGATTGTGGTGTTGGAAGGGATCCTGAGGGTCATCTAGTCCAATCCTCTGCATTGCAGGGATCTGAACTAAAGCATCCATAATAGATGACCATCAAACCACTGCTTAAAAACCTCCAAGGAAGGAGAGATCACAGCCTCCCAAGGGAGTCCGTTCCACTGTTGAATTCCCATCAGAAAGTTCTTCTTGACATTTAGTCAGAATCTCCTTTCTTGAATCCATTGATGGAATGGCTGCAGATAGATGGTGCTTAAGGAATAGATGATTATCTTTCAGCAGGACAATGGTGAGGCCCTGCAATCCCATCTCAGGTTCTTCAACTCCACATATGGTGAGATTCTTCTCAAACACATGGATTTCCAATGAGTTAGACCAGTATCCTCAAACAGCTGGCTGAACTATTGGAATACTGCAGTCTCTGTGGAAATGGCTGAGAAATGAGTGAGGGATAATGTTAGTCGCTAGGTTAGAGCATTTTTCTCAAGAGACCTATGCACCATCGTGAAGATGCCTCTGCTTATCATAAATGTCCTCATTTCAATTTAACCAAATGCAGCATGTCTCAGTTCTTCATTTTGGAGACATTCTCCTTAGAGGTTTGTTGGGATTGGATTGGATTGCACCCTTGGCCTGCTCTGGCATTCACAGTGTCATCAGCAGCCTGAGAAGACCAAGGCCTCCTTATGGTCCGTGGAGATCCACTGGCATTTCTTTCGTACTATGCATATGGTAGATCTCCTCCGCAGAATCAATCTATTTTGTATATCGCTGCGTCAAAAGCTATGTGTCTTGCCTTGCTTGAAACGTTTCCCCACAGGTTCCTCTCAATGTCTGTCCTGCTCCAAATAAAGGATTTTAGTGGAATGCCTAGATGCACTGGTAAACGGTGTCACCTATTGGACTGGAGTTGGGAAACAAAGTTAATGGGGCGGGGAGGGGAAGAAGCCTACCACTCACCTTTCAGCATTTTTCATTCCTGCTAATGTACCAAGTACAATTATATCAGCATAACCCTCAGGGCAAGGCTTTGAAGGGAGGCATTAAATAATTCACCCGTTGTCAATTCAAAACATGAAGTTTCCCTTGCACAATTGTACCAGCTTCAACTCAAATCGTTGTTGTCCAACTGAATTTTTTAAAAATGTCAACAATTATCAGGGGTGACAGTGACCTGACTTTTTAAGGTTGGCTGCACAGTTCATTTGTCTTAAAAAATCAGGAGCCGTCGACGTTTCAGCAGAGCAGCATCCAGAATCCACAGAGACTTTAAAGGATACCTTGGAAAGTAGGGGTCTGAAGAATTTCAAAAGCCCTGGGCTCGCAAGTCTTTTTTTTTAAAAAAAAGTTTCTTTCCCTTCTGCGTTGGGATGGTTTTATGATTGAAATGGCTCCAATGAAGGGGAGGAGGAGGAGGAGGAGGAGGAGGAGGAGGAGGAGGAGGAGGAGGAGGAGGAGGAGGAGGAGGAGGAGGGAGTTATCTGCTGATGGTCTGCAGGCAAGAGAGCATTAGGTCAGGTGATCCAAACTCCATTTGTCCATTGCTCCATCAGAGGGAGAGGTGATGCAATATAATGCCCTCTGGAAATCTGCTTGGAATCTACCACTATTTTTCCTGAACTCTCTCTCGTACACTTAGTATTCTGCCTTGTTGTCATGCAACTCCACTGTGCAATGATGCTCTAATGCGGAAGTTAGCATATAGCAATCTCGGCCAATAGCGATAGCCCTATCCTCTATGAATTTAGTTGGTGGCCTCCACTACATCTTGCAGGAGCAAATCCCATAGTTTAACTACACACTGCTGTGTGGCTGTGTGAAGAAGTACTTTTTAAAAAAAATCTCACCTGGAATCCCCCGTCGTTCAGCATTGTTGGAAGACCATTCCATATTATGAGAGAGCCATATCCGCTTTCTACATACCATGTGTGATTTCATACGCCCCTAGCTTTCCCCACTTTAAATGCATTCCCCAAACCCAAATGTTGGAGAATTGATCTATTCCCCACCCTTCACCGTAAGATCCCAGGGCAGGTTACAAAAACACAACGAATAACTTTTGAAGCAAAGAAAAGAACCACAACATATTAAAAATCATGAAATATTATGGAGTTTTGGAGTGGGCCAAATTAGCTACTGGCCTCAGTTCTCTAGGTGTTTGTACTGATATGCAAAGCCCTATACAGCTTGGGATCAGGGATCAGGACTCCCAAAGGAGCAGTTCCCTTATATAACCAACTGTTCCCTGCACTCTGCAGCAGAGGGCTACCTGCAGGTACCATCTCATCAAGTTCATTCCACACAACGTTGGAACTGGGGCATGGTGGTATCTACCCTTTGGAACTCCTTCTCATTGCATACCTGGTAGGCACCATCTCTGCTGTCTTTTCAGCTCCTATTGAAGACGTTCCTTTTTCAAAGAGCCTTGTAAATGAAGGGTTTTTTTTGGGGGGGGGGGAATACACAAATCATTATCTGCATTGGAATTGCAATTGATTTTACATATTGTGCGGTTTTACATACATTTTACAGTAATAATAATAATAATAATAATAATAATAATAATAATAATAATATTTATACCCCGCCCATCTGGCCGTCCCTCCCCCGCCACTCTGGGCGGCTTTCAACACACATTAAAATACATCAAAATATCACAGATTAAAGACTTCCCTAAACAGAGCTGCCTTTACGTATTTTCTAAATGTCAGGTAGTTGCGTATCTCTGTGACCTCTGATGGGAGGGTGTTCTACAGGGCGCCCGAGAAGGCCCTCTGCCTGGTTCCCTGTAGCTTTGCTTCTCGCAGTGAGGGAACTGC
Organism: Zootoca vivipara; assembly: GCF_963506605.1. Taxonomy (NCBI): domain Eukaryota; kingdom Metazoa; phylum Chordata; class Lepidosauria; order Squamata; family Lacertidae; genus Zootoca; species Zootoca vivipara. The sequence continues at coordinate 12,574,318 of NC_083280.1, forward strand.
CAGAAGGCCCTCGGCGCTGGATCTCAGTGTCCGGGCAGAACGATGGGGGTGGAGACGCTCCTTCAGGTATACTGGACCGAGGCCGTTTAGGGCTTTAAAGGTCAGCACCAACACTTTGAATTGTGCTCGAAAACGTACTGGGAGCCAATGTAGATCTCTCAGGAACGGTGTTATGTGGTCCCGGCGGCCGCTCCCAGTCACCAGTCTGGCTGCCGCATTCTGGATTAATTGCAGTTTCTGGGTCACCTTCAAGGGTAGCCCCATGTAGAGTGCATTGCAGTATTGTGAAATCCCTTCAAGAGGCTCCATGGCAGGGGTCGGCAATTTTTTTTAGCCGCGGGCTGGTCCACTGTCCCTCAGAACTTGTGGCGGACCGGAGAAGCAGCAGCACCGGGGGGGGGGGGAGCTGGAAGAAAAAGCAAGGGGGGCAAATAGTCCTCCTCCCCACCCCACCCCAGCCCCAGCCACTGTGCTTGCCTTCCCTGGGGTCACCACCGCCACTGCCACCACTATTACTGCTGCCACTGCTGCTGCTTCTCGTGGGTAGGCAGAGCGAGCTCGTCCGCTCCGCTCTCTGGCCCACAGGAGCACCAGGGTGGCAGCGGCAGCAGAGGGAAGGTGAGTGATGTGAAAGGGCGCTCAGTCAGCTCAGCCCAGCCCCCTTCCTCTTTAGGCAGGGCAGGGAGAAGCCAGGAGGAGGGAGGAAGGAGGCGCCACCATGGCGTGTGTGAGGGAGAGGGGGGTGGGATGGCGCGGGGGGGGGGATGGCACAGCACGAACAAACAGACTCCCCATGCTGATCCACAGACAGTTCACAGGCCGGATCCTGAAGGCAATTGGACCTGATCTGGTCCGCGGGCCTTAGTTTGCCGACCCCTGCTCCGTAGGAATCACTCCATATATGGGGCGGGGGGGGGGCGGGGAAGGCACTGAGGACACTTTCCAAGTTTCAGAAGTCAAACATTGCATCTTCAGCAAGCAACAAGCAGGGCCACAGAATGGAATATAATGTATTATTTTCTATCTTCATTCTCCGTAGACAATCCTTTATTTTAGTCAAAGTACTAATATTTGCAATGTTTTTTTTTTAAAAAAAAGGTCTGGCAGCCCTACCCAGGGTACAGAGCAGAGAGGATGCATATCTCTTCCTGCCAAGGTCTATAGCATTCGATTGGCTGGGTGAAGCTACGTGAAGTCAAAAGCCTTTATTCCAAGTAGATCAAACCTGCTTAGGCTGTGTACTAGCAATTAGCAAAGCAGGGGTCTTTTATCATTGTGCCTGCCTCAATATTTCTTTTGTGATTCACAAAGGACCCTCCGTAATAGCCAAGGTCTGATTGATGATAATTACACAAGCATCTCTTCAGGAGATAGCCAAAAAGGCTTTCTTTCCAGATTCTCAGTCAAAGAAGCTGTTTGCAATTAACACTTTTGTCTGGGCAATGTGTATTTAATTACTAGATGTTTCTCCTGTGTGCAGGCAAACAAAGAGGCATTTAACCCTCCAAACCTGGCCATCAAACTGAAATTTTGTTTGAATAAAAAGAGCTCATTTCGCTGTGTATAACTGTGCCTTGGCACACAGTCACCTTGGATTCTGGCAGGTCTCCGGTGTCTTTGACAACCTCACAGTAGGCAAAAATTCAACAGGTCCACCTCTCCTTGGCATGAGGATACACCGATGTAGCAAGCTGTTATAATTCATGCCTACCATTAGATCTCAAAGCCATCAGTATGTCAAATCTTTTACTTGTGAGCTAGTTGCAAAAATTACCTTCATGTAAAGAAGGCTTCAAGGAGGTTCAGAACCCTCTTGACAAGGCCTTCTAGGAATTTTTAAGAAGTAATATAGCAGCGCTAGAAAGTCTAAGCAGACCCGCCTCCCATCCCTTTTCACATGTTAGTGCCTCTCACTTCTGCATCTGCTACCAAAAGTAGTCATCTGTCCACTTGCTCGGGTCACTGGGAGATTCAAAGGTCACAGGTTGCAGGGGACCTTCCAAACAGCCAAAGCTATCCTGGGTACAGACAGCAGCCACATCCAAGGCCCATTGAAGCTCCCATTTTGAGCATGCAGTAGTGCTAACAAGGGCTCAGGCAAGAGCCTAGAAGGAAGTCAAGGGGCAGTCCAAGGTAAGCAGAAGATCAGGCTCAAGACACAGCGTGGCAGCAAGACATTGTTCCAGAAGCTCTCCCACCCTCCCCAGGGAAGGGCTTGAGGGATGGGTAGAGAGGTCAGTTAGACCATATTTCAACCTTGGTACACTAATTATGAGTCAGATTTGAAATCCAAGGTGCGATCATCCCCATCATTGTAAATACCAAAAGAACAAACAAAAGGCAGTACTTTCTGCTACCTATTGCCAAAGCTGCCATTTTAGGTATTCATTCAGCAACTGTGGCTATCAAAAAGGACTGGTGCATTAGCTTTCGGGATCATTCAGCTGGACGCTATGCCTTGGCATGGTTTCCTTTCCACTGCTCCTTGCCATAGTTTCTGCTGTCATGGCTTCTCGTGACTTCTGGCCAATGTGGTTTTGTGTGTGAAATTGCATTCCATGTTTCAGCAGCTTGGAAGATAAAGCATGGCAGCATTTGTCCGGGGCGCTGCCTGAAGCCAGTGAGCCAAGGCCTTTGGTTTTAATTTCCATTGAATTAGCACCAGCTTTGAAACGTCTTTTTGTGTGTGTTGCATGTTTGGGAGTTGGTGAGTGAGCGAGTGTCTTTTCCAGTGATCTTGGGGGAATTTAATTGATCAAAAGATTGATTTTAGTCGTGCACTTCCATAATAGGATTTGGATGCATACAGTTATAACTGCAATGGAAAAAGTATTATAACTTTCAGGGAACCTTAATAAGCCACAACCGTCTCAAAGGAAGGAAGCATTCAGAATGGGTTCCGCTTCTTATCGACTTTGGGGAGTTCGGATAAGACCTAATTTTCAATTAGTCTTCCACTTCATTCATTTATTTAGATTTTCAATCCAATCTAGTCACAAGCCTAGACTAGTACATAGCTTATCCTTCAGCCATTAGAGCAGCTCCGCAAGTTATGTGCCGAATATGCTTGCATTCAGCAAAGGACATAAATGTGCATCATTTGAACCGCTGAATTGGTTGAGCATCTTTTCCGACTAGAGCCTGAATGACAGAGCCCAGGATCCCTGGTGGAAAACTGATGGTATGTCACTGGTGGAGGAAGGGGGTGTGGTAGGTGCAGCCCGCCCTGGGTGTCATCCCTGAGAGGGGTGACATCACCGCCCGGCCCCCCTAGGATCCTCGTCCCACCCCTACGGGTGGCTAACCCCACCCCCCGGGTGCTCTACCTCTGTGGTATGTGAGACATTTCTACTTTTGTTTGTCAGTTTCCTCCTAGAAAATTTGGGATCTGATGTCCCAGTCCCTGCATGTGATAGCTCCTCCACCATCCCAAGACTCTTCTTTTGTTCAGTGAGCCTATAGCACAAGGTGGAGGTGGTTTTAGGGTAGTGCAACTGGTGCTGTTGCGCTGGGCAGCATGCTACAGGAGACACCCCAACCATGCTGTAGAATGGAGTGTGAGAGGCTGGGGGCACCAAATTTTAGCACTGAAATTTGAGAGCCAGAAGTCCAACACTGCACAGGGATGGTGAACCTGTATCCTTTCAGGTATTCTCAGTTTGTAACTCCCTGTAACAGGAGATCAGGAGCGAGAAGAGAAAGAGTCGATTCTGGGTAGAAACATCCACTCTGAGGAATATATCACAAGCTAGAGAAAGGAGTCTCTGAGCTTCACGTGAAGGACAGTGTGTGGTGTCCTGTAAGAGTAATTAGGCCAGGAATTAACTGGGAGGCTGAGCCTGAGCCAGGAGAAGTAGAAGCTGTGAGAATACAGTTTGCTTAGGACTCATTCCAGTCAAGAGGGGAGAGATTCTTCTACAAAAATAGGAGACTCCTAAACCAGTTAAGAGGGGTGTAGAGATCCCTGGGGTCTGTTACTAGGAGTACCTCAGTAGTAGGGTTGTCTAAGGGTGTGTAACTGGCAGGAAGTACCACTTGTTTAAAAACCAAAGTATTAAGCGGCAACAGCTGTTCAACAACTGAGAAAGAACTGAAGTGAAATAGCATTGTAATCTGAAGTATCCTATGTTTTACCCACTTGAGTCATAAACTTCCTTTGTTTCATAAAATCTTTATTTTTTATTTGACAACAACAACAACAGTTTGTAACTCCCATCATCCCTGACTACTGGCTATGATTGCTGGAACTGATGGGAGTTGTTGGAGTCCAACAACCTTTGGAGTGATACAGGTCCCCCCATCCGTACTACAGAACAGAATAATAGAATTGTAGACTTGGAAGGGTTCCCAAGGGTCATCAAGTCGAACCCCCTGCAATGCAGGAATCTCAACTGAAGCATTCATGACAGATGGCCATCCAACCTCTGATAAAAACCTCAAATGAAGGAGAGTCTACTGCCTTCTGAAAGAGTCCATTCCGCGGTCAAACAGCTCTTACTGTCAGAAAGTTCTTCCTTCCTAATTTTTATATCATGTGTAGCATCTGCTAGATCAAATGTGGGGTGGGCAACATTGCCCTCCATATGTTACTGAGCATCATGCCTGATCATTGGCCATGCTTGCCATGACTGATGGAAATTGAAGTTCAGTAAAATTGAGAGGGCCAAAGGTTAACCACTCTTGCTTCTGTTGTTATAGAGAACACATGGAGGGCACCACTTTGGCTAACCCATCATATATTTCCACGTCTTCCAGCTTCAGATGCAGTCAGCTATAAGACCATCTTAATTTCTTTCTTTTCTTTTTCCTCACACAGACAAGTCACCAAACGGTGGCGAGATCCTTTCGCTTCTCTCGTGAGACCTACAAATCCCTCCTCTGCATTAGTTGCTAAAACTCTCCCTGATGCTGCCATGGAGGGCACAAAACACTCCACATAAGCTGGTTATTTTGACGGCAGCTTCTTTCAAGGCAAGAAATATTAAAGGTAGGAAACTCATCTGAGCTTCACTTCATCTGAAACTTCTGTTCATCTATATGCTAATTCAAGCTGGATGCAAGGCTGGCTCTTCCAGAAGACTGTGCTGCTAATACCTTTTTAACACATAATTTAATATTGTAATTTGGGGGCAGGCAGTAAAACTTAGTGCCGTCTGTTGTTTTCTAGTCTGCGGCTTATTTCCTTGAGGGGAGCTGCAGCGAGCGTTTGCTTCTCAGCCAAAAGGACAGAGAGCCTGTCAATCTGTTCTGCCCCACTGTACGTCTTAGCCACATATGCAGATGCTGGAAGAGCACTAAATGGCATATTGCAGTGCGGTTCCCCTCCCCACAAAGAAAATTACATGCCACAGTGGTGTTAGGGAGGTTCTGTTTTCACACTGACAACAGGCTCACTTATCGCTGAAGCACTGCCATTCGCCTTCTGAGAGTCGCCGGCAAAAATTCATTGAGAGCGTTGACTTTAAGACCTTTGCCAGTGCAGTCACCTCTCGATGAAGTGAACCCAATTTAATTATCATGCGCAAGCGGGTAGTCTAGAACCTGGGAGCATTCCTTTTTTATTATTTCCTTCCCTTCCACAGCATGGAGAAGCGATCTACCCATTTAACCTTATCTTGTTTCAAATGCCAATGCCACTTCGTAAATAACACAAAAGAGATGGGCTTGGGAAGGATGGGTATAGATTCATGGGCTCATAAACGGGGATGCTTTAGTCACAGGCTGCACTTTAGAAGAGAGATGATCCCAGCCGCTTTGTTCTGGCTTTTGATAGACACCCTTTTCAGATAACAGTCGATGCAGCCAAGCAAGACACCTTGCGGGGAAAACGATACTGCACTTTTAGATCAGCTAAGGGCCCCTGCCGACATCCTTTTTATTGTGCATTCATGATTATTTGTGCTTAGCACAGTGCTTACCATTTCGGATAGGTTGCCACTGTACTAGTGCAAATATTGTGGGGAAATGGCGCACAGTGCACATTTGCAGTGCCGGCTTTGAGGTTCTCCTCTTCACCATGCCATGTGTAGAAAGGTGCTATGAAGGAGCTGGCAACAGGTATTTTACCAACCAAGTGTTTCTTTCTGTGGATGGTGGGCTCTCAGCTTAGGGATTCTCACTGCCCAGAGTCTACAGAAAACCTAGAATTGGTTCAATGTGAGAACAGGATGCTGGCCTAGATGGGCCACTCTGTTAGTGGGAATCCTTTCTCTGGCTTTTGCTAGCACACAGAGTTAATAGCAGGTGTGGCAACCTAAGGCCCACAGGCCACAAGCAGTCCACGGGGGTTGTTTAACTGGCCCACGAGCCACCCCTGAACCGAACTGCCTGCTTGGTGAGTCCCTGTGCAATGCGCTAAACCGGTGCAGCACACGCGGAGACTCGCTTCCGCGGCACCAGAAATTGCGTCTGCACAGACACCAGAAATCACAGGCGTGATTTCTGGTGTCTGTGCAGACGCCTATGATCCTGTCCATGGAGGGATCTCTGCTGGAGTGAACCGGCCCAGGCGAGGTAAACCTTGCCAACCCCTGGTTAAAAGAATCCAGCTCAACTGGTGTTTCACTCTATGATTCCTTTTGTTTTCAAAGGGAAGGGTTGTAGCTCAGTTGTAGAGCATCTGGAAAGCTCGGTCAGTAGAGCATGAGACTCTTAACCTAAAGTTTGTGTGTTCGAACCCCATGTTGGATGAAAAATTCCAACATTGCGGAGAGTTGGATTAGATGACCCTTGGGGTCCCTTCCAACGCCACAATTTTTTTGCTTCTATGATATGCATGCAGAGGGTGAAATGTTCAATCCCTGTCATCTCCAGGTAGGGCTGGGGACATCTCCTATCTGAAGCCCTGGAAAGCTTCTGCATGTCAATGTGGAGAATGAATACCTAGCTGGACCAATGTCCTGATCCAGTACAAGGCAGGTTCCTCTGTCCCTCTGCTGCACACACACAAGCTCTTTTTGAAAAGATAAACAGCCTGCTAACACATCCCAAGCCTCTTTATTGGCAGAGTTTGTTGTTTCATTTTGCAAAGTAGGGAACCCAGATGCTTAGACTCTAATGATCAGAACTGAACCGAATAATCAACTTAAACAGTAGTACTAAGCTCAGTGTGTCAACCGAGTTAAGAAAACGCTCTCTTCTGTCCAGTGGCTAAGGATAAACCAAGCTCAACAAGGTTAATTTACTCTAGAGCATCAGTTTGATCTCCCCATACGACAGATGAATATCACCCAAGGCATATTTTAATATACATACATAAATATTTCCAAGAACAGAAGTTGTAATCTTCTTATAAAATTAAACTTTCATTTCCATTGATTTCTAGCAGCATAAAATCCCTGGTTAAGCAGGGATCTTGCAGTGAAATATTATAAATCAAATCAAGCTTGAAATCCCCATATGAAGAAAAGTGGAAAGGTATCACACCTATTAAAAGGTGATGGGCAAAGGAATTTGCAGAGCCCCGTACCTGTGATGGTCCCCTACTCATTCAGGAAATTAAATTAATTTAAAATAGAATGGAGAACAAAATAGCTCAGTGTGTTTTCCTTCCATTTGGGACTCTTGGAATGTTACAAATAGTACAGCAGCCTATTAAAGCCAGTGTTCTGTAACCAGAAAACCCATGTTTTGTGGATGGAAATGATTAAGCAAGTTACTTCTTTATGCATTCATTTGGTGATCCAAATACAACCTGTGGCTCTCATTTTGCCCAGGTACCTGGCATCTCTCAACAAGTCCAATAGTTGCCCAGAGCTGCTGAGAAATAAGGGAAATGTGGTTTCCCAAGGCTCCCAGCATTGTTCGTGATCTAAAGGAAGTCATGTTGTAAATCATAATGTGAATCTCCCTCCTTAAAGCGTGCAGAGGATTGCACACTGCACTGCAACATTTACTTTGTGTTAGTTTAGTTTTTGCTAATGCATTTTTTCTTCTTGTTTTCCCTTCTTCCCCTTTCCTCTCTTACTGCTCAAACCTTTGGCATCATTCTCTCCCTCTTCTCTTAATTTTGTGTTTTTCATTCCTTCTACACACTCCTTTTCCTTCTGCTACAGCTAGATCTGATGCGTTTTTCATTCAGAAGTAAGCTTTTCTGACTTCAGTGGGACTTGTCAAGGAATAAGATGAGTGCCCCTGAACATGTGCAAAGTGTATTTTCTTCTGCCTTCCATTAATGCAATTCAGTCTCGCCTCAACTGGGGTTTACAAGTTTCCATGGGGAAACATGTACATATTGCAGTTCCTCTTTTTACATTTTGTCCTTTTTTAAATAAAAAACCCCCACATTATCTATTTCTACAGCAAAATGGTGCTAATGCCCAGGCAAATGTCTGGTGAACAGAGTGGGGTTCATTTCTGAAGGAACATGAAGGTTGAACTATGTGTGGAGGCAATAGCATTCATTCTGTGCTTTACATTTGAAGTCAATGAAGTCATGCCCTTCAACTATCCCGATTTGAGCGGGACATCCCATAATTACAGAAGCTGCGTCAGCTTCTGATTGGATCCTGGAAAGTCCCCTCTTTTTTTGGTCTGGCGCTATGGTGTGAGTCAGCTGGTTCATGCCAGACCAAAAGACACTCATTTTTTGGTCTCACGCTCTCACACGAATCAGCTACCTCCCGTGAGAGCTGGGGACCAAAAAACAAGCATCTCAATTTGGGTCAGTTGGAGAGTATGTGAAATATAGCTGACAACCATTTCACGCGGGGGTTCTGTTCCCGGCTCCTGCGCACTTCGACATTGCTAGTATAGGTTCTGTCCTGTTCTGTCCTGCGCTTGTCGGGACACTTTTTGCGATGTTTTCCATCACTTCCGGGTTCAGTAAAGGATAGACATATCTAACAATTTTGATTTTTCTCCATTTCTCATTCTTCCAACCTGAAGTTCTGTTTGCCCCATTTCTGTATCATTTCTGCACATGCATTTCCATGCAAATTTCCCCTAATGCACACATTTTTTTGGCAATGAATTTTTCTTCATTAAATGTAGTTTTGTGGATTGTTTACACTAATATAAGCTTTTCTGGGGACACTTTTCATTCAGAGAAACAACATCTCACAATTCAAAGTATTGCAAGCTTTGAAGAATAAGCAGCTGTGTTTTGCTTTCTTTAATGGTTTGAGAATGACCAATTAGGTGGGTTCGTATTGAAACATGAAGTGAATCAATTCCTCCACTATCTCTACTCACAGCAATTTCCAAGCCAGACATAATGGGAAGAAACCATTGTGATAGTCAGTTGCCTGTGAAGACCCCCAAACCCCCTCCAAAATAAATCACACAGGACACAGAATATTTGTTTAAGATTTTTGGCATTAATTTGTGAGTGGTTGCTTAGCCATTTGTTCCTGCACCAGCAGGAACAAGATTGACAACTGGAACCTCCAGAGGTGAGTAAGGGGAAACATACCGGGGTAGCACAGAGGTGGATTTCCGCCTTTTAGATCACCCCAGATGCTCCCAGGAACTCTGGGATGGCCCTACCCTTAAGAGGAGATCGGACAGAGCACATCAGGCCCCTGGATTCCTTTAACAGAATTCCCTAGTAGCAGCAACAAAAAATGAGGGGCGGGCACAGCCAATCCATAATCCCCTCCACCCAAGAATGAACCAGTGTCTAACCGCCAAAGTTGTGATGATTTGCTACATGGTAGGCAAAAACCAAATGGCACCAGCCAATCAGCCAAGTGGCAAAATTCCTACCAGGCCCCTGCTCCAAAAACAGACAACCCCTAGACAGGCATAGCAAGGTCAAAAACACAACCTTAAATTATAGGGAGGGAGGGAGAAAGTACTTCGCCTCGTGCAGCCCCTTAGTTGCCAATCAAACCCCAACCGACAGAAAAAATTTCCCCAGCAACAATGGGGCAACCAATGAGGTGAGGAGGTCATCCAAACTGGCCCGCCCCAGCAACAAGAAGGCAGTTGGGTGATCTCACCGCAACACGTGGCTCTCCATTATTTGGAGGACACGATTCATAAGAAATTAGAATTTATTATTTATTTAACAGAATTTATTTACCATTTAACCATCGAAGCCTCTCTAGGTTTGCATAAAATAGGATATAACTCTTGTTTCAGACCCTGGTTTGTAATAAGTAACTGTTGTTTGAAGAAGCGACTATTTCCATATTCAGACATTATCAGAATCTGTGGTTTGTTCCACACTGCACTAGGGAGATTTAAGCACCTTTCCTTCTCATGGGATGAAAAAGGAATGGAGTGCGGATTCCAAAGGCTTGCCATGCTGCGTTTGAACCACCGGAAACTCATCCCTGTAACGTCTCAGCTGGGTCTAAGAGATCGTCCAATATCTTTAAATACCAAATTTCTCTCAAAATGTGTTTAAAATCAATTTCCTTCAAAGGGGTCCAACTTCCATGCCCAGAGTACATCAGCTAGAAGTGCCTACAAAAAACGATTAGCAGTGGAGCCATTTATATAATTTAAAACTGTCACAGGCAGGCTGCAGAGACAGCCTGCCACTGAGATGAATGGGGCAGCTCGGGCTCTCAAAGAGCTGCTTTGCTCACCCTGTCAAACAATAAAAGTTGAAAGCTGTAGATTCATGAAGTTTAGGAACTTTATCAGCTGGTGGCGAAGGTCTGTAGCACAATAGGAGAGCATCTGCTCTGCATGCATTGATACATTTGGGAGAAACTTTGAAAGAAAGTACCCCAGAAATCCTTTGATAGGAACTCTTTAAGTAAATAAGATGGGTATAACACCAGCTATAGGGAAGAACTTTCATAACATGAGAGAAATGCTTCTAAGCTGAGCTAAGAAAATAGGTTAAGCTAAGGAATACAGAATTATATTAATGCAGAAGAGGGGAATTTAGATGGTGCAATAGCTAAGATAGGTTAGGTTAGGTTAAGTGAAGCAGAACATATTGAAGAGCTAATAGTGGAATTAGCAGGCTGAGTGCAACATCGAGTGCTGAGCAGAGACAGTAGAAACAGGAAACATGTTAAGGATTTGTATTGAAGTGATATAGAGAAAGGTGATGGCAAACAAATAATAATAATAATTTATTATTTATACCCCACCCATCTGGCTGGGTTTCCCCACCCACTCTGGGCAGCTTTCAACAGAATATTAAAATACAAAATGTATTAAACATTAAAAGCTTCCCTAAACAGGACTGCCTTCAGATGTCTTCTAAAAGTCTGGTAGTTGTTTTTCTCTTTGACATCTGGTGGGAGGGCGTTCCACAGGGCGGGTGCCACTACCGAGAAGGCCCTCTTGCCTGGTTCCCTGCAACTTGGCTTCTTGCAACAAGGGAACCGCCAGAAGGCCCTCGGCCCTGGACCTCAGTGTCCAGGCAGAACGATGGGGGTGGAGATGCTCCTTCAGGTATACTGGACAAACAGCCTAGCACCAAAGGTAGGGCATAAAAGGGTGACATGAGTTGAGGACAAACCTTTAACATGGCATAAGGTGGGATCCACCCAGATGGGGGAATTTTAAGACACATAAAAGGCTGTTGGAGGAACTGGACATGGAAGAAGGGGTTAATTTCTTTCATGGGCACAAATCACCTCACTTATGTGATAAGCCAACAAGTGCACAGTCAGCCAGTTGCTATGGCAATGGCCTAGTACTCTCTATATAAGTGATTAAGGCATATCAGCTCCTCAGTCAATCAATGAGACTCGTGAAGTGAGTCGGAGACTGTGTTATGTTGTGAATTGCTGGGGCAGCAGAAATACTTCCTTCTTGTATATATCTGTATCTGTATCAGCTAAGCCTACAAGCTGTATCTATATATCAATGTACAGAACTGTGTTACCAAAGCCTGATCGTCTCCATCAGTAAACTCTTTTGGACCTTAAAATGCCTCTGTGTGGTGACCAGAACTGGGGGAAACTTCTGCCGTGTGTGTATCTGATCTCAGTTTCCCAACAAAAGTCAGTGTTTGGGAAACCGCCACATACTTTTGAAAAAGGGCCCCCCCATCTCATCTGAGCACAGTATCTTCTGGCTTGCTAAGATTATTACCTACTAACTGGTCCTGGCCAGTAAGCAAGGTTCATGCTGTTGTTGGGGTAGTATACCAACTACATACTTAGGGTACTAGATTATTAGAACAAGTGATGTGCTTTAAAGTGATGTATTGCTTATAAGAGTTGGATTAATCAATATAAGAGTGAATATAGCATTAAGAAGAAATTTTCTGTCAGAGTTCTCTTGGGTGGATACTAAAGGAATATTAATGGAACTTATAACACCTCTTTTTAAACACAACAGGCACTCCAGCTGAAAAATTATGAGAATTCACAAAAGCAATATAATCAATACAGTGGTACCTCTACTTATGAATTTAATGTGTTCCAAACGCACATTTGTAAGTAGAAAAAAATTGTAAGTCGAATCCCATAGGAATGCATTGGGAGAAAAAAATCGTAAGTAGAAAAAATCCTATCTAAAAATTCGTAAGTAGAAAAAATCCTATCTAAACCGCATCCAAGATGGCGGACGGAGCTCCATTCGTAAGTAGAAACATTCGTAAGTAGAGTTATTCGTAAGTAGAGGTACCATTGTAATTTGTTATCAGTAACCTGACTGGCTAACAGCAGAAGGTCCCTGGTTCAATCTCTGGCCATTCCAGGTATGACCAGGAGAGAGATCCCTGTCCGAAATCCTGGAGGGCTTCTGCCTGTCAGTGTAGACATCACTGAACAAGATGGACCAGAGTTACCACCCAGAGTGGCTGGGGCAACCCAGTCAGATGGGCAGCTGCTTATTATATATTTGCAGTTTCCTCTGTCCTCATATCCAATTTTTTGAGATTCTAGTGCAAATCCCACCCTACCCATTCCAAATGGAAGCAAATGTGGTCTCTGATTATATTTATTTTAGACATTTCTGGACCACTTAACATTAGAAAAGATCAAATCAGTAGGGAGGTTGCAGAATTTCAACAGAAACGGGAGTTGAAATTGCCGCTTTTTGCTTAATTTTCCCAGATCTGGAATGGAAACCAGTGCAGTGGGTCGTTATTCGCCGTTGTTGCTTTCAGTTCACATATGATAAGCAATTGATGATTTTTTCCTCCATTTGCAGTTACTTTCTTTTGCACTTAAATAAATGGCCTTCGAGTGAATACATGTGACAATGGACTGTGAATAGTTTGATTTGCCTAACCCCAAGGTCACTAAAGCCAATCTGATGTGGAAGGGAAAGTACATCCCGATCCAGTCATTTGAACAGCCAGAGTTTGAGTTTAACCAAAATCCACCTATCAGATGATTCAGTACAGATATATTAGTACTCAAGAAACATGTAATGTTTCTCACCATGCTTTGGTCGTAAATGAAATGGGTTTATCTAAAAAAACACCTGCTAAATTGACAATTGATCAGGGAATCACTTTTTTCTTTTTTTCTTTTACTCAAATCGAGCATCTTATCCTCTAGGCCACGTTTTATCTCACGGAACCTAACCAACCATGTCTTTAAAACCGTTGATATCAGCCCTAATGTCAGACCTGTGGTGTTTACTGTAGCAAATGCTAGCTGAGCATTTTAGCGGCTGACTGATCTACAGCTTGAAATTGGTGTGGAGTATCTGCTGTTTGCTTTACAACAGCCCAGTCAGGGGTTTATAAAAAGCATAAATCGTGAATATTATTCCCTAATGGGTGGCTCTGGTGAGCTTCTAATATTAAAAGACAGAATAAGCCTCTCGGCAGAGATGACACGACTCTCAATGGGAAGCTCAGGGTCAACTATGAAAAAGAGTTAATGGGCTGATGGGAAAAGACAACTTTCTCTCCCTTCCCTCTACCTATTTTTTTTGGGGGGGGGGAGGAGGGGAGTCTACAAACTAACCCGAATTAATTCTGTTTTATTTGAGGAACGTGTCGAGCATTAGCCAGCACCCGAAGTTCAATAACTGGTAAGAGCTGGGCCTGACTAGAAACAGTTTAATATAGGAAAAGTCAGAGCTGCTGATAAATAATGCCTAGCTAGTGCCAGCCTACAGGTAATAGCAAAGATCATTCCTGCAAAATACAGCGCCCAGAGGAAATACATAAATGAAGAGGAAGACCAAACCAGAAGGGGAGTGGCACTTGAGGTTTCTGAAGGCAATCCCAGCGAAATTGCTGAATCATGAATACCACAGAGAGCTATGACTGATTCTGCCTGTATCCCCTTACCCCACGGGTGTCAAACACAAGGCCCGGGGGCCAAATCCGGCCCGCCAGACCTCGTCATGTGGCCCGCCAAGCGTCCCAGCCAGCGGGACCCAGCAGTGGGACCTTGCTGCTGAAGCGCCGCGCCAACAAAGCGCCGACAAACAGCTGGGGCCTGGGGGGGTAGAAAGGCGGCCGGAGCAGCGCTGCGTGGAGCACCCCAAGCCACAGCAGAAGGAGGAGGCAGCTTGCTGGGTCAGCGCCCAGCAGCGCCGCACGTAGAGTCCCGAGCCTCTGCGATGCAGCAGTGCTCTGTAGCACTTTGAATCCTCCTCCTGCTGCCATGACTCGGCGTCTGGAAACGGCTGCTGCTGCTGCTGCTGAAGCACAGACAAAGCACCCAGCAGCGCCGCGTGGAGGAGGAGGAGGATTCAAAGTGCTACAGAGCACTGCCAGAGGCTCGGGACTCTCCATACGGCGCTGACGGACACCGACCCGGCAAGCCGCTTCCTCCTCCTCCTCCTGCCGCGGCTCAGCCTCATGAACGTGAGCTCAGCAGCGGCTCAGCCTCACGAATGTGCAACTCTGAGGCTTTACGCACGTCTCCTAAAACGGACACCCGCTCCCTCACGCTGCACGGGAAATGCTTTTCCCCCCTGGGTCCCTTCACGCTCTTTTCTGGCGCTGAATCAAGGCGGCGACCCCCCCTTCCCTTTCTTTTCTTTCTTCCTCTCTCTCGTTCTTATTCTTTCTTTCCCTCTCATTCCTTCCTTCTTTATCTCTGTCTTCTCTCCCTCTTTTTCTTTCCTTCTTTATTCCCTTCCTTCCTTTCTACTCTTCATTCTCTCCCCTCTTTCCTTCCTCTCTCCCTCCTGCTCCCTCTTTTCTTCCTTCCTTCCTTCCTTCCTTCCTTCCTTCCTTCCATCCTTCCCATCTTTCTTCCTCTCCCTCATTCTTATTCTTTCTTTCCCTCTCCTTCCTTCCTTCTTTATCTCTGTCTTCTCTCCCTCTTTCTTTTTCTTTCCTTCTTTATTCCCTTCCTTATTTTCTACTCTTCTTTCTCTCCCCTCTTTCCTTCCTTCCTTCCTCTCTCCCTCCCACTCCCTCTTTTCTTCCTCCCTCCCTCCCTCCCCTCCCCTCCCTCTCCCTCTCCTCAGAAACATAGGATGCTGCTTTATACTTCTGGCCCTTAAACCCTGGAACCAGGAGAGCAGCTCCAGTGAGTCAAGACTGGCCCTTTGGTGAAGGGTGGTGGCTCACTGGCAGAACATCTGTCCTGCATGCAGAAGGACCCCAGCATCTCCAGGTACCAGTAGCTCTGCAAAGTTCCTGCATAAAACCCTAGCGAGCCTCCACCACCCAGTGCAGTTACCAAAAATCATTTTTCAATAAATTGTACAATAATTGTACATTTGAATATCTACTTGCCATTATTCTGACTATGTTAGTTATTACAGTAATAATTGAATGCAGTGACAATAATTTATGATAATAAAGAGTGGACACAGTCCTACAGATACAACCGGCCCTTTGAGGGTGACCAAACTGCTGATGCGGCCCCCGATGAATTTGAGTTTGACACCCCTGCCTTACCCTAAACCGATAAACTGTATCCTGATCAATGTAAAATAATTTAAATACTGTGAAAAAGACCATTCTCTCATTCACTCAGCTCCACTAGTGACGGCTCCATTTGGAACATAAAGGAAGGGAGCTTCTACTTCAGCTGCAATTCCTCCAGAGTGTGAGGAAAAACCTAACCAAAGGCGGTATTGGCTGAGTTCCTAACCCTTATGATTTCCAAAACGTCCTTATAAGCCATATTGTTCGGTGTGTTGTACACATGACATGCCTGGTGCAATTTTAGAAGATGGGAAGTAGCATTGATTCTTATGTGTGCTGAGAGTCGTTAGGGGATGCCAATTCTCCTCACAAACCTACAATTCCCAGAGTGGTTTAGCAACCAATCCCTCTTCCTAGGCCCGGGAACTCTGGAAACTGTAGCTCTGTGAAGGGACATGGGATTTCTTACCCACTCTCAGCACCCTTAAACAACTACAGTTCCCGGAAGTCTTTAGAGGAAGCCATGACTGTTTATAAAGGTATAATAATGTTTTAAATATGTAGTACAGATAGGACCTAGTAGGCTTTTGTCCTTGGAACTGGCAAAGGCAGGGGGGGTCTTGTATATAGGGCAACAAAGTGTCCTGCACCACCCTGCTACAGGGAATGTCAACCAGTACGTCTTAAAAAACAGCCTGATATAGAACATATCGCAAGAAAGGGATACACAAAATCACTCACGCTCCCTGTAGTGATGCTTGCTAACAGGAGGCAGCAGGGAAAGGGGCCTAATTTGGAGCCTAGTTGTTTATAATGGAAATTCATCATGAACAAACCTAAAAAGGCAAATCGTGTCCTCCCTCAAAGAGGTGCAACCTGGCAACTGAACCCTGTGTTCTGGGTGGGTTTGATTGGATAGCCACAACACCCTATTGGTAGGTCCCTTGATGCTGGATTGAATCAGGCCAATGGGACGCTAGCCAAAGTGATCAAGAGACCTATATATCCCATGCACGTGACTCAGAGCCTCCTCTTTTGGTCAGTGCATCGGAACCCACATCTCCCTATATTTAGGTCTTGTACGCTTGACCTTGCTATGCCGTCGTATGTCGCCTGTTGTTGGGACAGGGGCACGGCAGGAATTTTCCCCACTTGGCTGATTGGCTGGTGCCACTTGGGTTTCACCTTCCGCGTAGCGAATTGTCACAACTTGTAAGGTTGCGGATAGGCACTGGTTCAGGTGATAGGGATGGGGAACCCTCTCACCATCCCTATGTGAAGGGTATTCTGTTAAAGGAATCCAGGGACTCAATGGTTCGATCAACCCTGCGAGGGGTTGTGCCCGTGCCTGAGTTCAGGGGGACATCTGAGTGGTGGACATAGCCTGTTCCCAGCTTTCCGCCATTCCAGGTGTTCACCCTAGGCTGACCTATGCTGGTGCCCTGGGTCAGCACTACCTGCAACGGTGCAGGGAGCTAGTCGAACCAGAGCCTATGCAACCACTCACCTGATGTAATCAATAAAGTTGTGACCTAAATTCTGCCAAAAACCAAACCAAAATTTGAGTCTTGTCTGAATTTATTTATAGGGTGAGGTTTAAAGGTCTGAACATGCAAATGGCATGGAGCCTTTTTCCAATTTGGAAAAAGTGGTTCACCAAAGCTTCTTACACACACACACACACACACACACACACACACACACACACACACACAACAAAATAGTGCTAGTAGCAGAGGAAATTCAAGAAATGTATTTATCAAAGCACCTTTGAATATCACCTGGAATTTGTCGATATGCCTTCAGGCAGAAGAGATGCTGTTAACCAGTGAGGGGAATGAGCTTCTTGTCTTACCTGAGAATTCACTACAAAGCTCCAGAGAATGCAGCTTATACTTCCTGAGTACATCTGATTAAGGATGTCCTTGAGAGAGATTGATGGTGCAAGTGATTTTTCTTTTCTTTTTTTCAAGCTTCCAGGAACTTAGCCAAACTAAGGAGTACTCCCATAGGCTGCAGGGTACAACAAAGCAAAGTTAGAGTACAGAATTTCCTTCAAATCTATTTCTTTGAGGGAGAGAGCTGGCTTTCCACTGGGGAAGTCATAAAGCCAGATGATTAGATAGCACTCTCTTTTTTCTCTCCTCTTCCAGCTGGTTTCCATCACATCTTTCCCTCCCTTTCTTTCCCTCTTTTGCCTCAAAATTCTCCTGCCGAGATGTAAGTTTGGGTGTTTATGTTGTGGGGGCGGGGGGGGGGAGGAATTGTTGTCAACTTATTGCAGTAATTCTTTCACAAGCTTCTTTTTTCCAAGGGAACACTACCACCCTGCCCTGCAACAACAGAAGTTCTCTTGCAAGGCCTGTCACTTGTCACAGGGCCTGTCGCAAATGAGTGTCATTGAGTGTTTCCAGGGGCTGTTGTTTGAGTGTTATTATTTTCACTAGGCAGCTATTGAAGACTTTTTTGAAGGCTTTCCCTGAAATGTGGCTCAGTCGTTTCATGGAATATTAATTGCACAATTGTATAAACAGTTTCATTGCTTTTTCTTCCCTGAGTCTGTAACCTTTTGTTATTTTATCTGATTGTACACCACTTCAGCAGTCTTTGATTGTGAATTTATTTATCCATTACATTTAAATACACCCATTATCTTCCAATGAGCTCAAGGTGCTGTGTGTGGTTCTCTTCCTCCCCATTTCATCCTGACAAACAACCCTGTGAGGTAGGTTAGGCTAAATGATGGTGACTGGCCCAAGGTCACCCAGTGAGCTTCATGGCGGAGTGAGGATTCGAACCCTGCTCTCCCAGGTCCTAGTCAAACACTCTAACCATTATGCCACACTAGTTTAGAGTTCTGCACAAAATAGGTGAATATCCATCCATCAGCAAGCAACATTTCAGCCCTGCCATGTAGCCCAGCATTCTTTCCGCTTCAGTGTTCATTCAAATTCTAATTATTAAAACAAATTTATGGCTCACTCTTCACTCATAAGAGAACAGGGCAGGATGCAACATGCCAGAGAAGCCAGCCACACAATAAATCAATGGCTGTGTGGGACAACAACTCCCACCATCCTTGACCTTCTTCAGACCCTCCAAGTGTCCCTATTTTCCAGGGACAGTTCCGGATTTACAGAAGCCGCCCCGGTTTCTGATTTGATCCTGGAATGTCCCACTGTTCCTTAGAACATCCCTATTCATTGAAGAAATGTAGGAGGGTATGGAGTTCTCTGACCCCTATGCCATCTGAAGGAAGCCCAGTATAGGGAAATTTACAAATGTTATATATATATATATATATATATATATATATATATATATATATATATATACACACACACACACACACACACACACACACACACACACACACCTGGAGCATTGCTCTATCAGAACACCTCACACAGCATCAGTGACTAATCAAAGGCATCTCCAAAAAAGATACCTTTGACATGACCTGCACCAACAGGATATTTTCATGCCATCATCACCACAGAGGCGCCTGTGGAGCGGATACATTGATTGAAAATGTCTAGCCAACCAGATCGGTAGTTGGGTTCCTATTTAGGATATTCGACCAGCCAACATGACGGTGATATGGGATTGAGGATTGGAGTGACCATTTTGTGATGTTGGAGGCTATGCTTAGCCGTGATGTTTGGGACTTATGGGACCTGTAGCCCAGCAAAAATCTGGAGGACCACAGGTCCCCCATCCCTGCCTCAAGCAGCAGAAAGGCAGATGCCCTCAGGAAGCCCACAGCCAAAGCATAAAACAATCCAAGGGCCACATTACCATCTGGGAAACCTTCCAAGGGCCAGTGGTTAGAGCACTGAATTTAAATTTCACCTTGGCACAGCAGACTTTCTTTGTACACATAATTAAGAGTTGTGATCAAAGTTCAAAGCTGAAGGCCACATTCCAGCCAGACAAAAAGACTCCTTGTGTGACCTGGGAAGTGTTCCCCCCCCAGTCAATTTTTTAATTAAACTTTAAAATTACAGATTCCAAATTTGTTATACATTTCTCTTTAAACTCTGACTTCCCTCCTTTCCCTCCATGCTGTCCTTAATCCCATCCTATTTACATGATAAACATTTTATCTAAGACATATTCTTCTATTTCATATATTTTCCACCTTCTACCATTGTTCATATTACAAATCCTGCTCACGATTTCATCTGATTACGGTATTTTCTTTAGTTATTCCAAAAAAGGGCTTCCACCCTTCCACAAATAGTCCATCATCTTGGTTTCTTATTTTTACTGTTAGTTTCACCAGCTTAAAAACCTATTCTTCTTTTGTTGGTGTTTTCTCTTCTTTCCAGTTCTGCCTGTACAAGATTCTGGCTGCTGTTGTTGCATACATAAATAAGTTAATCAGCTTTGGTACACGGTCTCTGACCCTATTATCCCTAAAAGAAATGTCAAAGGTTTTGGGTTGTTTTTGTTTTTGTTTTTTTGAGGAGGAGAATTAGCAGCTTGAACATTTTATGTTTCCATTTCATAAGGTTGCCATCTTTCAAGAAGTAAAAATCCGGACACACAAAAAATGTTGAGCTTGTTCCCCTGGAAATCACCCACTTCCTGGTTCTGTTTGCAAAAACCTGGACATTTTTTGCCGATTTTAAAAAATCCCCCCTGGGTGGTAATTTTGCTATTGGAATCCCAGACATGTCTGGGGGAAAATGGACTTATGGCAACCCTACCACTGGGGAGAGTTTCAAGGCCAAGACAGAAAAGCCCGGAAGTTCCACAACCCTGGTGTGAAGACTCCAGTCTTCCTCTGCTTCTAGAATGCTTCAGGTAGAAGCAGCTCCTGATGTGCCCAGTACTTAAAATGAGCAATGACTGAAGTAATGAAACAAAATTTAAAAATTCCTTCCAGTAGCACCTTAGAATCATAGAATCATAGAGTTGGAAGAGACCACAAGGGCCATCCAGTCCAACCCCCCTGCCAAGCAGGAAACACCATCAAAGCATTCTTGACATATGGCTGTCAAGCCTCTGCTTAAAGACCTCCAAAGAAGGAGACTCCACCACACTCCTTGGCAGCAAATTCTACTGCCGAACAGCTCTTACTGTCAGGAAGTTCTTCCTAATGTTTAGGTGGAATCTTTTTTCTTGAAGTTTGAATCCATTGCTCCATGTCCGCTTCTCTGGAGCAGCAGAAAACAACCTTTCTCCCTCCTCCATATGACATCCTTTCATATATTTGAACAAGGCTATCATATCACCCCTTAACCTTCTCTTCTCCAGGCTAAACATACCCAGCTCCCTAAGCCGTTCCTCATAAGGCATAGTTTCCAGGCCTTTGACCATTTTGGTTGCCCTCTTCTGGACACGTTCAAGCTTGTCAACTAAGTTTGTCGTCGGTATGAGCTTTCGTTTGCATGCATATTTCTTCAGATACATGCACACGAAAGCTCATACCAATGACAAACTTCATTGGTCTCTAAAGTGCTACTGGAAAGAATTTTGTTTATTTTGTTTCGACTACGTCAGACCAACACGGCTACCTACCTGTAACTTGAAGTAATGAACTTAGTATAATCAACCATTTCTAACTCTACTAAAATATCAGACTGTAACGGCAAGAATGATTTTATATTTATCTTGCCTGCTTATCCATGGGCCATTGTCAACCTGTATTTCAACAGTTTATGATAACAATGCTTTCTTTTGGGGGGGGCATGCCACCCCCACAGTCACTAAAGCAGTAATTGCCCTGATTTCCTGCAATTCCACCCATGTAAATCAATACGAATCAGGCGAAGATGCTCAATGCCCGTCATTTCTGGAAATGGCAAAAATGTAAAATCGATCAAAATGGAAGACGCCTTCAAAGAATGCCCAAATTTGTGTGCGTGCCAAACAAAGGTTCTGTAAAACATTACCCATTGATTGATCAGCAACCGTTGTTGGGCTATCGAACAATGGAATGAGGAGAGAGAAAGAGAGGCGCCATTCTGTGGTCTTCTCATATTTATTTCCTTTCATATTCCTGTGGCTTTTATCAAAATACCTCCATGGGTTCCGGAAAGTCACTTTAAATCACAAAGCTGCATGTGAAATCTCACTGGAATTTGCTGTTTGCTGTGGCAACTGTTGCTCAGGATGGGTGGTCGAAGTTAGCAACTGTTGCTCCATTCAGGTTTGGGCAGAATCTTGACAGTATAAGGATTAACCGCTTCTTTGAGTTTGCACATGGCTAGCGATAGGTGAGAATGTTGATTCTGTTTGCATTCAGAGGTGAGCCTACCTCATTCATATTTTCCCAAATGCGAATGGTAAAGCCATCCAGTGAGAACAGCACCAGCATTTGAAACTTCAGGAAGCTGGAGAAGAATTCTTACCACCATTGCCTTCCCCAGCCATTTTTATTTTGCTGCTCTTAGCCTTCTCTGGAGAAAAGATGAAGGTCATCTAGGTCATCTGAACGGCATCTAGTCTGGGGAGAAGACCTCTGTGGGGTAGTGGTTAAGAGCGGTAGACTCATAATCTGGGGGACCGGGTTCACGTCTTCGCTCGTCCACATGCAGCTGCTGGGTGACCTTTGTCTAAGTCACACTTCTTTGAAGTCTCTCAGCCTCACTCACCTCACAGCGTGTTTGTTGTGGGGGAGGAAGGGAAAGGAGAATGTTAGCCGCTTTGAGACTCCTTCAGGTAGTGATAAAGCGGGATATCAGATCCAAACTCCGTCTCCTCATTATCATCATCATCATCCTCATCATCCTTCTCCTTCTTCTTCCTTCTTCTTCTTCTTCCTCCTCCTCCGCCTCCTCCTCTGAACTATATTTAGGCCAAGCTGCTGAGGCTACTTGGAGTGCAATAAGACCTGCACCAGCAACTGCACCTACATTGTCCCTCCCTCCCTCCCTCCCTTCCCCTCAGTACTGTTGTTGTTGTTGTTGTTGTTGTTGTTGTTACTTAATGTATTTATATATCACATTTCCCCCCAAGTTGGGATTCAAATCGGCTTACAGCTGTGCCGCTGTGGTCTGAGCCTCTTGGGCTTGCCGATCAGAAGGTCGGCAATTCGAATCCCCACAACGGAGTGAGCTCCCGTTGCTCTATCCGAGCTCCTGCCAACCCAGCAGTTTGAAAACACACCAGTGCAAGTAGATAAATAGGTACCACTGCAGCGGGAAGGTAAACAGCATTTCCATGCACTCTGGTTTCCATCATAGTGTTCCGTTGTGCCAGAAGTGGTTTAGTCCTGGTGGCCACATGACCCAGAAAGCTGTCTGTGAACAAATTCCGGCTCCCTTGGCCTGAAAGCGAGATGAGCACTGCAAGCCAATAGTCACCTTTGAGTGGACTTAACGGTCTAGGAGTCCTTTACCCTTTACCTTTGCAGCATTTCAATATTGAATTAATTGTGTGTTTGTTAAGTTAAGGAATTTACACTTCTCTGAATTTTGAAATGCAGCTTGCCAACCAAGTAATGTGCAAAAATATTGCATATGCTAGAGTAAATTGTGCATATAAATAATTAATATGTATTGTGCATCTAAATGCTAGTAAAAAACAAACAAACATACAAAATGCATTACTTTAGGGGAAACTGCTTGGGGAAAGTGTGTTTATTAAGCAGAATTGTGTATATTGGGAGAAATTCACAGTAGAATGCTGCTGCATTTTCATAAGGAACACACACACACACACACACACACACATTGGAAACTGATGTGGAAATGTAGCGCACTGAACTTAAGACTGGAGAAATGAGCAACTCAGGGAAACCAAAATTGACAGATTCACCCAACCCTAATTATGCTCAACGTAGAGCCTTGGGCTACAAGGATGAACTGCTTTGATGAGCTCCTGCATCACTCAGGGGGACTTTGCCAAAGCACCTTTATTTAATGTCATAGGAAATGGGAATCCAGGATGGCAGTTGGAGCTGTGGGGAGGGGACCTCCTTTGACTCTCGGTATTGCTGAGAAAATATGAAATGACGTATTTTTGAAACCAGAACTGAACAGACTGGCTTAAAGATAGCCCGGCACCTTCCTTCTGAAGATATGCATATCTAAAAGTAGCTCCACATACTGTGCAGTGATGAACAATCAGTATGTGAAATGCTTTGCAGTTCTCCTGATAATTAGAGTGAGATATCGTGACCTCCCTAGAGGGCCCATGTGATTAAGGATGGATTTGGGCTTAACTCTCTCACTCCAAAGCTCAACATTCTGTGATTATTCTTATGTTCATCATGAGGCCCACAAACCGCTCTCTGTAATGTCTTCTCCTGTGATTAGGGTGGGTCTTGTGTGAATATATTGCGCTAGTGACACACACACTAATGGAGTGGGTGCTGCTGCTAGATGGTTAGGGTCAGGGGCACCAACTCCAGGGTGCCCTGGGTGCCTGGGCACCCACAAAAAAAATTCTGTGGGAATCCAGGCTCCGTCCACCTGCTGCCACGACTGGCCACTGCCTTGCCTCTGGAGCTTCAGCCCCCCGGCAGCGACTGGGCCAGGGCCTGCACCTCTGCCACAGGGCCTCTGTTGGGGCCTGCTGCAAGCCCCCAACCATTTCTGCTTACCTGGTTAGGGCAAAGCAATCACCCTCTCCCATTACGCCCTCCCTCCAACGACAAGCTTATGAGTATGTTTGGCCTTTGTTTGCTGAGAAACTGTTCGATTATACAATCAATGAGTGACATGATGGAGCAGGGAAAACAAGGATGGGAGGGATTGATTGCAGTGTCCGTTGGGAACATTGTCACATTCAGATATGATTCTTTTCTTAGTTAGATATCACTTCCATGTAGGACATTGCATATACATCAAAGGTGGTTTGGAAGTTTTAATTAGACCTAAATGCATCAGCCAATAGGGTGTGTAATACCTGTACTAAATCAACTCTACATTGGCTACAGGTGGGTTTCAACTCAAGTTCATTTCAAGGTTCTGGCTTTGATTTCTAATTAAGACCTACACAGTTGGGTCCAATTTTATGCAAAGAAATCCCTCCTCTTGTGAATTGAGAAGGTCCAAGCAGGATCTTCCATGAGTGCCCTTCCATCTGAAATTCAGGGGGTAGCTAATTAGCCTGGAGCAGCTTTCCCCAATTGATGCCCTCCAGAAGTCTTGGATAAAAGCCATCCACCCCATGCTGGATCGGGCTGATGGGAGTTGTAGTCCAAAATATCTGAAGGGAGCCAGGTTGGGGAAGACCGATCTAGAACCTTCCTAGTAATGCCACACTTCTACTGAAACTCACTGTCCAGTGAGACTCACTTGATCGTGCTATTAAACATTAGGAAGAAAGTAATAAATTCTTTATCTCAAAAAGCTTTTTTACTGAGTCAGTTTTAAACCAAAAGGACTACAAGTTCAACTCCTGTCATGTTTACTTTGGGAAAGTTAAAAGTGGGCTTTGTTGCTTTTTTATTGAGTGCGTTGCTGCTGTTTTTTATTTTATTTTATTGTGAACCACTTAGAGAACGTCAGTTATAAAGCAGTATAAAATAAGTAAGAATAAATAAGCTTCCATTCGGCTTCTTTCGAAATCTCCCCCTCATAACAAAATTTCCACAATTTTGTTCACCAGAGGCCCAACCACTAGCTTAGCAAATTTCCTGCTTTTGAGTCTTGGAAGACTTTTTAAAATGCTGTTAATGGGTTTAAAAAAATGCTGCTCAAGTTCTTCTTCTTTTGCTTGCCTTCTTGTCAATTTACATTTATTTTGCCATAGGTTATACTCTTGTTTATTTCCTTTCTTCTGCTTTTTCTTTAAGGATGCCTCCTTACCTTTTACAGCTTCTTTAACGCTGCTTGTTAACCATCCCCTTGGGACTGCCATACCTTTTCTAATCTGTGGTCTACGTTTTATCTGCACTTCTATTACAATGGTTTTAAATTACCAATTTTAATTCTAGGGGATTAAAATAGAAAGCTGCACTTTGGAAGAGCCCGGTAGGACGTTGAATGTGCCAAGAGCTCACCACATTTCTCCATTTAATAATTACTGGATCCATTTCACAGGGCGATCGATAGATTGCTGTGGTTTTTCATCAGGGTCCATGAATATTGTTGGGATGCTGAGATTAATTCCAAGGGGAAAGCGCTTGTGAAACACTCAGTAGCATAGAAATGCTATTAGTGTCTGCAGCCTTTATTGATCAGCTGGCTCCAGACAATCCTTTCCTAATAATCGGTTTACTAAAATGGAACGTATGCCTCTTTTGGAGGTATACAAATGCCCTAAGGGAAAAGAAGCAACATGGTAATAATATGTAAAGCTGGGTAGAGCTTTCATTAAATAAGTTGACATACATATGAGTGAACAACTTGGGAGCCTGTGGTGCAATGGGTCAGTGCGTCTGGCTGGTAACCAAAAGCTTGGTGGTTCAAGACCACCCAGTACCAGTTGTGGACAAAATTCCTGCATTGCAGCAGGTTGGACTAGATGACCCTTGGGTTCCCTCCCAACTCCACAATTCCATGATACTGCTTTAGGATTAATTACCACCCTGTGTTGAACATCAAGGCTGCATCCACATTGCAATTCATTCCATTCTTTTCCTCAGCTGTTAAATTCCACATTCTATTTGAATTTTCACATGATATTATAGGCCATTTCTGGAACTATAAGGGAATACAAGGCAGGTTTAGTGCTCGTTTCCATGTTATTTGCTTCCAGAAATAATCTGTCTGCAAATAAATTGCTCTATTCCACAATAGTCCCAGAAGTGACTCTTACACCATGCGGAAGCTCAGATATAAGGTGGAACTTTTCTGTGAACTGCCCTGACCTGAGACTTCCGGGTGTAGTAAGGTTACCAGATGTCCCCGTTTCCCGGGGACAGTCCCCAGATTTACAAATCAGTCCCCATACAAAATTCAGATTTACAAATCAGTCCCCATACAAAATCCATTGAAGTTGAAAAGTGTCCGTGCAGAAAAAAAATATGGTAACCTTAGTATAGGGTAAAGGTAAAGGGACCCCAGACCATTAGGTCCAGTCGTGACCGATTCTGGGGTTGCGGCGCTCATCTCACATTATTGGCCGAGGGAGCAGGCATACAGCTTCCAGGTCATGTGGCCAGCATGAAAAAGCCGCTTCTAGCGAACCAGAGCAGCACACGGAAACACCGTTTACCTTCCTGCTATACCAGTACCTATTTAACTTCTTGCACTTTGATGTGCTTTCGAACTGCAGGAGCAGGGACCAAGCAACGGGAGCTCACCATAGCAGGGATTCAAACCGCCGACCTTCTGATCAGCAAGCCTTTGGGCTCTGTGGTTTAACCCACAGCGCCACCCACTTCCCTAACCTTAGTATAGAGTGGTATATAAATTCAGTAAACAACAACAACAGCAACTTAAGAGTTGGGGGGAAGTTATGGGAATGGAATGAACGGTTGTGTGAATGCAGCTAAGTTAATTCTCGAAAGAACTTATTGACACAATGGACTCGAGAGAAAGGCAGGGTAACCTGTTTTTAAAATAATCCGGCGATCTGTCCAATCTTTTCCCGAAGAAAATCCCACAAGTTCCTCAGGTAGCTTCTTGCCTCTCAAGAAGAGAACCATCTCCTGCCATTAAACACTACCCAGAATCAGCCCATCTCTCTCCTTTATACAACTTCAGAATATAACATTCCGGTACTATAATGGAGTCCTGGCCATGTGCCTTTAATTGTCCCTGCTGGATGTCATATGCCACAAAATATGGATTTCCGTACTGATCTTTGGACCACTTTACAGTACGCCGTTGATACTATCAAAAACAAAAAAACACAAAAATGAATCTAAATGAATATGTTACAATAAATAAAGGCTCTCGTCGGCTGCTATTAATATTTAAAAGCGGTGTGTGAGGTTTTATTAACTTGCATAAGGACTCTTTTTTAAACTTCATTTGCATAAATTAAATATTCCCTTGCTGTTTTAGATATGTTTCCTTTCTCTGCTTCAGTGGTCTGATTAAAGAGCAGGAGGGGGCTTGGGGGAGGGGCATGGGGAAATAGACGCAGATGAATTGTAATAGACTTTCAAGATATATAGCATCTTGTTAAAAATTCATGCAGGCCAGAATACGAGAAGGTCAGAAAATGTCTTTGAAATCCTGCCAAGGCTCTTTTTGATAATTCATGCAGGTTTTAAAAGGGAAATTCCTCATTAGATAGGACCTAATGCTTATTAATTTATACTCCTAAGGCAGAAGCTGAATATTAAGTGGTTGGCTCTGTTAATGCATTTATTAAATATCAAAGACCATATGTTTTCATCTGGTATCCTTGCTTATTGATTAATGGCTTTAGACCAATATAGGTTGTTGTTGTTGTTTTAAATATATATAAAAAGTGGAAGTTATTTCAAAGGTAAGTCCCCGACCTCAGCTGGCCCTTGCACCGCCCTCCTGTGAAGAAATGAATCACATCTTTGTGGGGAAGGCAAGATACACAGTCAAATCAAAATAAAAAATTCCTTCCAGTAGCACCTTAGAGACCAACTAAGTTTGTCATAGGTATGAGCTTTCGTGTACATGCACAGTGTGCATGCACACGAAAGCTCATACCTATGACAAACTTAGTTGGTCTCTAAGGTGCTACTGGAAGGAATTTTTTATTTAGCCTTATCTCTTGTTTACGAAAGAAGGGAGGAAAAAGAAACAAACTTTTTTTTTATTTGCTCATTTATTTACAATACACTTATACTTAAGTATACAACAACGCCACACTTAAACTCAAAAAATAAAAATCACATCAAGGTATACAAACTGCCATAATCTTCCTGCTCGTCACTTGTTAGCATGGCATTCGCCTTTTAAGCCACTCAACTCTCCTTTATTTACAACATTCATTCCATTTAGCGTAAAATGTAGTTAGGAACGACACCAGCCGATCCTAGCATGCCCAGACTGTGAAATTAATAAGGGAACTTCTGGGTTGCTGAATAACACTCGCATGTGGGCTTCTATCGCATCGAGGGGAGAATACAGAGCAAACCCTGTTGATAAAAGGCACACTGAACGACTTTGCTGCTGAACAAAGACAGATGGACTCTATGAAAGCATCATCACATACAATCTATTTTGATATTTGGTTTGGATAATGAATCCTGATGATCATAAGCTGAACCCTCACTGCAAACACACCAGAATCGTGCTGGGTAAGATTAACAATGCTCCTTGACTGCCTGCCTGCTTAGCTAGCAGCATTAACCACCAGGAGCACGGATGATTTAATGCCCAGATGCCAAGCAATTTGAGATGCAGGAGCACCCTATGGTGAAGCAATTATTGCCTTGGAGGGCCTTATTATCCTCCTCATGCCATGAATTCTGCAGAGGGCAAACCCACTTCCATTGTTGCATTTGCCACATCGGCATCCTGCAAAGAAACTTTTTGATGGGAGAAGTTCCCCATCTGAGCTTTTCACCTTCCCCATCAAGCCAAGCCACCCGCTTATTGGCTAAAGCGGTGAAGGGCAAACTTCAGGATTGTGGGATAAGAACGTAGGACTAGCCTGCTGGGTCAGGCCAATGGCCCATCTAGTCCAGCATCCTGTTCTCACATTGGCCAACCAGATGCCCCAATGGGAAACCCACAAGTAGAACCTGAGCACAAGAGCATTCTCATTCCCTTGCAGGTTCCTGCAACTGGTGTTCAGTAGCACTGTTGCCCTGACCATGGAGGCAGAGCAGACAGCAGAGCATAGACATCAACCATAGAATCATAGACTCATAGAGTCGGAAGAGACCACAAGGGCCATCCAGTCCAACCCCCTGCCAAGCAGGAAACACCATCAAAGCATTCTTGACATATGGCTGTCAAGCCTCTGCTTAAAGACCTCCAAAGAAGGAGACTCCACCACACTTCTTGGCAGCAAATTCCACTGCCGAACAGCTCTTACTGTCAGGAAGTTCTTCCTAATGTTGAGGTGGAATCTTCTTTCTTGTAGTTTGAATCCATTGCTCCGTGTCCGCTTCTCTGGAGCAGCAGAAAACAACCTTTCTCCCTCCTCCATATGACATCCTTTCATATATTTGAACATGGCTATCATATCACCCCTTAACCTTCTCTTCTCCAGGCTAAACATACCCAGCTCCCTAAGCCGTTCTTCATAAGGCATCGTTTCCAGGCCTTTGACCATTTTGGTTGCCCTCTTCTGGACACGATGCCAACCAAATGTCAAACAATGAGTTCAGGCATTTGCCTTTAAATTGTTGTTGTTTAGTCGTTTAGTCGTGTCCGACTCTTCGTGACCCCATGGACCATAGCAGGCCAGGCACTCCTGTCTTGCACTGCCTCCCGCAGTTTGGTCAAACTCATGTTCGTAGCTTCGAGAACACTGTCCAACCATCTCATCCTCTGTCGCCCCCTTCTCCTTGTGCCCTCCATCTTTCCCAACATCAGGGTCTTTTCCAAGGATTCCAAGGTGGCCAAAGTATTGGAGCCTCAGCTTCACGATCTGTCCTTCCAGTGAGCACTCAGGGCTGATTTCCTTCAGAATGGATAGGTTTGATATGATATGATAGCCATGTTCAAATATATAAAAGGATATCATATGGAGGAGGGTGAAAGGTTGTTTTCTGCTGCTCCAGGGAAGCGGAAACGGAGCAATGGATTCAAACTACAAGAAAGAAGATTCCACCTAAACATTAGGAAGAACTTCCTGACAGTAAGAGCTGTTCGGCAGTGGAATTTGCTACCAAGTGGAGGACTTCCGGTCTGCCGCCATCAGCCGCCGGCGGGGTTCGTCTCGGCTCCCGAGACACCCACCGCTACCGAGGAGGGGGGGGGGTCGCGTGGGCACCGCGACCCCCCGGAGAAGCCTCAGATTGTGCGTTCTGAGGGCTGGGATACCCAGCGGGCTCCAGAAAGCCATGGAAACTGCCCGGAGAGTCCCCGTCGGAGCCTCCGAGAGCAGGCTGTACATGGCGGAGCCTTGGGTCCATTGCTACCTCGGTAGCGGAAAGCTCCGAGCCGGAGACAGAGGAGCAGCAGATACCTTCAAATTAAGATTCGGACTGTGAGTAAGACAACTTTATTGGATTTAAAAATAAGAATTTGGACCTGGGAGGGTAATATAAAACGGAGGTCGTTTCCCCCCCCTACCCGGAAGGCTGCGACACAACTAACTTGCCTGCAGCCGATCGAAGAGAAGGGGTGAGGATCCCCCTGAAAAATTGAACTTGTGTACCCCCTTAGAAGGCAGAACTAAGGGGGGGGAAATATATGCTTTAGACTGCATCGATAATCATATTATTGTGACAAAGAACCCCCCCCCCCGGAAACCGGGGGCAGGAACCTAAAGCCGCGACCAGCTGACAAATATAAGGATTTACAAAGAGTAACTGCTGTGACTCTGTGATATTTTTTTTGGATTATATCTAAGTTGACCGATGTAATAAAGAGGAGAACTGGAAAAGTTGGACTAAGAATTTAAATTATAAAGGATAAATATGGTTGGAAATAAACAAAGGAACTAGTCTGGACATTATAGCACCATCTCTGGCGGATCAAGTTATAATTCCCACGGGAACACAGAAGGACAAAGAAGGCTGCCAGCCAAAACAACCCTCTTACAAATGGAGGAGGTCGAACTGCAGTATATTCTAGACTTTATTAAATAAATGACAGAGGAAATACGTCACGGTAAAGGAAATATTCAGACTTTAAAAGAAGACCAGCAACAGATATATCCAATGGAGACTTTAGAATTGCAACAAGAAGAAATCATTGAACAACAGGCAGAAAATAAGGAGCAACGGACTGAGAAATCAATGCAACCTGTGAGAGAGGAAGCATTGATCACCTATGTGATTTTGGACGCTAAGGACCAAGATGGACCCTGGGATCTGGTCTGCTCAGTGAGAGAGGGCGACCAGATCCCAGAAGGAAACAAACAAACTGAGGAGGGAGGAAAGAGTCTGGCCTTTGCCCCCCCAGTGAGAGTGAGGGGACGCAGGCCAGACAGAAGATTGGAAATAGGGGACAGTGGAAATAAATATGAGGGTGGGAGGCTGGTGGAAGAATTAAAACAATGGAAGGGGAAGAAGGAGGAATGGGATGGTTTAGATTGGTTGAGAGTGGGAGTGGGGTAAAGAAGGAATATAAGGTAGAGGAATGGATGGATTAAAATGTTTGAAATTGGATGATATGAAGACGCTGGCCGGGGAAAAAGGGAAACTGCTACCTGGGGAGGGAGGGGGTGGGTTTGGAGGTTTAGTTAAAAGATTGGATAGAATCTGAACTAGGCAAAGGTATATCTTTTTAGGGGGAAATTATAGGCTAAAGGAAATTATTAGAAATAGTTAAGACTAATATAGTTCAAAACCTAATAGAATTTATTGTGTGGGGTATAAAAAAGAAGTTGTGAAGTTGGATATGGAATTGACCCGGGAGGGGAGGGACGGGGAAGTCGGGGACAAGATATTGTTAGAGATACTATTTTTTCTTTCTTTTTTCATTTTTTTTCTGTTTTTTTCTTAATTTTTCTTCTTTTATTTTTCAAGCTTTTGTATTTTTGTGCTGTATTTTTTTACTGTTAAAAACCTCAATAAATATAATTTTAAAAAAAGGAATTTGCTACCAAGTGGTGGAGTCTCCTTCTTTGGAGGTCTTTAAGCAGAGGCTTGACAGGCATATGTCAAGAATGCTTTGATGGTGTTTCCTGCTTGGCAGGGGGTTGGACTGGATGGCCCTTGTGGTCTCTTCCAACTCTATGATTCTATGATCTTCTAGCAGTCCATGGGACTCTCAAGAGTCTCCTCCAGCACCATAATTCAAAAGCATCAATTCTTCGGCGATCAGCCTTCTTTATGGTCCAGCTCTCACTTCCATACATCACCACTGGGAAAACCATAGCTTTAAATTAAAGAAGTGCAAAGTTGGGGAGAAGCCATTGTTCAATGGTTGATTACCTCTCTTGCATGTCCCAGGATCTATACCCAGCACCTCCAGGTAGAAAGGTAGAACTGGCTGGGTTTCCCAAGCCACTCTGGGCGGCTCCCAACAAAATATTAAAGATGCAATAAAACATCCAACATTAAAAACTTCCCTAAACAGGGTTGCCTTCAGATGTCCTCTAAAAGTCAGATAATTGTTTATTTCCTTGACATCTGATGGAAGGGTGTTCCACAGGGCGGGTGCCACAACCGAGAAGGCCCTCTGCCTTGTTCCCTGTAACCTCACTTCTCGCAGAGAGGGAACCGCCAGAAGGCCCTCGGAGCTGGACCTCAGTGTCCAGGCTGAACGATGGGGTGGGGGGTGGGGTGGAGATGCTCCTTCAGGTATACTGGGCCGAGGCCATTTAGGGCTTTAAAGGTTAGCACCAATACTTTGAATTGTGCTTGGAAACGTACTGGGAGCCAATGTAGGTCTTTCAGGACCGGTGCTATGTGGTCTAGCTGCCCCCTTCTGACAGCGCTGACAGTCAATGTAGACAACATGGATCAAAATGTCTGACTCAGTAGACGACTGCTTCCTAATTTTTTGTGGGGTGTTATTGTATTTCAGTTTTGATTGTTGCTACCCCACCCCCGAATGAAGTGTAGGAACCAGTAGGGTGGGAAACAGTTTCAATAAACAAAATAAATAAATAACATGTACCAAAAAAGGTACACAAAAATTGGCTGGGGCCCTAAGCAGGGGAAATGACACCCTCAAACAATCCAATGAGTTAGACCTATTTGCTCAGTTGGCATGAAATGTTGACTAACCATTGATATGGAATTAAGAGACAGAAGATGGAGGGGAAGGAAACGGAATGGAGTGCCCTAGAAAGGAGTGTGGATGGCGGCTTGGAACCATAAACAAGAGGATTCCACACTGCAACATTTTGTCGCAGGTCCCACTTGTTTTTAATAGGAAACCGATTGCCTTTGCAGAATTCAATCAAGTTAGAAATGCATTAAAGAAAGTTGGCACTGAAATCTATCACCCTTTTGCAGAGAAACAAAAGATATAAATGAATGTGGGGTGATTTGAAGCTCATTTTGATTTATAGATCTATCTTATCTGCATTAATTCACTTTTCTTGAGTTTCTTTGCAAACAGCTGTTCCCACTGTCATAATGTGATGGCGTGAGTCAAGGCAGTAGATATTGCAGAGAATGTACAAAACACCCTGTTGCTACGTGGCCCAATATTTTCAAGCTTTTCTTTTCAACCATGCCACCATTTGCAAATAATTCCTCTTTCCTTTTCCTTTTCTTTTTTTTGCCACTGACTTAGCACACTGTAAAAATCAGCCACCTAAGCCAAAATTATATGGCTGCCTTTTTGCATATGAATGCAACTCATAAAAGGACAATCAACAGAAAGAATTCGCAACATTGGCTCCATTGCAGCATGTACTGTAGTTAAGCATGCCAAAGTCCCATTGATCTCAATAGCACTTAAGCTCATTTAATGCTGTGCTGGATCGAGGCCAGAGTTCATAAAATCCTGGAGAAATTTGGTTTTCGTCAGAACCACACACACTGGGTGCAAAACAGTTGGTGAATCTGTTCATGGGTTCTGAACATCAAACGTCTACCTGCCCTTCAAACTAAGGTCCCAGGGCGGGTTACACAACATTAAAAACCAGTTCAAAACCATCTACAATAATAAAAGATAAGGTGAGTCTTTAAAATTTCTTCTTCTTCTATCACTCATAGCCAATTGTCTTCCATAAACACAGTTTTAACAATGAGTCCGTAAGTAACTGTGGAAGCCAATTCTGGATCCACACGTCCTTCCACAGTGGGAACATTGGTTTCTGGGAGGGAGTTGATCACGGTGAGGGTTTGCCAAACCTGCCTTCCTCTTAGCACGTTTCTCCCTCGTGTCCTGAATTCAAGTGTCTTCAAAGCCCATGACACCTTTGGTAAAGGCTGTTCTCCAATTGGAGTGCTCACAGGCAAGTGTTTCCCAATTGTTGGTGTTTATACTAAAAAAAACTAGCAATTTGCCTTGAGACAGTCTTTAAACGTCTTTTGTTGACCACCAGCATTACGCTTTCCATTTTTAAGTTCGGAATAGAGTAGTTGCTTTGGAAGATGATAATCAGGCATCCGCACAACATGACCAGTCCAACGAAGTTGATGTTGAAGAATCATTGCTTCACACTGGTGATCTTTGCTTCTTCCAGTACACTGGTATTAGTTTGTCTGTCTTCCCAAGTGATGTGTAAAAATTTCCGGAGACACCGTTGATGGAATCTTTCGAGGAGTTGGAGATGGCGTTTATAAGTGGTTCATGTTTCACAGGCCTATAGTAAGGTTGGTAGTACGATAGCGTTGTAAACAAGCATTTTGGTTTTCCTACAAATGTCCATGTCCTCTGCACTTCAATCGGGAGAAAGCTGCACTCTCAGAGCTCAGGTGATGCTGAATTTCAGCATCAATGTTGGCCCTTAAAAATAGAGGAATACAGGAAAGACAGAATGCATGCAGAGAAAATACATAAGTGATGGATTATATTTAGAAATTGAAGCCGAAGTGAAAATAGAAGTCGGGTAAATAAAGGAGGGAAGCTTGTGGGGGCGGGTAGGTGTTGGGGGGTGATTGGTATTTGGTGAAACTCTGTATATATATTTTTTTTCTTTTTTTTGTTTTTTTTGTTTGCTTGTTTGTTTGTTTGCTTTTATCGTTATTATTATTATTTATGGATATTACGGATTATTCTTTATGCTCATTGGTTTACAGATTATTTGTTTATTGTTTATGTTGAGTTGTATAAAGATTGATGCTCAATAAAAAAAATAATAATAAAAAAAATATATATATACACCTCAAATGCCAAAGGCCAGGATAAATAGATTTGTCTTCGACATCCTTTGGAAGCAGTATAATGAAGGTACTAGATGCAACTTTGTAGGGAGCGTGTTCCACAGGTTGGGGGGCTGTCACAGAGAATGTCTTTTCCTGACCCATCCCACCCACCCACCAAGCTCCTGGAGGTGAAGGAACTACCAAAGGCAGGCACCCCCAAACTCAGCCCTCCAGATGTTTTGGGACTACAACTCCCATCATCCCTAGCTAACAGGACCAGTGGTCAGGGATGATGGGAACTGTAGTCCCAAAACAGCTGGAGGGCCAAGTTTTGGGGTGCCTGACCAAGAGGGACCCTTCTGCAGATCTCAGCACCTGAGAGGGTCAGTAGGGAAGGAGACGTTCTTTCAGATGTTTGGGGCTTTCAGGTCATTCAGAGGATTGTCCTCTGCAAAGTATGATGCAGGACCACCCTATCTGGCTAGATTTTTCTCCACCCCCCCCCCCCCGGTGATCAGGGTAGAATTATTACTATAATTGCAAAAATTGCTACATTGTGCTGAGAAAGCCAATCATACTTCTTCTTTTTTTAGATACAAAAAGATTGGGAGTGGGAGTGAACCTGGCCATTTTATGGTGACCATTAAAAACTTGCAATCAGAATGTAGATGATTTGTATTGTACTGCAAGATCCCCGACTTTCTTATTACTCCAGTATGAAAATGGAAGGAAATAAATAAAAATACAACAATAAAATGGTGCCTGAAAGCTGATATAATGGCTCCAGAGATGTCATTAATTTTGATCATGTCTATAAATTTAGATTGCATATAGTAGGTAGGCTCTTTATGGGAGGGTATTTAATTACCTGATAGGCTTTAATGGCTTCTTTGCATCAATAATAGAGTCGATAATCTGCATTTTTCAAGCTCCCTAAATATGCATTGACATAATGGATGGAATGAGTTCTGAGCCTTCTTTGGTCTATTGGCCCATTCACTAAAATTCATTTCTGAGGTCATTAAATGTATATTCAACATGATAGAATCTAGTTATTCTATAACAGTTTACTGGTGCATAGTCACTGTTGAGAAAGATGGCAATTTACTGCTTGGAATATGATTTTAAGTGCCTGCTGTTGTGTTCCAGCCATATGACCTGGGGTATCATTTAGGATGGGAGCGGTTGGTTTCAGATCAAATAGCATGATTCCTCAAGACCCAGATTTATGGACAGCTTGCAGACTCTTCACACTCCTCCCGGTGGACAGGGGGCAGTGTCTACCCTGAGTCTACTTTAAGCGTAATTAACATTGGATACTGCCAGTTAAACCTAGACAGCATCTTAAAAAGCAAAGACATCACCTTGCCTACGAAGGTCCGTATAGTAAAAGCTATGGTTTTCCCAGTAGTGATGTATGGAAGTGAGAGCTGGGCCATAAAGAAGGCTGATCGCCGAAGAATTGATGCTTTTGAATTGTGGTGCTGGAGGAGACTCTTGAGAGTCCCATGGACTGCAAGTAGATCAAACCTATCCATTCTTAAGGAAATCAGCCCTGAGTGCTCACTGGAAGGACAGATCGTGAAGCTGAGGCTCCAATACTTTGGCCACCTCATGAGAAGAGAAGAATCCTTGGAAAAGACCCTGATGTTGGGAAAGATGGAGGGCACTAGGAGAAGGGGACGACAGAGGACAAGATGGTTGGACAGTGTTCTCGAAGCTACGGACATGAGTTTGACCAAACTGCGGGAGGCAGTGCAAGACAGGAGTGCCTGGCGTGCTCTGGTCCATGGGGTCACGAAGAGTCGGACACGACTAAACGACTAAACAACAACAACTGCCAGTTATCACCAGTATTGGCATATTTATCAGCTGGCAAAGGTTCCCCAAGCAGCCTGCAAGTATCAGTGAGGTGACAGTCCCTGTTCACAGGTTCCCAGTCTAAGACAATCAGTCTGGACTGGGAGTGAGGAGGAAAAATGCTGGCTCAGGTACTAATTTGTAGGCCGCATTCCCACAATACATTTAAAGTCCTATGATACTACAGCCATGGCTTCCCTCAAAGGCTTCTGGGAGCTGTAGTTTGCTGTGGTGGTTAGGAGGTTCCTATTCCTACCACAGAGTATTATTTTCCTATGAAGAGGGGTTGCCTGTTAAACTATTCTGGGAATTGTAGTTATGCGAGGGGAATAGTGGGGTCTCGGCACTCTTTTTTTTATTATTGTTCTATTTCTATGCCACTTTTTATTCGAATAAATCTCAAAACGGCTTACAAACAAAAGAAAAATAAATAACATAATGGAACATCACAAATACAGCATAAATCAAATAGAATACTTAACAAATAATCAGTAAAACAATCCCGAATAAAACTATCACCATCTATGTAACACTATTAACAAAACAACTAAAAGATAAGCTAAACATCACAGTTAAACCCAAAATCATATTACAATGGTAGCTTGGGTTGCGGATCCGATCTGTTCCGGGGTGCCATTTGCACCCCGAAAAGTCAGCAACCCGAGCGATGCTTTCACGCATGCGCGAAAGTGCGATAGAGCGCTTCTGTGCATGTGCGCACAGCGAAACCCAGAAATAAACCCTTCTGGGTCCGCTACTCGCAACCCAGAAAAACACAACCCGCAGCGGACGCAACCCGAGGTATGACTGTATAGGATTCACAAAGTATGACAGCATTCCTATCTATAAAACAACATTAACAATATTAACAAAATAGCAACAAAACGAAACAAACAAACAAAGCCCTGTTGAATTTGTACATACGCTCTCCCCATTCAAACAACAGCACGAAGAGTTATTTTGGGGAGGCCATGGCTTTTAAAAGTGCTTTAAATGTATGCTGTGAATGTGGTTTTAATTACAGTTCCCGGCATTTCAGACATATTTGTTTCCATTTCTATTGGCAACCAGTCTCTTTTTCATTGAGGTGATGTGGAAGAGCATCGGCGACTTGCGAATTTATACCAGTTCATCATTGTCTGCTGCCCAGGCCGCTACAACTTGGCAAGGGTAAACCCCATCACTTGGGGACACGATTATTTTGACACAAAATCATTTCTCCTTTCATTCCTGCCTGCCTCATCCTCGCACAGTGATCTCTCTTTTTTTCCTGGAGGACAGATTTAATCCATAGCCGTTACATTTCCAATTCTTGTACTGTATTCAGGGCTTCTCTCTCACCTCAAAGCTGTTAGTAAAGCCCTGAATGGCTTCATCATAAAAGTAGTGTGTTACCGTAAGCCAGGGAAAGGATTTCCAAAGAATTGTGCTACCAGCTGATAAAGGATTTGGGAGACTACAAATCTCGCACTATTTATGTAGTACATGACATTAAGAAGATGGGCCGGCATTCCATTCTGGGTATGCACTGCGCAGAACTGATTGAGAAAAGACTGTGGTGCCCAGTGATTATAAACACCTAAAACAAAAGTCTGCAACAAAGCAATGCTTGTGAGTATCAATAGAAATAAATAATTGCAAATGTCTTCTTAATATAGCTGAAAAGAACGTTGCTTCCCTAGTATGGAACAGCTTCAGAGGATACATTAGCAGGTTCAGGAAACATCTTAAATATAGTGCTTTAGTATCTGAAGAAGTGTGCATGCACACGAAAGCTCATACCAAAATATAAACTTAGTTGGTCTTTAAGGTGCTACTGAAGGAATTTTTTTTATAGTGCTTTAGAACATTCAAAGCAATTCTCATTCATTGCTTCCTAAACAATATATATGGGATCCTTTGGGAAGAAGGGGGACATATGCTTAATAATGATATCTGAGCGGTAGCAAGATTATAGGGGGTGCTCCACTGGAGAACTGAAGACACAATGGAGACTGCCATAGCTTTAAGAAATATGATTTACAGTCATACCTCGGTTTAAGTACGCTTCGGTTTGAGTACTTTCAGTTTAAGTACTCCATGGACCCGTCTGGAACAGATTAATCCAGTTTCCATTACTTTCAATAGGAAAGTTCGCTTCAGGTTAAGTACGCTTCAGGTTAAGTACAGACTTCCAGAACAAATTACACGCATACTTCGGGTTAAGTACGCTTCAGGTTGAGTACTCCGTGGACCCGTCTAGAACGGATTAATCCACTTTCCATTACTTTCAATGGGAAAGTTCGCTTCAGGTTAAGTTAGCTTCAGGTTAGGTATGGACTTCTGGAACCAATTGTGTACTTAAACCGAGGTACCATTGTATTCACATATTTACACCTTCTGTCTGCATGGAGGGAGCCGAGATCTTACAACAAGGTCATTTCAAGACGGGATTGTACCCCACAGCAGTACAGCACTGGAGTCAAAGGCATCTCTTCTAACTAGATGCCACAAGATGGATCCTTCCCTTTGTTCTTTTCCTTCTTCTTCCTAGCACACCTTTTCCTGCAACCTCTCACACAGATAATAATAATAATAATAATAATAATAATAATAATAATAATAATAATAATTTATTCCCCGCCCATCTGGCTGGGTTTCCCCAGCCACTCTGGGCGGCTTCCAACAGAAATATTAAAATACACTAATTTCTTAAAGATTAAAAGCTTCCCTAAACAGGGCTGTAATGGGATGCAATCTCAAAAATGACAGAATGATCTCAATACGAATCCAAGGCAGACCTTTTAACATCACAGTAATCCAAGTTTATGCACCAACTACTGGTGCTGAAGAAAGTGAAATTGACCAATTCTATGAAGACCTACAACACCTTCTAGAAATGACACCAAAGAAGGATGTTCTTCTCATTACAGGGGACTGGAATGCTAAAGTAGGGAATCAAGAGATAAAAGGAACAACTGGCAAGTTTGGCCTTGGAGTTCAAAATGAAGCAGGGCAAAGGCTAATAGAGTTCTGTCAAGAGAACAAGCTGGTCATCACAAACACTCTATTCCAACAACACAAGAGACGACTCTACACATGGATATCACCAAATGGACAGCATCGAAATCAGATTGATTATATTCTCTGCAGCCAAAGATGGAGAAGCTCTATACTGTCAGCAAAAACAAGACCTGGAGCTGACTGTAACTCAGATCATCAGCTTCTTATAGCAAAATTCCAGCTTAAACTGAAGAAAGTAGGAAAAAGCACTGGGCCAGTAAGATACAATCTGAATCAAATCCCTTATGAATACACAGTGGAAGTGAGGAACAGGTTTAAGGATTTAGATTTGGTGGACAGAGTGCCTGAAGAACTATGGATGGAGGCTCGTAACATTATACAGGAGGCAGCAATGAAAACCATCCCAAGGAAAAGGAAATGCAAGAAAGCAAAATGGCTGTCCAACGAGGCCTTACAAATAGCGGAGGAGAGGAGGCAAGCAAAATGCAAGGGAGATAGGGAAAGATACAGGAAACTGAATGCAGATTTCCAAAAAACAGCAAGGAGAGACAAGAGGGTCTTCTTAAATGAACAATGCAAAGAAATAGAGGAAAACAATAGAATGGGGAAAACCAGAGATCTGTTCAAGAAAATTGGAGATATGAAAGGAACATTTCGTACAAAGATTACCATAATCAAGGACAAAACTGGTAAGGACCTAACAGAAGCAGAAGACATCAAGAAGAGGTGGCAAGAATACACAGAGGAATTATACCAGAAAGATATGGAGGTCTCGTACACCTCAGGTAGTGTGGTTGCTGACCTTGAGCCAGACATCTTGGAGAGTGAAGTCAAATGGGCCTTAGAAAGCATTGCTAATAACAAGGCCAGTGGAAGTGATGATATTCCAGCTGAACTGTTTAAAATTTTAAAAGATGATGCTGTTAAGGTGCTACACCCAATATGCCAGCAAGTTTGGAAAACTCAGCAATGGCCAGAGGATTGGAGAAGATCAGTCTACATCCCAATTCCAAAGAAGGGCAGTGCCAAAGAATGCTGCAACTACCGCACAATTGCGCTCATTTCACACGCTAGCAAGGTTATGCTTAAAATTCTACAAGGCAGGCTTAGGCAGTATGTGGACCGAGAACTCCCAGAAGTGCAAGCTGGATTTCGAAAGGGCAGAGGAACCAGAGACCAAATAGCAAACATGCGCTGGATTATGGAGAAAGCTAGAGAGTTCCAGAAAAATGTCTACTTCTGCTTCATTGACTATGCAAAAGCCTTTGACTGTGTCGACCACAGCAAACTATGGCAAGTTCTTAAAGAAATGGGAGTGCCTGATCACCTCATCTGTCTCCTGAGAAATCTCTATGTGGGACAAGAAGCTACAGTTAGAACTGGATATGGAACAACTGATTGGTTCAAAATTGGGAAAGGAGTACGACAAGGTTGTATATTGTCTCCCTGCTTATTTAACTTATATGCAGAATTCATCATGCGAAAGGCTGGACTAGATGAATCCCAAGCCGGAATTAAGATTGCTGGAAGAAATATCAACAACCTCAGATATGCAGATGACACAACCTTGATGGCAGAAAGCGAGGAGGAATTAAAGAACCTTTTAATGAGGGTGAAAGAGGAGAGCGCAAAATATGGTCTGAAGCTCAACATCAAAAAAACCAAGATCATGGCCACTGGTCCCATCACCTCCTGGCAAATAGAAGGGGAAGAAATGGAGGCAGTGAGAGATTTTACTTTCTTTGGCTCCTTGATCACTGCAGATGGTGACAGCAGTCACGAAATTAAAAGACGCCTGCTTCTTGGGAGAAAAGCAATGACAAACCTAGACAGCATCTTAAAAAGCAGAGACATCACCTTGCCGACAAAGGCCCGTATAGTTAAAGCTATGGTTTTCCCAGTAGTGATGTATGGAAGTGAGAGTTGGACCATAAAGAAGGCTGATCGCCGAAGAATTGATGCTTTCGAATTATGGTGCTGGAGGAGACTCTTGAGAGTCCCATGGACTGCAAGAAGATCAAACCTATCCATTCTTAAGGAAATCAGCCCTGAGTGCTCCCTGGAAGGACAGATCGTGAAGCTGAGGCTCCAATACTTTGGCCACCTCATGAGAAGAGAAGAATCCTTGGAAAAGACCCTGATGTTGGGAAAGATGGAGGGCACTAGGAGAAGGGGACGACAGAGGACAAGATGGTTGGACAGTGTTCTCGAAGCTACGAACATGAGTTTGACCAAACTGCGGGAGGCAGTGCAAGACAGGAGTGCCTGGCGTGCTATGGTCCATGGGGTCACGAAGAGTCGGACACGACTAAACGACTAAACAACAAACAACAACAAACAGGGCTGCCTTCAGATGTCCTCTAAAAGTCTGGTAGTTGTTTTTCTTTTTGACATCTGGTGGTAGGGCGTTCCACAGGGTGGGTGCCACTACCGAGAAGGCCCTCTGCCTGGTTCCCTGTAACTTGGCTTCTCGCAGCGCGGGAACTGCCAGAAGGCCCTCGGCACTGGACCTCAGTGTCCGGGCAGAGTGATTGAAGTGGAGATGCTTCTTCAGGTATACTGGACCGAGGCCGTTTAGGGCTTTAAAGGTCAGCACCAACACAGAGAGACAATCACCTTGGCAACCTCTATCTGCCCAGCCCAAGGATTCCTCTTAGATGGGCCATCAACCCCTTTTGCCATGTTAACACCTCTGCTTGGCCACGCCGGTTTGCACAAGCCAACCCAGGGATTCCTTGTCTGGCCCAGGTCTGCAACATGTATTTTCATTCATATCCCAAATAATCAAAATCCTAGCATTTGCTAATTCCTAGGGGTTTTTTTTGCCCCCACAAAAAATTACAACAACATACATTACACAGTTACTGTATTATATACATTGTTTGTGTTCTGATTGTTGCAACCTGCCCCAGGACATTAAAGTCACACATATGTGCAGTAAGCCAGTTTCAATATCCCCATATATTTGGCACAGAACTAAGGCTAAGAGCTACTGACTTGTTTAGTCAGAACATTGCTCTTTTTGAGAGCAGACGTAGTTTAAAATAAACCAGGAAATCTTGATGTTTAGCACATCAGCTACCAGCTCCTCTCAGATGTTGTTTGCTACATGCAAGATACTGGTCAAATTATTCTTTTTTGCTATTGCTATTATTATTATTA
This sequence comes from Zootoca vivipara, assembly GCF_963506605.1. Taxonomy (NCBI): domain Eukaryota; kingdom Metazoa; phylum Chordata; class Lepidosauria; order Squamata; family Lacertidae; genus Zootoca; species Zootoca vivipara. Next base: position 12,617,763 of record NC_083280.1, read on the forward strand.
CTACTACTATTGCTATTATTGTCCAACATTGTGTGCAATGGGCTTCTTGATAAGCTGGTATCTGCAGGAGGCCCTCTCCTTTAGAATGCAGTGATCAGTTGGGTATATAAGGAGTGAGACAATTTTTTTCAGGCATGCTGGCTGCTATTGAAAATGTACTGAATGCCTATTATGTTCAGTATCCTGTTAATATACACAGAAGAGTATTTTAGAGGGCAGGCGCATTTCCACTGCAACAGAAGCTCTGTTTTGTCTTGTTGCGGCATTGCCTATCAAAAGAGAACAAACCTCAATGACATTAGGAATGCCATGGCACAATCCGGCATGATTTGGGATTCACAGCTTTCAGGAAGTTATTAACGCACTCTGAGTCTTCAAGGCAATACGATCCATATAGAATTTGCACCAGCAGAATTTCTGCATGTCTTTGCATGTCTCGCAATTTAATTTATATTCAGAATCAGAACACCTTTTAGGGGCAGGGAATTGAGATATTTTCTCACTCAAACATATAATCTCCCCCCCCTTTTTTTTGTTGCTCTTGACAGACTGTCCTATGCTGATGTCTTTTTGTTGGTCCATAAATAAGCGTGACTAAGATAGTAAAAGCATGAGAATTGCTTTGCTGGGTCACAGCAAGTTCCATCTAGTCTGAGCCTGGAAGACTTGTGACCCAGGAAGCTGAACAGGTTGTTGCCCGAGGCCCCAGCACCCTAGGACTACTGCCTGGGAGCCAGTGTCCTAGTAAAATCCACTAATATCGATGCCAGGATTGGGACCTGGATGTTGGGCGGCTGGTTGGGGGAGCCACCACTGGAAACTTTCCCCCAGTGTTCATCAGCACATCAGATACGCCACAGTGTGTTGTGGCAGATTTAAAATGGGGGTTTCTTGACTTGAGAAAGGACTGGCGCAAGACATTTTGCTACCCGAAGCAAAATGTTAACCCTATGTACAATAGCCAACTGGAGCTGCTTCAAAATCTGGAGCGAGCTAACATAACCTCCAGCATTTCTCTGATGAAAACAGGGACATCCTTGATGATGATGATGATGATGATGATGATGATGATGATATTCTTTATACCCCAGCCATCTGGTTGGGCTGCCCCAACCATTGCGTGGACAGGCAGAGTCCCCCAAACCCACAGGCAACCCCCCGAGCAGAATAAATACACGAGACAATGTGCTATGGGATTCAAATTGGCCACAACTTTATTCAAATCCAGATGTAGGGAGATCTTGGCTTCAGGCATTGGGCGTTATCCTTCCCAGTCCCCAGCCGGGGTTCTGGGAGGCTTCAGGGTCATCCACATGTATGGGGGTTGGGGCTGGCTCTGGAAAACATATGTTCAAGCAGAGAGAGCCCGCCCCCTGTTCGCCGCCGCTGGTAGGGGGAAGTGATGACACCTATTGGCATGGTCCAGGCTTCCCCCCAATACCCCGATCTTGTCGGCGCAAAGGGGGTGAGGTCTCTGCCTCACACCCCTCCCTCTAGGAAAATCGCCAAAGAATTCCGCCCAAGGCCTGACACTGCCAAGTTGTGACGTATTGCTATGGGAAAGGCGAAACCTGCCAATGCAGGGAAATTCCTTTCCGACCCTTCAACAGCGGCCTTGACGTATCAGCACCTGAGAACCTGTAGAGAAAAGGTTAACCTGCAAAAGAACATGAAAGAAGGGTGTGGAGGGTGGGAGAAGCTCTGGAACCAACTGGTGCTTGGAGGTAAGATTCAAATGCTATTTTCCAAGCCAGTTTGTCCCTCCCCTTACCTGGCCATCCCCTGGCAACACCTCCCCAGGCAGGATTGGATGCCAGGCTTGGGTAGGCGGAAACCCCTGGCATCCTACCTGGGAAGGTGGTGCCAGACCTGAACTTCCATGGAGCTGCCCTCTGGGATCAGGGGCTGCGCGCGTCCACGCAAAAAAACACCCCCCCCCCATTGATGTGTGGAGCGGTCATTCTGGGCAGCTTCCAACAAATATAAAAACATAATACATTAAACATTTTTTTTAAAAAAACTTTCCTATACAAGGCTGGCTTCAGAGGCTGTATGTATAGTTACTTTTCTCTTTGGATTGGGGGTTGGATAACTCCACACCTTCTGACATTTCTGCAATGAAAATAAGGACATCCTGCTAAGAAAAAGCAGGACATTCTGGGATCAAATCAGAAACTGGGGTGGCTTCTGTAAATCCAAGACTGTCCCTGGAAAACAGGGACAATTGGAGTCCCTCCTGGATTTCTGTTTTAAAGAAAACACAGTTCCCTGGTTTTTTTTGGTTTTTTTGTACATTATGGAGAACTATGGTTCGTTTAACAGTGGAAATGATTGGTTCTTGTAAGGGGGAGGGATTATAGAGAACCCTCCCCCATCATCAGAAGCAGCCCGTCTCCAAGCAGTCATGAGAGCGAGGGGTCTGAAGGGGTGAGTCAGGAAACGGAGAGGGAGTGCCAGGGCTCTGGCAACATCAAAGAGCCCCTGCTCCATAGGCAGGAAGAGAGGGAGGCGGAAAGAGTGGACAGGAATAGGTCAGACAAAAGACCCGTCCCCTCAACGCTGGAATTGAGAAGGAGGAGGAAAGGGAGGCGCTTCTCAGTTCCGAGGCTTTTATGCTGGTCCCGAACACGGAAGGGAGTAGTGCAGGAATCTGACTCGAGCGGGTAGACATGAAATGAGCAATCCGTTACTCTGTAAATAATGTGCACCAAATAAAACTGTCTGAAAGACAAGCATGTGTACAGCCGTTACTCAAGAGTAGTCACAACAAACCCTGACAGTTCTGAACTCTTATTCATTGTTACAAAAAAGAAGAAGGAAGGGGGGAACACATGAGGTTCATTTACACATCAGGAAACTGTGCTTTCCTGCTTTGTCTGAGCTGAGCCAATCTCTGTGGCAGAATAAGAAAACCAACCACGTTACAATGGTAAAGTAGTACAAGGCAAGAAGTCCAGTCTGGAAAGGGAGTTATTTCTGTACAGTCATTCCCCCCCCACACACACACTGCATGTAGATCTAATGGGGATGCAGGTTCACCTCCAATGTGAACCCAGATAAGAAGTGTGCACAGAGTTCAGAGAGGACAAGTGAGGAAGGCAATAAGGCTGCCTCTCAAGGGAACCGAGTGTTAAATAGGAAGAGGCATGTGTACATCTATCCAGTTCTAATTCGTAATAATGCCCTACAAGTCAGCACAGCTTATTAAACCAAATCAAGTGTGCACAACTAACATCAAATCAATTACAGAGCCTTAATGTGTGAAATAACTGGGGGAGCCAAGCTGTTTCAACTTGTACACAGTGTTCATCACAGGTAATAATAACCTCTTAGCCTCAAGATCCAAAATTAAATAATCTGGCAAAGTTCGAGGAAGGAGTTTTAATAGAAAACACATTTTAAAAGGCTTCCCAAGGGTTCTTGTGGCCCATTGAAATGCAAGTTGGGTTACTGAGAAACACATTGTACTCGCTTCTAAATAACCCTGTTGGGCATATTGCTCTCCAGAGGCTTGGTCCCGGCGTCCTTATTTATGTAAATAAGCCCAGGGATTTCAATAGGATCATTTACATAAATAAAAACTTAACATACGTGGGGAAATTGTACTTCAATGAATGAGAGGCCTACTGAAAAAGGAGGAAATGAAGCTCTGTCAAATTTCTCCACCCAGACAGGTTTTCCCACCATTGCTTTTTGACAAGAAATGGCTGGTTGATTCAACATTTCAGAATGAGGGCCACATTCTTCTGTTGATTCCAGGGGCCAGTGGTGATCAGGGACAGAGGCAAGAGTTGGAGGAGCAATTAATTTGAAATTTACTATTGTGCCAGAGGCTGGCTCACACTCTGACCTCCATCCTGGCAAGCAAGAGGCATTATCAGAGTCCAAGAGCATGCTTCCTAACCCTAAACCTTAACCCTAATCTACTCTAACCCAGCCCTAAACCTAGGTTTCAGTTAGTGTGATAGTGGATTGGCGTAGGGGTAAGGGAAGGGGTAGTGGTTAGGGTTAGAGTTGGGATAGGGTCAGGGTTGCAATGTGGTAGGATTATAGCTACAGTTATGATTAGGGTTGCATTATGGTAGGGTTAGGGTGAGGAGGAAGAGGAAGAGGAGGAGGAGGAGGAGGAGGAGAGTAGTTTGGATTTAATATCCCACTTTATCACTACCTGAGGGAATCTCAAAGTGGCTAACATTCTCATTTCCCTTCCTCCCCCACAACAAACACGCTGTGAGGTGAGTGAGGCTGAGAGACTTCAAAGAAGTGTGACTAGCCCAAGGTCACCCAGCAGCTGCATGTGGAGCAGCGGAGACGCGAACCCGGTTCACCAGATTACGAGTGGGGGATATATCAATAGTGGCTGTTGAGGTGGTGTAGGTGAGGCAAAGTTGCTCTCCTAGCTTCCCAACACTGTGATCGCCAGCACTTATTTAGAAGAAGAGGGGAGTGGAGAGGGGCATGGCACTGAGAACCGTCTTCTCGTGCTGTGTACAAGGCACTGAAATAAGATGATCTACGCAGAGGCCTGGGAGACCATAGGTTTAATTCATGCAAGTGATCTCCGTTTGTGAGTTGGAGAGATACCATGTAATCAGGCCTCAATTAAGGGCCTATGCACAGTGTCCAGCTCCTGCAACACCTTCTGTGCACCATGGGGCAAGAGAAGATGGGTGTAACCTCAATCAGATGAGTGTACTTACTAAATCCAAGGGCATTTACATTGATTAAAGCCAGTTTGTGAGAAGGAAGTGATAAAGGGGAGAGAACTGCAGACTTAGTTCTTGGACTTTTTAACTTGGGTTGACTATTTAAGACACTGTCAATGCCTTTAAAAGAAATCCAGTAGAAATTGGAGTTCTTGGTGAAGTCCAGAAATAAACAGTAAATTGCAAGAACTCGGGCCAGGAGGAAGATGAATTTCAAGTAAGTCTTCAAAAGGTTTTATTTATGTAATGATAAGATGAATTCAAATAGGAATTTAAAAGAAATCCAGTCTCAGGCAATTGAATAAAAATATAAATTGCTTCCTCTTTGTCCTTCCTGGGTTTTTTTTTATAGAATATTTGTGAAATGAGTATGAATCAGCAATAAAAAAATTGCTGCCAGGATAAAGCTCTATCTAGGGAGAAAGCAAACAGGGTGAAGCAATTGGGGCTCCACTGATCAATTTGCCGAGGCCATATTCACAACAGCTGCTTAAGCAAAACACATAGACGCAAAGGACTACAAGCTAATAATTAGTACTAATAATTCTAAATCATTGCTTTCCTTTGTGTTTTATGTATTACAGTTAAAGCATGTGTATCTACTTTTCTGTCAGAAATAAACACCCAAAGTAGTTCATAAAAATAACAGACACGACAAGAAGGCATTTGGAAAAGCCAGACACAATAACAGTGATACACACACAATTACGATGACAGAGAGAAATAATTACAATTAGGACTGGATGGCAAATAGACACATTTTGAGACAGACAGACACTCAACCCAGCAGATCTTGTGACAGGATTGCTCCCCAAATCAATGTGCATTAAATGATGCAAATATGTGCACATTATATATTTGCTTTGTTTGAACATGGTAGTCAGTATGTGAGACTGTGAAATTCACAGCCCAATACGCAGCCAACCTGCCCCCAGATGAACCCCACCCCACAATGAACCCACCCTCACACACCCTGACCCACAATGGACATCCTCCCCCACCCAACCTTGTTTTCAGGAGGTTCTCTAGGGTAAAACCGGACTGCTCAATAGAAACAAGAAACGGAGCGCAGCAGTTTAATGATCTAAAGGAGAGAGGCTGTTCTGAGATTGAGAGAGGATACAGCAATTATCTGGAAGTCAAAAAGAGGTAATCAAAAATATTGCACAGCAGGTCATCACTAAGCAACAACAATTTTTTAAAAAAAATTCCACTTCAGATATTTAAGGGGAAATAGAGTAGCAGAAGACACTGGATCCCAGCAGGGTTTAAAAGAAAACCCAATAACAAAGCTGGATAATATTGCTGAAAAATTAAATGAAACTCCATCAAGGATCATAGGTGGCTTTTGACGGAAGAGGGTAACCCTGTTGAGAAGCAGCAATAAAACTCAAATTGAGAATCCTTAAATATGCACTGTGGCTTAAAAAGAGAGAAAGAAGACAGTGCTAGATCTCCACTGCATTTGTATGATGACTTTGTACGAAGACAGAGAGAAGATATAGTAGCCATATTTTTTGAAATATCTAAAGGGCTTTCCCTTGCTTTTTCCTGCTCCTGAGGATAGGACTCAAACCAATGGCTTTCAAGTTACAAGAAAGGAGATTCTGACCAAACATCAGGAAGAACTTTTTGAACGTAAGAGCTGTTCAACAGTGGAACAGATTCCCTCGGGGGGTTGTGGACTCCCCTGCATTGGAGGTTTTAAAACAACAATTGGGTGGCCATCTGTCATGGATGCTTTAGTTGAGATTCATGCATTGCAGGGGCTTCCGGGTTCAGCGCCATCGTCGATCGGCGGGGCTTCGTCTCGTCTCCGAGACGGCCCGTCTCTGCTAGGAGTGGGGAGGGCAGCGAGAGCGACGCTGCGCCCCTTAGAACCTCGGGAAGGGCGTCCCGAGGGCAATTTGCTCGGCACAGACCCAATCCGGACTCCCCAACTCTTCGGTTAGCTCTAATAAGAGCTCCGGAGCGAGGAGGGTAGAAGTCGCGGGGGCCATTTTGAGCGGCAACGTTATTCTAGCAGGGAGAAGCTTCAAGCCGAAGGCGGAGAGCGCTGGATTCTTCCGAAAATAAAACGATTGGAAAAGACTGTAAGTAACCTCATGATTTGGATTATTATAAAACAATTTGGATCTGGGAGAGAGGGGAGAAAAGAGGAAGCCACCCCCCCCCACGGCAACAAAAGAGACAGTAAATAGAAACCCGAAGCCATAAACAGAAGATTTACAATTCAAAGGATCCCTCAAAGGCATCAAAGAGAATCTCCCCTTTGATGCAGGGTGAAAAGGGGAGAGAGACTGCGGTTTATGACTGCCCTGCAATAAAGGTACAGCTTAAGAAAAAACCTTTCCACTCGGGAGCCGGCAGCCCAGACAACCCAGTGAGTTGTCAGGATTTATAAGTCAAATTTTACTTCACTTTGTATTTCTGGACTTTGTGGAATTTCTTTTTTGGCTTAAGTGTTTGTGAAATGTGAGTTCGAACTTTATTGTCAATAAGACTTGAAGAATGCAGCCAGCTTGTTAAAATGGAGTCGAAAAATAAACTGTGATCATATTCCACCCCACGTGACAAGTTTTGACCTTGGCAGGACTGAAATATGTCAACAAAAAAGTGTTCCCCTGAGTTCCAGCGGTCTGTTTTGACCTTAATGTGGGAAACAAGAATAGAGCTATGTCAAGAGGAGACACGACGGCAAGAGTTACAGGAAAAATTCCAGGAGGTGATGGCGGAATATGATTTTTTAGGAGATGAAGCTTTTGACACTGAAAAAGATGAATGTGAGAATGACAATGATGGGGAAGGAAAAGAAGAAGATGAGGATTGTGATGATTCAACACAAAATGAAGCACACCACGAAAAAAATGATGACTCTACTCTACAAAAAGTTGGATGGAGTGCCCTGCTTTTGAGGGGGGCACGATTGGTATCATTGGAACTCCAGAACGCCCACAGGGAAGAAGGAAAAAATATGCAGAGAAGAGAAGAAATTCAGGGGTCCTGTATGGTGGCCTGGATGACAAAAGACTGTAAACAGGGGGTGGGGTGAAGGGAAAGTGATGTTGTGATTAAGGATGGATTAACAGGTTTATAACTGGTCTGCTGATTTTGGAATTTGCTGGATTGGGGGGGGAAGCCGGCAATCGGGGATGTAAGGTTAAATTGAGAATAGTTATAGTTTTAAAAGTGAATGGATTTTGGAAAATGTGAAAATATGGAGGCTTATAGAGGGAGAAAAAACAAAAAATTAGGCACGGGAAGAGAAAATGGGAGTTTGATTTCTCAGTGATTTGAATATTAGATGAAAATGTTAACAATTGATTTATAAGTTGTATAAGATGCAAAGGTGTATTTTTATAAAGTAAGAAACTGTTGCAGATGATAAAAAAGGGATGAAAACCGGGGAAGGGGGGGGGAGGGGAAGCCCACAAAATATGGTTTTACAACTATGAATGCAAGAAAATTTTTTTGTTTTGTATTGTTTTTTCTTTTTTCTTTTTTCGCCCTTTCTTTTTTCCCCCCCCTTTTTTCCTATTTCTATTTTTCTCTTTTTTTTTTTTTTGGTATGACAATAGATGGTTGGATGGATGTCCTCCTGCGTACTGCCCTGGTTTGCTGGAGCTCCCTGGTGGCAGGGGGGGGGCTTTGGGGTCAGGGGAGGGGGGGGGAGGACAGAAACCCAAGCATAAAATGGACCATCTCTGACTGTTCACATACATGGGATACTTCTGTGGCAGGGGAGGACCCATGTGGGTGGGTAGGAAGGAGGTGGAAAAGGGGTTTAAGTATGTACCTTTTTTTTTTTGCTTTTTTGTATTTTGTAAAATTAATAAAAAGTATGTTCAAAAAAAAAAAAAAAAGAGATTCATGCATTGCAGGGGGTTAGACTAGATGGCCCTCAGAGTCCCTTCCAACTTTACAATTCCATGATTCTATGATCAAAGAAAAAGACCCCAGTCCAAAGTGCTTATAGTCTGAATGAAAACTGAAAGGGGTGGTAGAAAGGGAAGAAAAGAAAGCGGTTATCTGCCAAGACAATGAGATGATAGATAGATGATAGATAGATGATAGATAGATGATAGATAGATAGATAGATAGATAGATAGATGATAGATATAGATAGATGATAGATAGATAGATGTTTATTCTTTATTTATTCAAACCATGACTAGAACAAGAGTGTTGGAGGTATTAACAGCCTCTGAAGATTGTGGTGATTGGGCTGAAGTATTCAGAGGTAGATTCAGGTAGGTAGCCGTGTTGGTCTGACACAGTCAAAATATATTAAAAAATTAAAAAAATTGTCCAGTAGCACCTTAGAGACCAACTAAGCTTGTTCTTGGTATAAGCTTTTGTGTGCATGCACACTTGTTCAGATACCACAGAAGTAGGAGTTCTTTCTTGGGGCACTGGCCCCAAGGTGTTTAAGGTCTTGTAAGCCAATGTAAGCCACAGCCTTAAACTTGGCTTGGTAGCTAATGGACATCTTCCATTGGGTAAAGTGAAGCATTGTGGACTTTAAGGTAATATGGAGAAAAGTTGATGGAGAGACCTTGTTGAAATAATCAGTTTTGAAGAGTCCTTTGTAAAAATAGAAGAAATGGCACCAGAATATGTTTGGATATTAAGAGCTGCCTTGGTGGGTCTGAATATCCTCTCTGCTAAGAAAAACAACTCTTCCCTTAGTTGCCATCTAGCAGCAGCACAGATGGGATTCCATGGCTTGTACATCTGCTCTGCTGGGACACCAGCAACTTTTACTTCCTCCAGGCCTTCAAATAGGGTTTCTGGAATGATCCCCAACATTTCAGGATGGTGTAACATTGGTATACAGGAACTGGAGGCTAGCAAGGCATGGTTAATGTTTTCTCTTTCCTGGTACATGTTTTGCAATGTCAATGGAGAGGTCATAGAAATCAAACCACCAACCTTCTGGTTAACAGCCAGAGATGCACTGACCCACTGCATCACCTGAGGGACCTTCATCTTATCACATCCAACAATTAAACAAATGTCAGGGAACATCCATGGGTTTGATGTGAGCAGATAAATTTCTTGTTCTGGCCATGTGTGCAAGCAAGATTTAGATGGCCCCTGAAGCCTGTATTCTGTAAAATTGGTGGAATCTTGGCTCAGAAGATGGAAGGGGCCTTCATATGCAGAAAACTACACAGAGGTCTGCAGGAATGCTACAGAAATGTGGTGAAACTGGAGTTCTTCTTCCTTGTTCTGGTGGGAGGGACCCATGTTGGCACCAGAAACTATGCTCTGGGTCCAAAATCTTCAGGAATTTGGGCTCGGTCCAAGATCATTTAAAGGTGTCATGCACATTAAGTGTGTGCGCACAGTTAACACATTAACTGAGGAGTCCTTCATTTTCAAGTATTGGCACATATCAGGGAGGGAGAACGGACTGGAAATATTTTGTTGGTAAATGGACTTGACAGCCAACTGTCCTCTCCTTCCTCTATAGTCTTTCCAAGAATTAGCCTACTTAAGGAACAAAAAATACTGCAAATTTGTCCCTATAGTTACTGTGGTTAGGACGAAACCCATCTAAATGAATATTTGATAAATGCATAAATGAATATCAATGGAGAGAATAAATGAATAGTAAATAAGCCTAAATGCTAAGTGGCAAAAAATTTAAATGAATAATTCTCTTAAATGAATAAATTCACCATGCTTCAGTTTGTTAGTACTCCACACAGATTAAACCCTTTTCAGATGGAGGCCTGGAAAGGTGAATGGCAAAGGAGTGATGTTGTGCTGGAGCAATGTATATGCTAGCAGTTTACCAGTGTGAAGAAAAGCAAACAGCAAGAGGATCTTGTTGCCGCAACCTTACAGTGCGCAAACAGTGTTATCAGTGTTGCTATTAAGTTTGGAAAACACTTGTTTTTTGATACTATGCCCATGTTCCAATAACCAGACCATGCACATTGTTTCGTCATTGTTCATTGTGCCTCAGCAACGTACCTGATATTTGGGTGGTGGGGCTGAATATAGCAAGGACCCCCCAGGGCAAGAAGTGCAGCACTTTATGGCTGCTGCCTAGTTGGCAATGACCCATGGCAAGGCCTTCTCAGTGGTAGTTCCCTGTCTGTGGATGATTGCCCTCCCTGGCGAGGTGTGTCTGTCTTCATCATTATACTTTTTTTATGAGGAATGTAAGCAGATTCTCTTCCTGTGTTGTTTCTAAATGTTTTTAAATATGTATTTATGTTGTTATTAATTGCATTGTTTTAACTTGTTTCTGTTTGCCTCCCTGGACTCATTTGGTAGGGGCAGCTGGGATATAAATTTAAACAACAACAATGCTCTGCTCATATAGACAAATTATTCCAGAAGCTCTGGGTCTCCGGATGTTGCTGGACTACAACTCCCATCATCCCTGACCCTTGGTCATGATGGATTGAACTGATAGGAGATGGAATCCAACAACATCTGGAGAGCCACAGGTTCTTCACCCCTGCATAGAATCATAAAATTGTAGCATTGGAAGGGACTAGGGTTGCCACCTTTGTTCTGGCAAAATACAGGACACGGTGGGGCGGGTGAATTTTCTTTCTTCAACTGGTGCTGATATTATTTCAAAGCAATCCATTACCATCTATTACACTGCAGCCTAACATGATGGCCCCACTGGAATTTGTCACACAGAGAGACATGTGCATGAATTTGTAAATCTGTTTGTGCTTGGCTACCCAGAGCTTAAATACATGAACTTTCACACACATGCATTTGGAAGGGATCCCTAATTTGGGAGACAGAGAGAGAGAGAGAGAGAGGGAGAGGGAGAGAGAGGGAGAGGGAGAGGGAATAAGAAAGAGCAGTGCAGAAATACAGGACAAACTGTGACCTGTATTGAATGAATACAGGACGTAGCATTTTACATAGAAATAAGGGACAACAGGTGACAACCCTAGAAGGGAGCCCGCGTGCCCAAAATCACTCAGTGGTAGATCATTTGCTTTGCATGCAGATGATCCCAAGCTCAGTCTGTAGCATTGCCAGGTATCCTCTAATTTACCCTTCATGAACTGGAGGGTGAATGTCTATAGTGGGGAGCTGGAAACTTGGGGAGGCTCCCTGCATAATTTTGAAACCTGCCTCTTTCAGGATTCTAAAGAACCTTCCCCAATATGGAGGGCAATGGGGACAGCAATGGAAGGGGCAGGCAGAGCTAGCTTGCCCAATGGCTACTAGATATGATGACTACGTTCTCCCTTCCTCATAGGAGACAGTATGCTCCTGAATGCTGGTTGCTGGGAATCAAGAGTTGGGAAAGTCCTATTGTACTTATCCTTGTGGACTTTCTAGAGACATCTCACCGGCTCCTATGGCATACCACCTGCCAATTAAACATTCTGCCAATTAAAATTGGGACATGCATCTTTTGTTGCTGGGTTCCCATGCGAGCCAGCCCCCTCCATGGGCTCTGGTTAGGAGGGCTGCCTTCTTTCGCATGAAAAATGTGCATATTTCAGTGCCAAGCTCTTGCAGGACCCAGCTGACTCATGCGAGAGCGCAGCACTGAAAACAGGACATTCATTCCAGGATCCAATCAGAAACCAGGATGGCTTCTGTAATTCCAGGATGTTCTGGACAAATCAGGGTGGTTGATGGGTACAGAGACGCCAGCTTCTCCAGTCAATTGGAGGGCTGCAATGTGACATCAAAGAACCATAAAGAAAGCTGATCGCCGAAGAATTGATGCTTTTGAATTATGGTGCTGGAGGAGACTCTTGAGAGTCCCATGGACTGCAAGAAGATCAAACCTATCCATTCTTAAGGAAATCAGCCCTGAGTGCTCCCTGGAAGGACAGATCGTGAAGCTGAGGCTCCAATACTTTGGCCACCTCATGAGAAGAGAAGAATCCTTGGAAAAGACCCTGATGTTGGGAAAGATGGAGGGCACTAGGAGAAGGGGACGACAGAGGACGAGATGGTTGGACAGTGTTCTCGAAGCTACGAACATGAGTTTGACCAAACTGCGGGAGGCAGTGCAAGACAGGAGTGCCTGGCCTGCTATGGTCCATGGGGTCACGAAGAGTCGGACATGACTAAACAACTAAACAACAACAAATGTGACATCACACGATGTCCTTTGAACATCGAGGGGCCCAGGTCCCCTCAAAAATATATATTGGGGGGCTGAACTACCTTGGCCCCTAAGAGTCAGCACCTATGGATCGGTATGCTACAGAACAATATGCTGGTCTAGATTGGTCTTTGGCTTGATCCAGCAGAGTTCTTATTATGTTATCATCCATGTTTGCCTTCACTCACAAAGTGCTGCAAACAGAGCTTGGTTTGGAACAGATTCTATGCTAAAGTTAATACAAAAATACAGATGGGCAAGATTTCAAAATATTACAGCCACCTTTCCACCAATAAACAAGGGATCAGGCTGTGGGGTTGCGTGCATCCACACATTTTTTACAACTACTATCCTATAATCCAAAGCCACATTCTTCAATGCATTTGCATAATCCAAATAGTACAGACGGATCACAAGCAAATGTATTTTAAGTCTCTCTTCCATTGAAGGCCAATTAGAATATGCATCCCCCCCCTTTAAGTACTGTAGCTGCTGTTGTTGCTTGCTATCCTTGATGGGTGTCTCAAAAACAGCTCCGAGTAAATGTGGGCAAACAGCAAAACACCATTTCAAAGCTGAGTGGTTTCTTAAGAAAAGCTTGCCAGGGAAAGTAGAGAGTCAAAAGCAGATTATTGTTCTGCCTTTTGTGTTAACACTGATAATCAACACTGGGCATTTCGAGAGAGGGAATCGTACAGGAAACTCTTAAGCAGGTTGCACATAAGTATATCAGGGCAGCGACGTTCTGTTTTCATAAATATGTAGAAAAATCCAGGATGCTTCAGCAAGACAAAACTTAAGGGACCAGTTCATGAAAAAATTATATGCCCCATTTACTCTTGCCTCTCATGTAGTTTAGATTTTTATTAACTCACTTATCTTTTATATGCAGGAGGTCATCTTTCTAATATGCACCCCAGAAGGGCTCACATCCTAGAATGAGGGGAGGAGGAGGGTCACGTGAGCCCATTTGCATTGCCAGCGTCGGAAAGAAACTAGCAAATGCAATGTACATTAGAAGATAAATGAGCCACGCACTTTCTGCTGAAGGTCCTTGAGTCTGAAGAAGTAGACAAAACTTTGAGCGGAGGAGGCGGGGAGTCTTAGGTTTTTGATGGTTTTCATTTCAAGGCTCAATTGCAGCCCTAGGCCGAAGCCATAGTGAAGTAGTGTGTGTGCATGGCATTGCCTCTTGTTTCAGTTCCCTTCCATTTATTTCTCTCTCTCTCCATCTCCACCACATAACGGGTGCACATCTGCAAACTGAATGAAAAAACAAAACAAAACAAAAGAACCCTGCAATCTTGATGGGAACAGTATCAGAGGTATGCAATGAAATGTTGGATTCCTTCAAAGGAATCTCTGACGAAAAGGTGGAAGAACTCAGCCAAGTTTGGGTTGGAGAATTGGAGGCTGAGCTGTGGGACATGAATCTTCAAGTGCCAGAAGGCCTGTCACACAGAAGAGGTCAAAGACCTGTTCTCTGCTAGATGAGAGAGAACCAGCTTAAGTTATAGGAGGATAGATTTCAGCTGAACATTAGGAGCAATCTTTTGATAGGAAGAGAAGTATGACAATGGATGCGAATACCTAGAGGGCTCTCCCTGACTGGAGGTCTTCAAGCAGAGAGGCTGGACAGGTGCGCATTGGCCTTCAACTGTTGAGCTAGGAGTCCACTAGCATGTTGTGGCCTGATCTGAGGTGGATTGCAACAGCAGCACTATTACCATGCGAAGATATGATATAAAATCAAGGAACGAGTCCTCAGGTCTTGGAACACATCGTGGAAATTTAAAATGCAGCAATCAATAAACACAGAAATTAAAAGATAGTTAAGTATTACATTCAGTATCCCATATTGCCATGTACATGACAAATCATGTCCTCCGGTGAGATCACCAAGACAAACCTCACTGCTGTTGTGGGTGGGAGTGATTGGATAGCCACAACAACCCGATTGGTGGTCCTTCGGTGGCTGGGGTAAGTCTGGCCAATGGGATTGTTTCATGCCTTAACCGAGGGACATATATGTACCGCTGCACGTTGTGTTGAGCTTCCTCTTTTCACCTCATGCATCAGATCACCTCCCACCCTCCCTATATTTAGGGTTCATTATGACCTTGCTATGCCATTGTGGGTCATCTGTTCTTGGGACAAGGGCCCAGTGGGAATTTTCCCATTTGGCTGATTGGCTGGTGCCACTTGGGTTTCATCTGCCGCGTAGCAAATCATCACAACTTTGTAAGGTTTGGCAGTTAGGCATTGGTTCAATGTGGAGGGGATGGGAGTTTGTCACACCTGCCCCTCCAATGTGCGAAAAGGTATTCCATTAAAGGAATCTAGGGGCCCACCTTCTTTTGTCCGATGCCCCTCCAGGGGTTAGGGCAGGCATCCCCAAACTTCGGCCTTCCAGATGTTTAGGACTACAATTCCCATCTTCCCCAGCCACTGGTCCTGTTAGCTGGGGATCATGGGAGTTGTAGGCCAAAACATCTGGAGGGCTGCAGTTTCGGGATGCCTGGGTTAGGGCCACGCCAGTGCCCCTGGGAGTATTTGGGGTGATTTTGAGTCTGAACCTGGTCCAATGCTCCCCGAGGATGTTTTCCCTTACTGCCGGAGTCCAGGCGTCAGTGCTGCCCTGCTAAGGCCAGGTGCAGCTAGTTGGGAACCAAGGCCTAAGCAAACCACTCACAATCTGTAATCAAGAAAGTTGTGGCCAAAGTTACGCCAATAACCTTAAACTAAATTCTGTGTCAATTGTGTCTTTATTCATTGGGGGAGGTCTTGGGATCTTAACACGCAACTGCAGAAACATACACTGCCTATTCAGAGTGCCTGGCAGAAGAGAAGTGTCTTCAGTTGGTGTCAAAAGATAGGCAAAATTGGTGCCAGCCATGTAAGCCTGAAAGCGGTACACAACTGGGGTGTATTACTACCAGGTTGAAGATCTAATTATCTCAGTCAACACTGGTAACACCAGAAGAGCTTCTCAAGGTCTGCAGGTCTTTAAGAACCAGTGTTCCTTAAAGTGCCTCGCAAATTTGCCAGAGGGCTCTGGACTCTCTCCTTTTAAAAGGGTGCTGGGCAGCCCTTTCATGTTTCACCCTTTCATGGGGACCCTTTGCCTAAACAGTCTGAAATTTGGCAGTTCTTGTGAACTGGAGAAATGTTTGAATCCCTGCAAAATTTCCCGGTGCTTGGGTGGAAAATGCCAACACAGAGAGCAAAGGGGGGGGGGAGTTTCTGTTGAAATCAATGGACAAAAATAAAGGCGGAAATAAAATTGAAATCAATGAAGATAAAATGAAATGAATGTGGCTTTAAAAATGAAAATGAAATGTGAAACCGCCCGCCCACTATTGCATGCCTTTACTTAATCCACCCTTAGCAGTGGAGGTCTAACAACATCCTTGGTTAAATTATTTCCTTCAAAGGAAAGAGTTTCAAACACTGGGCATCCTTCCAAGAAATTGGGCATGAGATCATAAACTAGTTCTTCTTCTCCCACCTTTCCAAACCTTATAATATACCCGTGCTAGGTTCCTTTTATCTCTGTTCTATATATAAATATGAGCATCAGCATTTTGGGTGGGTGGGTGGGGGGAGAGGAAATCCACGAAAAAGTTAGCACTTTGATCTTTAATGCCCTTAAATAAAGCTGCTCTTCCACAGGAAACGGGGGAAGGGGAATTCAAATTCACGGCTGACTGTTTATTCTGCAAATGAAAGACGGAGATAAGAAATTCCAAAAGGAAAACAGAAAATAAAACTGTTTGCCATGTAAATTAGCTTCATTAATATAGAAGATATTTCTCCAACCCAGCCCTCGGATCTCTAGTAGCTGCCTTTTTCTGCAGAGAAGTGCTGGGCTTTCATTCACAAACAGTATTTTTATTACAGCTGTGGCAGCCATCATAATTGTTTATATATGTAAATGCACAATAAAGGGAGCAGAGATAAAGAATGTAAGATTTAATCCATTTTAATCTTGTTAAGGTGCAGGGTGCAGAATATATAATTTTAATAGTCAAGTTACCCTCATCTACCTGGAAAGGCAGTTTGATGTTTTTAGTGCTTAATGTCTCCAGTTTTTAGTGCTAATTAAACGGTCTTAACCTGCTAGTGTTTTATATGTATTATCTTAAATCACAATTTGGGATGGAAATGGAGTGTTCTTACTAGATAGTAAAAGTTCCAAATGGCTAGAAACCGAATGTAAATCATTGTTCTGAATGGAAACGAAGGGCTGTTCCTCGGTTCTCTGTTGCTATTTGGGCACAGCTACCCTAGTAGGAAATGCACTTCCAAATTAGCAAGTGCGAAACTCCACAGGGTTGGTGTTAGCAGTCCGACCGAGGCAAGGGATGAGTTGCCGCACCCATCATTCCATGTACTGGAGCTTGACTTGTTCTATGTGCAAATTAGATGGAAAATAAAAATCTAAGGGGAGATGTTCAAAGGAACAAGAACAAGAGGAATGAAGCTCCCCCTTGAATTTCTCCAGGTGCCTGTTGTAATGACTCTCTTAAACAATGGCTTCCGCATTGTACCGCCAATCAAGTTCAAATGGTTCTTTGGGGTATTCACAATCAACCTGCACATCTCTTTTACAGGAAGCGTTGTCATGGATCTCCACAGGTTCGGGATTTTGAATCGAGCTTGGAGGCTAATAAAATTAAGAACATTTTGTGCAGTGGCAATTGGGGAAGGTGTGCTTGCAGTTCCAGACAGGGCGGCCTGCCCTCGTTGAAGTGGTGCACCCTGCTACCTTAACAAGATTAAGATGGATTAAATCTTGCATTCTTTATCTCCGCTCCCTTCAAATGTGTCTTGCATTTGCAGGCAAAGTAGTGGGAAAGTCTTTGAAGGTCACTTCCAGTCCTGTTTCCAAAGATCTTGATCACTAGACACAAGGGTTGAGTTGCTTTTTTTCCCCTACAACAAAGGTGGTTTAGGTAGGCCACCTGCTGCTGGAAGGGGTTTATCACTTGATAGCCCCAGAAGGTCTTCTTTAATGTCCTCATTCTTTGATGTCATAAGGAGGCAAGCTGTTTGCGCCCAAGAGAGGCGATGTAATAAAAATATTCTGAAAATTTACCACTCAGTAGGTCTTTTACATCTTTGCATGCAAGCTATGATTTCCATCTGTACTAGACTTCCCCCTGGTTGTTTTATTGCATAATTAATTCTTCTCCTTTTTGAAGCACTAGCAACTTTCCAAGTCTTTGTGTGGACGTACTGTAAACTAATTCTGGTTTTGGTTTTTTTTAAGAGACACTTTAAACTGGTCAGTTTCTGCAACCAGGGGCAGCACATCCTGTTTTGTTGCCTGAGGCAAAACAGGAATGTAATATGTTCCATCAGATCGTGAAGCTGAGGCTCCAATACTTTGGCCACCTCATGAGAAGAGAAGACTCCCTGGAAAAGACCCTGATGTTGGGAAAGATGGAGGGCACAAGGAGAAGGGGACGACAGAGGATGAGATGGTTGGACAGTGTTCTCGAAGCTACGAACATGAGTTTGACCAAACTGCAGGAGGCAGTGCAAGACAGGAGTGCCTGGTGTGCTATTGGTCCATGGGGTCACAAAGAGTTGGACACGATTAAACAACTAAACAACAACAACAACAATATGTTCCATCACACTGCCACTAAAACCTCCTTTACCTGGATTCCATGGTGGTGTTCTCAAAGCAGCAGCGGCAGCAGGTTCAGGCAAGATCTCATGGGATCTCACCACTATTGATTTCAGTTTCCTTGACCTATGACGGTTTGCAGATGACTGAATGGACTGTCTCAACTGGAAATCAAGTTGAAGTTTGGATGACATGACAGACATTCTATTGGGGATGGTGCCACCCATTCAAGAAATCAATGGATTCTGTATTTTATGAGTAATAAATATCCATGCATGGTGTTAAGCCTGTAGGATTATCCTAAGTATCTGCCTTCCTTCCACTAGATGGTCCCCCAAGAGTGCTCTAAAATCCCACATGAGTGCAGTGTGTCCGGGACTAGCCCACTCATGAAGCAAGGTGAGGCAACTGCCTCAGGCTGCAGAATCCACAGCAGGAGAAAATAATTAAAGAATTAAGCAGTCTTCAAATACCCTGAACAACTTTTAAGTAGTCCTTAAAGGGGTGTGTGTGTTTGGGAACAATTATTCTGCACCACTCTTATAATATCATTAGTTACAGGTAGGTAGCCGTGTTGGTCCGACGTAGTCAAAAAATAATAATAATAAATCCTTCCAGTAGCACCTTAGAGACCAACTAAGACCAACTATGACGAACTTAGTTGGTCTCTAAGGTGCTACTGGAAGGAATATATATATATATATATATATATATATATATATATATATATATATATAATTTCATTAGGCAGGCTTGAGGCCTTGAATTAAGAATGTAGGCACCTAGTTCATTCTGTTGCATTTCTTAGTGCAGAAAGTATTGATCTGATGTGTAGAGATATTTCCTGTTCTAATGGAAGGACAGATCATGAAGCTGAGGCTCCAATACTTTGGCCACCTCATGAGAAGAGAAGAATCCTTGGAAAAGACCTTGATGTTGGGAAAGATGGTGGGCACTAGGAGAAGGGGACGGCAGAGGACGAGATGGTTGGACAGTGTTCTCGAAGCTAAGAACATGAGTTTGACCAAACTGCGGGAGGCAGTGGAAGACAGGAGTGCCTGGCGTGCTCTGGTCCATGGGGTCACGAAGAGTCGGACACGACTAAACGACTAAACAACAACAATGAATTCAAGAGGGTTCTGGAAGCTTCTCTGCGTGAAAGAAGCAAGCAGAAGGTTCATGGTGTTTAGGTTATTCCTTCAGAGATGCTGAGTACAGCTGGCTTAAACTGGTTCTGTTATCAAGGTCACACTGACTATAAAAGTAAGACCAGAAGGAGCCTGGGTTTCACTTTCTCTTTCTATCTCTTTTCCTTCTGGTGTGGTGTTCTGTATACAGTGGTACCTCGGTGTATCAACTTAATCCGTTCCGGAAGTCCGTTCTTAAACCAAGGCGTGCTTTCCCATAGAAAGTAATGGAAAATGGATTAATCCTTTCCAGACGATGACAAACAACCCCTAAAACAGCAATTTTACTATCTAACGAGACCATTGATCCATAAAATGAAGGCAATAATCAATGCACTGTACTATAAAATAAATAAGTCAGTATTGTAGATGATAAACATTAAAATTGTTATTTTTTCTTACGTGCACTGATAATAGTCATTGTTTGGATGGGGGGCTTTTATCCATTTCTGCAGCCACACAATCAACCAGTAGCTGAACTGGGTTCCACACAGTCACAAAAACAAGTCACAAAAATGAAGTAACAAGCCGCAGTCACAAGTCAGTCCCATAAAATGAAGAACAAGTCACAGTCAAAAAGACGAAAAAAGCCACACAAACAAAAACAAAAGCTCCAAATATCACCTCTGTGTTGTGTGGGTGCTCGGGACTCAACAGCCGACAGACTCAACAGGAAGCCTCTGATTAGCAGCGGGGGACTCAATTTACAAACAGAACCCACTCAACAGGAAGCAGAACATGTTCTCTTTCCAAGGCAAAGTTCACAAACCAAAACACCTACAGTACTTCTGGGTTTGCAGCGTTCTTATTCCAAGTTGTTCATAAACTGAGCTGCTCTTAAACCAAAGTACCACTGTATAGTGTTAAGGTTTAGACTTATTATAAGTTATTGTAAATTTAAGTCTGCTGCAACTGGATTTCTTATGGACAGTGCCAATCCTGAATGTATTGAATTTGTAACCATTATGCTCATTTGCCTTCAGTAGCAGTAAAGCTCTGCTGGATGAAATACAATTACCTCTGGTCTATTATTTGGGAATCCTACAATGTGTTTAAGTTTTTACTCTGCTAACTATACATTGGATCTACTCTGGATCAATATTGAATCGAATTACATGACGCATTCAGAGCAAGACCAATGGTTCCTCTAGCTCAGTAATATCCATACTGGTTGGCTCCATCCCAGCTCTAACTGGAAATGTTCTCTGACTGGGCTATGGCATTTCTCTTAATTCTTCAGTTTATGAATGATCAAGGGCCCTTCCCAAAGAACTTTTAAGTAATGAAAAATAAATAAATAAAAAGACTCTGGCTTTGATTAACCTAGCAGCACCTGTAAATTATAACGCCAGCCTTTAAAGCCCATCATTTATTCTTTGCATGTATATTTTATGTGTCATAGATTATAAATTAATGGGGCTGTATCTTTGTGTGGCAGGGCGGTAGGTAAATGTCAGCAGATAATAGTGTTCCTTACACCAACAGAGCTGCCTCTGTTAAATCTGTTGATAACTGAGGCTAGAGGCAAGATTATGACAAATTATGATTTACAAAGATGGTACCACAGAATAGTTAATAAATAACTAATCTCGGTAGAGAAGACAATGCTATTAAGACCTAACAGGCTCCTGATATGATTTGCTTAAGTGCAATTCAGTGAAATGGTAGAAAAGAAATAGAGATGAATGACTATCTCCAGTTCAATGGCTTTGTTGTCCCTTGGATTCACTCAATGCACAACAATGAATCTGGGCTACGTACAGTGGTACCTCGACTCGACAACCGAATTTTTTGACTTACGAATGGGGCAAATGGCCACACGCTTACGAATTTCACGATATCCGAACGGAAACCGCAGCGGTTTTAGATAGGGTTTTTTTCGACTTACGAATTTTTAGATGGGGTTGCTTCGACTTCTGAATTTTTCCGTTTCCAATGCATTCCTATGGGAAATCACATTTCCAATGGCGCTTTTCGACTTACGAATTTTTCGACTTACGAAGGTGCCTTCGGAACGGATTAAATTCGTAAGTCGAGGCACCACTGTACACAATATTTTCACACCACACTAAATGTAACCGGCTGATTATCACAATACTGTACTAATATATCATATTCTGTAATCACCTTAACATGAGACACACATAACGCCCAAATCAGTCACATAATATAAAGGTCTTTTAAAGTCTTTTAAAGTCCAAGCCATATATATGGAATATTAGGCGCAAAATAAATCAATGTGTAGAGCCAAACACAAAAGTCCATAGTACATGTAAGGTTCATATAAAGGTTCATCGAGTCCAAACATAGGATATGACAATTCCATGAGTTAACAAATCGTAGACTGTTGATATTACATGGAGTTCAGTATCAATCCAAACGAGAGAAGTAACAAGACAAGGATATCCGGATTGAACTATCCCTGTTTCGCCATCTCTGGCTTCATCAGCAAATTGGATACACTTGTGAATAGTATACAAACAGAGGATTACAGGTACTCTGAAGGCTGCAAACGATTCACACCCAGGCCAGCACCTCTTTAATCTTCTACCCTTGGGCAGGAGATATAGAAGTATAAAGTAACCCTTGGAGGCCTCACTATCACTTCATCCAGGTAGGTAGCCGTGTTGCTCTGACGCAATCAAAATAAATATTTTTTTAAAAAAATTGCCCAGTAGCACCTTAGGGTCCAACTAAGTTTGTTCTGGGTATAAGTTTCCATGTGCATGCTCAAAATCTGAAAAAGCAGCGGAGGAGCTTCATGTTCCGCCACCGGGGGCGGAGAGCAGGCACGCTGCCCCCAGGGACGTGGCGCGTGTTCTGGGGGCGGGGTGGGGCACTCATTTTGGGGGTGGGGCGCGCCGTGCACAAGGGCAGGGCGGGCGTTTTGGGGGCAGGGCGGGCAGCCACGATGGCACCCCTGGGATCGCGCCACTTGGGGCGCCCCTCCCCCACTGTCCCTATCTTCCTACGCCCCTGTGAAGAAGTGTGCATGTACGCGAAAGCTTATACCCAGAACAAACATTGTTGGTCTGTAAGGTGCTACTGGACAATTTATTTATATTATACTGGACAATTTAATTATATTTATTTAATTTATATCACCTCATCTGTTTGCCAGAGCAAGGGACAGGCAGGGTATAAATAATATATCATCATCATCATCATCATCATCATCAATTATCCTTGCGCTCAAGCAAATGACATCATTGCTTATACTAGAACTGAGCTGTCCCTCCTCCCGTCCCTCTTCTGCTACACTGCTGCTAGCAGCTACTTCAAAATCAGGTCCTTAATAAAAGCTCAACAGTTCATGACTACATTTGCCATGTATTTGCCTTTTCTCCTACCAGCTGCAAAGCAAGCGAGGCTCAGTCTCCAGCAAACGGCTATTGTCAGTGTTATCAGCATTGCTAATGGCACTATTACCATTCTCATCACTAAAAGCCAGTTCATTATCTGATAAGGCCAACTTTCCTCGTGTGTATGGGGGGGGGGATTTGATTTTCCTTATTTATATTCTCTGTTGGCATCGCTGAGCCTTGCTTGCCGAAAACGGAAGGACCCGCTCGCCGCCCCCCTCCACAAGGAAATTGCCATTCTGCTCATTGCACAGCTTTTTTTATTATTAGTCACTTGTTTCTTATAAAGCATGGGGTACGCTGGCTGTTTTTAATTCTTTTAGCCGAAGGGATTTGCTTTTTATATATAAATAAAAAGTGCTAGATAATCGTAAATTAAAAGGGGCTGGCTTGTGTTTCATTGAAGCCAAGGAATGAACTGACTGTGCCTGGGATTGAACATCGAAAGAAGAACTAAATCTGGACAAAACATCTGGCTGGATGCATAAGGGCTATTCATTTGGCTTTGGGTGGCCACTTTTGCATCTCCAAAAAAGAGGAGAAAAGATAACTAAAGTTTGCATGGTAATTGCAAATTATGTCTTTTATTTGTTGATGCGGTTCCTAAGCCAAAGAAGCAGCCAAAATTTGCTACCTGCAAATTTAGAAATGATGACTCTGGGCGGAGTTCAGCATTGTACTAAAGTGATATACCTGTATACCTGAAGGAGCGTCTCCACCCCCATCCACCCCCTGAGGTCCAGCGCCGAGGGCCTTCTGACGGTTTCCTCGCTGCGGGGTTACAGGGAACCAGGCAGAGGGCCTTTTCGGTAGTGCCACCTGCCCTGTGGAATGCCCTGCCTCACTTCTCACAATGAGGAAACCGCCAGAAGGCCCTCGGCGCTGGACCTCAGGGGGTGGATGGGGAAGTTTTTAATGTTTGATGCTGTATTGTTTTTAATATTCGGTTGGAAGCCGCCCAGAGTGGCTGGGGATACCCAGCCAGATGGGTGGGGTATAAATAATAAATTATTTATTATTATTATTACAGTCATACCTCGGGTTAAGTACACTTCAGGTTGAGTACTTTCAGGTTAAGTACTCTGCGGACCTTCCGCCACGCACGCATGCGCAGAAGAGATCTGTGTGCTTCGCACATGCGCAGAAGAGATCTGTGCGCTTTGCGCATGCACAGAAACACTCTATCGGTGCTTCACGCATGCGCGCTATCGCCGCTCGGGTTAAGTACTTTTCGGGGTATGAATGGCACCCCAGAACCAATTAAGTACTTAATCAGAGGTACCACTGTAAATGTTAATTCTTTTCATCTACAATACTGCCTTATTTATTTTATAGTACAGTACATTGATTATTGCCTTCATTTTATGGATCAATGGTCTTGTTAGACAGTAAAAATTGTGTTAAATTGCTGTTTTAGGGGGTGTTTTTCATCGTCTGGAATGGATTAATCCACTTTCCATTACTTTCAATGAGAAAGTTTGCTTCAGTTTAAGTACGCTTCAGGTTAAGTACGGACTTCCGGAACCAATTAAGTACTTAACCCGAGGTACCACTGTATTATTATTATTATTATTATTATTATTATTATTATTATTATTATTATTATTCCATCACTACAAGCATTTCTGCTTACTAGATGGAACAATCTCCTCTCTTCTGCTCCTGCACTCTGTTCCGGAGGCTCTCCCTACCATGTTGAGCTGATTTGAGATGGGTGCAGGGCAGAACATCCTACCATGTCACTGAAGACAGGGCCATTTTCACTTGTGGCATCCAAGCAATTGATGTGGGGCATCGGCAATCTCTCTCCCTCTCCCTTCTCTGTGACCCCCACCCCCCAATAAATCTGTTCATCAGGGACTGTGCAAACGGGATGACTTTGCTGGACACAACCAATAGTTTGTGGTTTTTATCCCTTCTAAATCCCTGCCCTTCCCTTTTCACTGATCTTCCGTTGGATCCAGCAATTGGTGCTGCATTTCTTAAAACGTTTCTCCTTTCGCAGTGTTTGAGAGGTGGCTATTTATTACAATGAAATTAAACACAGAAGGAGGCGGTAATAAAATTCATTTTAAATAGAAGACTGTGCAGATGATTTGTGAATTAATTGAACAGTTAATTTCCTTTTTTGTTTAATCTTACTACCCCACTATGTGTTATAATTGGACGACAATGTTAGCACACATATTTCTGAGCGTAGCCTGGAGGATTTCCACCCACCCTCCTTCAAGACGATGGCACATCAAGGAATAGTGGCAATGAAATAGGTCCACTGTCGCATAATTTATCTTCTATGAATTGTAAACATATACAAAGATGATGCTTTGTGGGGGAGAGAGAGATGGGATGGGAAATGTTTTCAGGCATTGGAAGAAAACTATTTTACTAATCTTTATTTATTATTATTATTATTATTATTATTATTATTATTACTACTATTACTATTACTATTACTATTATTTCTATCCTGCCCAAAGGATCCCAGTACAGCTGCAATGAAAATAAAATGAAAACTTATTATTATTATTATTATTATTATTATTATTATTATTATTATTAAAATAAAATCCATACCTCCACAGCGAATATTTTCAAGGTTGCCAGGAATAATATCTGTCATAGACCATCCTGAGGAGGGCTGCACTGAGGAGGAATAGCGGGAGCCTCCCCCTGCTCTTGATCAGGGTCCTGAATCTTCCCAGGAGCAAGAGGACAGTATAGATTTGGAACAGCGGTTTGCAGAGGGACATAGTTCAGAAGGCAGAAGCTGGGAAATACTGGATGGGTAACAGCTAGGAGAAGAAAAACGGGGGAGAGAGGGTTAACAGATTCACAGTCTCTGGACAGCATTCTTCCGCCCAGCCCACGGTCGAGTAGAGCTCAGAAAGTGTCAGAACAGAAAGTGCAGAGATTACAAGCTCAGATCACAAGGCGTAGGAGTGCCATAGATTAATAGGGACAGAGGGAGTGTAAGCCTTAATTGGGAGGACCACCATTTCTGTTTGTTGTTCTCTCTCTGTGATTATTAAAGTTTCTAACTGGTAAGAAGACTCCTTTTCCTTTGTTCTGTTTATCTACTGCCACCAGGGAGGAAGTCGATTTGCTGAAGCCTGACAATATCTCTTTACTCTAGCCTCTTTACTCTCGCCTTACCAAGCTACTTACATTCTTCCTGATTTAACAGCTTTGGTCCTGCAATCCTATGGTCACTGAGAGGGTGTCCCAGGGGCCATTTGACATTTTGGCTCCCTCTTTCCAAATCCAGAAAGTGATGTCCACCCTTGTAGAAAGTCCATAGGGACTCACCCTGCCACTATAGAAACCTCCACCATCCTAGCCTTGCTGACATTGGGGTTCATTGGAGTATCATTTATAACTTACCAGCTAGAAAATAATAGGGTACTATTTGGTATATTTGTGGAATGTTCAACAATAAATGCTTTAGTTTTGTACAGGAAAAAATGCAAATATACCCAACTGCTGTTACTTCTTTCTCTAAACCCTCTGCCACTTCTGCCTCAGCTTAACTTCCCACATCAGCCAGAGATCCACTGGATCCTAACTCTGCTCATTGTGGTGGGTTTTACTACAGGATCACTTCCTTACACTCCACCTGAAAAAAATCCCCCTCCAAATTTGCTATGATTTTTGCATCAGACATAAGCCAGTGAAAATCTAGGAACGGAACATTGTTTTGCATTTCCCCTAAGGAATATAGCAGTTTATTCCTGAAATTCCCCTGATCTAGCTAAAAGCTCCTCATATTCACACTTGCTCCAAATTGCGATTTAGTTGCGATTTAGTTTCGATGACTCCACTTCTTCTTCTTCCTGTGGGAGAAGGAGGGGGGTGGAGCTCATGTGGATTTAGCACCAAATATTTACTAGCAATTATTATCCTTTCTGCTGTTTGTACAGGGAAATTTTCCATGCTGGATAATGAAGAACAGAACAGCTCTTTCATACAAAGAATGAAATAACAGCCAGATGGTTGCTGCGTTAGTTTTATTGAGCATGCCATACCAGATACAAACAACAAATATTAAACACAAGCTCTAAATTAGGCGCAGAAAACATGGCTGAGTTGAGGGGGACGGGACCATCACAGGAACATAAGAAATAGTTCTGTACTGAGCCCGGCCAATTCTTCACCTAGCTCTGTATTGTATATACAAGGGTTGCTTGGCCTGTGGCTCTGCAGACTATAACTCCCATAAGTTAATATTTGTCCTGGTACTGTATTTGTTAGGAAATGTATTTTACAAAGAATAAGTTGTACTGGGGAAAAGAGAACCGATGTAATGTAAAACAGCTGCAAAATCTTGTGACTCCAATTAAGGTCACCGAAATGATGAATCATCCCTTTGTTAATTGGTTAACTCCCTTTAAAAATGACTGACTGACTAAGTGCGTGTGCCTTAGACAGAAGGGGTGGCAATTGGAGGTTGCCTGGTTGCTTCCGCCATTGTTTTTCCGAATGTGGAGACTCCAAGAACACACTGCCTGGAGAAGTTGCTGCGGACAGACAAGCTATAATTTGTGGCCTGCTTCAAAGGGGTTTTAGAAGCAAGAAGCAAGAAGACCCTCTCTTGTGCTTAAGGGAGAGGAAACACCCTGCATTCGACTTGATATGCGTGAATATTAAAAGGTAAAGGTCCAGTCGTGACCGACTCTGGGTTTACGGCGCTCACCTCGCTTTACTGGCCGAGGGAGCCGGCGTACAGCTTCCAGGTCATGTGGCCAGCATGACAAAGCCGCTTCTGGTGAACCAGAGCAGCACACGGAAACGCCGTTTGCCTTCCCGCTGTAGTGGTACCTATTTATCTACTTGCACTTTGACGTGCTTTTGAACTGCTAGGTTGGCAGGAGCTGGGACCGAGCAACGGGAGCTCACCCCATCGCAGGGATTCGAACCACCAACCTTCTGATCAGCAAGCCCTAGGCTCTGTGGTTTAGCCCACAGTGCCACCTGGCATGAATATTACTGCTTGCTAATAATTGCCATCCTGCAAGTAAAGAGTCATCTTCAAAGTCTTGTTTGTGGAGTCTTAATCAATAGGGCTTTGATAGCAAAACCGTTGCAGCACTCTGCATGACTCAGAAAAATAAGCACTAAACATTGGCCAGGCTGGCTGGGGCTGAAGTGCAACCATTTTTGGCAGGTTGCTCTCCCTGATGCCAGGGGTGCCGGCTTGGGCCACATCTTATGGGTGCTGAACGACACCCGTGATCTCATGTGACATCATGACGTTGTGACATCATGATATCGCTTTACATCGTGCACACCACAGCGGTGCCTGGGAGGCCTCGGATGTTACTTCTGGGGCCTCATGAAGTACCAGAAATTGTGTTGAAGGCTCTGCGGTGTAAGAGCCTGGGCCCCCATGGCCCCCTAAAGTTGGTACCAGTGCCTGGTGGATACTGATTGGCAATGGCTATCCAAGTTTTCATATATGGGTCTTGCCCATCCCTACCTGGACATGGTAGGGATAGAACTTGTGACCTTTTCCGTGCAAAGCATGTTCTCCACTACTGAGCTATGACTCCCTCTACCCCCAAAATGATTGAGTTACCTATCTTGAAAACAATTCATGGAGGTGGGGATATGGTGTTCACTAATGTTATGCACACAGTAAGTGGACCTGAAAGGAAGCTGAATGGGCAGGCATTGAAAAATCTCTGCCCTCAACCATTCTGTTAATTTCTGCTGTTCAGGCTGCGAGTGCCACTGCTTTTGTAGCCAAAGCAATGCTTCCACCACACAAAAGGGAGCAGCCAGCATTTTGGGGATACCCTGAAGTTTGCAGAAGTAACAAACAAATAGACAAACAAACAAACAAACTATTTAGCTGATGAAACCCTCAGACTGGAACACTGCAGAAACAATCCAATGAGGATTGAGGGTACACAGTTGCTAGGAATGTTACTTGATTGCTAGAAGAGACAAAATGAGAAAATCAGGATGATGGAACAAACTGGGTGGGATCCTGAGCAGCAGCACTCCCCACTGCAACATGAGAATAGGAAGACCCTGCTAGATCAGATCAGTTGCCCATCTAGTTCACCATCCTGTTCTGATGATGGTCAACAAGATAATTACGGGAAACATGCAAGCAGAACGTGAGCACAATAGCACTCTGCCATTCTGCAGTTTCCAGAAACGGGTATTCAGAAGCATATTGCCTTCGGCCATAACCATCAGGGTTAGTAGACATGACAGTGCTAACATGTTGGGTCATACATGTGCAAACACACACACACACACACGCACACACACACACACACGATATCTGTTTCTTCTCCACCTCTCTTCCAATAGGGGCTAAGAGCATTTTGGGGAGGGGTGTTTCAATTCAGGGAAGTGACCCAATGGAAAAGTTCACTCTTCTCTTTGCTTGCCATGGCTCCCACTCCTCTTCCTGAAAACTGTATTTTAGCAAAGAAAAAGGCATTGAGAAATCTGATCACATCAAACATGGCCCTCCACCTATGTTGATACATTAATTCAATTTAACATAGTCCCAGTCTGTGGGTTTCAAATGAAATGACCTCTTTTGGGGGATTACTTTGGTTTTGGGGTGACCATTAAGTTGTTACAGGTAAATTTCTTCTCCCTGTAAAACACCGTATGTCTGTTTGGCAACAAAAAAGAAAAGAAAAGAAAAGACTCTGATGTGAGCTCTTTCTATATAACCATTAGAAACCTTTGAACCAGTTCTTTATGTCTTTGCCTAGAGCACAGTTACAGACCAAAGAAATGAGAGGTTTTAAAGGTTACTGAGTGCTGGAAGTGTTCACATTTCATCAGTACCAAATTATTTAGCAAAGGTGCTACGATGATATACTGGCCTGCTTTGAATGTACATATCTCAGCTTATTAAGTTGAGATATGCACAAGACCGGTGTCTGACTGCTCTGCCCTGAGACTAGGGATGTACATCAATCCATTCTGACATGCATTTGCATTTTCAACCGGTATTTTCTGTTCCACTTCCATTGGTTTTATTTTGCACAAATCTTTATTCCGTCTCCGTCCCCCCAATACCCGAAAGACAAAGTTAATGAAGGGACTAATGGCCCATCACAAAGCTCCCTCTGGCCGAAAATGGTAGGGAAAGCAAGAGAGAAGATCTCAAACGATCCACAGATTGTGGCAATAGCGCAACCGGGTAAGAGCATGAGAAGAAACCTCCTGGATCTGGTCAAAGACCCAACTAGTCTAATATCCTGTCCTCAGAGTGACCAACCAGGTGTCTATGGGAAGCTCACAAGTTGACTCTTCCCATCTGGGATTCCCAACAAGTGATATTCAAAGAGATACTGCTTCTGACAGTGGCAGTAATAATATATAGCTATTATGCATAGAAGAAATTGATGGTCTTATCCTTCGTAAATTGATCTAATCCTCTGTTCAAGCCATCCAAGTTGGTCGCCATCACTACAGCATATGGGATTGAATTCCATAGTTTAACAATATACTCTGTAAAAAAAGTTATTCCTTTTCCTGTTCTGAGTTTTTGCAAAATTCAGCTTCTTTGGACATCCCCAAGTCCTGGTCCTTCAGACTCCAGATTTAATGGTCAAGGAAGACAGACGTTTATTTAGATGGCAATACATACTGTTTGGATTCTACAAAAGTTGGTTTGCACAAAGCCCAGCCCTGACAACACCACTGGGTTAGTGAAAGACTTGTGTGCTTCAATTTATCATCCAAAACTTTAGCTGCAGAGCTCTAGCATGATATGATATGATATGATATGGTAGCAAAGTTCTGCTGGCCTAGGTAATTTCCGCACTTCATTTTCATGCCCATGCCATTCTGCAGTGCCTGCTAATATTACGGAGTGCACAGATCTATTCTAAAGTCTATTTCTATGCTCAGCCTGTATGTGTATGTGAAATTCCATGAGGTTAGATGTGAAGATGAATTTGTTGTTTAAGTTCCTTCTTCCAGCAGGCAAGAAACTGAATCATTTTATTTCTACTGACCTTGT
This sequence comes from Zootoca vivipara, assembly GCF_963506605.1. Lineage (NCBI taxonomy): Eukaryota > Metazoa > Chordata > Lepidosauria > Squamata > Lacertidae > Zootoca > Zootoca vivipara. The sequence goes on from NC_083280.1 coordinate 12,648,753, forward strand.
CTTGTTGAAAGATGAATCAATGAATCAAGTTATGAATGGTATATCAAGAAAAAGTGATTTATGCTTGCCCAGTTCAAATATGATATATTTCTTAGGGTCCCCCTCCCCCTTACTGTTGCATCTAAAGATTCACCAAACAGATAGTCAGTGAAGACCTGGTTGAAATAAAGCATTCCTTGCTTTTTGGAAGTCTATTATGATTACTTTCTTATTTTTCTTTTTAAAAAGCATTTTACATTACCTACCCACGGCACGACGTTTCTGCTAAAATTATTCTCATTGAACTCCTGTCTATGTTGAAACATATTTGCTGATGGAAATACAGTACTTTTAGTATACCAATGTTTCTACACGTTACTTAGCTGGAGAACCGTAGTGTAAAATTCAGGGAAATGTGAATTTAATGTACACTGAGAATTAAGGAACATTGTAACTTCCAGCATGTTCTTTTTAACTAAAAAGTTAAACTAGGCTGAATCCCCAGCCTCTCCAAATGGGGCTGGGGGAGACCCTTGTCTAAAATCATGGAGAACCACTCCTGCTTCTTCCCCCAAATCCTAATTAATTTTATCAGCCTATGAGAAAATAAAGCTTCTTAGTTGTTACTGTTTTAAAACAATTCGGCATGGCCACATTACAGCAGAGACACATGCTGCTAGATATAATAATAATAATAATAATAATAATAATAATAATAATAATATTTTATTTATACCCCACCCTCCCCAGTCAAAACCAGGCTCAGGGCGGCTAACATCAATAAAATTACAATAAGACAGAAAAGAAAAGAAAACAATTAATTAAAATACAATATTAAAATTTAAAATGCAGCCTCATTTTAAGTAGTCCATAAATCCAAACTATGAGGGAGGAAAACACAGGGGTCAGACTGAATCCAACCCAAAGGCCAGGCAGAACAACTCTGTCTTGCAGGCCCTGCGGAAAGATGACAAATCCCGCAGGGCCCTAGTCTCCTGTGAGAGAGCATTCCACCAAGTTGGGGCCAATACTGAAAAGGCCCTGGCCCTAGTTGAGGCCAATCTAGCCACCTTATGGCTCAGGATCTCCAGAATATTGTTGTTTGTGGACCTTAAGGTCCTCTGCGGGGCATACCAGGAGAGGCGGTCCCGTAGGTACGAGGGTCCCAAGCTGCAGGGATCTACCTTCTGCACATTTCTATTTCAATGAAACTATCCTTTCATTGGCTCAAATTCAGAAATCTCAGGGAATCAGTGGGCTTTCCCACTGCTGGTACATGCTGGTATCTGATAGCTCTGCAGATGGTTGACAACAACCTTTTTGACTCATTAGGACCAAGCCTTGTACCAAGGCAGACAATTGGTCTGTCTGGCTCAGTATTGTCTATGTCGCCTGGGAGTCGTTCTCTAGGACTTCAGGCAAGAGTCTTTCCCAGCTCAGCTGACATTTCTAGAGATTGAAACTGGGATACTCTATATGCAATGTGGATGCTCTATCACTGAACCTCGACCCTTCCCCATTGCTACTTCCATTGGTTGGAGTCCACTTTGCACTGGCATTGTCCAAAGATGTATGGGATGGACAGAGTCGGTCCATCAATGCTACACCTTGAAGTGAAGGGTAAATAGTTTGTTTTTTCTTGTTCATCAAGGATAACAAGTTCTAGATCAACTTTCCCTAACCCGATACACTCTAGAAGCTTTGGTCAACGCTTCTGATCACCCACAGCCACCATGTATGTACTGGGGATAATGGGTGTGTCTGGGCACCAGGTTGGGGAAAGCTAATTTAGAGGGCTTGCCGATCAGAAGGTCGGCGGTTCGAAACCCCGCGACGGGGTGAGCTCCCGTTGCTCGGACCCAGCTCCTGCCAACCTAGCAGTTTGAAAGCATGTCAAAGTGCAAGTAGATAAATAGGTACCGCTACAGCAGGAAGGTAAACGGTGTTTCTGTGTGCTGCTCTGGTTCGCCAGAAGCGGCTCTGTCATGCTGGCCACATGACCTGAAAGCTGTACGCCGGCTCCCTCGACCAATAACGTGAGATGAGCACCACAACCCCAGAGTCACGACTGGACCTAATGGTCAGGGGTCCCTTTACCTAATTGCTAACTGGACCACGCTGAGGCACTACCCTATGCATGTTTCTGCCAAGAAGAAGTGCCGACATCATAATGCTGTTGTTGTACATCACTTTAGTGTGGCCACATTCACACACACAAGTTTTTGGCCCTGGAAGAGAGCAGAATGGGGGCAAAGTGGAACTGGGAGGGGCAGGACGGGCTTATGCATGTCCTGCCAACATGCACAGTGTCTGGGAATGCAACCCTGGTGCAAATGGGGAGGAGTTGTGTACGGTTCTGGTTGCCTGACCTCGAAAAGGATATCACAGAGTTTGAAAAGGTTCTGAAATGGGCAACTCAAATGATCAAAGGGATGGAGTTAACTCCTGAATGAGGAAAGGTTGCAACGTTTGGGACTCTCTAGTTTAGAGAAAAGGAGAGTGAGTAAGTGGTGCTAGTTTAGAGAAAAGGAGAGTGAGTAAGTGGTGACTTGAAAAATAAAGCTTTTTATAAAATTGTGCCTGGCATAATGAAAAGTTTGTCTCCCACTCTTATAGCCTCAGAACTCATAGACAGCCATCAATGCTAAATATTGGACGGTTTCAGGACAGATAACGTGCTTGTTCACACAGCGCATCGTTAAACTATGAGCTCACTCCCACAGGAGCCAGTGATGGCCACCAACATACTGTAGATGATTTATAGAGAGGATTGGACAAATTCATGGAGAAGAGGACTATCAATGGCTGTTAGCCATGAGGGCTATGCTCTGCTTTCAGAACTGGAGGCAGCCATGCTTCTGAAGACCAGCTGCTGGAAACCGCTGGAGGCATAGCTGCCAAGTTTTCCCTTTTCTTGCGAGGAAGCCTATTCAGCATAAGGGAAAATCCCTGTAAAAAAGGGATAACTTGGCAGCTATGGCTGGAGGGGGAGAGGGCTCTTGTGCTTGGGCCTTGTTTGTGGGCTTCCCTTAGGCATCTGGTTGGCCACTGTGAGAACAGGATGCTGGGCTACATCAGCCTGTGAGCTGATCTAGCAGCACTCTTCTGTTTTTATATATGGAAGCTGTACTGCAGCCTTAAATACAACTTAATCCAAAATTGTGTGGTTGAATTGCATTGATACAGCTCTTGAATTACATCACCAATGTTAAAAGCTATGATACAGGATTATTTCTTAATATTTTTGGTTGATGAGTGGTACGCTGGCACAACGCACCATAGCCTTACTTCTCCTTTCCTTTTTCCCCCTCGCCTTTTTGTACCACATGGGGATCACTCTCCCCACTCTTCTCTTAATGGATTGACTTTACTGAAAAAGAAACTGTAGGGGGCAATTATAACTTCTATCTAGGAGAAGACTAATTTTAAATTACTTGGTTATTATAAGCCAAATGAGCATTGTAGAGATTCTAGTTAATTGCACTAATTAAAAGGGGTTATCTTGTCCTTGATTATTCTTGCCAGTGGTGCAGTTTAAGCACTGAAGCAGAAAAAAGAGCAATTTTGGATGTGAAGGTTTCTACAAAAGCTTGCATTCTTGATAAGTGCTAATGACCCTTTTCTTGGTCATCTATCTCAGTGGGACTGTAAACACAACTTAAAGTGTAGGTTTATCTCTAGTCTAGCCACTTGTTTTCAAGAAAGCCTATGGGAACTTTTAAATAAACGAATAATAATAATAATAATAATAATAATAATAATAATAATAATGGAGCATCTTAGTAAGAATTCATTCCAACCACCGTCCCTCCTTTCTGCAACACCAGGAGGAATAATTAAAGCAACAACAAAGAGACCCCAGTCCAGAAAAGGAAACAGCAAAAGTCTCACAAGTGGCCCACTGACATGGATGCAAATGTGAAAACTATTTCCATCCACAGCATAATGTAAGTCTCAGTACTATTGAACTGACTGGACAGATTGTTTGACGTAGAGGGTACTGCAGAACTACTTCACCTGCAGCCATATTGGGGGTGGGTATCTGCGTATAATCCAAAATCACATGACACAGCAAGCTTCCTGAACCTAAGCAGGCAAGGGATTATACACCGAGCCTAAGAATAGGAGGTTGCCAAGGCACCCTGGCTGCCAGTATATGGCTGGGCCCAATTTAAGCTGCAAACCTATAAAGCCTGATGTATGGTGCCAATTCTGTGCTCCCGCTGCTGTGTCTGCACCATACCAACCTACTTGCTGACTTGTTCCTCCCCCTCTCCCTCCTAGTAAGCAATCGCAATCTGCCTGGGAAGAAGACACTAGTGTGACTCTGCACTGCCAGGTGCAGGGCCGTCTTACCCATAGGTGCTAGGGGTGCAAGGCACCCAGGCGCTAGGCTCTCAGGGCGCCAGGCCGAGAGTCTGGGGCTCGAGAGTTGAGTCTGGGGAAGAGCCCGCCCGTCGGTTGGAGCACTGCGCTGGGCTCTCCTGCTCTGCGCTGCGAGTTTGGGGGGCAACCAAGCCAGCAAGATGCTGAGGTGGCTGGCCAGCTCTGCCCTCCTGAATGCCTGGGACTGGGCAACCGGGGGGGGGGGCGCCCGTCGGATCTTTTCATCCTGGCACCGCATATGCTTAAGACAGTCCTGGCCATGTGAGCCACTTCTGTCTTGGGATCCCAGTACCTGAAGGAGCACCTCTTTCTAGATGATTCCACTAAGATCCCTAAAATAATCCATAGAGACCCATCTCTGCATGACCCTTCCAACGGCAACAAGAGAGGGGGTTGTGGAATGCAGTTCCCCTAAAGAGGCCCAGCTGATACCCTCTTAACATCCTTTGGGTGACAATTTAAGACCTTTGTTATCTCCAAATGTTGGATTAGTTTGATAGTAACTGCGCTCATGACAAAGGAAGGGTTTCTGTTCTTTTCGCCTGTTCATTTGCTAGATCATATTCCATACATTGCTAGATTTATTCCATAGTTTGTCTATACTGGATTTTTAAAATTACTTTTTATGGTAAGTCACCTAGAGACTAGGTGATTCATATTTTAATTAATTGATGATGACAACAACAACAACACCTTGAGTTCCGTGATGGAGACAATGTGGAATTGAAATATTATTTTAAAAATTATACTCATGGAGATGACTAAAATGGGATCAGGTCAGTTGAAAGTGAATATAGTTTAATGTGTTTAAAGAATGCAAATGTCCCTTGTATTCTTCTCCAGTTTGACTTTACAGTATGTGGCTTTGCTGGCTCACTCCAGCCAAAATGTGAGATGAGGGCCAGTTCTGTCAACTCCCTCCCTTCCTCCCTCCCTCCCTCCCTCCCTCCCTCCCTGTGTGTCTTTTGCTATGCCAGCTCCGAGCAAATATAGGTGAGGGGTCTATGGATCAGACCCCCATGGAGGACTGGGGGCCTTTGGATCAGTAGCATCATAGGGCACACAGCTGACCTCCAGTCAGTTGCATTGTTGCTGCTTGCTAGAAGGCAGTGGAGGATCAGTGAAATGACAGGGAGGTCAGCGCAGTGCAAGTGCACCAGCACAGTCATTCTGGCTTTCCTGCCAGTGCATTTGCACTCTGCCAACCTCTCTGCCTTGTCACTCCTTTTACCTGCTGGTAAGCATCAATGACACGACCAACTGGAGCATTGGCACCCCAGCAAAGCTGGAACAAATGCTAGCAAATCCCTAATCAAAGCTAGTATGTCAGAGAGCAGTCTATGCTAGAGCCTTTCTCCCAGCTAGCATTGTATGAACAGGGAGATTTTTGTATGGGAGTATTTGAGCATTCAGCCATTGCTTCTTCCATTTCTAGGCTTCGGTGGCGCTATCCAATAAAACTTCACATGACGTTGAGCTTTGTGACTGTGGATTCAAACTGTCATTGTACCCCAGACTTCATTCACTTCACAAACTGCTGCCAGGATTTATCAGTCAACCAACATGCCATTACCAATGTGTTGGTTTCAGTGATTTATAAATTGATTTGATATTCTCAGGCTGCCATTCATATTTTACCAAGTGCAGTTAATTGGAGTATTTTCTTCCGTATTTGTCATTAGGCTGAGCCAGCATTTTGAGGTGTTTACAGACTAATTTATTGATAAAATTAAACAGTATATTAAAATACAGCAAATTAAAAAGATCTCCACAGCATTCATCAGTGCAATGTACATTATATTCAGATCTTCATAATCCAGTTTAATCTCTAGAAAAGAAATACATTATTCAGGGGAAGAAAAAATATTAATTTTACAATCAAAACTGCTGTCATTTATTGTGTATATTTCAGTTCTCAGTGTCTTTCTGAATTAATATATTTAATTTTTTAAAAAATACATATTCTGAGAAAGGAATATATATATATATATATATATATATATATATATATATATATATATATAGTGTGATACCCAGACTCTAAACCCATATTTTAGGAGGTTATAAAATCAATCTTTCATTGCACACTTTCCACATCATGTGAAATTTATTGCTTTCCTAGTTTCACTATATCAAAACTATGGCTTCTGTGACACAAGCCACCTTTTTCAACTCTAGCATGGGTTGCTTATTAACTTGAGGGTGTAGTAGGGGATACGGGATACATTAGCATTGTTTTGGGAATGATTCTTCAGGGAAATGTGTGGCTTTAATTCAAACAACTCAGCAGACAGATGTTATCCTGTGAACTGGTGCAGCCTCACTTTGGTTCACACCATTTTGTACCAAGCCGAGATTTGTAACAAGACCCACCACGGAAAATGGTGGACCCACCATGGGATGAACATTTGAATTCATTTGGTGGCGCTGTGGTGTAAACCACTGAGCCTAGGGCTTGCCGATCGGAAGGTCAGCGGTTCGAATCCCCGCAGCGGGGTGAGCTCCCGTTGTTCGCTCCCTGCTCCTGCCAACCTAGCAGTTCGAAAGCACGTCAAAGTGCAAGTAGATAAATCAATCTTCCAGCAGGAAGGTAAACAGCATTTCAGTGTGCTGCTCTGGTTTCGCCAGAAGTGGCTCAGTCATGCTGGCCACATGACCTGGAAAAACTGTCTGCGGACAAACGTCAGCTCCTTCGGCCAGTAAAGCGAGATGAGCGCCGCAACCCCTGAGTCGTTCGCAACTGGACTTAACTGTCGGAGTCCTTTACCTTTACCTTTAAGGCAATTACTACGTGGCATTATTGCACAGACAGGCAGCAATGAAAAATTATTTAATCCTCTCTAGTCAAAAAACAGCCCTCCCCCTCCTATATTGCCACTTGGATACAAACCTGGTTTGTTTTTTTCCCGGATAGATTTGTTATCCTATATTATATTTTGGGGACATAGAATAATAGAATTGTAGAGCTGGAAGGGGTCACCTAGCCCAACCCACAGTAATGCAGGAAGCTTTCACCCAATGTAGGGCTCAAACCTATGGCCCTGGGATTAAGAGTCTCGTGCTCTACCGAGTGAGCTATCCAACAGGAGCCTGCAAGATTTGATGGCAAGACCCACTGAAGTCCCTTTGGGGCTCCCGTAACAGGGGAATGAGGATCGAGCCAGAAGAACAGAAGAAGAACCCCTGCTGGATCAAGCCAACGATGGCCCACCTAGTTCAGCTTCCTATTCTCACAGTGGCCAACCAGATGTCTATGGGAAGCCTGCAAGCAGGACCTGAGGACAACAGCTGGAGGTACAACACAGCCATCATGACCAGTAACCATTGGCAGCTTTATCCTTGTTATATATTAAGTTAACTGCAGTACTCCTTCTGGCCACCGTGGCTGCAGTTCTCACTCAGGTCCACAACATGCAAATGGAGGATTGGGAGTGCTGTTCACGGATTGGGTAGCTAGGGGAAGTTTGTTACTGTTGCAAGTTACTGAGTACTATATAAGCCAGTTGGCTAAGCTACTGTTCAGTCTGGGACTCAGAGCTAGAATAAAGAGCTGGTTGTTTTGAGAGCTGCGTCTTCATCCTTCTTACTCACTATTCAACAATCCTCTCTGAATTTATCTCAAGATCTTTTAAGACCATCTGAGTTGGTGGCCATTGCTACATTTTGTAGCACCGAATTCTATAGTTTGGCTATGCGCTGTGTGAATGAGTGCATTCTTTTCTCTGCCCTTTATCTCCCAACATTCACAGCTTCGTGTGGTTGTTGCCTCTAACCTGGTTACCAACACTGACTTGTTAGCACAAAATGAAGTGGACATGCGATTATCAATGGCAAAGCACTGCAAGAACTGGATTTCAGAATGCCTTCGTAAGTGGGACTTCTTGATACCTTGCAGTAGCACTCAGAAAGCAAACCAGCGCAGCATGCATTGTGCTGGATTCGCAGCTCTGTAAGTACATCCTGCACTGGCAGTACATACTACGTTGGACTATGCCAGGGGCACAATTTCAGGTGGCTGGAGAAGAAATGATTTCTATGTTCATGATGGAAGCAACCTTGCACATCAGATTCAAAGGCCTCCTCTAGAAAACCGAGGTTAAGCAGAGCATGCCTCTTAAGAGCATTTGCTGGGCCTGCTATCTTACCATCATATATGCAAATAGAAAACTCGGGTGACGAATTATGATGATGGCTATGTACCCAAAATGTGGCTATGCTGAAATAAGACGTGGGTATTAGCATGCTTGGGGGAACTTCAGGGGTTTCCAGAAGTGTAGAGCTGTTCAGCAGTGGAACTGACTCCCACAAGAGGTGGTGGACTCTTCTTCCTTGGAGGTTTTCAAACTGACGTTGGGTGGCTATCTGTCATGGATGCTTTAGATGAGATTCCTGCACTGCAGGTGGTTGGACTAGATGACCCATGGGGTCATCTACCAACTGTAAGATGCTATGATTCTATGAAAACCGCTAAGGAGACAATGTCCTGCAAAACATCTGTAGCAAGGGATGAACGTGCCCATTGGCCATGGAACGCTGGTTGGTTTTTGGGAGTGGGTGGCTGGGGTGGGGGGTCAGAATGGAGCATTATGAAGGGGGCATGGCTGGCTGGCTGGCTGGCATACTGAAGATGAACACTCCACACTGCAATGCTACTTATCCCTCCTAATAACCAGAGGTAGATACTAATGCCCTCTTCTCTCCACACACCTCAGCCCGGATCTGAATCTAAGTCCTGCACAGCCGCTTTTTCTGGAGAAAAAGAAGAAGACAGGGACAGGTTCTAAGCAAGTTTCTAAAAATGTGCATTTAACTGCAAGTGGACCTACATTTTTAGGCCCCTTCACAACCATCAATGAGGTCTGGGTAACCACTGTAATCTTCTTCAATGGGGTTTTTCTATGACAGATACATTACTACATCTCAGATTGTGAATAAAATGGCTAAACTAAATGACTAAATTCATAGCTTCTTTACTCGTGGAAGGAGGGATGCTCAACCTACTATGCACCGCATTTTCAAAGCAGCATTTTTTATATATATTAAAAGTAGTCCTAATTCTACCCGAGTCTAAATGGCTAAAACATCCAGGGTGCAACAAAAAGCTGCTGTTTTTTTAAAAAAAGAAAAAGGCAAGACCCAGAATGAACTCTAAGCTGAACAGTTCTCCCCACAGTACATTCCAAACAGGCAGATTTATTGTGTCTTTGGAATGCTATTACAAAAACCCCATTCTACTCCCTCCATTTAGTGCCTTGCATACCTAGAGTGACTATAATAAAGACATAGTAAAGACAGTCACCCCGGTGCATTATATAAAATGCACTTTAGAATCTCCTTCCAGAGAGAGACTTGTACAATACTCAGTACAATACTGCCGTCGTTTCACTTCTGCCTGTCACAGACATTGAAGGCATCAGATAACAGGCAGCATGCAGTCTTTAAAATGAAGAAGAGCAAAGTGAGATTTGAAGTCGGGACATCTAAACAATTTGAAAGTGTGAACGCTGCCTTCGTGAAATGTGCTTCATGGCCAAGTTCTCAAGCTGCACCATTTCCTGCTCTACCCCAGTGAAGACAGCAAAGGGGACTCACAGCCTTTTGCACAACATGGATGCAGGATCCAGGCTGCTTTCAAACCACCTTGTGTATTTGTCCCCTTTCACATAGTCAGCCACTGTGAATGAATGCAGTAAGCATCAATACAGGACAGTTTCCAGGCCAACTGATGTGATGCTGTGAGTTGACTCGCAACGCTTGGTTTCCGTACCTTCAACATTATGGCTTATATCCAATAGGTTGCTTACGGTAGTCAAAGGCACTCGCACGTCTGCAAGGCACCTCCTCTGGTTTGATAGCTTCCTGCTCAAACCTGTGCCATGTTTCATACTGTTTCAGAATCAGAGCCCCCACCCAACCCTGAGGAGTGGCTTTGGAAGGACACATGGGGCTGCAGAAGAGAGGAGGTTGGGAAATCCATTTTCTATGAGTGCGAAAGCTTTGGTCCTCCAAACGTTGCTGAACTACAACTCCTGTTAGCCCCAACAAGCATGGCCAAAGGCAGGGATGATGGGAACTGTAGTTCAGTCACGTCCAGAAGGCAAAAGTTTCCTTGCACTTGTTGTATTTTTACTTTGATAGGGTTCCAGCGAACCTCTACAAGTAGAGGCAATTCCTCACTTCAGGAGATTATTCTCCAGGTGAGTGATCAGGATAGCCGTGGGTGCAGAGCTATCACACTCATTCCTGCTACCCACCCTCACAAGTTTACTTAACGTGAATACAGAATGCTTGAAGAGGGCTTAAGGCACTAGGCAGTTTTGTGTGTGCTTTGTGATTGTATATACATCTGCTTAACACGCACATACTATAGATTTTACGGTTTTATCCCCTAAGACGTTAAAAACAATTTACAGCCCATCATGAACTTAGTACCCAAATCCCAGTTCCCCCGTATTCTTATTACTTGCCTGCCTTGATTGTATTTTATCTTCTTTATGGGGGCACTAAAATATGCACAAATAAAATCATGTTAGCTTATTCATTATCATTTCATTTTCATCCACCTTAAACACACAAATATATAAGCCATAAAGTTTTCTGGCTGTGGGATCATTCAACACTGTTTGTTATAGACTGGATACTGGCAAATGACTAGCAAAGAATGCCTCAGCAGTCTGGTGGTGCCTGTTGAATTATTACTTTTAAGAGAAAATTTAATTTATTGCTGGTCAATACCAAAATTAATCCTGATGACATTGCCTGTTATGATTTACTGGCACCTTACTTTATTGATGCTCCTCAAAGGCCCCAGAGGACATGTCCTATCAATGGATACAGTCTATAGCATACTTACTTAGGTGAAAGAACTCATTGAAATCAATGGGACTTTCTTCTGAACAAACGGGTTTGGGTTGTGGGTGAGCTGCTGGAGATGGGGGGATGTGTATAGATGCCAGCTGGTTTGCTGGCACTAACTGACGGCCCCAATTCCCTTGCAGGCTCTGACATTACATGAATAGATTAAACATAGGAGTCTGGCAAAAGAGCAGGAAAGAGGAAGCTGGTCACCTTCTCTAGTTTGTAATGGGAGGCTGAGAGAGATAGAGAGATATGACCTTCTGTAATAAATGTCTTTCATGAGAGAGAGCTTCACAGATTGGAAGAGGAGGAGACACCAGCCCCAAACCTCAATAACAGCTTTTACATTTGCCCCGGCAGCTAATCCAGTTATCAGCCACTCTCCTCTATTAAATATAGGTCACAACTTATTTGGAGCCATGTCCTGTTATCAATCTAGCCAAGGCCTCATATTGAGCTTACGGGCACTTGAAGGTAGCAATCAGTGTTGGAATGTAGCTCACGATGACCTTTTGCAAGTGCTTAAAAATGATCTTTGAGAGCTCACTTCACCCATCCACGCTTAAGAAAAGAGTACCACGGGTTTGTGGGTGCTTGTGATATTCTCTTTGGAGGCCACCTTCAAGTTTGGCTGCCTCCCACTCTGGTGGGTAAGGAGAATTCACCAGCCACCACAGGTCATCAGGCATCATAGATGGAGCTTTTCATATTGCCCTGGAGCAATATGAGATGGAGCTTTTCATATTGCCAGGCATTATGCTTCCACAATCTTATCTTCTCTTTGCCCCTTGATGGCCTTCAAAAGGAGTTGGGAATCTTTCACTCCCGATTTCTTGAATCCAATTTTGTGTGAATCCACACAAGGTGTGGCTAATCTTAATTATGATTCATTTGAAACAAGCCAGTCTGAAACTGAGTTTTACAAAGGTGGAGAGTCGAAACAAACCATGCTTGAAATTAACCACAATTTTGGACAGAGCACTAAACTGTGGTTAATTGAAACTGGAAGTCAATGCTTCAAATCTCCTCACAGCTGAACCAGAGGGAGGGGCAGGAAAGGAGGATAAGAGCTCTGGGGAGGCTAGGTTCATTCTCAGCACATAAACATTCAGCCACAGTAGACTGTGGTACAACCTGAAACTTGCATAGTGCCTCACAGGCACTCAGCTGAACGCCTGCTTCCTTCTTCCGCCTTCCACCTTAAGACTCCTCCCAACACAAACACAGATGGCTTTTCCATCTCTCTCTCTCTTCTCTCTCTCTCTCTCTCTCTTCCCCTCCCTCTTCTCCCCACTTATATACCATCTAGCCTGATGAAGAGTGCAGAACTCAGAAGTTTGCACACTATTTTATGACATTCTTTGTTGACCTAATAAAGGTATTGACCTAATATGGATTCTGATGGATCAAACTAGAAAATGTTGCTTAAAAATAGATCAAATACTTAAGGAACGTAGTTAGGGAATAATCATGAGCTTATGAAATTTCCAAATAATAAATGCTAGAGCCATGGACAGCATTTGAAAAGGGTGTATGTGTGTCAACAAACCTAACAGGGATACAAGAGGAGCATATTTAAGTTCTCACTGAGAATCACATATTAGACAAGACCTCACATCAGGGCCAGCCCACTCACAAGGCAATGTGAGGTGACCGCCTCAGATGGCAGGATCCAAAGGGGCAGCAAATCCTGACGTCACTCTTTATTCAGGGCTGGCTCACCCATGAAGCAAGGTGAGCTCACAGTGAAAGTCTCAGGTCCCTGAGTAAATTGATCTACATCTATATGAGCAAATAATGTCTACAAATATTGCAGCCCACCTTCAAGCTGCTGAATGGTGAACTCTTAGTGCAGTATGGCCATACTTGTAATACAATGAAACTCAAAGCCATTGGTTTCTGAATATGTACTGGTTCTTGACAGGAAAGCAGAAATCTCTCCCTGTTAGGAAACTGAATTCAGGATACCCATGGCACTCACTGTGGATTTGCCATTTTCAGTTGCATTCCCCCTGATAGTCCGACTCTGCTGGTGCCAGTTTTGATTCCACTGGGAATATCTTGCCTAACACTTGACTCATATTGAGAGGCCAGCCAACAATTCAGGGGGTGAATTTCTGCTATATACAACAGCAGTACTTTGCATCCCCAGTTGTATGTGATACGACAGTAGCCATAGGTGTGTTCAGGTGTTTGCCTGAGCATGAGTATGAAACTCTGCCAGGGGTGGGGCTGTGGCATGCGTGCAAACTCCACCTTCAATGCCCTTGCACAGAGCATGCCTGATCTGCAAAGGGAAGGTCTGCATGGGATTCCTACTTGTGTTCACTCAAACCTAGATAGAATTCTCAGTCCAGTTGGTTATTGTGCATTTTCAGGGCCTCCAATCACGTGGTGAGCGGTACTCATACTCAAGCAAGAATTTCCCTGTGGCAGGACAGGAAATGACAGTGACTAGGTTGGGGGTGGGTACACACAATTATGTTGGGCTTGGGCTTGCATGCACATCTCTTGAACTTGGCAGTTCAAGCAAACACCGGGATATACCTCACAATGCCGTATGTATGTTGCCATCTTGGTTGTAGCCAGAGATTAAGAATGAGAAATGTAACCACATCCAATATTGCCAGCGTTATGTCTCCTGGGCAGCACAGCCATGGTGCATAAGCATGAAGATAAGACAGTGACAGCTATAGTCCATAAACATCTCTTTCTTATCGGAGAACAATACTAGCAACACTGTTTTATGACTCTGACTAACCTTGTCATCCACAGGAGACACGATTGACTCACTAGCCACCTCAAGGTGAGGAAAGCTTAATTCTTAATGCTAAATGTCTATAAAACGTAAGCAGCTTGAGAATGGTCTGAGAATACAAAGAAGGGATTGTTCAGTATTGCTGGTGTAATTCGACAGCCAGACCTGGCTTGCTGCTAGTTAAGGGTAAAGTGTGTTTATAAATAAGGGGTTAATCAGTGAAACCTGAAGATATTTATGATGGAAGTTTTACAATATGCATACAGGTGCCTGTAATCAGCATAGTGGCCCTTGCAAAGTGCCCTCATCACTCTGTAAGGTTTCATGACCAAGATCTACTAATTCTGTGTCAACTTGCTCTGCTGTTGACTCTTTTCATTGAACAGCAGTCCCTAATGCTACTTGGCAAACCACTGTTGAAACAGATAATTTCACCAGAAGTTTGTGATACAGAATGGAGGGCGGGCCGCAGTTCAACTGAGAAAGTGAAAGACTATGGATGCATGTAAATTCAGCCCACTAAAGACATGCACTGGTTGTCAGCTTCATCTCTCCTGCACCAGCCCACTCATTGCCTTCACAGAAATCAATGCTATTATTATTATTATTATTATTATTATTATTATTATTATTATTATTATTATTATTATACCGCCCTATACCCGGGAGTATAGGCAAGGGCTTTAATACAAGGCTGTATGTGTGTGTATCCACACACACGGGATATCTTGTAGAAACAAGATTTGCTTTGTATCTTTAGTATTTGGAAGCTGCCCAATATGTTTCAGATCCGTTCTGTTTCACCCCGATTCAATTTGTTATTTGAGTCCAAATCTGATCTTCTAAATCCGAAGATCTATTCCCCCCCATTTATGATGAAATTGAGTCTTAATCTCCACCCCCATCTTTTCAATAAAGCAGATGAAATTTTCAGAGATATTCCACCTTATATCTAAGCACCCACCTAGTGAGTACATGGACTTCCATGAAGGTGAACGAGAGGGCTTCTGCAAGGAGTACACAGCCCTTTGTCCTCTCCTGACAGTCACAGCAAGCTAGTCCTTTGCTTTGCAGCCTACTGGCTTTCGTGGGCTCATTTACAAGGCTGATTTTGTGTGTACCAACACATTCCAAAGAGTTAGCTTTCCTCCATATATCATTCGGAAATTGAAGTACATGATAAATTGTCAACAGTGCAAAAGGCTGCTTCAGATTTATCTAACTGTACAAAATGGTGCCGTGAAACGGACTCTTTTAAAGAGTCAAAAAACAAAAGAAAGGAAAGGTTTCAACCACATACAATTTCTGGTCCAGCTCAGAGTTTTCCTTTGCAAAATGTAAACAAAGCTCTTCCTCTGTGTGTGTGTGTGTGTGTGTGTGTGTGTGTGTGTGTACATGTGAAAAAGACAGAATCTTCATTTGCTTCCCAGTAAGGCAGCCTGAAAGACATCAAGTCCTGCTTTGAAAGAAACCTGAGCTGAATTGAGGCTGCTGAGCACTTTCGACAATGCTGCTTGAAGAGTCTCATTTGACTGATGTAGCTTGCAGTGTTCCACTGCCTCTAGCAGTACTGAAAATTGGTGTGTCCTTTCATCCAGCCTGTAAAGGATGTTTCTGAAAAAGAACAATAAGAAACAGTAAATGCTTGACTCAAACAGATGAAAACAGGTATCTGAAATCATCTGAAATCATCGATGATGCCCCCAGGTGGCAGCCACGTTTTACAAATGATACACATTACCTACTGTAACATTAACCCGCGGCAAGCTCAGAAGTCGACTGTGTATATTTTATCTGCCTTCCCAGAAGTGTGCCCCTTCATCGCTCCAGGAGCGTACATCTACAAATCTTATCAAAGGAAACATCGTCAATCAGGATGAAATATATATCACAGCCCCAGCCCCACGACATCCCACTAACATTTTCTCATTGAGAAGAATAACAGCCTGATCCCCATACTCAATAGTTCTTTCATCTCACCGGGGTGTTCCCCATCCCCAAGGAACTAATGTAAATCTTACACGGCTGTAAGTACAGCCATGCAACACCTCCCCAAAGATTTTCCCAAATATTATTGCCACGTCAAAAAGTAATACTGCGTGTTTGGGACAGTGAACCACAAAATTGGATACATAATTTTCACAAAGGGAGGATTTTCTGAAATGTTAGTTTATGTGATAGTTTGGTTCGTGGATAATGCACATACAGAGCAGGGTTGTTTCTGAATGGAGTTCCCCATTCCAAATCAAATGGACGACTGACTTGTAATAAAGTGTTTTGATAGAGAAAACTCAGAATAACTGCAAGACCAGAAATAGCGCTTTAGCTTCTTCAGCCACAGTGCGTGATAAAGTATTCAAAGAATTTCTGTTCTCAGAAGAGTGTAAGAAAAACCCTGTTGGGTCCGCAGAGCCAGAGGCTCATCTAGTTCAGCATTCTTGTCTCGCTTTGGCCAACCAGATGCCTATGGGAAGCTCACAAGTTGGAACAAAGAGCAACAGGGTTCTCTGCACTTGAGCTCTCCAGCAGCTGGAGAATGGAGATAGAACATAGGCATCCTTTTCCACTATTAATTTGTCTAAGCATCTTTAAAGCCATCCAAGTTGGTGGCCATCGCTACGTCTTGCAAGAGTGACTTCCACAATTTAGCTATGCACTGTGTGTGAAGAAACAGGGGAGCGGGTGGCATACCTGCCAAGTGTGGTGTAGTGGTTAAGAGCGGTAGACTCATAATCTGGGGAACTGGGTCTCCGCTCCTCCACATGCAGCTGCTGGGTGACAGAGTGTTTGTTGTGGGGGAGGAAGGGAAAGGAGATTGTTAGCCGCTTTGAGACTCCTTCGGGTAGTGATAAAGCAGGATATCAAATCCAAACTCTTCTTCTCTTCTTCTCCGGGATCGGCAGCCGCGCAACACCGGAAGTTGCGTACAGTCATACCTCGGTTTAAGTACGCCTCGGTTTGAGTATTTTAAGTTTAAGTACTCCGCGGACCCGTCTGGAATGGATTAATCCACTTTCCATTACTTTCAATGGGGAAGTTCGCTTCAGGTTAATTACGCTTCAGGTTAAGTACGGACTTCCGGAACCAATTACACTCATACCTCGGGTTAAGTACGCTTCAGGTTGAGTACTCTGTGGACCCGTCTGGAACAGATTAATCCACTTTCCATTACTTTCAATGGGAAAGGTCGCTTCAGGCTAAGTACGCTTCAGGTTAAGTACAGAATTCTGGAACCAATTGTGTTTGTAAACCGAGGTACCACTGTAGACACAACTTCCAGTGTTGCTTTGACAATCTATGGGCACCAGAAAATGGCCGGCGCCGGAAGTCGCGTCTACGCATGTCTACGCGTAGATGCAACTTCCAGTGTTGGCACCGGCCATTTTTGGTGCCCATAGATGGGCAAAGTGACACCGGAAGTTGCGTCTACGCACTTCTGGACATGTGTAGACGCGACTTCCAGTGCTGGCGCCGACCATTTTCTGGTGCCCATAGATGGGCAGAGCAGCACCAGAAAAATGGCCGCTGACAGGAACCAAAAAAAGGGAAATTAATAGGAGAAGAGCTGGAACAGGAGACCTCCGGGAAACGGTAAGGAAAAATGGGGGTTCCCCAGGAAATACGGGGTACGTGGCAGCTATGGCGGGTGGCACTGTGGTCTAAACCACTGAGCATCTTGGGCTAGCTCATCGGAAGGTTGGCGGTTCAAATCTGTGCAACGGGGTGAGCTCCTGTTGCTCTGTCCCAGCTTCTGCCAACCTTGCAGTCCGAAAGCACGCCAGTGCGAGGAGATAAATAGGTACCGCTGCACCAGGAAGGTAAACAACGTTTTAGTGCGCTTTGGTTTCCGTCACGGTTGCGCCAGAAGAGGTTTAATCATGCTGTGCCACATGACCATGTGAAGAAATACTTTCTTTTGTCTGTCCTGAATCTACAACATTCAACTTCATTTGGTGTCCCTGAGTTCTAGTATTATGAGAGAGGACCCGAACCATGGATTCATGTGGCAAGAAAGGAGATTCCAAAGAAAGATCTGGAAGAACTTTCTGACAGTAAGAGTTGTTCAGTGGTGGAACAGACTCCCTCGGGAGGCGGTGGACTCTCCTTCCTGGGAGGTTTTTAAGCAGAGGTTGGATGGTCATCTGTCATGGATATCTCATTGAGATTCCTGCATTGCTGGGGTTAGGAATAAATATCCCCCTTTTTAAAGATTTTAAAAAAGAAAATTAGTAATTATTTATGTAAGCAACAACAGCGGCAAGAATTATATTACCACAAGCTTGGAAGACAGAAGAAATGCCAACGAAAGAACAATGGCAAGGGAAACTTATGGAATACGCAGAACTGGCAAAATTAACAGATAAATTACATGAAAAGGATAACAAAGACTTTAAGAGAGAATGGGAACCACTTACAACATATATGAAGAAACAACATAAAGAATTGGACTCACTGGCAGGGTTTGAATAAACAAACACAATTGAATATAACAAAAAGTAAGATTATATATATGGGGAAAATTTTAAGAAACAACACGCAGGGTGAGCAAATGGGAATATGAGGGAAGTCCAGGGGAGGAGGGGGGGGGAATATGTAAAATGGTTAGAGAAATATTGTTAGAGAAGGTATACATGGAAAAACCAATAAAAAATATTTTCTTTAAAAAGGGAATAGATACCCTTTGGGTTCCCTTCCAACTCTACAATTCTATGATTCTAATGTTTTTTGGCTTTTGGTGTTTTATTTGTGTTTGTTTTAATTTTTGTGAGGCTTCTTGAGTTCCAGTTCTGGGGGAAAGGCAGGGTACAAACAAACAAAGGTGTGGAGAAGCAGCTGCCTTGTGACTCAGATTCTTTGTGTGCATGAAAGGGGGTGGGGCATGGAGCATTCAGCCATGTGTCCCCAGATGCCGTTGGACTATTACTCCAGTCATTCCCAGGCAGCTCAGCCAACGGCCAGAGATGATGGGAACTGTAGTCCAACAGCAACTTGAATCACAGAAGCCGAAGCAGGAAAAGCCACAAGACCTTTTCCCCTGGAAAGCAAGAGAACTTATAGCTAGATGTCAGGTGTGTAGACCTGCCAGTCCCTGTCAGTGATGCAAACCACTTCAAGGCATTCTGCAGGAAGTCCCAGGTGCCCTAACTGAAGGCAGCCTGGATTATAGAGATAGAAAAGCAAGGTAAGCTGAAGAACACTGCTTGAGAGGGTGAGAAAGCAGCAAGGAGATGGAGAACAGGAAAGGGCTCCCAGTTGAATGGCTCCACTGTTATTCTTCAAAGCAAAGCTATTATATGTCTCTTGTTGTAAGCACAGCAAAGGCATTTCTTTTGGGGAGGGACCAACCCCCCCAAAAAAACCCCTACTCAGTTGGTTTCCACTAGGCTTTGGTGGGTCTGTTAGAGCAGGTAATAAATGTTATCTTAAAGCAGGTGTAATCATTATCCCAATTAGAGCAGTATGTAAATATCATAAATCTCTACCCGGGGAGCACCTTTGATTGTAAACTATATTGTGTGATATTGGAAAATAATGGCCTGGGGGGGGAGAGGTTGGTGAGTGATTGCAGGCAGGAGTTTATCATCAAACACACATACAAAGGAATTCATAAAATGAACGGACAGAGGAGGGGAAAAAATAACAAAAGAAAGCAGCTCAGCCAAGACACTCCATTAGTAACTTAATTACATGACAGGCCCAGTGGCAACTCCAAATTAGTAATAAAACTGCCAGCGATAGTCACCCAGAAGACTACCAGAGAGTATTTTCTGCAGATCACTATCGGAGATGTCTAATTACTATTCGAAGAGAGGGATTGGCTAAAAAAAAAAAAGTGACAGGTTAAATGGCAACTTAGAAAGTGCACTTTGAAATGCTTCCTTTAGAGTCTCCTTTGTGTAAAGGCCATAACTTACCCCACAAAGACACTAAAACCAGCATAACGGAAACCTTTTAAATTCTTCGCTGCCTCTAAACCGTGGTTGGGTGTGAATACATCATTGCAGCTAGGCGCTGGAAAACATATAGGACAGCGATGGAAAGTCTGACCAATGCTCTCCCTTCCTCAGAATTCTTTCAGCAAGATTAGGCAACCAGGTACCAGGGTCAATCTTTTGCTTTATGAGCAGCTGAAATGCCAGCGTGTGTCAACGAATACTGACACAGTAAGAGCTGTTCAACAGTGGAATGGTCTCCTTCGGAAGGTTGTGGACTCTCCTTCCTTGGGGGCTTTGAAGCAGAGACTGGATGGCCATCTGTCATGGATGCTTTAGTTTAGTTTCCTGCATTGCAGGGGGTTGGACTAGAGGACCCTCGGGGTCCCTTCCAACTCTATGATTCTATTATTTAAGCAACAAAAAGCTCCAAAACGTCCAGCAGGGGATTGCCTGCCTCCCGCAACTCTTTGAAGTCTTTGCAATAATTAATTACTGTTGTGACGGGAACAGCATGGCGACAACTCAGCAGTAATGTTGCCATCGTGCTGTTTCCGACATCACAGTGTTATGTTGGTACAGCAGGGGTAGTTTCTACACACATCCCTCTGTCCTCTGGTGTCATGGGCTGGCTGGATGCAGAAGACTGGTGGGAGGCACCAACTGGGGAACCCCCAAGGGAAGAAGGCTCAGAGCCAGGGGCATTGGTGGTGGGACAACGATGAGTGGTCAGAAGGAGAAGAGGGAACAGACTGGGGGGAGGAGGAGCAGCAGCAGGAGAAGTCGTAAGTTGATTAATGAGCACAAAGAGGCTGGAGCAGAGAAGCAGACCAGAATCAGAGGCAGGAGAGGATGGGACCAGGAGACAGAGATGAGGTTGGTTCATAGCTGCCAAGTACCCCGTTTTCCCCAGGAAACCCCGTTTTTACTTACCTTCTCCCGGTGGCCCCCCGTATCACTTCGTCTCCCGTTTTTCTCTATTATTTTCTCTTGCCGGCTGCCATTTTTTTCCTTTCTGATTTGCCCTTCTATGGGCACCAAAAATGGCCGCCGCCGGCTTCAAAAGTCGCATCTACGCATGTCCGGAAGTGCATAGACGCGACTTCCGGTGTCAGCGGTGGCCATTTTGGTGCCCATAGAAGGGCAAAGCGACACCGGAAGTTACGTCGACGCAACGTCCGGTGTCACACGGCTGCCGGTCCCAGATTCTGCAGTCCGGGACTTGGAAGGTAAGGGTTGGTTGCTGGAGTCCAGGGAGTCTTCCCCTCCTGTCTCCCAGAACCAGAGAAAAATGAGGAGGGGAGAGCAATGGGACACTAGACAAAGGAGCCTTAGATGGCTTGGGAAGGGCCCAGGGAGAAGGAGTCTTAGAGAGAGGTGGAAGGCCAGGACCTTCCATCCACACAACCACCTCATTGGGGCAAGACCTACTGGGAAGAGTTGATGTGATCACTAGAGACAGTAGGGAGTCTGGCTTGAGAGTGCGTTAGGCCTGCAAGGAGTCCCAGGAGCCAAATAAAGATGCTCAGAGGGCCACATTTGGCCCTGAGACGTGAGTTTCCCCACCCCTTTGTTTAGAGTTGTTCAAATTTGGGGTTTTCATAGAAAGCCCCTGTTTGGTGGGACAGAGGTTTGTGCAGATGCTTTCTGCAAACATCCATTTCTTATCTGATTCACAATGTTATGTGACTTCACAATGTTGTGCATCGGGTAGCAATCAGAAAAGATGACAGGATGACATCATTGTGGCTTACTGCAAACGAAGGCGGTGGAAAGCAAGGGCAATGGAAATAAATGGGCAAAACGCTTGACAAGGAATGTGAACAAATCGACGGAAAGCAGGGCATGTTTCTCAGCGCTGCCAAAAATTGGCTCTGCTTTAGTTTACAGCTACAATCCTGCCTGCATTATTGCAAGTGCCCAGAAGAAAGAGCACAGTACCAAGAATTCCAAAAAGGGCAAAGCTAAAAGGCAGAAGAAAGATTTAAGAAACTGAGGGGCATAGGACATGAATTTAGAGCATGGGAATATATCAAGCTGCCGTCTAATGAATCAGATCATTAGTCCACCTAGTTCAGCACCATCTGCTCCAAATAGCCATGGTTCTTCAAGGTCTCGGACAGAGGTCATTCACTGACCTGCATTCTTAAGTTCCTTTTAACTGCAGATGCCAGGAACTGAACATGGCTCTCTCTGCATGCATATAATCGGCTTTGCCAGTGATCTGCAGGCCCTTTCTGTTCTTCTGAGTGGCTAATTGGAGCCGGCCACTGGAGCTCCACATAATGGCCCTTCTAGTCCAGCAATCCTGCTTTTACAGTGGCAGACCAGATGCCTGTGAGAAGTCCAAGATGGACGTGGAGAACAACAGCACTCTGCCCACCTGCAGTTCCCAGAAAGTGGCAATGCTGAGTTGTCCACTAGATGGGAGTAGTAGGAAACTCTGGGGGAAATACTCCTAGCAACCCCCAAGGAAAAAGGCAGAAATACAACAACAACAACAACAACAACAACAACAACAACAACAACAACAACAACAACGTACTTGCCATTTTCACTGTGTCTTAGCAGAAAATAATAGAAGAATTTGAGACACCAGAAAGCCACAGTCCTCTTTCTGTTGACCACAGTAGTTTGATGGCCATAATTCTTTGATATTTACGTGATTAAAATGACATCAGTCCAATCCCTTTGCCTAATCACTTCAAAATACCTCCCTTCAAACGTAACCATTTTGATCGCATAATACACAGAGTCACTGCAACCCGCACAAAGGGATTCTTAAAAGGAAAGTGCAATGCATTATTGATGACACTAATGAAATTACTACACACATCACTCATCCTTAATGGGTCCATTTCAATGACACATCATACCAACCCGAAAAGTACAGCGCCAAACTGGGAAAAGTAATTAATAACGCCAGGCAGCAATTCTGAAGGAGATAAAAACCTCTTCATGGAGCTGACAAATCAGCCTTAATAAACTAAGGCAAAGGTACATACAAAAGGAATGTTATTAAAAGATGGGGGGGGGGGAACCTTCCACTGTCTTTATGAGCCATTTCTGTGACTGAAAAATGTGCTCGTTTGGTGATAGAAATAATGGCCTTCTATTCAAACATTGTTTCTCATTAGCTGAAATGGGCATGGAATAAGACCCATACCAGCTAGAAAGTAACTTGTATTATGCCACGTCTTAAATAAATCAAATGAGATAATGCCAAGCCTTTGCAAATGGCTTAAACTGTAATATTCCATAATGCAAGAACTCTTTTTTTTTTTGATAATGAGGTTGAACTATTTCAGGGGTTAAGCTGAGGCAGCAGTGGGGGCAGTCTGGAGTTTACATGCTCCTCCGGAATGGAAAAGGACCAGAAGGGAAACAGGTGCTGGATTCAACAATGGGTGCAAAAGGAAGTGGGTGTTGCGTTCACACTTTAGGGAATGGGCCAGACAGCTAATTCCGCCCCTATCTGCTTCTGCTGGAACTCACGAAAAGGCAAGCAAATGGAGTGCCCGATTGCTTCACATTCCCCAGCTGAACAGCATTCAAAAGAGCGAAGCCTTCCTGCACCCTTGACTCTGCTGGTATTGAGGGGTGGGTTAGACATGTTTGGTGCCCTGCCCACAGTTTCTGCACACAGGTGTTGAATTAATTATTGGGGATCATTAAACGGCATCACTTTATTAAAATACAAATTTAATTCGTTCCACGGGTCTTTTCTTATAACGAAAAATTCGTCTAGTGAATCCCATAGGAATGCATTGAATTTTTTTTTATTTTCTTTGCCCATAGGAATGCATTAATTGAATTCCAATGCATTCCTATGGGAAACCGCGATTCGCTAGACAAATTTTTCGTAAAACGGATTCGTCTAGCGAGGCAACCTCCACTCGAAAAATCCTTTCGTTAAGCGGAAATTTTGTTAAGCAGGGCATTCGTTAAGTGAGGCACCACTATACTGTATTTTTCGTGGAGTGTGATGAAAAGAGGACTGTTGTCCTTTGTTATGGTACACAGGAAGCTGCCTTGTAATGAATCAGACCATTGGGTCCTCTAGCTCAATAGTGCCTTCACTGATTGGCCATGGGCTCTACAGGGTTTCTCTACAGGGGCATGTATTAATCCTTCTTGAGATGGCAGAGATGGGGCCTGGTACCATCTGCATGCAAAACAGATGTTCTACAAACTGAGCTACAGCCCTTGCCTCTTAAAGATATCTGGAGAGGCATAGGACTTGGCCATACTGAAGCAGCCCAGATGATTCAAAGAGAACGTTTTCCACCAAGCCACAAAACAAAATCCTGAACAACTTAACTTTAAGTATCTTGCATGTGTAAATAGCTTAGTGTAATTATGTATCGTCTTCACCCCCATCGTTCTGCCCGGACACTGAGGTACAACGCCGAGGGTCTTCTGGCGGTTCCCTCACTACGAGAAGCCAAGTTACAGGGAACCAGGCAGAGGGCCTTCTCAGTAGTGGCACCCGCCCTGTGGAATGCCCTCCCACCAGAGGTCAAAGAGAACAACAATTACCAGACCTTTAGAAGGCATCTCAAGCCAGCCCTGTTTAGGGAAGCTTTTAATGTTTGATGGATTTCTGTATTTTAATGTTTTGTTGGAAGCCGCCCAGAGTGGCTGGGGGAACCCAGCCAGATGGGCGGAGTATAAATAAATTATTATTATTATTATTATTATTATTATTATTATTATTATTATTATTAATGTAGATTTAAAAGGAATTATTTTATATTCTAATATAAAAGCTACTTACAGAATATAAAAACTACTCTGCTCTTCCCCTGCAACCCTAAAACATTTGTGAACCAGTGATTTTAAAAAATATATCAATGAATTACAAGTTATGGTTAGATGCTATTGACAACCGCTTGACACAGAAATGTGAAAAACACTGAAATGCTTGTCAAAACCAGGTACAATTATGGCACATGCTGTTCTGCTTCCCATGACTATAGCTATATTTGTTCAAAAGTCAAATATGTTCATATATTTAAATTAATTCTCCCTCTTTCTTTAGCTCATTGGCTTACCCTACTTAATGAAACAAATCAGCCACAAAAATGAGAGGTTATTAAGACTGTATGCTAAATAGCCTTTTGCTAAATATACACTTGAAATATACACAAGGCACAAATAGGATGGTGTTTCCTCAGGAAATGCAGGCAAATGCCAGATGGTTATTAGGTTATTATTATGCACGAAGACTAAAAGAGATGTTGGTAGAGCTCTCCCCCTATGAAATGGTTCCTCCCTTCTGCTTCTGTGTGACCAAGATCCAGAGCTACAGCACAATACCATTATGTCAGTTGCTAGAGCGAACCATTTCACTCTGCAAGTGGGGGAAGCAAATGCTTCACAGCATATATAATAAACTTTGCACATACCAAACTAGCTTGTGGTGTTGAATGAACAAGTATTATTCCACACAGAGAAACATTAAAATGCTATCAGTAAAATAGCGCAGAGATTAAAATTCTTACGGCCGCAATCCTATGCATACTTACTTGGGAGAAGCTTTCATGCAAATATTACGTCTGAGGCAGCCTGCACAGGATTGCATGGGACAGAAATAATGGTTTTCGTTTGAAAGCTGTGATGGGCAGAAAGGATGTTTCCTACATCTCAGTGTCTTTTCACCTTTTTCATTTCTGCCTATCTTGGCATTAAGCAGTACATAGGATGAATGGCGGCTAACAGATTGAGGGTGAATCCTGACAAGACAGAAGTACTGTTTTGGGGGGGCAGGGGACGGGCAGGTGTGGGGGGACTCGGCCCTGAATGGGGTAACTGTGCACCTGAAGAACCAAGTGTGCAGCCTGGGAGCCATTTTGGACTCAAGCTATCCATAGAGGCGCAGGTCAATTTTGTATCCAGGGCACCTGTCTACCAGCTCCATCTGGTACGCAGGCTGAGCCCCCACTGTCTCACCTGAGTGGTGCATGCTCTGGTTATCTCCCGCTTGGACTACTGCAATGCACTCTACGTGGGGCTACCTTTGAAGGTAACCCAGAAACTACAACTAATCCTGAATGCGGCAGCTAGACTGGTGACTGGGAGTTGCAGTCGGGATGATATAACATCAGTCCTAAAGAAGAGTTTGGATTTGATAAAGGATCTTTATTGGCTCCCAGTGCGTTTCCAAGCACAATTCAAAGTGTTGATGCTGAACTTTAAAGCCCTAAACAGACTTGGTCCAGTATACCTGAAGGAGTGTCTCCACCTCCATCGCTCAGCCCAAACACTGAAGTCCTCCTCCGAGGGTCTTCTGCTGGTTCCCTCACTGCAAAGAACCAGGCAGAGGGCCTTCTCGGTAGTGGCCCCCTCCCTGTGGAACAGCCTCCCTTCAGATGCCAAGGAGATAAAGAACTATACAACTTTTAGAAGACATCTGAAGGCAGCCCTGTATTGGGAAGTTTTCAGTGTTTAGGGAAGTTTTTAATATTTAATGCTGTATTGTTTTGATATTCGATTGGGAGCCGCCCAGAGTGGCTGAGGAGACCCAGCCAGATGGACGGGGTAGAAATAATAAAGTTGTTGTTGTTATTGTTGTTGTTGTTGTTGTTGTTGTTGTTGTTGTTGTTGTTGTTGTTGTTGTTGTTGTGTTCTAGCAGTGGCAGCACTAGTGGGGTCATTTTCCCCTTTATTTTTATCCAGAAGTTACCATTGCTTTTTTGACCTCCCTCTGTTTAGGCTTTATAAAACACTCAACCTAGGATATTAGTCTACATTATGAGTTGCTTTACACCAGATTAGTTTCAAGTGCCTTTCAGAACAAGAATAAATCAATCACATTTTCTACTACAACTACAACTACAACTACAACAACAACACAAAATCCATACATGATAACCCCTGAAGCCAAATCAGAGTGAGGGCAATGCTTCCTGCCCTCAATCTTGCAGCTCGTCAGTAAAACTGAAGTACAGGCAACTCCTGTTTTGGGCACATTCAAAGAATGCATGACTGTGCATGTGCAGGCCACCTTTGGACCAATGTGATGGGGGGGACTTATAAACACTTCACTGATGCACATGATGATCTGGAATGCAACCCCCACACAAATCAGGGGTTGCCTATATAAAATGGCACTCTAGAGCATAAGGGAGATGATTGCTACTAGGGTCACTGGTTAGTAGAGGGTATTTGCACAGCTGCCTTTGCTAAAATCTCCCTTCCATCTATTTAGCAGAGCGACTGAGCACTATTATTACAATAAAAATAGATATTTAAGAAATATAAAATATATAATAAATTGTTTAAAAGCCTAACTGTGAACTCCTGTAAAATCATGTAAAAAACAAACAAAAAACCCCCAAGAAGCCATGATCTGCAGAATGCCAAATTCTATGCCTAGCAGAAAAGCACTTTCTTGTAATTATACACTCCATCTTTTCACTGTTTCTTAAGCCCCGGCTTTCAAATGGTAGAGAAAGAAAAGAGAAAGCCTTAATAAGGGAGCTGGTCCCAGCCACATATTTTACACCTACATTTGGGAGCAGGAGCTATCAAGAGGCAATCTGAGAAAACTGGAGCAGATAGTATTGATTTGAATGGGATTATGCACTAGCAAAGCACTTGAACCTCACCTCGCCTCATTGAAATCAATGAGAGCCTTGTCATAGCCATCAGCAGGGCGAAAATACTCTGTAAGTCTATTGAAGCAGCTCACATAGTGACATTAGAACATTCAGCCGGCTGAGCTTACAGCAGTCTCCTTTGCAGTTGCCAGGGTGAAATCTGCAGCTTTCTTCTGTCCCTTTAAAACAGTGCATTTTGTTTTGAGAAATGAGGTAGAGCTGCCTCCTCCTCCAGCCTGCATGTTCCCCAGCTTCTTTACCTGCTTCTCTGTCCTGCTGACTGTGTGCTGCAGAGCAGGTGTGTGAGAGAAACAGATGAAAGGGCCGGGAAAGGAATGGAGAAGATAAGCCAACAATGGCTTCCCCTTGCTGCATCTGCAGTTGGGCTGCAGGCTGTGTTGGGAACTGGCACAGGAATGAAAACAGCCTTCACTCTGACTCCTTCATGACCCACGCCTTGCTTTTGACACCGGGCACATGTTCCATAAATCTTGCAGAGTAAAGCACAGATGGACTGAGGCAGAGGTGTGTGCGCTAAGCTACTTTATTGCTAAGAATTAAGCAGAGCAAAAGAAAGCATGTCTCCTCTCGCTGAGAGAAGTCCGAGGAAGAATAAACAACAACAAACGGAAACAGAATGCAGCATCACATCTGCTCCCGTGATTCCAACAAACTTTGCTGGAATGTGGAAACACAGTCTTGTGACTGCACAGTGGGAGGAATAGAAACCTAACAGGTTGTAGGTAACCTGCGGCCCTCCAGGTGCAGATGGGAACTACTGTTCCCATCAGGTCCGGATTGTCACTTTTTGAAATACGGCAACCCTAGAAAATGGCTTCTCCATGAGAATCAGGAAGTGACCTCTCCAGACATCAGAATGACTCTTATCATCTCTGTGGCTTGCATCTCCTGAGTGACATGGACACTGTTAGGCGGTTGAATGTTCATGTGTACTCCATCCCTTTCCCTCCCACCCTCCCACCTCTCTGCATGGCCCTGGGAGCTGGCAACCCACGCTAAGCCACTGATCTGGAGCATCACAGGTTCTTGATTCCTGTTTCAAAGCAGGGGTGGCTAAAGCCTGGTTTTGAGATGGGGGGGGGGGTTAATGACCACTCCCACCTATTTAAAGAGCCCACCTATTTAAAATTAAGCAGAGCAGAGTAGTTTAGACCTCTCTATCAAGTTCATCCTTCCTGGTCATCAGAGGAATCAGTTGCTGAGAGGGAACAGGGGAATAACCCCACACCTCAGCTTATTGGCATGGACCAGCAACCACAAGCAGATTTTGTTCTTTCATATTTCAGAGGCACCCTGTGCAAGGCCAAAATTCTGTCCCTGCCCCTCGCCTTCCATTCTGTCATAGTTGTGGCGCCCTGTGGCGCCCCCTAGGCTCAGAGCACGGTGTGACAGATCCGGTCAGGTTCCCCTAATCTGCCTATGTAACAAAGGAGTGGAGACTGTGTGCCTGTTTGAGTGCATGTCTGCAAGAATGTGGGTGGCCACACCAAAGGTAAGGGGGAGGGGCTTTGAGCAATAAATAAATAAGTAAATAAAACAAAAATGTTAGCCTGTTTTAAGTGGACAGTGCCCTGTCTTCAGATTGTAAGTAAGGATTTGACAAATCTGTGAATTATGGTATCTCACCCCCCCCATTTTAAATTCAGTTCAGTTTGACAATGCTGCAGAAAGCACTAGAACCTTAGTATAACTCATAACATACACATTTTTTTGCTAGCAATCAATAGAATACATTTTTTCTATGTAACTTTCTGTAATAGATACACTTTTGTGCTTGCTTTCTCCTGATATTTGTATTCTTGCAAACATAATTTTGTGTGTGTGTAGGGGGGTGCTCACTGAAAAATTAAGAGAAGTGCAAATTTCAGTGGGCGGTTATGTTTCAGTTTGTATTTTGGTTCAAGGATTGTGGATTAGGTAGTTCCTCATTAAAATACAAACGAAATCCAATTTTTCCTCCATCGTAACCTGGCAACCTACTCTCCCACCACGTAGCTCTTCCCTTTCAACAGAAGTTAGGAGCCTCTCCTCTCCTTCCTTGGTCCATGCTATGCCATTGCATTAATGGTAATGCAAATTCACATTTGATGAAGCTAACGTATTTGTAACCCGCATGTTGCACACAGATAATCTCAGGCCTTCCTTGTGGTTCTTCCAAGGCTCTGAAATAGTTTACCAGGAGAGGTTCAAATATGTATCTCACTCCTCGAGAAAGGAATGCAAAGCACATATTTTGGGTTGACTTTGGGCAGTCAGTCATCCTACTGTTGGTTGTTTTTATTGTATTCTGGTTTATATTCTTTACTGCGGGCATTTTGTCTGATAGTTTCTATTACTGGTATTTATCACCTCAATCTCTCAGAGAGGTGGCTTACAAAGAGTTAGAATAAAGTATAAACAAAATTTACACACACAAATAAAATATATTTATTTCCAATCTTAAAAAGGGATTTTGATTATTCTCCCATCCAGGTTTCTGACCCAGTCTGCACCATGTTTAGATTCAGCCCTGCTACAGCACAACACTTGACAGAAGTAGAGAGCAGCCTTTAGGAAAGGTGTCACGGGTTTTGAAGACACTCAAACTTAGGATGAAAGGGAGAAACGTGCTAAGAGTAAGGCACGTTTGGCAAACCCTCACCATGATCAACTCCCACCTGGAAACCTATGTCCCCACTGTGGAAGGACGTGTGGATCCAGAACTGGCCTCCACGATCACTTACGGACTCACTGCTAAAACCCTGTTTTGGAAGACAATCATACTTGGCTTCGAGTGGTCGCCAAAGAAGAAAAAAGAGTATTAGCCCTACACAAATGTAAGATGAGGGACACCTGGATTGTACATGTGAAAAGTATCTAGGTGTTTTTGTAGACCACAAGTTTAACATGAGTCAACAGTGAGATGCAACAGCCAAAAAGAGCAAATATTACTCTAGGCGGCATCAACAGAAGTATAGTGTCATAGGCTGGATCTCTAGACACATCAAAAAAGCGTTTCAGGAAAACGCGTTCTAAACTTCACAAAGGGAAATCATGTTGGCAAAAGACGAGACTCCACAGGGCCATCTGGTGTCACAGTGTTACAACACATATAAAGTGATTTTTCTTTACCAATGTAGCTGAATCCCCAATCAAGGGAAGTCATAGTCCCTCTCTATTCTGCCTTGGTCAGACCACACCTGGAGTACCGTGTCCAGGTCTGGGCACCACAATTTAAGAAAGTATTGACAAGCTGCAATGTGGGTAGAGGAGGGCAATCAAAATGACAAAGGGTCTGGAAACTGAGCCTTATGAGGAACAGTTGAAGGAGATGGACATGTTTAACCTGGGAAAAAACGAGACTGAGAGGAAATACGATCGCCATCTTCAACCATCTAAAGCAGGCATAGGCCAACTCTGGCCCTCCAAATGCTTGGGGCTACAGTTCCCATAATCCCTGACCACTGGTCCTGTTAGCTAGGGATGATGGGAATTGTAGTCCCAAACATCTGGAGGGCTGAAGTTTGCCTATGTCTGATCTAAAGGGCTGCCTCATGGAAGATCCTATTGATTCTGATATATCTGGAAGCTTCAGTTCCATCCCCCTCACCCATGGCACCTGGATTTTTAATAAGGTTGCATTGTATTTTACATAGCTTTCTAAATCTAGACAAATATGTTACTTCTGCTACTACTGAACAGTTATTTAGCACCCAACGTAAACTGTGCATGCAGATTAACAAGCTATTTATATTTTCTTCCTTTAAATATTGCCTAGGTTAGGCTGGCTGCCGAAACAGCTTCTCGATTCTGCTGTGAATAAAGTTTCCTTTTTATCCATATCACATTCCTGCTAACATTCATCAGGCTATTTGAATGCCATTAATACTGTTACTCAAGCGATGCTTCTTGCATTATCTGTTGATACAGATGGTAGCAGCAACGACACAGTTTCTTTAATAGAAAATATATTTACAGTTGAATCTCCAACCTCACCAATGTCAAAATACAAACAAGAAGCAATATATTTCTCAAAAAATAAAAATAAAAAATCAATAAACACTAGACTGGAGAAAGAATAGCACCAGTTTCTCTCTCCCCCTCCCCACCTCTCTGGTGATGTCTGGATCTCGGGTAGCACCAAAATGTAACTAGAAAACACGATTTTGACCACCCTCTGTGCCATGGGCTCAATGAAATTCACTAATACTGACTGATATTCCTCTACTCTTTGTCCTATTTAACCACCTGTCAGTTATGGGATATTTTGTTGGCATTACTTATAAGACAGTGACACCATTAGGGGTGGACTTGAGGTTGTAAATCTGGGACCTTGAAGGGCCCCGTGTGACTGCCAGAGAAGGCAGCAGATTAAAAGTGCCCTCATGAAGCAGAAAGCAAGGCACCCGCCAGGGAAATACTAGCATGGATGCTAATCACTGAAACATCTTCCTCCCCTCCCCCTTTGTTAACATTCATAGCTGGGAGCAGGCTCCAGGCACACCTGGCATCTTTGGTTCACCAGGGTGCCTCTGAAACTGGCTATAAATCTTTTTAAGAATGAAAAGAGAAAGGAACTCCTTCCTGCTACAGCCTAATGAGATCGGGGCTGGGGGTGGTGGCAGATGGAGCAAGTGGGAGCAGGAAAATGGTAAAACAGATCATGGAAGTGGTTGGAGAAACCAGTAGAGGAAAATAGTAGTCAGGAGGGTGGTATAAGGGGACTGTGAAGGGCACTCTAGGTACCCCTCAAGCTGGGTAGCATTCTTTCTTTTGAACATGTTGTTGTTTAGTCATTTAGTCGTGTCCAACTCTTCGTGACCCCATGGACCATAGCATGCCAGGCACTCCTGTCTTGCACTGCCTCCTGCAGTTTGGTCAAACTCATGTTCGTAGCTTCGAGAACACTGTCCAACCATCTCGCCCTCTGTCGTCCCCTTCTTCTAGTGCCCTCAATCTTTCCCAACATCAGGGTCTTTTCCAGGGAGTCTTCTCTTCTCATTAGATGGCCAAAGTATTGGAGCCTCAGCTTCAGGATCTGTCCTTCCAGTGAGCACTCAGGGCTGATTTCTTTCAGAATGGATAGGTTTGATCTTCTTGTAGTCCATGGGACTCTCAAGAGTCTCCTCCAGCACCATAATTCAAAAGCATCAATTCTTCGGCGATCAGCCTTCTTTATGGTTCCAGCTCTTTTGAACATAATTTTCATTTAATTTTCATTTTATACTTTGTCACATACCAACGAAATCATAACATCACTTACATCTTTGCTCATTCTGAGCCTCGACTCCCCCCCCCCACTCCCTGGCTTTCATAGGCATACCCTTTCGTCTTAGCATTCCTATCTCACCCGATTTACCTTCTTTTTATCCTTAAAGAAATTTACTTCTTCTTTTGTAAACCAGTTCCACATACCAACATTAGAAAATATTTTAAGACCTGCAAACGTTTTCAGATGTTTACAGTGTTCTTTCATATATTGTATAAATTTACTCCAGTCCTTTTCAAACAGCTCATCCTGCTGGTTTCGGATCTTCCCTGTCAGCTTTGCCAGTTCTACATATTCAGTCATTTTAGTTTGCCATTCTTCCAAAGTTGGAAGTTCCTGATGCTTCCATTCCTGTGCTAAAAGTTTCCTCGCAGCCGTAGTAGCATACATAAATATAGTTATGTCCTTTTAAGGAATTTCTTCTCCTATTATATCCAGTAAAAACGCCTCTGATTTTTTAATAAAAGTATTTTTAAAGACCTTTTTTCAGTTCATTATATATCATGTCCCAGAAGGCTTTAATCTAAGCACAAGTCCATCACATATGAAAGAAATTCCCACCCTTTTCCTTACATTTCCAACATATCTTATCTTGGGTGGGTAAGGTAAAGGTAAAGGGGCCCCTGACCATCAGGTCCAGTCGTGTCCGACTCTGGGGTTGCGGCGCTCATCTCGCTCTATAGGCCGAGGGAGCCGGCGTTTGTCCACAGATAGCTTCCGGGTCATGTGGCCAGCATGACAAAGCTGCTTCTGGCAAACCAGAGCAGAGCACGGAAACGCCGTTTATCTTCCCGCCGGAGCGGTCCCTATTTATCTACTTGCACTTTGATGTGCTTTCGAACTGCTAGGTGGGCAGGAGCTCAGACCGAGCAATGGGAGCTCACTCCGTTGCAGGGATTCGAACCGCCGACCTTCTGATCAGCAAGCCCTAGACTCTGTGGTTTAACCCACAGCGCCACCTGGGTCCCTATCTTGGGTGGGTAGCATACTGATATTCTTGAATAGAAATGCCATAATTCTTCAGGAATACAGGTGGGGACACACACACAAAATGCAGTGCTAGGCAAAGAAATCACCTTTCTGAGGCCATGGCACCCACCCGAGAGGTGCCTGAACATCAAACACAGAGAGAATGGTGGTGTCTTTAGAGAAAGGGGAGGGGGGGAGAACTTCAATTTTTGAAATACTACCCATACTTTTTAGTGTAAAACTACAGTTTTCCTCAAGTAGAATTCTCCTTACTTTTGGTAAATTATCCCTAGCCATTGCTTTGATATAGGCTTGCTGTTTCTTTGCAGTATATTCCATACCTACCACTACATAAAACATCTAGTCCCAGGTATTAACGCCGCAAGCCAGGATGTTGCAGTTCCAAGCAGGTATTGTTACAAGTCTTGTGAGGTACGATTTACAGTGGGTAAAAATGCACTTAATGCCTTCAAAATTCCAGTGGGAAACCATTTAAAGCAATGCACCTACAATATTAAAATATGTCCCCCACCCTTCTCCAGTTCAAAGTTTCAAAACACCTCCCAGCCAGCTCCCAAATCTCAATGACAAGGCAGTAGCTGCATGGAAGGCAACAATCCAGCAAGTACAGTTCTTCAGTTCGGAGAGAGAATTGGGGAAGAAAGCTCTATCAGTTGAACAACTGCCTGTCAAGAAAGGAGAAAAACCTAACCACCCTAGGTAGGCAAAGCCACTCTCGAGTCTTACATGTCAACAATGTACAGTGGTACCTCTACTTACGAATAACTCTATTTACAAATGTTTCTACTCACGAACGGAGCTCCATTCGCCATCTTGGATGCGGTTTAGATAGGATTTTTTTTTACTTACGGATTTTTAGATAGGGTTGCTTCTACTTATGATTTTTTTCTCCCAATGCATTCCTATGGGATTCGACTTACAATTTTTTTTCGACTTACAAATGTGCATTCAGAATACATTAAATTCGTAAGTAGAAGTACCACTGTAATGTGAAATTCTAGGCCACATCAATGGACTGTAAACCACTTTTTTTGGTAAGCCTCTCTGAGGTTTTTATTACAATCAAGCAGCATAAAAATGTTTAAAAATAAATAATAATAAGAAGAGTTTGAATTTGATATCCCGCCT
Organism: Zootoca vivipara; assembly: GCF_963506605.1. NCBI lineage: Eukaryota > Metazoa > Chordata > Lepidosauria > Squamata > Lacertidae > Zootoca > Zootoca vivipara. The sequence goes on from NC_083280.1 coordinate 12,683,655, forward strand.
TATCACTACCCTAAGGAGTCTCAAAGCGGCTAACATTCTCCTTTCCCTTCCTCCCCCACAACAAACACTCTGTGAGATGAGTGGGGCTGAGAGACTTCAGAGAAGTGTGACTAGCCCAAGGTCACCCAGCAGCTGCATGTGGAGGAGCAGGGCTGTCTTAAGCATGTCGGGCGCCCTGCCGTGGTGCAGAGATCGCTCCGGCGCCCCCGCCCTGCCCCGTTTCTTGCAGCAGCTGGTGGGCGGGTGCAGTGTGCGCTGCGCCCTGGTGCCCCCCAGCCTTCCCCTAGAGCCGGCCCTGTGGAGGAGCGGAGACGCGAACCCAGTCCCCCACATTATGAGTCTACCGCTCTTAACCACTACACCACACTGGCTCTCAGTAAAGGGTGTTATTCAACTAAAGAGTTATACCAGTGCAACGGCTTAGCTTTGCAATGTGAATTCCCAGCTCCCTCCCACCCCACTCCTGCCTAAATCTGTTCTGTGGGTTTCCCCAACCCTCTGGAGAAGATTGGGGGGCACAGGGGGGCATGCTGGGTGAGGAGGACGTGGGGAACTTGCACTGCACATCCAAAAGTCATTGCACTAGAATAACTCCTGAGTTGAATTGTTCGGTTTCTGATAATTGGTTCTCATGGGAAACTTACAGATTCTTGCTTCACACAATTAACTCAAGGCAGTGTCAATTTACTCTTGGCAGAAAGCCAAGGCCTGCCTGGCCTGGCAACAGCGCTCTGATTGGTTAATGACCAGCACTGAACTCTGTTATCTAGGAATGCTAGCACAGTTGTTTCTTGTTGGGTGTTAGGAGTAGGAGTGCTGTGTATGGTTGAAGAGAGAGAGACAGAGAGGATTTATTTTGCTTTGCTTTGTATGCAGAAAGTCTGCTGCTTTAATTTTCTTTTAATAAATCCTGTAAATAGTTATTCTGCGTCTAGCCGACTAGTCAATTCCACCTCAACTAGCTTCTGCGTTGTGCAGGAAAACTCTGCTACGTTTGGGCTAGAGCCACTAGAGCTATGCCTGACACTTCCAAATTCTAAGAACCACCCAGGGTTCAAATCATGAGAAGCAGTGGTATTGCTATATTCTTTTAATTGTTTTATATATGGAATTGTCTTTTATATATGGATTTTTCTATATATATGGATTTTTCTCTATATATGTTCCCATACAGAAAAGCTTCAAAATCAACCCTCACTGGGTCACTGCTGCTTTCTGATGTTCTACCCCCGGCCCCCAAGATTTTTATTAAAGTTTTTGCAATACAATAAAATTGCATCTAGAACCAATGAAGTAAGAAATATCCAACAAGGAAGAAAGAAGAAACAAAAGAAAAGAAAGGGAAGGGAAGAAATAAAAGAGAGGAGAAAAACAATAGAAATAATAACAAACACGCGCGCGCGCACACACACACACACACACACACACCTCTATTCTAATTATACCCTAATATTCAATCGATCTAATGTTCAGATTTGCAGAAAATTGGAATTGTGAATAAGTAGCAAGGCGAGGAAAACTCATGGAGAGACAAAACTGGTTTAATTCTCTTCCGTGTGTCGTTTCATTAAAAATTTGTGGTTCACAAAGAAAGAAGCTGTTTTCACATAAGCATAACGTTTGCCATGAAGAAACTGTTGAGCTTCATTATGGACCTTTCCCTCTCATTCGCCCTCAGCATCTTTTCTGGGTACAAAACCTCTGGGTCATTTCAACTAGGTTATGCTCAATTTCTTCCTTCCTAGGATTTATTAGGCGAGGGCATGATTCAGCATGATTAGTGATAATGAGGAAAGATCAAAACCACAGCAAGAATTTGTAAGAGCATTATCAGATTAGCCGATATTACTCAGGGACTCTGCGCTGAATTTGTTTCTTTGAAGAGCGATGAATATTAAAGTGCAGAACCGAACAGAGTTTTAAATACCAGCGCATCAAAATGGCTGTGTTTATGTCCAGCCTCTAATAACAGGTGGGTGTGCGATTCATGGCTGTTCCCAAACAAAGAATTGAGAGCTGCATCCTATAATCAGGAGTCACCAACGTGGTGCCTAGGGGCACACAGATGCCCACAAATGCCTTCTTTGGTAGCCACAGGATTTCCTCTTCACCCCTCCATTCACTGAAACTAGGCTTTGGGGGGGGGGCTATTCTGTTGTAGCCAATAGACTAGACTGCAGTGTGTGCTTGTTTGTTGGGTTCGCAGGGTCCTACTGAGAGCTTCTTTGCTTCACATGTGCTCCTACAGGCCCCCAAAGGGTAGCCACCCCTATGCAAGTATGCAGGGAAAATACAAGATACGTGCAACTAGCTATCACTCCGTCATGAGTACAAACAAATGCTTTAAAAAGTTTCTAAAGCTGAATCACTATTTGAGCAAGGAGTTGTGAAATATGGATAGAACCCACCGCTCCTTTCTTACAGATATTTAAGGTATCATGCAATTCCCACTTGCCTGGGAGTAAGATCCACTCAGCTCAATGAATTCTCTAGCCATGCAAAAGCCTCTACTGGCCCTGTTGTACTCATATGTAGCCCCCCCCTCTTTTTTAAGTGGGGAGAGGCCATTAGGTCTGCGGTCTGCAGCTGAAAGGGGACCTCCGATTACAACAATTGTTAATTGATTCTGCGATCTGCTAAGTTTCACCACCCGCTCTTATGCAAACCAGACCAAAATGTGACTTAACCCCTAAGATAGGAAACTGAAAGGAAAGCATTGGTTAAATTAAAAATAAGTCTCACTCTGTTTTTTAATGTCTTGTTTTCATGTGTTGTCATTTTAATTCTTATTGCGGCTAAGGCCTCAAAAGCCTGGGCCTCTCTGAACCTCTGGCTCCCTCATTTCTCTCACATCACATGCATTGGGGGCTGAACTTGTCTACCTATGTAGGTTCCCTCGATGATTTATAACAAGGATGGTGAATGTCAGGTCTAGGAACCCAATGCGGCTTTCCATGCCTCACTGTCTCACCCTTGCATCTCTTACCAGGCCACTCCCCCACTCTTGAGGCCACTCCCCTCACCAGCTCCACTTTGCACCCTCTGCTTGGCTGGAATGTGTCATTGAACTCTGATGATGCCTCTTCCTTGAGTGGATGGGTCAAGGAGAGAGAGGTGGGTGAATGCATGCAAGAATGTGCCTATTGGCAACTTACAACCTTTAGGAACAGGTAGGTAGCAGTGTTGGTCTGCCGTAGCCGAAACAAAATAATAATAAAAATTCCTTCCAGTAGCACCTTAGTAAAGGGACCCCTGGCCATTAGGTCCAGTCGTAACCGACTCTGGGGTTAGGGCGCTCATCTCGCGTTATTGGCTGAGGGAGCCGACGTACAGCTTCCAGGTCATGTGGCCAGCATGACAAAGCCACTTCTGGCGAACCAGAGCAGCACACGGAAACACCATTTACCTTCCCACTGTAGCGGTCCCTATTTATCTACTTGCACTTTGACGTGCTTTCAAACTGCTAGGCTGGCAGGAGCAGGGACCGAGCGATGGGAGTTCACCCTGTCGCGGGGATTCGCACCGCCGACCTTCTGATCGGCAAGCCCTAGACTCTGTGGTTTAACCCACAGTGCCACCCGCATCCCAGTAGCACCTTAGAGACCAACTAAGTTTGTTATTGGTATGAGCTTTCGTGTGCATGCACCAATGCCTTTCATATGTACTGTGTCAGGAAAATTTTGGGTATCATGTGGCAAGGCAGAGTTTCAAACACAGATGTGCTCTCCCCAAAGGGCATTCCTAGTTTGTTTGTCTCAGCGAAGTTTATGCCTTTTTGGTCATGTCCGCGGAGTGGAAGATGGCAGGCGATCGCTGCGCATGGAGACAGACAGTCAGGTCATGCATGCATAGCAGTGACCAGAGAAGGAATGACTGCTGAGAGGAGCGCAGAGAGAAGAAATGTCATGGTGCATTTGCAGCAGCACAACTGGACGTCTTCACCTGCCCCAGCTGCAACAAAACATTTCTCTCCCATATCAGTCTCTACAGCCACAGCAGGCGCTGCAACCTTCCAGCAGTTTGACCTCACCCCCAAAGGTGCACTCCTCCAGTGTCTCCCGAGACAGACAGGTGCCAACAAATAACAACTGTTCAAAGGTGAAGCTCACACTAGTTGTTTTACCCACTTTTGCCCATGCCACTACCGCCATGACATCCCTGATTCAGAACACTGTTTTTACAGGGTTCTAAATCATGTGGCTAGCCTGGATGTATAGGGAAGCCACTTTCTCCTGTGCGGAAACCGCTTTCCCAACCAGAGAGAGATGGTGAAGCTAATAATAATAATAGTAATTAATTCTTTATACCCCGCCCATCTGTCTGGGTTTCCCCAGCCACTCTGGATGGCTTCCAACAGAATATTAAAAACGCAATAAAACTTCAAACATTAAAAACTTCCCTAAACAGGGCTGCCTTCAGATGTCTTCCAAAAGTCAGATAGTTGTTTATTTCCTTGACATCTGATGGGAGGGCATTCCGCAGGGTGGGCACCACTACCGAGAAGGCCCTTTGCCTGGTTCCCTGTAACCTCACTTCTCATAGGAAGGGAACCACCAGAAGGCCCTCAGAGCTGGACCTAAGTGTCTGGCTGAAGAATGGGGATGGAGACCCAAGGATACAAGAAGGGATGGGGCCAATGGGTTTATCCCCATTCTGCCCTTCACTGTGTGAGGTTTGAATGCTGAAGAGCACTAAGATTCATTCTCTTGTCAGCATGGCTGGAAAGCAACAGAGGATGTATGAAGGCAAACACTGAGTTACAGGAGGAAAGGCCTTCTGTATTTTTTTTTTTTTGCATACTTGATTTATATCCTGTCCTCCTCTGCATCTTAATGGATCCAAGGCAGGTCCCATTACCTTAAGAGTTGCAGAAGGATAGAGTGTTCTGGCAGGTAGACATCAGCATGACAAGAGGCAGCTGTTTTACATTCCCTGTTCTATTAAATCCTACCATGGAAATTTAAAGGCACAGGGGCTCAGGTCTCTCTCTTTCTTTGCACCTTAAGGAAGGGGCAGGGAAACAGGACAGGCAAGGACAGCCCTTGCCATGCAGTTGTTTTAGGTGGGACTTAGGGGGACAGAGGAAGGCAAGAGTGGAGCAGCAAGACTCATGTTAACTTTATATCTGCTTAATTTACAAGGGTTTGCTTTGCGCCAGCTTCTTGTGCATGGGATTGTTTCCTTACTGTTGTTCCCAGGCATTGTGTGTGTGTAAGATGGTGACTGCCACAGAGAAACTGATGGAGAACATTTAAAGAAGATTCTGCTAAGTGTCCGAATTGCAGGATGACAGGATGAAAAGGAAAAGAGAAATATCTGAAACAGTCGGGTGGGGTGATTTTTTTTCTTCTTCTGGAAAATGTCAGCTTAGCTTTAGGAGGCGGAAGATGTGATGGCAACTACGTTTAAACCTAGGAGGTCAGTTTGCACTTTGTGAAATTGTTGCACTTTCATGTCACAACACAGAAAGAACACCCAGTGCACGTTAAAACAATAACAACACTTTCGTTTTTCACAGATGGGGCTTGTAGGTAATATTTTAGTCACAGAACACAATGTGCCAAATTCCATGGAAAACAGCAGCATTGACACTACATTTTTGCAGCCTGGAGCTGTTGAAAATGTACACTGAAGCCACAATGGTGGTTTAAAGTAAAGCAATAATGTGTACAACTGTACCTATTGCTTCTCAGTTCATTGTTAAGTCAAATGTCATGAGTTTCAGGCATAATTCGTGGTGCTAGTATGAAATCATCATGCCCACCCACTTACCCAAATGTCTTAGTCCCTACATACCAGGAGTAGCCAACACGGTGTGCGTCAGATGTTGCCGGACTACAATTTTCATCATTTTAACCAGCACAGTCAATGATCAAGGACCATGGGAGCTGTAATCCAACAACATCTGGAGGGCACCACATTAACCTCGCAGTTGGATTACTGCAATATGCACTTTGTGGGGCTACCCTTGAGGTTGGTCTAGAGCAGGCATCCCCAAACTTCGGCCCTCCAGATGTTTTGGACTACAGTTCCCATCCTCCCCGACCACTGGTCCTGTTAGCTAGGGATCATGGGAGTTGTAGGCCAAAACATCCGGAGGGCCGCAGTTTGGGGATGCCTGGTCTAGAGGCTGCAGCTGGTGCAGAATGTGACAGCTAGGTTGACTGTGGGAGCAAACTTCTGCCAGCATAAAACACCTTCCTTTCAGGATTTGCACTGGCTGCCTATCTGCTGCCTGACCAAATTCAAGGTGATGGTACTAATGTATAAATCCCTATACAACTCAGGACCAGGTTACTTGAGAGACTGCCTTATCCCTTATAAACCCAGTCTGTCACTGTGGTTTGCAGGAGAACTTCTCCTTCAAGTTCCAAATGCATCAGGATTCCACTCTGCCCCTACTCTGTGGAATAATATTCTTGTTGAGATACGACACGTGTCTGCTATTAGCACTTTCTAGAAACTTGTTCTGAAAGGCTACCTCCATCGGCTGATTTTTGTCTCTGCCATAGGTGCCTATTTTGTATTGTATTGTTTTGCTTTTAACTGTTTTTCTTCTTTTAAAATTGTGCATCACTTAAAGAAGCTTGTGAAAGGAGAATAATATATGGCTACTAATAAATGAATCGTAATCATCAACCATCCATACTACATACTTTAGGATGGAACTGTGCACACATCTACCTAGACTCATAGAATCATAGAGTTGGAAGAGACCACAAGGGCCATCCAGTCCAACCCCCCTGCCAAGCAGGAAACACCATCAAAGCATTCTTGACATATGCCTGTCAAGCCTCTCCTCCAAAGAAGGAGACTCCACCACACTCCTTGGTAGCAAATTCCACTGCCGAACAGCTCTTACTGTCAGGAAGTTCTTCCTAATGTTTAGGTGGAATCTTCTTTCTTGTAGTTTGAATCCATTGCTCTGTGTCCACTTCTCTGGAGCAGCAGAAAACAACCTGAGTGTAAGTTGCCTTTAAGTCAATGAAAGTAACATTTGAGTAGACATATGCAGGATTGTGTTACGTGAGACTGCTTCCTCTGCTATGTTCAACCATAAACTGGAGCAATCTGAACACTGTTAACATATCTTTAAATCTTCCAGAGGGAAGAAGAAGTACATCCTTCTACCCATTTCTTTCAGTCCATTTGGCTGCCTCAATATCCAACCTGCCACGCAGCACACCTGAGTAGAACTGAGTATGGATGGAGTTGGAAGTATTGGGGAGATGGCCTTTCCTCAGACTTGGGAGTCCATCAAATGCTTGACTTGCCACTTGCAGCCAGCCTACTGATCAACAGCCACATAGGGCTGCCAGACTCAATAGAGGACAGGACTTCTGTGCCTTTAATTGCCCTGCTGTCTTTCGAGTCTGGAAAGCTTAAAGAGAAACCAGCAGACCATTTGCTTGGAAATTAAACAAAGGCTCTGCTGGTTTCTCTTTAAGCTTTCCAGACTCAAAAGAGAGCAGGGCAATTAAAGGCACAGAAGTCCTGTCCTCTATTGAGTCTGGCAACCCTACAGCCACATCATAACTACCAGCATCAAGGATTACAATGCAACATCAAACATGATAGTTTAGGAGCGCAATGGTGGCGCCACAGGAAAGTATGTAAGCTCAAATGGTTGGGATTGAGGTGACATGTTGTTCCTTATTTTGCTGATGTACTTCTCTTCTTCTCAATTCACACACCAAGCATTCTTTTCAGAGTATGCCAGGTCACCTTGTCTCCAGGCAAAGAAACAGTGTCAACCCACAGAAAACACACACTTTGTGGAATAAACAGGATCAGTTAAGAAACATGGCCAAGAATTCTTGGAAGCTCCAGTCTGCCAATATGCCAGCGAAAACGGCTAATAAGACTTGGATTCATTTAAGGGGAAAGTGGACCTCAAAATAATGTCCATGGGGAAAAAGTTGGAAATTCATGAGAACGTGATATCAAAAACAACATGCACAAAAGGGCTGGATGAAACTCATGCCTACCTGAAGCAAGCAAACAAAACAAGTTCCATCAGACTGACATTCAGCCTGTAAGTCAGGCCTTTGAAGACACCATTGCAACTGACTTTGGGAAGAGTAGAGGTTCTGTTAATTGATTTTATATTGCTCTAATGCTTTTATTGGAACAATGCTTTTGTTGTCACTTCGATTTTTATATGCAGTGCATTGTGCCCTGGGATCACTTGATTAAGAAAGAGTGGTTGAATAATGCAATAAATAAATAAATAAAATAGGAATATGGTGGATTTGAATGTTTCCAGCTAAACTTTCTCCCCTGTTACATTCTTAGGAGATAATGGCCCAGAGCGGGGGGAAATGTTGGAAAATCTTTGTAGATTATTTTTAAAAATATATTGCAAATATAGTAAAATGCAAGTAGCTTCAGAATATGAACAGCAGGAAAATTTATGTCTGAAAACAATGTGGAGAACGTAAGTGTGGAGACTATAATATGCAGCATTAACCGGGAAACTCCAAAGTTATTTGACTATTTGATTGTAATTTGGAACACAACATAAACTTATTCTCTCTCTCTCTCTCTCTCTCTCTCTATATATATATATATATATGGGGTAAACTTCTGGTGCCTTTCTGTTGCACTGTCAGCAGCAAAATACAGTAGCAAACAGAGGCTCTTCTATATTTACGTATTCATTAATTAGTTTAAGATTCCTGTATCGGTTACACTCCAGTGAACAAGTTAACTTTTATTTTCTGACAGAATTATTCACTCCGTTTAACAGAGGCCCGAAAAAGAACTCTAGAAGTTCTAGAACTCCTTCTCAATTGCTTCAGAAGCCCCCATTTCCCCCCATTTCCCCAGAGTCCTACTTAGTTTTGCTTAAAGGGATAGTAATCACAGACATGTGATGTAACAATCACACATCAGCAACGTAAGAGTGAAATGCTAACAAGTAACATATTTCCTAAGTGAATTAGAAATGTGGGGGGTGAGAAACCAAAATCTTCCCGTTACCTAGACACAGGTTGATTCCCTCAGTAAGAAATAGGCCTCTTGAGCTCTCTCCACACTGTGGTCCCCTGTGCTGACTGCCTGATACTGCTGTTGACTTCCAGCATTTATGGCTTAGCTAGATTTCATTGAGTAACTCTGGCACCGAGACATTTCAAACTAGACTAACGTAAAAGTTAAAGGACCCCTGGATGGTGAAGTCCAGTCAAAGGCAGCTATGGGGTTGTGGCGCTCATCTTGCTTTCAGACCGAAGAGCTGGCGTTTGTCCACAGACAGCTTTCCGGGTCATGTGGCCAGCATGATTAAACTGATTCTGGCGCAACGGGACACCATGATGGAAACCAGAATGCACGGAAACGCCGTTTACCTTCCCGCCGCCACAGTACCTATTTATCTACTTGGACTGGCATGCTTTCGAACTGCTAGGTTGGCAGGAGCTGGGACAGAGCAACGGGAGCTCACTCCGCCACAGGGGTTCGAACCGCCAAGCTTCTGATTGACAAGCCCAAGAGGCTCAGTGGTTTAGACCACAGCACCACCTGATTGGGACCACTGCATGGGAGTACTCTTTTACCTCATGTCCAGATTGATTCACCTCAACTTTTCAATGACCGAGGGCTGTTTCGAATAATCACATTGGCTGCACAATTGAAATACCAGTGGAGCAATGTTGATTTGGGAAGTAACTATTGCAGGAGCCATGTGGGAGTCAACCATATGGAAGTGTCTTCTGCGGTGCTCAGTTATTTTAAGAAGTGACCAAGGGTTGCCACCTGTCCTGTACAATACAGGATTGTGCTGTATTTCAATATAAAATGCTACATCCTGTACTGAGACAATTTGCCATGTATTCAGGTCTTCTCTCTTTCTCTCTCTCTCTCTGGTCCTCTCAAAATGCGTGTGTTTGAAAGGGTGTCTGAAAGGTCATGTATTTAAGCTCTGGGTAGCCATGCACAGATTTACAAATTCATGAGTATGTGTGTGCACATGTGACGAATTCCAGAGGGGCCATCCTGTTAGCCTGGATTAGATTGTAATGGATTGCTTTGAAGTCACTTCAGCGCCAGATTGAAAAAATAAATAAATCCAGAACAAAAGTGATAACCCTAAATTGTGAGCCTTTCTTGGGCCTGGCCCAGAGGCTCCAGCTGGTGCAAAGCATTACAGCTAGACCACTGATGGGGGCAGACTATGGGCAGCATATAATTCTAGTGCACTGACTACTTATATACTACCAAACCAGGTTCAGGTTTCTTGTACAGTGGTCCCTCGATTTACGAACGTAATCCGTTCCAAATGCACACTCATAGGTCGAAAATTTCGTAAGTCGAAAAGCGGATTCCCATAGGAAAAAAAATATTCAGAAAAATTTGTAAGTCGAGGAAACTGCATTTAAAAATTCGTAAGTCGAGGAAACCTGCATTTAAAACCGCCAACGGTTTCCGTTCGGATGTAGAAAAATCCGTAAGCATGCGGCCATTTGTCCCGTTCGTAAGTCGGAAACTTCGGATGTCAAGTAATTCGTAAGTCGAGGGACCACTGTATTAATTTACAAAGCCCTTAACAATTTGGCCCACCTAACTCCTTATATCCCTAACTCCTTATATCCCTTATATAACTCCTTATATGATGGTGTTTCCTGCTTGGCATGGGGTTGGACTGGATGGCCCTTGTGGTCTCTTCCAATTCTATGATTCTGTGATTCTATGATCCCTGCCCAATCACTGAAGTATTCAGGGGAGTCTATGTGGCTCAGATGCAGAGCCCATATTCACCACAAACTGGGTGCCCAATTGCAGCCCAATTTTAAGTACCTCCTTTCCGGTCAAGGTCAAACATGCCCTGCCCTACCTACTGGACCTCTGTCACCTCTGGCATTTTACTTGTACTTCAATTTTATAGTTCTAACTGGTTTTTTTATATTTTTGGTATTTTATCTTTGTAAACCATTTAAATACTACCGTAGTTAAGCAGTGTATAAGCCGTTTAGCTAAATAATTCCAGCGAATTAGCCAAAGGAAGATGAAATAATGTCTTCTGGCCATCACTGATGCAGCAAATCCAGCATTGCACCAAACCAAATCTTCCTTCTTTCTCAAATGGATTTGCTGTCTGAACTGAAAGTGGCAGCTCCATGATGCTGGAAACAGATGATGGCGACTGGGGTTGCTGATGTTGATTGAGAAACAATGCCTACACTTTTGTCAAGCACCGTGACTGAACTGGAGAACATAAGTCCCAATGAATATACGGGAAGCAATCCTCATCCCCCACCCTGGAGAATATGTGCTTTATTATGGGCACATATTCTTCCTTCAGAAGGCAGTAAATTACAGTATTTATGGAATCTTAATTATCTAAACACAGTTGGAGCCTGAAGGTCAAGGCTGCAAACTGCATCCTAAATTTCTGTTTACAGATGAAGTCGAGTATTTATTGCAGCACTGTTTGTGCTGCTATAGTTAAAGGTCTGCCAGCGTTTCCATTATAAACCACTATTTCAGAGGTTTATAACTCACTCGTAAATCTCTACTTCGGGCTGAAACACAGTGCAAAACAAGGTCTCTACTGTGGGAGAGAGATTTCTCTCCCCCTCCCCACCAATTCTTCCTTGTTTGCTTTACCAAAATTGTTTTGTTTTTTGTTTTTGTTTTTAAAAAGGTAAATATGCAAAAAGCACTGCCAACTCTTATTAGACTCAACAGATCACACATTTTGTGTAAATAGAAATGCAGGGCTATTTGGTAAGTTTTCAGAATTACAAGAGAAATAAAACGAAGGGTGCTTTCTCCCATAAATACTTTATGGCCTCTGAAATTATTATTGAAATGATATATATTTTTATATACAGTGTTTTTCATGATTGTTTTATACCACATCATCTCCACAGTTCTTACAACAGGGAAAGGTATATCAGTATTATTATTCCCATGATCAGTATTGTGTACATATTGGTGTTAAGGGAAAAAAAATCCCAATGGCTTCTCTAAGACACACATAGTTTGTGGCTTTGGATCTGAATCTCATTGTTATGCGCATGAGCTGTTAAGGCCAGAATACAGGTGACTCAGAAGATCTATAGCTGAATTGTTCCACATTGTATATACATTTAAAACATCTTAAAAGTAGTTGCTGCCATGGGTTTAAATTAGACTGGGGCAGTGACTCTGGCGGAAAGGTACGGTAGTTTAACCCACACAGCATTGTCTTCCCTGGTGCTGTTTTTATCACTATTGGGGAAAACAAGACAGCTCTCCATTACATCATGCCCAGGCGGCTGCTATTAAGAGTGACCCATTATACAGTGTTTTCAGTTTGTGAACTCTTTAGTATGTTTTACATGCTCCTGCTATTTTTGCCATAGAGATATCAGGTGATTGACAGCTGACCGGTGCTACAGTGGGTGGACGAGATAATTATCTGGACCCATTTCTCCACCCCTGGTTCTAGGCTCGTTGTTGGAAAAATAAAAATGACAGCCAGGTGAAGGCACTGCCTGGGAGTGCAACCCCCACCCACACAATCCCCCCACTTCTTGAAAGGCAAAATAGAAGCAAGGCAGTATTGAGAACTTTGAATTTGGCGCGACATATTTATAGGACTATTTATTCCTCGGTAATGGTGATTCACCACGATAGCAAAATGGATCTGCTAAGAAATAGGAGCGCGCACACACAAAATGAAGATAAATGTATACATGCGCTTTTTATAACCATAGGTAAAGGTCCCCTAACAGTTAAGTGCAGTCACAGACGACTCTGGGGTTGTGGCGCTTATCTTGCTTTACAGGCCGAGGGAGCTGGCGTTTGTCCGCAGTTTTTTTTCCGGGTCATGTGGCCAGCATGACTAAGCCACTTCTGGTGCAATGGGACATTGAAATCAGAGCAGTGCACGGAAACACCATTTACCTTCCTGCCAGAGTGATACCTATTTATCTACTTGCACTTTTTGGCGTGCTTTCGAACTGCTAGGTTGGCAGGAGTTGGGACAGAGCAACGGGAGCTCACCCCATCTTGGGGATTTGAACCGCTGACCGTCTGATCGGCAAGCCCAAGGGGCTCAGTGGTTTAGACCCCAGCACCACCCGCGCCCCTTATGGTTTTTAACCATACAATGGCCAAATGCCCATAATACACACACACACACACACACACACACACACTTGCGCTTTGTTAATTTGTATTTGTATCCTGCCTTTCCAATGCTACTCAAAGTGTCTAACAAAGGTAAAATACAAAATCATGTCCTACATATGAGTTGCCTATGTGTATCTGGTGAGCCTTGGCTGGTGGGGAGAATAAAGTAAACATGACGATCCTGCAAGTTGGAGATGAGTGCAGTAGCACCTGCAGTTCCCAGAAGGATGCTGCATCCGAGAGCAGAAGGAAAACACAGCTGTGATGATGAATATTATCTATTGACTATTTGGTTACATTCATCAAGAGAAGCCTTATGTTGCTCCAAAAGACTGTCATGAAGCCTTGGGTGTCTTTAGTGGAGTATATCTGCTCAACACTGATGCCACGACAGAAATGTTACAAATTGCATTCTAATCACACCTCTTCCCATGACACGGCTTTAATTTCAATTTCATTCCCCCGCCACCCCCCCCCCCTGAAATGATTGTTCTTGTTTAGGAAAATGTGAAAAATGAGCTTTTATCTTGCCTTCTCGCTGAGATACACAAGCATGGCAAGGCAGCTCTGAAAGCCAAAACAAACAAGATTACCATAGCGGTTGGCGCAAATGAGCGGAGAGAATCTTTTACCTGTAAAATCCCGGAGGGGCCTGTGGAACTAAGAAGTTTCTTTCAAGGCTTTGCAAGACGTCGTTCAGCATTCTCACTCGGGTGGGAGCTCTCTCCTTCGGGTCGTTCGCTGGACGCATCTCATCCGACTGGAACAACTGGGCACTGTCCCTCAGGGCGTTGGCTATTGTCAGCAAGCGGTCAAGATTTAGATGTTCATCTGAGAGCAGTAAGAGAAACACACTATAAGTAAAAATGTGTTGAGGCTGTCTGGCAGATTGACGTGCTTGCTCGTGGTAGAACACACTTCTGAGTCACACTTAAACACTTGGCTCTGACCAGTGGGCCTTTGGGGTTGTAGTTTATTTGTTCCAAATATTTACACGCTGCTTAATGCCTAGTCTTTAAGCAGTGTGCAATAAGATTCCAAATTCAGATAATTGGTTAAAATTAACCATGAAAAAAAAAACTTACTTGCTGCTGAAATGAAAAGGTCTTGGCCAAGCACCAGAAACTCAACACAGAGGGGACTGTCTCCTGGTGGCTATAAGCATAGCTGCCAAGTTATCCCTTTTTTAAAGGGATTTTCCCTTATGCTGAATAGGCTTCCTCGTGAGAAAAGGGAAAACTTGGCAGCTATGGCTATAAGTCATGCATCTGAGCCCTGTGATGCCACCAGAAATGATTCCATGGAAAACCTCAGTGATAGGCCAGGGCAGGGTTATAAGGAATCAGGCAGTCTTTAAGGTATCCTAGATTCAAGTTGGTAAGCGCCTTGTAAATTAACATGAATCAGAACCTGATGTCTGCCCACTGTTGGGTTAAAGGGCAGTTACCCTTTCCCCTCCCAGTGATAAACTAAGTGTGAAACATTTTACTCATGCCAAAGCTACCCCTGTTTCATTCTACCGTAGCAAGTGAGGCAGCTTGAGTACATGAATGCTTCAGGGCAGAAGCATAATTTACAAGCGTTAAAAATCCACTGGTGCCCATTATGGAAAGCAATTGGTTACGCAGAGAAATGTTACTGCATTCAATCCAAGTCTGGAGAATAAATATCCATCCGGCATAACATGACTTTGAATAAAATCCAGTTACATGCAGCCTGTGCAATGAAAAAACCTGCCGTATAATTCAGCAATCAGCGGTACGCATCTCCCAAGTTCCCTTTTTCTGGTGCCTCCAATTGTATTTATTTAACAACTTAAAATAACCAGATGAGATCATTCATCCTGATTCAAGCTGGGGAGGGTTGCATAACAAATTGGAAATGCGGGATAATAAAAGTGTTGCTGTTTCCCCTTGAGTGAGATAACATTTGTAATTTTTCCCTCCTTCTTCTCCTTAGGAGTGGTGTCGAAAGATGTTTAAGATAAAACTAGCAGGCACTTCCGAATTGCACAGCCTACCCGTTGCAACCACTGTGTTTATCCAAGGGATAAATCACACGTGTCGCTGTCACTTCAAGGCAGCCATGTCCAGGATGCTATGATAATAGGAATGCAACTGCACTTAAAATAATACTATTTATATCTGGAGGTGAACATAGCCGTAGGCTTGCTAACGTCTTTGAAAGCCACTACTCAAGAACAATTCATATAGCTAGATTGCTAAGCGACTAGACTGATATTCTGGTATGCAAACCATTAATTTAAAAAGGACAATCCTGGAAAGGGGAAATTAAAAAAAAAATCTATATTCTGGTCAGCTGCCAATTTGATGTCAGGCTAAGATCAAGGACCTGGTTCTGGTGCACAAAGCCATAGACAGCTTGAGACAAGGACACCTGAATAATCATTTCACCCACTGACCACTAACATGCACATTTTTTCAAAGCAGTTTTTCTGACTAGGACACAGTTATCACCAATAAATGCATTTTAGGCCCACTTTGGCCTAGTATATACATTTTTGTATATGTTACTTGGCTGGAGAACCGCACCGTAAAATTCAGAATAGAGCAAATTAGGAAGGATGGCTGTAACTGGTTAACATGTTGTTTCAGAAAGTTTAGATTAGATAAACCTGCCTTTAAAGGTGAACCGAATCCCTATCTGTTGCTGGAAGACAGGGGGCTATTCTTTTGCGGATTGGTTGTTGCTCAGCAGTAGAGCACATGATTTGAATGCAAAAGTTCCCACATTCAATTCCTTACATCTCTAGGAAAGGATAGAGAAAAATTCTGTCTGAGAACCTCTGGAAAGCTGCTTCCAGTCAGTGTAGACAATTCACTGACCCCATATCAGGCAATTTCATATATCCCATGGAACTCATGTTCATAAATTCCACCGGAGGAGGGAGATGCATGATTCAGTCTTGGGTTTGGGATAGAGACACAACATCCCATGCAGGAAATCACTGTCATTGAAAAGTACCTGCCAAGCGGCTGTAATTTTTTAAAGTATACAACAGGGTTTGTTGATTTAATCTGGCATTTTCCTTAGCTTCGTTTAATTCATTAGTTTCAGTCACTTCACTTCAAGGAAAGGAGGATTATTTTCATGGCACTAATACTAGTAAGATAAGCTTTCTCATTTCTGTTAACTTTGCAATTTTGTTTAATGAAATTCCCCGCAGCTCTTCTGTCTCTAAGATCAGTTTCATTACATCGTCCACTTCTTTGTCTGATCTCATAAAGCTAAGGTTTGTAAAGTTGTCACAAGGGTTCGTTGCTCTTGCATTTATGCAGTCCAAGGCATACATTTATTGCAGCTACTGAATTAGTCAGGTTTTAAGGTGTAAACTGTAGGGCAGGGGTGGGGAACGTTTCTGAGCCCAAGGGCCACATTCCCTCCTGGGGAACATCCTGGGGGCCGCATACCCATAGTGGATGGAGCCAAGGGGGCAATATATAATAGAATCATAGAGTTGGAAGGGATCCTGAGGATCATCTAGTCCAACCCTCTGTAATACAGGAATATGCAGCTGCCCCACACAGGGATCGAACCTCCAATCTCATGACTCTTACCTTTGTACAGCAGGCTGCATTCTAGCCATGCACAAGTCAGAGATCTCTGCTCTCACTCCTGCACACAGACATCTCTCCACTGTCCATCCAGGCAAGCAAGAGGCACTGTCCCAGTTCAAGGATAGCTCAGCTGGTAGAGCGTAAGACCCTTAATCTGAGGGTTGTGGGTTCAAGCCCCATGTTGGGTGAAAGATTCCTGCATTACAGGGGGTGGACTAGATGATGCTAATGGTCCCTTCCAACTCTACAGTTCTATGATTCCAGCTAGGCAAAAGCAATTCAGGAAGTTGTGAAGCAGGCCCGGGGAGGGGTGTGGCCTGGAGAGAGGGTGTGGCCTGTTAGTATTATTCGGTAGTATTGGGGAGAGGGTGTGGCCCAGAGAGAGTCCCAGGGAACAGATAGAGAGGCCTGGGGGCAGTAGCGTAGAAAGGGGGAGCGGTGGGGGCGGGTCGCCCCGGGTTCCACTCTGGGGGGGTCTCCACTTGGGGCACCCCGCCCCGCCCCTCGCTCCGCCTGCGCACGCCGTACAGACATATGTGGTTCGTGTCGGCTGTCCCACGAGCGGCAGCTGTGTGTGAGCAGTGGCTGGTGGGGCTGCCGTGCACCAGCAGCAGTGCATCCTGCCTGCACATGTGCAGCATCCTGGCACATGCACATGCGCAGTCAGTATGCGCTGCTGGGCTGGCGCTGTGGCTCCCACGGCAACCTTACGAGCGGCAACGGAAAAGCAGCACGGACGGGGCAGCCTTACGCGCGCTGTTCATGCACAGCAGCCTTACGAGTTGCCGCTTGCTCGGTGTATTGTAAGGTTGCCGCGGAAGCAGCAGCGCCAGCCTGGACGGACTGCACATCGACCGTTCATCCTGACGCGTGCGTCGTGATGTCATGACACATGCGTGCTGTGAAGCGACACCTCGCCCCCAGGGGGCGCCTCCACGTTTGCTACCCTGGGCAGCTAAGTGGCACAGTTCGCCACTGCCTGGGGGTGGTTGTATTTGGCCACCATTCTTGAGATTCCTGCTCTACGGGTAAGGCTGACCCTCCCAAACACTGAAGGAGCAAAGCTGCTGCACATATTGTAGGTGCCAACGGCCAGCTGTGTTATTTCCAAGAGCCTGGGTTTCTCTATTTGCCTTTCCGGAGGCGGAACTGTCTTCTTTTTTCCCTCCCTCTCATCCAAACACACAGATCAAGGTCATTCATTTCTAACACAGAGCTTTCAAGAACTGGCTGATAAATCAACTCAAGCAACTTATTCGGCATTAAATTATCCCGCTTCCTAGTGGCTGCAAGGAGAGAGGCGAGCAGGAGTGATCTGCTGCCAACGTGAACTGCGGCAATAAATAAGCAAGGTGGCCAGTCTTCAAACCGAAGAGCCATGGGGGTTCAGTGCTCTTTCCCCTTTCCCTTTCCTCCATTTGTGGTTGCCCTACAAGGAGCTGGGGAGAAACACCCTCACAGTTTGGCCCTAAAATGGTATTTATCCTTGATTGTGATTTAAATACTGGTTACTAGTCACTGGTGTGACTTCTATTAAAAATTATACACAATTCTATTGTGTACTGACTTCACTGAAACTTACTCCTAAGTAAATGTGTAGCATTTATTATTATGTAGTTTAGAAATTATTTATTGTAACTGTTGAGTGGATTTCTGTTTAATTTTTATATGGTGATATTATTATACTATCCTAATGACTAATTATTATACTATCCTAATGACCCAGGTGGCGCTGTGGTTAAACCACAGAGCCTAGAGCTTGCTGATCAGAAGGTCGGCGGTTCGAATCCCTGTGACGGGGTGAGCTCCCGTTGCTTGGTCCCAGCTCCTGCCAACCTAGCAGTTCGAAAGCACGTCAAAATGCAAGTAGATAAATAGGAACCGCTACAGCGGGAAGGTAAACGGCGTTTCCATGTGCTGCTCTGGTTTGCCAGAAGCGGCTTTGTCATGCTGGCCACATGACCTGGAAGCTATACACCGGCTCCCTCGGCCAATAATGCGAGATGAGCGCGCAACCCCAGAGTCGGTCACGACTGGACCTAATGGTCAGGGGTCCCTTTACCCTTTACCTTTAATGACTGTAGATTCCTTATTTTAAAGCTGGGGAGGGAAGGATACAAAGAAATTATTATTATTATTATTATTATTATTATTATTATTATTATTATTATTATAGCAAGTTTGGTCATACTGTTTCCATGTGCGCTCCTAAGATTCCTGCTCCAAATTCATAGAATCACGAATTTATATGCTATATTCCGGCCTTTAATACAACAATTCACTTATCTTATTATGTCTATTTTCTGCTTGTTCTTTTTCCATGCAGTCATTGCTTGGTCTTCACATGTTGGGAACCCCTTCCTACCTTTAGAAACGAGAAGTATCCCTTTTTTAAGGATAAGAGGGCTTCACATTCTCCTGTTTTTTTTTCCAATCCCCATGCATAGAGCTCCTGAAGAAGTAGCCAACCCTTAATGTGGTCCCCAGACCAAAAATATATAGCTATTCCTGATGTATAGGACTGCTCAGGTCGGGATTTATGTATAGCCTAAGCTACAGAAGCTATTTCTTAGGGCCCCACTCTCTTGCGGGGCCCCAAAGAAATTAAGGGGGGGAACCTGGATACTGTGTACATTTCCAAAATATAAGATAAAAAAAACACAAATGAAATAAAACCTACATACGCAGTGTTTTGTGTGGTGTAGGCTCCTATGATGTAAGTCATGGGCCCCGCCTGCTAGCCTGCTCCCTAAAATATAAATAGTTTGCTCATTTCTATATATAGAGTACCTACATTCGGTTGCATGGCAACATGTGCAAATAGCTTTAGATACCTATGGGTAGGTCCATAAATTACCATACAGCATGTATTGAACACAAATATATATACACATGTTGTTGTTGTTTAGTCGTTTAGTCGTGTCCGACTCTTCGTGACCCCATGGACCATAGCACGCCAGGCACTCCTGTCTTCCACTGCCTCCCGCAGTTTGGTCAAACTCATGTTCGTAGCTTCGAGAACACTGTCCAACCATCTCGTCCTCTGTCGTCCCCTTCTCCTAGTGCCCTCCATCTTTCCCAACATCAAGTGCCCTCCATCTTTCCCAACATCAATATATACACATATATTCAACAAATGTTGACAAAGGACAGCTGGGCATATAAAGGGCCCCATTACCTTCAGTAGCTTAGGGCCTCATCAAACCTAAATCCGGCCCTGGAACTGCTGCTGTAATTTATAACACGCAAATGCCTACACACTTTTTTCTTTATTGGCTTACATGTTATGCCCCACTTTTCTTGCAACATGGAGCCAAAGGAGCCTACATGGGTTTCCTCAAGCAGTCACCACCTAGACACTGATCACACCCAGACCTGCTGAGCAGCAATCAAGTTCCTTCAGACCATATCCTGTGTATGCATACAACACACACAAAAATTTGGTCCAATGAAATAGGCACATACTGTTTGTTTACAGTGATGAAAAGCAAATGCTCACCATCAAAAAGCAAAGGGAGATAAGAAACACATTCACCAAAAATCTTTGGACCATGGAACAAATTACCTCTAAAGCTCTTCTGAACTTCTAATGCAATATCCAGGGCATTAAAGGGCAGTACTGGGTTGTTGGCAATTTGCAAAATTACTTCGCCTGTCAGCTGGAAGGAAAAAAGAAGAGAGAGAGAGGAAACAAATAAATGGAGATCAAATAAGTTTTAATTTGGTCTCTACAGCCACAGCAGGCGCCATAACTCTCCACCGGTTTGACTTCACATTCAAGGGTGCATTCTTCCATTGTCTTCCGAAACAGACAGATGCCAACAGTATTATACCTAAGTACAGTATTCACCATATGCTTCAATGCACACAATCAGGCCTCTTGTGCAAGCAGTCCTCTCCATTCATTTCAATGGCAGAAGTGGCATGGTATGAGCAAAATCATGTGTGTTTCACATAGCCCCCCCCCCCTCTATCAAAATGAACGTCTTGATTTATAAGATCTCTTACCTGCCCTTCACCATAAAACAATATATTATGCAATCATAAACACAGACGAAACTGTTCCAACCGAAACAGAGCAGTATATATTTGACAGAGGAGGAGGATCCCACAAAGCAAAATACCTTACCTGCCAAAGGGTAATGAGCATTTGCATCTTCAGAATATGGCAAAAGATGTACACACACAGTGGTATGGGGAGGGAGTTCCACAATTCATGGGCTGCCTTTTGAGGCCCCTATGCAGATCTTGACATCCCAGAGAGCACAGCAGATTACTCACGTTCACAGAGAATAATTGGATCAGGGGGAATGTCTGATTTAGAACAGTGGCCTTCAACTTGACCAGTTCCAGGATCCACCATTAATTCCAGCCTGATATACAGTATCACTTTCAATGTTCTCACTTATCATTTTTTTCAACCCAAACTATTTGCCTTTACTTATTGCCATTAGTGCTGTCAACCGTATGAAGGGTTTTGCCCTTGATTAATGTTCTGTCTTTTCACCGACTAGTCAATTAACTTTAAATGCATTTTGCATATTATCCAAAGGCACTGCAAGGTAAGGTATTTCACCGCTTAATAAACAAAAGCTCCACCACCCAACAATAGAAAGAATGGGGAGCATTAACATACGGGTGTGCTTTTTAATTATCATTCCATATTACATTACAGTAATACATTGGAACCACAATATAAAGAATATTGCATCAATAGTTGCTCTCACTGATTACAATGAGCTTCTGCCAATTAATCAACCACATGTAGTTGACTAATCTATCAACAAACTGATTTCACACAAACATCTGCCTTTCTTTTTCTCTTACCTTCCTTCTCTCATTCTTTCTTTCAACAATATAGTTCCTGCATCCTGCACAAGATGCAGCTTCTAGGGGAAGACCCACATATGAAGTTCAGGCGCCAGGTTAAAAAACAGGGGAGGTTTCCCAGGTCTTTTAAACTTGACTCATTATTTTATTAACTCCTGATTTTGGGGTTTTTGTATTTTATACCGTACTGTGTTATCTGCTTTAGGGTTCGGTTTTAATTCTCAGGTGTGCTACATTTGACATTATATACAAACAGACATTGCTTCATGAAGATAAGCTGCCTTGAAAAGTCTCTTGCAGCACAATCTTCTACCAGTCTACTCAGAAGAAAACCCTGTTGAGTTCAATGAGGCTCACTCATTGATGTTTGCTCTGATCTAGTGATAAAGAGCAGGTTTGTGTGAGGAAAACCCCAGAGGAAAAATAAATAAAATAAAGCTTAAAAGTGCAACCCATGCACTTTTTTACGGAGCAAACAGCAACCCACAGAAAAACCAAACTGCTGTTTGTTGCAATTCAGCTTTAAAGAGCAGGATCTCATTCATGGGGAAAGATCTGGGGCAAATTTGGAACTTTAAAGTTCAGACCTTTGCTTGGCCACAGCCCCATGTCAGTGATTTGAAGGCCACTTGAGGGGGACTTGAGGCTGTCCTGTGGATTGGCCAATAGTAGGCAGGCCTGGGCACGGGCATTCCCCAGGGGGCAGGACTTCCCGGCTGATGAGCATTGCTTGGTTCCGCCCCCCGGTTTTCCTTCCCTGGACCAACTAGCAGTTAGGCTTTGGCTAGAGGGGAGGTTGTAGCCTTTGCCTGCTCCTCCAGATGTTTTGGGACTACAACTCCCACCATCCCTAGCTAACAGGACCAGTGGTCAGGGATGATGGGAATTGTAGTCTCAAAAGATCTGGAGAGCCAAGTTTGCCTATGCCTGGTTAAGAATATACTGTTAAAGGGATCTGTGAGGTGTTGCATCTGTCCCATGCCCCGGTGGGGGCTAGGGCCATAGAACTCCTCCAGCGGGGACCCTTCAGGGTGTACCCCTATTTGATGTAGGTCATAGGCCATAGTGTGGTTTACCCTTAGATGCACTCCCAACGGACATGCTGGAGTTAAATAAATAAATGGCTTCACCCAATGCCTATGCCCAAACCTCACATCTGTAACCAATAAAGTTGTGGCCTATTTGAACCCCAAAACTCTATGAGCTGTTGTCTGGTCTGGTTATTTCATTACGTAGGGAGCGACTGGGTCATGGGGCCTTGGCACGCAAATTACTCTGCACTATCTGATATTTGAGAAAGAACAATTGTTGACACCCAGAAAAGATGTTGTTGGAATATTATCAAACATCCAGGATTTCTGGAGACGGGAAAGGAAAGGAAAGATATCCCAGCAGGATATCTTAAAAGCCTGCAAAGAAATTTGGGGCAAGACGCATCCATAGTACATGGAGACAGAGAGCACACTATAGATCAGCTTGAAACCCACTTCCAAGCAGGGGCAAGATCTGAAGCTGTAAAGATTTCTACCTAAAGGGGAGAAAATGCCAGGGAGGCTGCTGTGAAAAAGAGCTGTCATCTTCTGTGAAGGAAGAACAAGGAGGTGAAAGGAAGCTCTGCAGAAGAACAAAGTTAATGATATCCCAAGGGACCAAGAAAGAAACTGGAAAGTTAAATTAGATTTTTTTTTAAAAAAAAAATATCCATGGGGGGGGGGGGTAGCTAGGGATGGAAGAAGATATTTTTCTGTTCCAGATTGTATCCATTGCATGCAGTACTCTTCCCATTCCACTGCAGTTCACCTTCTGCCAAAAACCACTCTGTCCAATGTGGCAAAATTTTGTCCCTTGAATAAGTTGCATATTTTTATTATTTAAATCACACCAGTTACATTGTCATTGTGTTATTCCACCTCATGCATTTCAATGCAAAAGGAAACTCATTTGTTGAGACATTGGGAAGAAAGAGGGGGGAAGAGGTGGACAGGGAGGGAGGGTGGGTGTTGAGCTTCTTTCACGTGATCGACCGCTTGTGCCAGACCCCGATACAAAGCCCGAGCCCTGCCATTTGCTCTCGAACCCGAACCAAAAGCGCCGGCACACAAAAAAATCCACACACCCCCAACCAAATAAAGGAGCTGTCCATACCTATACCAGCACCCATACAGAGCCCGGGCCACCGCTCCCGAGCCCAAACCTGAACTTGAGCCACCCGCACGAATATTTTCTTATAACCCCCCCCCCCCGATATATAGATATAGCTGTATCAGACACGTACCATCTCTATTGCCTTTCTGGTGCTTATTGAAAACCTTCCTTTTTCAACAAGATGGAGCAAGCTTGCTTTCCGCAGGCTAGGACCCGAACCAATGGTTTCAAGTTGCAAGAAAGGAGATTCCGACTAAGCATCAGGAATAACTTTCTGACAGTAAGAGCTCTTTGGCAGTGGAACGGTCTCCCTCGGGAGATTGTGGGCTCTCCTTCCTTGGAGATTTTAAAAGCATCTATTGGGTGGCCATCTATCATAGATGGCTTAATTGAGATTCCTGCATTGCAGGGGGTTGGACTAGATGACCCTCGGGGTATTTTCCAACTCTACAATTCTATGATTCATAAATGGAATGAAATAAATAAATAAAAGTAACTTGGGGGGGAGGAAGAGTTGGCTCCCAACAGTTAAATTTAGAAGTGATGAAATAAAAAGGTAGCTGCGGGGGGGTGGGGAGAGAACCTTATCAGTAAAGCAATTTACAAATCTTGTGATCTCCCTCCCTCTCTGTCTTTCCTTTTGCATTATGTCACAGGCAGTTTATATGTGTGTTAATGGGGTAATCATAGAGTTTATTAAATCACGTATGTGGAACGTTAACCTGGAGAAATCAATCATGGGGAGGAAAGCTTGGAGCATTGATTTTGAGCAGGGTGAGTAATAACTTTGCAGAAACGTGCATCAAGCCCGCATAATGCAGCAAGACAGAAAAGGCCACTGATTTCTTATTTATGGTCTTATATTTGGCCATGCCATCCTAGGAGCACAGCACTGAACATACATGCAAAATAGACACAGCGCTCCAAAGACAACCCTTTGAAACACAGCCTAAACTTAAAAAATAAATAAATGTATGATTTCCAATTTTATTTCAATCATTTTACAATCATTTTAACATTTCGAAACTCAACTTCCTTCCTCCTCTTTTTGCGGTTCCTTAAATTTATTTTTATATTTTCTGCATATTCCAAATTACATGGCCTGAACTTAATGTCCTAATCATTGAGCATAATGGCTTGAATCCAAAGAGATACTTTAGGTCCATCCAAGAACTTCAACACACACATTGAGATTATCAAGTCTTCCACTTTGAAAAACAGACAACCACCATGTGATAGGACCAAACTATTTCTGGACATTTTCAAGGTATCCAAAGAGGTCAATGGAAGGTTTTTGGGGGGATCCATGAATATGGGTCCAAAAATGATTTTTCCAGAGCAGTAAAATAAATTGCATGCAAAATGTTGTGTTTAGGTGTGCCCCCCCCCGGGAGGTAAGTGGTCCATAGCTTTCCCCTTTTACACTTTAAAATACAGTAGTTTCTCAGGCTCATCACATTTCCTGGAGCAACATATTTCCATAGACACGCCAGGAAATGTCACATTTCCTAGGAAGTCCATGGGAACGTGTGGCAGAAATAGGGCTGATAAACTAAAGAGAGTGGTGAAACTCACATTAAAGTGAAAAGAGAAAAAGGAAGGAAGGAAGGAAGGAAGGAAGGAAGGAAGGAAGGAAGGAAGGAAGGAAGGAAGGAAGGAAGGAAGGTCTGGTTAAGTTTACATTAACATTTTAACTGAACTGAAAAAAAAATAAACATTATCCCACCTTAACTTGGGACAATGCCCCAAGCCACAAATGTTTGGGGAAATTACTCATGAAACAATGAAAGCTGCAGAAACTCCCTGTTTTCTTGGGGGTGTGGGATGAAAGGAGTGAATGTTTACCACTTTGGATTTTTAAGCGAAAACTAGCAATTTCGCTAGTTTGCTCCCAGTACATAAATAGTGTGAATATGCACTTCAGTTCTGTTTGCTGCCATTATTTTCCCTGACTGTACTGTTTCCCCTGCTTTCTGGATTGGTCCCATGGGCAACCCCACCCAATCACACAGTAAAGAGGGTTACTTGGCCATTAAGATTCAGGTACGTCATGATGAGGGCAAGTGAGGGCAATGCAAAACAGTTTCCTGCTAAGTTTGAGGAAACAGCCAAAATATACAGGAATTTTTGGGACTGCCCGAAATGTCTGTGAAAAATGGTACTCTGTACACATTGTACACATTTCCTCAAGCTTTCTATAATGCTATATAACCTTCCAGTTTCACATTTCTTCTTTGACACTATTGACACTCAAAGGTTAAGTAGTAGGATGTATTTCTGTGTTTAAACAAACAGCTCAACAAACATCTAATCTGACAGGATACATTTTGGGTCAGCAGAGGGCTCTCTGAGAGAAGACTAGAGTAATTCAAAAGCTGCTACGGATGAAGTAGAGCATAATAATTCACAAAAGATATAGCTGTTTCTATACAAGGTAGGATTAATCATTTCAATAAATGCTACAAATACGATGTGTATTTCTCTAAAAGGAAAGCACTTCATATATTTTATTCATGCTTTGGGAAATATTGATCGGGAAATAGATGCATTAATGAAAAAGGAGTGCCCTGTATTTTTAAGTGGGACTGAAGATCAACAAAAAGGTTAGATATTGGCATGTATAGAAAGTCATGCACCAAATTCAGAAACTTCCTTGTCTATCAGATTGGCCTTCAGCAACAAGGGATCACTGCAAGATGTACTCTTTATCTGAAGAGTATCTGAAGAAGTGTGCATGCACACGAAAGCTCATACTAATGACAAACTTACTTGGTCTCTAAGGTGCTACTGGAAGGATTTTTTATTATTTTTTGTTTCGACTACGTCAGACCAACACGGCTAACTACCTGTAACTCTTTAACTTTATTTATCAGAAATTCAAAAACACATTAGGCAGGAGAAAACCCCACTAAAAACCTCTCTTTTCAACTACCTCTGTCGAGCCTCTAGTGGTTTTGGACTGGAATTATTCCTGACTCTGGTGAACTGGAACATATCAAAAACAGTTTGGATTCCCTTCACATTATAAAGGCCTGACTAGGAGAGCCATGATTTCACTGAATACTACAGCTGAGAACAATGCCACACACATATGGGCTCCTCATTCAGACCATCCACTGAACACAGAATAAAGCTAATGGTCTTTGACTTGGGAACAGGACCAGCACAGCAGCTTGTCATGCCTTGCCCTAACCTGGTGCCAGACATAAAGTTCTTGGAGGATGGACGAGAAACTCTGTAGGTTGAGGATCTTGGAGAGCAGGCAGGGTCTCCTGGAACCAGCTCTGAGGAACTCCTTGAGGGGCCTTCTAGTGGAAGATCAGCTAAAGAACCCATGGAGCTGTCAGAGGATGGGGTGAAACCTCTCCTCATTCCAAAGGCTTAGGTCTAGGCCAGGCATCCCCAAACTTCGGCCCTCCAGATGTTTTGGACTACAATTCCCATCTCCCCCGACCACTGGTCCTGTTAGCTAGGGATCATGGGAGTTGTAGGCCAAAACATCTGGAGGGCTGCAGTTTGGGGATGCCTGGTCTAGGCCAAAGAGTATTGACACAGCATGTATCTATGGACCAAGTATCAACACACAACTCATAAGTAAGCAACCCCTTGGAATCCTTTACTACCTAGCTGGGGCTAGGATATGGTCTGGAGAGGTCTCCAAACCTTCCAGTTACTATAAACAACATCTCCATCTCCTTGTTCTTTGCTCCTGTGTATAGTTTCTCCTCCCTGCTATACACCAAAGGTTGATGGGCATTACCATTCAAATGGGATGGGTGTGCCCTGTCATATGCTTGATTATGTGGGGTGGGGCTTACCTGACCCCCCCTTATTGAAGTTGGCACCCCATTTCCTGACCTTGTTGCTGGATCACGCCTGGGACCTAGACATTGGCTTTGAGACAATAGTGCACCTTGAACCCTGTTCTCTTGCACGAGTGTTTTGGTCAAAGGCTTTTACCTCCTTGGACTGCGACTCCAGCCCCTTGGACCACAACACAGCCCTGTGCCCACTCCAGCTCTTCCATAAATGTGTGAAGGCACTTCTGAAAGGAGCTAGTACATGGAGGTGATTTTGAAATGTGGTCTAAAACCAGGCATTCTTCCACGCAATGTTTGTGCCAAAGGGATCTCTATATCATTTTGTCCACCCAACTCTAGAGCCATGTATTCTTGGTTACTATGTGCAGCCCTCAGAGTGACAGCTATAGAATAATATTTTTTAAACTCTAGCAATTATGCATAATCTTCTTCCCACAAATCAGGGTGTCATGGTTGTAAGGCAAATGACATTTTTGAATTCCTGCTTATGCATGATCTGTAGCAGACTTAAGGAGGAGAAATAGGGGAAAACAGGATCAAGCCTTTCTCTCTCTCTCTATATATATAATCACAATTTGTTTGTGATTCATATATATATATATATATATATATATATATATATATATATATATATGGTAAAGGTACCCCTGGCCGTTAGGTCCAGTTGCGGCGCTCATATCACTCTATAGGCTGAGGGAGCTGGTGTTTGTCAGCAGACAGTTTTTCCGGGTCATGTGGCGAAACCAGAGCAGTGCACAGAAACACCGTTTACCTTCCCACCGGAGTAGTACCTATTTATCTATTTGCACTTTGACGTGATTTTGAACTGCTAGGTTGGCAGGAGCTGGAACCAAACAAGGGGAGCTCACCCCGTCACGGGGATTCGAACTGCCGACCTTCTGATCGGCAAGCCCTAGGCTCTGTGCTTTAGACCACAGCGCCACACGCGTCCCATATATATATATATATATATATATATCGTTATAAAAAGTCATAATTGAGGAATGATGGATTAGCTGAGCAGGTACATGAGATATGCTCGGCAGTGCAAACTGAATACTTGAAACATGCTGAAAATGGAAGTTCGAAAATAAATATAATAAAATGACATGTTGTGTATAAGCATAGTACATTTTTGTATGTGTGCTGTAGCTTTCATTGTAAAAAATCTAATTCATCACAATACTTAATAGATGTCTCTATATATTTGATAATGGATTTCATTATGGTATGTTCACAGTTGGGGTTTGTGTATCCTCAAGAGTCAAAAAATGAGGTGTCTGTTATCTTGGTTGCAAATAGGAAAAGGGAGAATCAAATTCTCCAACCACAACTTATTGGATCACCTAAGGGAGCCCTCCTATTGGCTTAAAGCAATTATTAGTTCATGTATTACTCATGCAGTAAGGAATAAATCTAGGTTCTGAGAACACACAAATCTGGTATCATGTGAGTACTGTCACGAATGAGCCAGACATTTGCAAATGCAAACAGATGCACAGTTTGTTTGTGATTCATCTATCTGGTGCAGTGTATGAATGATCCCGAGGCCTAAGGCACCCTGTCAACCAGGCAAAGGAAATCATGAGGTGAAATATCTACATTGGAATACAAGCACTACCCTTTCTACCCAGTCCATGACAGTAGTAGTCAGCAGAAATATAAAATCCCCAGTGTTGGTTTTCAGTGGTAACTACATGCTGTTTCCAATGGTAACTACATAGGTGAAACCAAGCATTCTTTGAAAATATGAGACATAATCGGATGGGGAATTTTTTTTTTGTGGACAAGAAAAACTTGACACCAGGGGGGCAAGCATTTCTCTCAACATGACTGCTTCTCCTCTGACCTCTTGATCCTTGTCCTTTCAAAGATGGACTTGGGAATTACAGTTCCTGGCCTTGGCAAAGACAATGGAGATACTGGTTTCTCGGGTCAATATACATTCTAACCTCTTGCTTTTTTTAATGGATGCTCTGTGTTTTTAAGTGCTGAATATGTCAGTCACGGTTAGACTGCAAAAAAACAACAGCTCCCAACCAGTGCATGTGAATAACTTCTTTTTGGTTACTTTCTAAAACAACACATCATGTCTAGAAGAGGAAGAATCATAGAATCATAGTTGGAAGAGACCACAAGGGCCATTCAGTCCAACCCCCTGCCAAGCAGGAAACACCATCAAAGCATTCTTGACATATGCCTGTCAAGCCTCTGCTTAAAGACCTCCAAAGAAGGAGACTCCACCACGCTCCTTGGCAGCAAATTCCACTGCCGAACACCTCTTACTGTCAGGAAGTTCTTCCTAATGTTTAGGTGGAATCTTCTTTCTTGTAGTTTGACTCCATTGCTCCGTGTCTGCTTTTCTGGAGCAGCAGAAAACAATCTTTCTCCATCCTCCATATGACATCCTCTCATATATTTGAACATGGCTATCATATCACCCCTTAACCTTCTCTTCTCCAGGCTAAACATACCCAGCTCCCTAAGCCGGTCCTCATAAGGCATCGTTTCCAGGCCTTTGACCATTTTGGTTGCCCTCTTCTGGACACGTTCCAGCTTGTCAGTATCCTTCTTGAACTGTGGTGCCCAGAACTGGACACAGTATTCCAGGTGAGGTCTGACCAGAGCAGAATACAGTGGTACTATTACTTCCCTAGATCTAGATGCTATACTCCTATTGATGCAGCCCAGAATTGCATTGGTTTTTTTAGCTGCTGCATCACACTGCAGCAGCATTCCCTCCCCTCCATTTGACGCTTCCTCTGCACCTAACATAGGAATGTAAGCTCTTCTGAGCAGGGACCTGCCCTCCTATACCACGTAAAAGTGTTGTGCACACAGGGCTGTCTTTAGCATATGCGCCGCCGGGGTGCAAAGATCTGCCCAGCGCCCCCAAATTTAGTGCTGCCCATGTCTACACCCAAGATATACTTTTCCGTGGTTGCAGGCGAGGCCATGGCGGCGGCGGCAGTGTCGTCACCATCCTGCTCTTCCAAGTCTCCCTGCCATCGCCCCTCAAGAACCGGGCACCCGAGCTCCGCAAAGGTGCACAGCTTCACACATCTAGGCATTTTTTAAAGCTCCCCAGGAGGAGGAAGGAGAAGAAGAGGGACACAGCAGCCACGCCGACGGCGGGCGAGAGAGCAACACCTCTCCATGCAGAGCGGGACTCTGTGGAGGAGAAAGTGGCCAGGGTGGAGGCGGCAGAGGCGGCCAGCTTTGAATATCAGCTTGATCAAAATTATTTATTATTTCATAACAGGTAGGTACCCTATGCTCTCCTACAAATGTACCTTGAGCTAGTTTGGAGATTCTAGCAGGGGAGCGCAGCTATCGTATACCCTTGACCGAAGAATGGTACGCTCCTTCTATCTGGGATGGTTGTCCTCTTCCACCGAGCGCACAACTTCGGGAGGGACACACATGGAGCGGTGAGAGAAGGAGGGGACACCCGCCTAGCGAGCCAGATAGCCGAATCAACCCTGGCGATCAATGGGGTGACAGATGTCGCAGCGAATCTTTTAGCAGAAGTATGAAGGGCACAAAAAAAGACCAAAAGGAAAGGTTGAAAGTATAAGTATGCAATTGAACAAGGTAATATAGATCAGCATATAGGAAAGGCTGGAAGTCACAAATGGTGAAGGGGTGTGTGGGAAACGGGGGTATGTCATTAATCTTGTCTTAACTGTTTGTCTTATTTTAAGTTGTTCTTTACTTTATTATCATTTAATATTATGATTTAACATTTTCATCATTCTTAACCTCAGTTGTGTTATGTTATGTTAAGTTTTCAGTTATATTAGGTTATTCACACTATTTATATTATTTATGTATGTGTTTATGTATGTTTTTCTTTTCTTTTCTTTTTCTTTCATTTTTTATGTATGTTTTTAATGAAGATATCAATAAAGTCATTTAAAAAAAAATTAAAAAAAATTAAAAAAAAATCTACCCAAAAAGGCTCACGACAAAATAGTCCGAAATAGTTGGACTCTAATCCTAATCAAACATAAACTTGTCTTCCTTCCCCTCTTCAAATATAGAGGCTTCCCCACATCTGCACAATGGAGAGCCAATATTCTCAAGGAAATCAACTTAGCCATTAGAATCCTCGTCTCAGCAGAAAATATTATCAACATAACAGCTAGATAGTTAAGAGCTTAGACGGCTTCAGCGGTGGGCACCCAGCACCTCCCAGAATTTGATGCCCGGGTGCCCCACACCTCTTGCACCCCTGGGTAAAGGCGGCCCTGTGTGCACAC
The DNA here is from genome assembly GCF_963506605.1 of Zootoca vivipara. Lineage (NCBI taxonomy): Eukaryota > Metazoa > Chordata > Lepidosauria > Squamata > Lacertidae > Zootoca > Zootoca vivipara. Next base: position 12,715,407 of record NC_083280.1, read on the forward strand.
CAATGGTGCTTTGCAGATAAACACACCACTGAACTCAGCAGGAAGGGGTCATAGTTCCGTGGAAGAACCTGGGCTTTGCATACAGGTGGTCCCAGGCTCAGTTGCCAGCATCTCAAGGTAGGACTGCAGAGAGACTCTTGGCTGAATGAAACACTGCTGCCAGACAGTGTAGGCATTACTGAGCAAGATGGACCAAGTAATCTGACTTGGAAGAAGGCAACATCCTATGCTCTTGCATCTTCCTGACAATTGCCCTGTTAAGCAGCCTAACTGTGTGCAAGATTGCAGCCTTTGTGATCAGATTGCTGCCTTCTGCAAGAGGCTATGCAAAAGCAGTGTTTTACTTAGCCTGAATTAATATATTCTGAGGCAGGCCACCTATCAATAATATATTATATCCCCTTGAAAGAATGGCTATATTGTAGGATACGCTCCAAGCAATGAAAACTTAAGCTCCTTTTAATTGTCAATCTTACCATCATTAAACACGTTCATGGAAAGAGTTTTTTTTTTGTTTTAACTCCCAGTGCTTCCCACCAAAATGAAAGTGCTAATGCAAAGAAGAACTCTTTGATCTTGAAATAAAAGTTTCATTTCAGGTGAAATTATGGAAATGTGGAAATATTAAGTTCCATTGTTAGAATTAAAAAGAAGTAAAACTGAAATGAGAAAGAACTAGGGCTATAATTCAGAGGACAGAGGTCGTGGATTCTATGATTTTCTGCTCTCAGTGCCAATGCCTAGGAAGGGAGATCTGTGCTTGGAAACCCCATTCCAGGCAGTCTGGATGAACCAACACTGGTATTTCCCTGCTGTTGGAGCTCTGATGGCAGGCAGGGCAGAAAGGAGGCATGGTGGGTATGGATCCTGTTCTTCCAACATGCTCCTGGAACACAGGCTGCGGGGCTAGAACAGTTTTTGAACTACAATTCCCATCATCCCTGACCACCGGTCCTGCTAGCTAGGGATGATGGGAGTTGTAGTCCGAAAACAGCTGGAGATCCAAGTTTGGGAAACACTGGGCTAGAATATAGAAATGAAAACAATAGCTGCCATCCCCTCATCTTTCCTACTGGTGAGATCCCAGCAGGGTTTTGGTTTTGGCCATTTTTCCATCTCCCCAGACCTGGTAAGATTGATCTGCATGCCAGTTGCACATGCCCTGCAAAACAATGACCCATCTCTGCATTATAGCACATAGCCTTTGATCCTATTACCTGGCAGCAGGTCCTCCGCAATGGCCAAACTGCAGGACCACGGATAAAAACACGGTTAATGAATTTTTTGTGCATGGATGTACAATCATTTCTGCAAGTTGTATGGGCCACTAACTGTATGAGAAGCCTTCTCCATGGGGATTCCACTTGATTTTCCTTGTGGATGTTTTTGTGTGAGCTGCTTCTGCTAAGGAGCTCTGGGTTGCAGCCCAAGAAATTAGCTGGAGACCTGCAGCCAAAGAATTGACTGCCTACTTCACATTTGCATTCGGCATTCTGCTGCCCTGTGACTTTTTGTTTTGTTTGCCCTTCTCATTCGGCTTCTTGACCCACCATCCTCCTTCATCCCCTGCCAAAGATTTCACTCTTCTGAATCAACATGTTAAAGAAATTTCATTCCTGCCCCTCTCAATGCACTCCTTCCCACGAACAATCCAGAGCCCCAGCTGTGTGTAGGAATCCTATCAGGCTTCTCCTCATCTCTTCCTTCTTTGTTCTCAGCACTCCCTACACACAAGTAGCCATGGAAGAGGTATTCAATTCAATTTGCATTTAAAGGGAAATCTACAAAATCTGCAGTTTTTGAAACAATATATGAACTGAAACAGAGAGATGCTTCAAAATTAAGACTTATCCGAATTTTGCAATGCAGTTCTCCACCAAGTAATATTCAGAAAAATGCATATGTTGTGGTAAAATGTGCTTGATAATGCATATATTACTGAAGAGAATGTACAAAAGGTGCATATTAGGGGGGGGGAGTGTATATTATCCAAAACTGCATATGGAAATACATCTGTGATAAATACATTTGTAATAGGTAAAGGTAAAGGGACCCCTGACCATTAGGTCCAGTCGTGACCGACTCTGGGGTTGCGGCGCTCATCTCGCTTTACTGGCTGAGGGAGCTGGCGTACAGCTTCCGGGTCATGTGGCCAGCATGACAAAGCCACTTCTGGCAAACCAGAGCAGCACATGGAAACGTCGTTTACCTTCCTGCCAGAGCAGTACCTATTTATCTACTTGCACTTTGACGGAACTGCTAGGTGGGCAGGAGCTGGGACCAAGCAATGTGAGCTCACCCCGTCGCAGGGATTCGAACTGCCGTCCGTCTGATCGGCAAGCCCTAGGCTCTGTGGTTTAACCCACAGCGCCACCCGCGTCCTGTACATTTGTAATAAAGCCACACTAACATGCTGGCATTTTTTTGTGAAGACTGAACCTGATGCCTTTAGACAAGTGATGGCCAATCCTCCAGCTGTTTTGGGACTACAATTCCCATCATCCCTGACCGCTGGTCCTGTTAGCTAGTGATGATGGGAGCTGTAGTTCCAAAACAGCTGGAGGGCCAAGTTTGGCCATCACTGCTTTAGACCACTGCTTTAGAATATGCTCTATCCTAGGGATGTCCAAAAGGTCCATCACAATCTAGATCCTCAGGAGGTTTTGGTAGATTGCGGTCAATCACTGGGTCCCTTTCCTTAGCCCTGTACCCCTAAAAATGGGGCTTTCCTCCTCCCTAAAAAAAGCTCAACAACTTTAACCTGAACTCCCCAAAAATGGGGGTAGATCACTGCCAGTTTTTAATTCTGTAAGTAGATTGCAGTCTCATGGGAGTTGCCCACCCCTGCAACCCCAAACATTTTTTCTTCCTAGATGCCCAGAGATCATTGCTTCATATATCAGGAAACATATTGTGCACAAGGTCGTCATGCAGGGGGATTCTGCCTGTAGTGCAATCTCTTTACAGACACTGCTGTGGTGCTACTGCTCACAGCAGTCTCTGGAAGCAGTACAAGACTTAAAGGGTTAAGTAAAGAGGTAAGAAACCAGGGAGCTAAGAAAGAGCTAGAGACAAGAACAAAAGATAAACAATTAAAGGGTTTAAAGCAATTCACAGTACCACCTGCACATGTAGCAGCCTGGACATGCAAAATCTGCAAAAATAAAAATAAAAATGCACAGAGTCAGTATGCAATTAGCTTTTGGACACATATTCCTCTTCTTCTGTCTCTTTTACTGCCATCACACATATTTGGCCAAATGGCTTCTGGGGTTTTCTTGCATATGCATGTCAGCAGTGAAATGAGCATATGCCCAGCTATTTTGAAACGGTGCTGTCCCACACGGTGAAAATATGGTTCACTTAAATCCAAGCTACATATTGGCACCAAATAGCAGCTTCCCTCTTGCAGCTCTGGGGTAACGGTATGGGTGGAAAGGGCTAACTATCCCCCCCCCCGGCTAAAATGCTCCCATCCACCTGCTTAAAAACACAGAGATGTCCTATGTGACACCATTTAATGTCATAGAATCATAGAGTTGTAGACTTGGAAGGGACCCCAGGGGTCATATGCAATGCAGGAATCTCAGCTAAAGCATCCATGACAGATAGCCATCCAACAGCTGCTTAAAAATCCCCAAGGAAGGAAAGTCCACAACCCCCCAAGGGAGACTGTCAAAGAGCTCTTACTGTCAGAAAGTTCATAGTCGGAATCTCCTTTATCGTAACTTGAAGCCATGGGTTCAAGTCCTACCCTCCAGAGCAGGAGAAAACAAGCTGGTTCCCTCTTCCATGTGCCAGCCCTTGAGGTATTTGAAGATGGATATCATATCTCCTCTCAGTCTCCTCTAAACATACCTAGCTCCTTCAACCGTTCCTCATAAGGCTTGCTTTCCAGACCCTTGATCATCTTGGTTGCCCTCCTCTGCACAAGTTCCAGCTTACCAACATACTTCTTAAATTGTGGGGTGCCCAGAATTGGACACAGTATTCCAGGTGTGGTTTGACCAAGGCAGACTAGAGTAGGACTATTGCAGTACACTTCTGTTGATTGTGGTCTGTTATAATATGAGAAGTGTCAATATGGCAGTGCAGCTGAACTCCATGCGTTAGACAGAAGTGTGATGGGATTGCAGGGGCATCAACACTCCCACCCCACATCACCATGGGGCCCACCATCTGCACAGTCAGCCAGCATCTGAAGGGACTCAATTTGTGATGCAGGCACACAGATCTCCTACATTTGTGTAGGGCGGGGGGCATGATTAAGCAGAATCCCTCTTTGCATTGGAGAGCTCTGGCCATGAACATGTCTATGCACAGGCTCCTTTAGACACCAGCCACATGTGCAAATGTGCAAACATGAGAAGAGCTGCTGGATCAGGGTAATGGCCCATCTAGTCCAGGATCCCGATCTCACAGTAGCCAACTACGGTAGATGCCTCTGTGGGGTGTTGGGAGTCATTGGACCGCATGTAAGATAAACATTCTGGGCATGATTCAGCTTCATGCTTGCCAAAGAGGTTCTCTCATTGTCCTCCCCAACAGTTGAAATCTCTCTCTCTCTCTCTCTCTCTCTCTCTGGTAAGCCTCATATGTGAGGGAGCAGTCGCAGTCTGCATCACATCCTTATGAGGCCAATGTTTTGACTAGGAGCTGGAATAAAACTTAAGAACTAAACGTTCCAAAAAAAATAAAAAAAAATAAAGTTTCGTGTCATATAATCTGGCTCAGCACAGCTTTTGAAGCAATTGGTGAGAGACAGAATGAAGATCTATCTACACATTCAGGAAAATGATGCGGGGCATTCCTCCCAGGTCTGTATCATTTCAGAGCGCTGATAAGAGATTGCATATTTGAATACTAACCACTTCAAAAAGGTCTGTGCCAATGGAAAGCAGCCTGCCAGGCATAAAGGTTCATTTTAAAAGCTGGCTCACAGGCAGCAGCACCCAAATTTTCTTTGGAAAAAAAAGGCTTTAATTGCTGTCGTACACTGCATTGATATTTGGTTAATTTTAGAGGTCTATAAATATTTCAAACACATAAATAATGGACAAAATAATGTTTAAAAGCGAAACTTACAAGTGTTTGTTTTTTAATGTGCAGAAAGGTTTCATACAGAACAGTCCTAAGGATGGTCTGGTTAATATGCATGGTTGATTGCTCTAGAAATCATAGAATTGTAGAGTTGGAAGGGACACCAAGGGTCATCTAGTCTAATCCCCTGCAATGAAGGAATCTCAACAGAGATCATACATGGCAGCCACCTAACCTCTGCTTAAAAACCTCCAAGGAAGGAGAGTCCATCACTTTTCATGGGAGTCTGTTCCACCGTTGAACAGCTCTTACAGTCAGAAATTATGTTTAGTTGGAATCTCCTTTCTTGTAACCCACAAGGATAATTCAAGAAGAAGACCACTTTCCCCCCTCCTGTGGTTTCCAGCAACTGATACTCAGAAGTATAGTTTCCTTGAACTGTGGAAGCAGAGCATAGCCATCCTGGCTTCTCTCAAAACACACATTTCTCGACACATTCTCATATGCTTAGGCTGCTGGGAACTACATTATAAGTTTCCATGCAAACATTAGTCCAACTGGTGCAGATCAAATTGAATCGAATTCCTCATACATCTCTAGCTAAAATGCACACCATGTATCCTGTCTGTGTAATGAGAGTTCTACCTCTGCAGGCTTCCAATAGTGACAGCGAGTGGGGTTAGAGAGAAATAGTACAATATATTCTTTTCTCTCGAATTATTTTATTAGTTTTCATCCGTAATGCCATGATTTAATCTATTTCCAGAACTGCAAAGAACAGAAAATGGAGAAGGAGAGTTTATTAAAAACACACACAAACACATAAGACACCAGGTCAATCAAAAAGGGATTTCTGCATTGACATTCAGAAAATATTCTTGCCTATTTCTTGGGAGGAAATAGCAGTGTGTCGGGAGCTCAGGGAGTTTGCCGTTTATTTCAGGAGTGGGCACTCCAAAAATTGGGTAAGGGCCAGGCAAGAGGTGGAAAAAGAGGATGCAAGAGAAGACAGGTGCAAGAGATTAAGGTGGTTTCAGAAGGTGAGTTAAAAAGAGGTTGTGCTTCAGGATGGGCCCCAAACCAAAATCATTGCTGGGCTGGTTCATCTGAGGATGGGACTAAAATTCATCCCCTCCTGTTCCCATGCAGGTTTTTAAGAGGGAAAGGAACTACAGTGGAACCTCGGTTTATGAACACCTCGGTTTACGAATTTTCGGTTTACGAACGCCGCAGACCCATCTGGAATGGACTAATTCACTTTCCATTACTTTCAATGGGAAAGTTTGCTTCAGTTTATGAACGCTTCAGTTTATGAACAGACTTCCAGAACCAATTACATCCATGCTTCGGGTTAAGTACGCTTCAGGTTGAGTACTCCACGGACCCGTCTGGAACGGATTAATCCACTTTCCATTACTTTCAATGGGAAAGTTCGCTTCAGTTTATGAACGCTTCAGTTTATGAACAGACTTCCGGAACCAATTGTGTTCATAAACTGAGGTACCACTGTAAATATATTTTAAAATCTGCACAGAAAAAAATTATACAGTGGTACCTCAGGTTAAAAACTTAATTCGTTCCTGAGGTCCGTTCTTAACCTGAAACCGTTCTTAACTTGAGGTACCACTTATGGAGCCTAATGGGGCCTCCCGCTGCTGCCGCACCACCACCACACGATTTCTGTTCTCATCCTGAAGTAAAGTTCTTAACCCAAGGTATTATTTCTGGGTTGGCGGAGTCTGTAACCTGAAGCGCCTGTAACCTGAAGCGTCTGTAACCTGAGGTACCACTGTATACAAATAATTTTCCATGAATACTCCTGAAGTTGATTTCAGCTATTGAACCTGGCATCCCCATTGAGATGATATACAGTGGGGAATTTCTAATTAAATAAAAAGTGCATGCAGAAAAGACTTAGCACAACTTCTGCTGTTACTAGTTTCCCTTTTTGTGTTTCAAAATTCAGAGTTTTCAACTGGCTATTTGGACTTTTAATTGTATCTCAATATGCTTTTGTCTCCAAAAATTCAGGTGTATGTTAAAAATTTGACCACGGAACGTTCCTCCTCCCTCAGAAGGTGGTGGACTCTCCTTCTTTGGAGGTTTTTAAAGAGGATTGCATGGACATCTGTCAGTGATAATTTAGCTGTGATTCCTGCATTGCAGGAGGTTGGAATAGATGAGCCTTGGGGACCCTTTCAACTCCACAATTCTATGATAAGCAAAAACTGGTTTATTTATTTATTTTTTATTCTTCTCATTCAACTTAAGAAAGAAAACTTCAATTGGGCCAAACTTATTTGTTTGAATCAGGGAAAGAAACACCAGAGGGAAACATTGATTTCGATCCCTTTTTCTCTTAAAAGATTTCCACATATAATGCAGATGTCGTGCTGCTTTCATTACAAAGAGTATTCCATTAAATTTTGGACCGAGATCATTGTCTTCCATGCATTCATGTAATTTTAATCTCTCCCTCTGTCTCCAAGTCTTCATAACATTTCCCTCTCCTGTGCTGTACAGTTTACATATATACAGATGACACATTTTTGCAATCAAGGTAGGGTAACTGGTAATGGCAATGCCTGGAAAATGTTTTTGAGCATCCTGTTAATCACAGCCAGAGATGAGTATCAGCCACCTAAGGTCAGGATTCAGCTTCAGTGCAACGGTCGCCGGCAGCAAAGAGGCATCTGGCTTCAACCAGCCAAACCAAAGCAGCACTATTTCATTCGGGTTTAAAACAGCAAGTCCTGCATCTCCAAGGAAAGAAATGGCACTTCACCTTCTGCCGTGTGGTGCTCGTTAGACACCGGCCTGTCAGTTTATATTGCACTCTATTTTCTTGCAGTTCTAAAGGACAATAAAAGTAGTGATGTACACACACACACACACACACACACACACACACACACACACACACGGTACCCCACATTCTGCTGGATTAAGACAAGAGTCCATCAAGTCCAGCATCTCATGGTGGCCAACCAGATCCCCAAGGTAAGTCCAAAAGCTAGAACTGAGCAGAACAGGACTTTCCTCTCCTGCATTTTCAGAGGTGATTCCAAGCAATCGGTATTTCATAAAGCAAAATGCATTCAATGGTCTTCTAATGGTGTATTTAAAACAAATATTTCCAAACAAATTGTAATCTACAGGAAGCCCACAAACAGGAACCGAGGACAACAGCATTAAAGGGATGCGGGTGGCGCTGTGGTCTAAACCACTGAGCCTCTTGGGCCTGCTGAATCCCTGTGACGGGGTGAGCTCCCATTGCTCTGTCTCAACTCCTGCCAACCTAGCAGTTCGAAAGCACACCAGTGCAAGTAGATAAATAGGTACCGCTGCGGCGGGAAGGTAAACAGCGTTTCCGTTCACTCTGGCTTCTGTCACGGTGTTCTACTGCACCAGAAGTGGTTTAGTCATGCTGGCCACATGACCCGGAAAGCTCTCTGTGGACAAATGCCAGCTCCCTTGGCCTGAAAGCAAGATGAGCGCCACAACCCCATAGTTGCCTTTGACTGGACTTCACCATCCAGGGGTCCTTTACCTTTACCTTTTACAACAGCACTCTTCCCAGTTGTGACTCCCAGAAACTAGTATTCAGAGGCATATTGCCTCTGACAGTGGAGGTATTATTTAATCATGGATTCCTCCATCTCCCCCACATAGTCATCTAATCCTCTTTTAAATCAGCTGAGGGACCCTGTTTTATCATAGCTGAAAACGAGGCAAAACACTTTTTACAACCCTGAAAAGTTTTACTTTTATAATCGTGTAAAGCCTTGTTCAAGCATCCTGTCATATGCCAGGGGTCACTAAAGGGGTGCCCACAAAAATATTTGACTCCACAATTAAAATCAGCAGTAAATTAAGAAGAGGTGAAAATATGACACTGAGACCCCACTGAGTGGGAATATGCATGTACCTGTGATTCTGCCAGTGCGTGTCCACATGCATGCAGATGGTCTAGGGTAGCCACACTCATTTTGGGCACTGATGAAACGTGGCCGCTGGAAGGCTGGTCAAGAGTGAATGCAACCCCTGGGCCAATTCCACCCCCACCCCCACCATTCTTGGTTAAACCTTTCCCCCTGTTTAGCAAAGTACCACACAGCAAAAGGACACTCAGAAACCTCGCAACGCACACTGAGCCCTATGCCCTAATTGACTCAATGAATGACTCTCTCATATTAAACACTTGAATGCACATCCTTGTCAGGTAAATTGGGATGCGGGTGGACACACAACCCATGCCTGCTTCACTCGTTTCTCCCAAAGGAATTCAAGCTGCAGTAAAATATTGCTCTGCTTGTTATGTTGATATATTTCTCATTAGGACCTGATGAAACGAATGTTGCCCAGTGCTATGAATTACCACCTTTAATCTTGTATCTACAACTTTAGGATTGCCATTAATGTTTTTTCTCAAAGCTGAACACATGGTGGGGTGAAGATGAACTCTTGCTTTTTTCTCCAACCTCACAAAATCTACATTGGAACCCCTCTTTTTGGGATCCACTTGGTAAAGTAGTTATTTGCTACAAGACATGGGATCTGCTCATGCCGTTACTTAGGAGCTGGTGACCCAGTCTTTGGTCTAGATTTAGCTGTGTCAGCAAAATGAATGTTGAGGATCATGGAAGTTCAGAGCCTTGTTTTTATTCCTGGCTGCCTGATTGGATGGGGCTTCTCCTTGCATGGAAGAGGTCGACCCACGTACATCTCTCTGTGTGCGTGAGATAGGAATGGAACAATCTGTCATTTACAGCTTCTCTCAGTTTCTCATCTTTCCAATCTTAAATTTGGCTCTTCATGTTTCCACATCAGTCCAGCCTCCGTCCAGTATACCTGAAGGAGCGCCTCCACCCCCCCCCCATCGTTCTGCCCGGACACTGAGGTACAGTACCGAGGGCCTTCTGATGGTTCCCTCGCTGCGAGAAGCCAAGTTGCAGGGAACCAGGCAGAGGGCCTTCTCGGTGGTGGCGCCTGTCCTGTGGAACGCCCACCCATCAGATGTCAAAGAGAAAAACAGCTACCAGATTTTTAGAAGACATCTGAAGGCAGCCATGTTTAGGGAGGCTTTTAATGTTTAAACCACTGGGGAAACCCAGCCAGATGGGCGGGGTATAAATAAATTATTATTATTATTATTATTATTATTATTAGTTTGCGATGTCCACATTTAGATGGACATTTTGAGCATTTTTGTGCACATTGTTTAGCTGCAGCTCTGCACTGCAAAATTCAGAGATTCGAAGGATGGCTGTGTTTCCGACTCTTGCATAGTTTCCAAAAATGCGATGTAGACGTGTTTGCCTTTGAACGCAAAATTCTCCCCCATCCCTAGTGCAAAACATGTGAACATGTAGACATTGGAGAAAGTGTTCGGCGGTGGTGCTGGACATGGGTAACCCTTACACAGGAGTGGTGGGCATGCCTTGTGATTGCATGTGCTTTCAAAGCATTTGTGTGACCTCCTCCCTAATGCAAATGAACATGTAGACACCGGGGACAGGATAACAACTACACACACACCCCCACTTCCCCTCTCCAGATCCTCAGTCAACACATGTTCAGACCATGTGAAAACGGCTACTACTAAAACCAAATGTTGTCAACCCCAATTAAAGACCGGGAGGAGGACCCTCTGCTGAACCATCTTTCAGGCCTGTAGCGGCACAGAGGGGGAAAAAAATCACACAATCTGCAGGGTGAGCTGTGGCTCAGAAACAGCTTGCAGCACAGAGGCAGCTGCTACAGGGAGCAGCGGAAAACAGCTGTTCCAAGCACACCGCCCCGAAGTGAACTTTCAAATTGGATGACAGTAAAGTATGTGGCACTGTGGGGGACCCAGGTGGCACTGTGGTTAAACCACTGAGCCTAGGGCTTGCTGATCAGAAGGTCGGCGGTTCGAATCCCTGTGACAGGGTGAGCTCCCGTTGCTTGGTCCCAGCTCCTGCCAACCTAGCAGTTCGAAAGCACGTCAAAATGCAAGTAGATAAATAGGAACCGCTACAGCGGGAAGGTAAACGGCGTTTCCGTGTGCTGCTCTGGTTTGCCAGAAGCGGCTTTGTCATGCTGGCCACATGACCTGGAAGCTATACGCCGGCTCCCTCGGCCAATAATGCGAGATGAGCGCGCAACCCCAGAGTCGGTCACGACTGGACTTAATGGTCAGGGGTCCTTTAAAGTATGTTATATTTTCCTAGAATGATAAGAAAAAGCCAAAATCGATACAGAGGAAAAGCTGGGGTTGCAAGTCGGAGGTCTGATTTTAAAATCCCGTTTTAAAAATGATATAGGGCTTAGCTGCTGCTTCCTCTCTTTTTAAATACCCTTAAACGTCTTCAGGACTTACGGAATAGATTTACAGCAAATATCCTGCCCCACTAAAAAAAAGGATTTCAGCAATCCGGAACATATTTACACACCAAGTAGGAGATTTATAAGCTTTGCAACAAGTTTACAAGTCGTGGCAATGAATTTTGTTGTTGTTGTTGTGTACAAAATTCTTGCAGTGAGGACAAAGGACCAGCTTTGTTTGTTCGTTCACAAAATCTGTTGCTGGGTCATTAATTTTCAAGAATGCAAACCCATTTCCCCACCCACTCTAAAGTCTGTCTTTTAGAATCCTCGTCAGGTTTGGTTCCTGCTACCCCTTTAAAGTTCAGATTTAGTAATGAGCTCTTTGAAGGTTATGCAATTTGTTTTACCTATTGCTCTCTCAAGCATGCCTTTCCTCGGATCGCATCTTGACTGCATCAGCTAGTAACGCTACTCTGTATTTTGTCAGATTTAATCAGAAGGCCAGGATCCAAATCATATTTACATTGTGCTTAGTACAGAATATGTAAGTGGGAGAAAGTGTGCATGTAAGCACTTTCTAGAGACAGACGGTGGTCCTTGGCCTGTTTTGTTTTTTACAGGGGAAAGTTGCAGTCCTATACCTTAAAAAGGGGGGAGAAATTCCATTCGGCTTTACATCTGAAGTTGAACCTATCTAATTTCCACAAGCCACAAGCTGAAACGCACAAATCCTTTGAAATTCACTGTTCCGTACACTTGTAATGCAGTCTTCCAGCCAAGTTAATATGTATTAAAATGTATGAACCAGGTTGATGTTTGCACTGAAATGCATATATTAGTGAAAATAACATGCAAAGGTATGCTGTATTGGAGGCAAATTGCTTTACCAAAATGTATATATGAAGAGAAGTTTGCACTAAAATGCTAATGAATTTTCACAGAGGTATTAATTATTATTATTATTATTATTATTATTATTATTATTGCAAACTTATGTAGAAATGTGGAGAGTGGCACTACAGACAGGAAACAAATGAGAAACTGAATTTGACAGATTCACCACCCTAACTTACCTACCACTTTTTTTCTGAGTAGAAATGCATGGGATTGCACTGTAAGATGTCAAAATAGAAGACTACTTTTTTCCTGCTTCAGATGAGCAGGTTTCAGGGGGAACCTTCCCCAAACTTCATAGCATCACTTCTTTTTGTGATAATACCCCCAAAGAAAGAGCTCTATTGGGGGGGGGGAATGGATAGATAATGTGTGCCCTTCTTCCATGTCACTGCATCTGGCCAGGGGTCACCAATCTTTTTGGGGCCCATGATAGGGTTGGCATATTTCAAACAGTGAAAATCCAGACAGATAAGTTGTTGAATTTTTTTTTTAGAGACAACAGTATTCCGGACATATGTCCATTCTGGACATATGGCAATCCCAGCCATGATCATATTAGCAAACTGGATAAAACTGTGAAGGGTGCCACACACACACACACACACACACACACACACACACACACACACACACCAGTTGTATATGTGTGCAAACACTCACTCACTTTCCTCCCTGCCTGCAATTAAGCTTGAAAAACATGTTGTCACTCCCCCCACCAGGCCTAATGGGATCTTCCTCCAGAGTTCAGCTGTGGAGGATGATCAGTACATGCACACAGGGCTTCCCCCCCCCAGCTGGAACACACTGAAACTCAGTTCCGGCACCTCTCAGATGGGCACCTGTCAGGGGCCTGTCTGGATCGGAAGATTGGGGAATGCAATTGCAGGGAGATCAGCTCCTAACAGAAGAGTCCAGTGTTTCCAGAGGCAGAGAGACAGGCAGACACAGAAGCCGCACAGTTGAGAGAGGAACTACCCAGCTATGAGATAGTAGCTAAGCAACCAGAAGGGAGGGAGCAGCTGGGCGATACATTGATCGAGAGATGGGGGGGGACTTCCTGTTGGCATGATTCTTGCTGCAGAAGTGGGGATGAGTCAGAGTAGGCAACTGATATCCTTGTGGCGGGATGCCTGTCTGTGCTTGTAACATAATGCTGAAATAAAAAGGACTATAAATCTGCCAGATGCTCGTTAATTCTTATCGTTGAGCCACAAGAAGGGAGAGGTGAACTGTACTTGACAGCCCCATTGCCATTCTAAGAGAACAAGAGAGGCGTTCGTGGTGAGTTCCGGCAACTCTTTTTTTCTAGAAAAACAGCACTGCATGCACCCCTCAATTAGGTTCTAAAATAATTATAGTACCATAACCAAGGCTACTACTATAACTTTTCCCCCCAAGGCTAACTGCAGTGGTTGAGGGGGTTGCTGCTGGGGAGGGGAGAGTTAACTTCCCCCTCTCCAGCTGCAATGATTCCTCAAATGTGACTCTTCTCTGCTACAATTAACCTGGGGGGGGGAAGTACTATATGGGCTCCATTTGCAGGCCTTTTTCCTAGTCCAGTTGTTTGTTTGTTTGTTTATATTTGTTTATCTGCTTCATTTTTATCACATCCTTCACCACAAAAAAACCCTATATCTGTAGAACAAACACCAAAGCTGTGTAAGATTCGTAATTCTTACAACTGCTTCTTCTCTATATCAGCATCTTTCCTTAACGAGGCCACGGCTTATCAGTGGAGAGGGCAAAGCCTGGAGGCTGCCTCAAACAACCCATGTGCAATGGAACAAATCACATGAAAAAATAATGTTGGCGAGGATGTATCCTTAGGTTAGTGATGAGAAGGGACTAAGCAAGGAAAATACTGTGGGTCTGTGCACACACACACATGGGTCATATCCACACTGTACATTTAAAGTGGATTTAAAGCACATGGCTTTCCCCAAAGAATCTTGGGAATTGCACATTGCCTCACAGAGCTACATTTCCCAGCACCCTCAACAAATTACAGTTCCTAGGATTCTCTGGGGGAAGCCATGTCCTTTAAGTATGGTGTGGATGTGATCAGGTACCAATTCCATTGTGTATATATATATATATATATATATATATATATATATATATATATATATATATATATACACTGATATCCAGTTGCTGCTATCTTTAGTAACAGAGATGTAAGAAATAAAAAAAAACCTGCCAAGTTCTATGCAATCATCAGACGAAATGTTAGTATTAAAGTTTCGGGAACTCAAAACAAGCCGCCTTTCCTTTCCAACATTCTCCCCTCCCAAACAAGAGGCTGCCACGTACAGCACTCAAAAACAATTTTTTAACAAGCCACAATTAATGGCAAATCAAAGATGCATCAGGGACTGCCTGAGCCGTGTTGCAATTATACAAGACATTCCTTATGAGCTGGAAATTACTATTTGGTTTACAAGAATATTGATTTGAAGTGGGGGACAAAATGTGATTTCCTAATTATCACATGATGACTAGCATGGTAGCTGTGAAATTTCATGGCGGGGGAAATAAAAAAATAAAATAAGAAGCACATAAAAAAAAGTGCAAAGGAGGAGAGTCTTGTTATCCCAAAAGCAAAAGTAGTCAATGTGGTGCTTCCATCAGCCCCAGTCAGCATAGTCAACTGTTAGGGAAGAGTTGTATCCCAACAACATCTCTAGGCTCTCATGTTACCTACCCCTGCCATATAAGACTAACAGATTTGTTAGCATAAAGTATCACTTGAATGTGGCACAAATGTATGTTCACATGGAGAGAGAGAGAGAGAGAGAGAGAGAGAGAGAGAGAGAGAGAGAGAGAGAGAGAGAGAGACAGATTACAGTTGGGCTAAATCGATGTGTCCATTCTCTCATGTATCGGCACAAGATAACTTTAAGAACATAAGAAAACCCTGCTGGATCAGACCAACAGCCCATCTAGTCCAGAGTCCTCTTCTCACAATGGCCAAATGGATGCCTGTGGGGAATCCACAAGCAAGATCCAAGCGCAGGAGCACTCTCTCCTCCTGTGGCTTCTAGCGACTGGTATTCAGAAGCATTGACAGCCTCCAATTGTGGAAGCAGAGAATAGCCATCCTGGCTAGCAGCCATTGATAGCCCTCTCATCCACAAAACTTGTCTAATCCTCTATTAAAGCCACCTAGGCTGGGGGCCATCATTGCCTCCCGTGGGAATGACTTCCATAGTTTGGCTATACCCTCCTGAGTCTTCCAGCATTCATCTGTTATGAGAGAGGGAGAAAAACTTTTCGCTAGCCAGTTTCGCCATGTCATGCCTATTTTCACACAGTGATATCATGTCTCCCCTTACTCAACTTTTCTCTAAGCTAAAAAAAAGTCCCAAACACTGCAACCTTTCCTCATAGAGGAGTTACTTCGTCCCTTTGATCATTTTGGTTGTCTGCGACTATTAACAACACCACTGATATGTCAAAATTTCACAGAAAATAATTTTATGAGAATTTCTTTGCCTTTTCAAACTGCTCCCGAAATGTTTCGAATTTTCATCCCCCACCCTGAAAGTTTATCAAACCAGCCCTCCCCCCCCCCATTTCACTATCCACTGATGATACACTCTTACAGTTGTTTAATAATATTTTATTATTGTTGAAGGAAGCAATGAGTTTACCTTCCAGTCTTCCTTTCTTAGCCTGTTCCTTTCTTCACTTGCCAATATGAACTAACAACAAAATTTCAGTTTCCCCCTGGGGAATATTCAGCAAACACACACACACACACACACACACACACACTGTGTGAAGAATGCTGAGAGGTCCTTTTCACTCAGCCCTAGATACAACACAACCGTCCTGCCTTTGCTATCCTTAGTATTGAATACCACTCCCTTTCTTGGGAGGTGTTAACTTCTTCTTCTTCTTTGGCGATCACTTGTAGCTGATTAAGATTGTCTTTCATAAACACAGTTTTAGCAATGAGTCCGTAAGTGACTGTGGAGGCCAATTCTGGATCCACACATCCTTCCACAGTGGGGACATTGGTTTCCAGGCGGGATTTAATCACGGTGTGGATTTGCCAAGCGTGCCTTCCTCTTAGCATGTTTCTCCCTTGCGTCCTGAGATCGAGTTTCTTCAAAGCCCATGACACCTTTGGTAAAGGCTGTTCTCCAACTGGAGTGCTCGCAGACCAGGGTTTCCCAGTTGTGAGTGTTTATACTACATTTTTAAAGATTTGCCTTGAGACAGTCTTTAAACCTCTTTTGTTGACAACCAGCATCATGCTTTCCATTTTTAAGTTCGTAATAAGCTTTGGAAGACGATCATCAGGCATCCGCACAACATGACCAGTCCAACGAAGTTGATGTTGAAGAATCATTGATTCAACACTGGTGATCTTTGCTTCTTCCAGTACACTGATATTAGTTCGCCTGTCTTCCCAAGTGATGTGTAAAAAATTTCGGAGACACCGTTGATGGAATCTTTCGAGGAGTTAGAGATGGCGTTTATAAGTGGTCCATGTTTCACAAGCATATAGTAAGGTTGGTAGTACAATAGCTTTGTAAACAAGCATTTCGGTTTCCCTGCGAATGTTAACAAAGGGGAAATGGACCTGATGGTCCAAGGGTTGGGATCTCCATGGAGGACCAGGACAGAACTCTCCCTGAAACCTTGTACACCCACTACCAGTCATTTTAGATGACACTTATGGACCACTGCTCTGACTTGGTGTAAGGCAGGTTCTAATGTTCCTAAGATAAGCAGTATCTGGATAGGAGACTAAGAAGAAACTCTATGGAGGCTTCCTTGAATCATAGAATCATAGAGAATCATAGGATCATAGAGTTGGAAGAGACCACAAGGGCCATCCAGTCCTACCCCCTGCCGAGCAGAAAACACCATCAAAGCATTCTTGGCATACGCCTGTTAAGCCTCTGCTTAAAGACCTCCAAAGAAGGAGACTCCACCACACTCCTTGGTAGCAAATTCCACTGCCGAACAGCTCTTACTGTCAGGAAGTTCTTCCTAATGTTGAGGTGGAATCTTCTTTCTTGTAGTTTGAATCCATTGCTCCATGTCCGCTTCTCTGGAGAAGCAAAAAACAACCTTTCTCCCTCCTCTATATGACATCCTTTTATATATTTGAACATAGCTATCATATCACCCCTTAACCTTCTCTTCTCCAGGCTAAACATACCCAGCTCCCTAAGCCGTTCCTCATAAGAAGGCATAATTTCCATGAGTTCCTTGTGTTACATGGAAGAAAAGTGAGAAGCAATGCTAAATTGTGGGGTAAATCATGAACCAAGAGTGTCACCTCTGTACATCCCTAAATGTGCATCCCCGTGCATTTTCATACCTTATCTGAATCTTCCCTATACACTGAATTATTCAAACAGCCTTAAATGACATAGGGCCAAACACATAAAAGGGAAATTATAACAGTGTTCATCAGGCTATCTTTGCACAAATAATGTAGCAAATAAAACCTCATAAAGCCTCCCCAGATTTATAGCTGTGCTCCATTGCTTATTAAAAAATAGCTACAGTGAGCTCTCTCGCTCTCCCCCGCCTTGGTTTCAGACAGTTTCATAAAACCTTAAACGTGTGCTGTGCTATCAAAAGGCTTTGTTCAAGAGCTCATCTCCCAAGCCCAGCCCTTAATGTAGTATGCTGTTTAAAATGGGAAGCCCTGTGCCATACAGTGATATACCTGCACAAAGTGAAACAATATCCACAAAGGAAGAAAGGGCATTTGTTTCATGATCATGCAGCAGACGGCATCTTCTTAACATTAGCACTGCAAGAAATGACAGAACAAGGAGATCATGCAGAGAAATACCTGGTGTGTGTGATGCTTTCTTCCTTTCTACACGGCAAGAAGTCAGGAGACCATGGTTTTTTGTTGTTGTTTTTTTGTGCGGCTGCCTCATGTGACGAACCACTGAACTGCATGTTGTAGCATCCTGCCCAGGCAATTTATGGCCTTCATCCCTGTGCTAATGCAACCCACCCAGGCTGGCTGTTGGAACCTCTTAGACAGGAAGAACGATAAGAGAGCTTCCTGTTTCTGGCCACAGTGGAGAAGTGCAGTTACATGACTTTAGAATCTGGACATAATGGTTTTATCTGCCCCAGTCTTTATAAGATAATGTGAATTATTTCAAAATGAGGTAAGTTAGCCCTGTTGCATTTAGGGATTGTCCTCTTCATTCTGCTCAGTGAGATTCCACCGCAAAGTCTTGCTTTGCTAGCACCAATAATTCCAGTTGAGCCTTCCTTGCTCCACAAGGTCTTCCTGATCTCGGCTGCGTTCCTTTGGCTTGCCCTTCGGTGCTGCCTTCTGCCTTGTTCCTGGATATCCTTCTATTTTGCCTTTCAGCCCTGACATGCTCTGTGATGCTGACTATAGCAAAATATCAAAAACTGCCTTCTACCGAGGTAGACCATTGCTTCATCCAGCTCAGTAGTGTCCACTCTGATTGGCAGCAGCTCTTCAGCCTGACCTTGTCAGGAGTGTGTGCAGGAGCCAGGCCCTGTGACCAGTAGGGCTTCGCAGGACTGGGGCTTTCCTAAGTTTGTTCTGAAGAGGCAAGGCGCGGCCGCACAGGTGAGGCCGATTGGTAACACACAGCACCTGGTGGCAAGAGCTGGGAAGGGATATAAGGTCAGCATTTCCCTTTGGCTCTTTGCCACACCAACATGCTTCCTGCCTTGGGCTTCTTGACTCCTTGCTTCCTGATCCTCAGACTCTTGGCTTTCTGACTCCTGGTTCTGGACTCCTGTTCCTGCTCCTGCTCCCACCCCGATGTCCCGGTCCCGATGTCCTCAGCCAGAACTTTGACCACCTGTAAACCAGACTGTGACAGACCTGAAGATACCAGAGATGGAAGCAGAGACCCTCTGCATGCAAGTGCTGTACCACTGAGCTGTTTCCTGGAGCTGGTCCATAACTCCTGCTGGGTTGTCCATGATCCCTGCTTCACCACAGACTGCAGCCAACGGCCCAGTACTGACAGAAGGTGTGTCCAAGCTACTTCAGGGGAAAAAAACTCATTCCAGGGCAGTATGGCTCTCTCAATGGGCCCACTGATAAGGTTACACTTTGCAATGCAAACAATTTTGCATCTTTTAAGTATCATGCACTTACTTTCTACAGCAGAAGCTGGGGAATAAGACTTCAGATACTATATTATAGCAAAGTTGGTGATGGGTAATGCATGTTTTTAAATCCACATCTGTTCCCAAAATGGGAAAGGGAAATATGTATAAGATGACTCAAATGTGATGACCCCATAGGAATTTTCATTTGAAATAAAAACTGCTACTTCCCTTGTCACATCCCATGTTGGACACCTCCGCATTTCTTATGGGTTTCCAATCTGTTTCACATCTTTAAACAAAACAGATTTAGTTTAAGATAGTGAATCCTGCTTCAGTCAGAGCCAGGAGACCGAGAAGAAGTTGGGGATCTGAATCACCATTAACTGCTAAAAAGGAGCATTTGGAGATTTGAATGCCCCTTCTAATTTAAATCCAGACCCACTGCTCTCTCACGTGATGGCATCAGGCCCTGTCTCTCTGCCAGCTCAAGACGGACACAGAGACTGGCTTGCCCTACAACCTTCTACCCTGGTCAGGATGCTCAGCAGGGCTGCAGGAGTGTTAATGGCTCAGTCGTCCTGTTAAGCCCTGCCAGGCAGTGGCCAGGGTTAGGAGTGCATCCTTAATCATGATCCGGAGGCAAAGCTATGGCAGTTCACTAGTGTGAACTGGTCTTAAACTGCAACAGGGTACCAGAATAACCGTTCAGAAACACATTGTGATTTTCGGAGCATATAGCTCCAATTTTCTTTCCCACAGAACTGCAAATATAACACAAAATGAGATTTAGGTTAAGTATCTGCACGTTCCAGAAGTATATCCAAACCAGCTTTGCTCATTGTACTCGAAAGCAATTGCAGGCTCTGCTCATCTTACTGTTTGATGGGCAACTGCATTGTCATCATATGCACCCTCTGCTGCTGAAAAGTTTAAAGCTCCTGATGAGTCCAAAATCATTTTTTGGGGATGTCTTTTGGGATCTAACTGTACATGAATAAACCTGTGCTTAATCTAAAGTTGCGAGATGAGCTTTCATTCCCAAGAAACATGGACTTGTATCAGCTCTCCTGCTTGTCACCTTTTATCTTATCTTGATTACACAAGCTCTCATTTTCTCATTGTACATTTTCCAAAATCCCATGGAGCTTTCATTGTGAATGTTGATGGATGAGCTTTACAGCCCTGTCTGTCCAGGTAGGTGTGAGACAAATAGCTAAGCAGGCTATGATCTTTGGGCAAATTGCTCTCTGCAAGCACAATATATATCAATGAGTTGTGTCAGCTTTCATATAGGCGCTTGTCAGTTGCATTACCCTGGTGACGAAAGCACAAGTTAAAAGGGGGTCATTGAAGCAGAGGAGGAGAATTCCGTGGTGTCAAAAGAAATTAGTGAAGGGGAGCTCAGGAAAAAAAAGAGCTTGCATTAATTCGGATGAGGGAAAGCTCATGGGGAATCAAGGAGTCTGGCACTGCGGGAGAAAATGCAAGTCATGTCTCCAAGATGCAAAGAACTAGCTGTCCCCTTTGACTATTGGAGCTTGCCATTTCCCACTCAACCCCTTTTAATCTGACATTGTCAATTATAGCCAATCAGATCATCAGTTCCTTCCATGTGTTTTAAGAAGTTCTATACTGTACTGGTGTTGTCCGCTGAAAAGCAAGCAAGCAAGCAAACAAACAAAAAAACCACCATGTGGATATTCATTACATATATGATGGGCTCCGAGATTCTCTATGTGTGACAGGAGATTCCCATGCCATTGATGGAGGATCTCAATACATCCCGGCCTGAACATTCTTAGATCATGTCTTACATTTATCCCTGCCAGTCCTGTTACTTTTGCAGTAACATTGGATAAATATGACACGATTTGGAATGGGTTTATACATAATGTAGTAGGGTATTAATATTTACATATGTATTAGGATAATAATATGGAATTTATATAAGAATGTATGGGTTAGGGTATTTTTCATACATTGGATATACAGTGGTACCTCTAGTTACGAACTTAATTCGTTCCGGAGGTCTGTTCTTAACCTGAAACTGGTCTTAACTAGAGGCGTGCTTTCGCTAATGGGGCCTCTTGCTGCCACTGTGCCTCTAGCACATGATTTCCATTCTCATCCTGGGGCAAAGTTCTCAACTCGAGGTAACTCTTCAAGGTTAGCGGAGTTTGTAACCTGAAGCGTTTGTAACTCAAGGTACCACTGTATTCATATATTGCTTCTTTTTACCCATTTTTGAGCCTTTTTATTTCTTCTTCGCATCACTTTGTTTCTTTATATTTGAAAACTTTCCAATAAAACATTAATACGAAAGGCTCACAAAAAATGACATTCTCAGTAACTTAGTCATTAGGTTCTGAAGAAGGCTATGTACACATCAGCAGCATGGCACAGGATTACCTTGCCGAGTGAGCTGCTGCACATCAAACACGGCACAGAACCCCCCTAACAACTCACGTGGACAATTAGGACCAGAGCAAGCTGCCTTATGCCAAGCCGAATCATTAGTCCATGTAAGTCAGAGTTGTCTGCACTGATTGGAAGTGGCTCTCCAAGGTTTCGGACAGGAGTCCATCCCAGACCTACCTGGATCGAACCTGGAACCTTCTGCATGCAAAGCACATGTTCTACCACGGAGCCACAGGCCTTCCCCGCATTCCCAGAGTTCCCTGGGAAGTGCTATTGATTGCTGAACCACTCTGGGAATTGTAGTTCTGCGAAGGGAATGGCGGTCTCCTAACAACTCTCAGGGCCTTGCAACTACAGTTTCTAGGATTCTTTTTGGGAAGTCATGACTGCTTAAAGAGGCATGGCATTGCCTTAAATGTATACTGGAGATTGGGCGTGTGAATACGATACAGGCAAATTTAAGCACATTACAGTCTCACTGATTTCAATGGCACAGCATTATGCACATAATTAATGCGTTCCCATTGAAATCAGGGGACTTTGGCTGGCTTGAATTCATTCTTCTTTTGTCCTGAGAACCAGCTCTCTCTCTCTCTCTCCCTCCCCCCCTCTCTCTTAAAACTTATTCTCTTGCAAACATTTCTGACCTCTGCTGAGCGGCGAGGGAAATTTCAAGCTGTTTAGATTCTAAATGGCATTAATATACATTTTCATGACACACTGTAAGAACTACATTAGCAGAAACTGGACTGGAAGAGCTAATTAGCTAGATGAGCTTTCAGCAGCAGCTACAAAGAAGCGTGACTCCAGATTGCACTTTTTAATCGTGGTGTTTTTGTTTATTACAAAGCCAAGTATATTGCAATGAAACTTCCACTTTAAAAGCAGCACCTTGGGGTCAGTTTGTTTGCCTTGTTGGGGAATTAGAGGGTTATTCATTAATTGCCGCTTTAATCCTGCCTTTAACGATGCAACATATTCCCTTTAGAAAACCAAAGCCTGTAAGTTGTGTGCCCTACCCCCCAGCATGGAATTTTAAATTCAAATATCAGTTTTCTTCTGCTACAAGACACCACACTCCAGTGAACAATTTTAAACACCATACATGTTATGTGGAAAGAGCAACAAACATGGATATAAATTCCATGTTTGCAGCAAATAGAGTGGAGGTAGACAAAATAAATCTGAGAATATGAACATGTATCATAAGAGCTCAAGAAGAACAAGCTGGAGCAGACTAGCAGCCAGTTCTTAACAAGGGTGGAAGAGATACCCGCAAGGGCGGTGGGAAACCTGCAAGCAGGACCCAAAAGGAAGAGCATGGCCTAGTGGTTGTAGCAATGGAGTAAGACAGTGGTTCTCAAACATTTTTCCCTGGGCCGGAACCAAAGTTTGCTCAAGCCACACCAACTTTTATACTGATAAGAAATACAATGGGGGAAAACAACAACTAGCAGTGCTTGATTTATAACATAGAACACAGGTACTTTATAATATGATAACGGGACGTCCAGAAAGTCTAAAACAGGGGTCAGCAAACTTTTTCAGCTGGGGGCCGGTCCACTGTCCCTCAGACCTTGTGGGGGGCCGGACTATATTTTGAAAAAAAATAGGAATGAATTCCTATGCCCCACAAATAACCCAGAGATGCATTTTAAATAAAAGGACACATTCTACTCATGTAAAAACATGCTGATTCCCAGACCGCCCGCGGGCCGGATTTAGAAGGTGATTGGGCCGCATCCGGCCCCCGGGCCTTAGTTTGGGAACTCCTGGTCTAAAACAATGCAGCTACATAAGAACATGAATTTTTTTCTCAAAATACATGTTATGAACGAGCCTCTTACATACGTACTTTGAGTATTTACACAAACTCAATGAGAAGTGTGATCTTGCTTTTGCCGGGTAATCTCTTCTATATGAGGTCTAATACAAACAAAACACTCATCTCCTCATCAGCACAAAGAAGCTTTTCTTTTTTTCTGATCTTTCATAATTGTCAGAGGTGAAACACAACAATATGTCACGGAGAACTGCAGAAGAATAGCCAATGTTCTTGCTCTCATTTTGAAAAGATATGTACTGTATCCATATTCTGCAAATTAAAAATAATTTGATACCATACCATAGGATACCATACTGAACTGTTTAAATGTCCTTAAATCTTCCTGCCACACTGGTGCGATGTGCCTCACCCTTCGAGATCTGCTGGACTAGGAACTGGCAGACCAGAGTTTAAAACCTCACTCAGCCATGAAGCTCACAGGGTAACCATGGGGCAGTTTCTCCATCTAATCTACCTGTCAGGGTCGTTTGTGAGGATAAATTGGTGAGGGAGAAAACCACGTATGCCACCATGCTTAATGGGAAATTTCGAGAAAAATGCAACAACAAATACAAAAATGTGGGTGGGCCACTGGTTCAAAATCTCACCTCAGCTGTCAATAGCTGGAATGATTCAAGTTGTTATCATTCAGCAAGAATTTCCCCCAGTTTGCAGTATAGGGCTGATAAAACTGATCCACCTTAGATGGTTGCTGTAAGGATTGCAAATGCTTCCAACACTTACAGACTGCAATCCTATTCCCCTGGGGTTTAGGATGTGGGATAAATTTGTTTGATTTTGTCTTTTAATGTGAGCCTACCATATTTACACTGAAATCCTGCCAGCCAGTGTAGAACACACTGGCAGAGATAGACCAATGTGTTCCTACATTCCTGATGTATCTTTTTTTTTCTAATGAAGCCAACAGCATTTGGGGGAAGGTATTTGATTTGAGAAAATGATACTGTGGTGGGGTGAGAGGCTAGCACCCCCCCCCCTTCCCAGCTCACAGATTGCCAATATCTCATCTAGTTTGGCTCTTACAATGCAATTTCAGAGATGCACAATTTATTGGACAGAAGGGGTGGGGAGAAGCTGATCTTCAACTTATTGTTGTTGCTAGGTCTAAAAAGTTATGGGATGCCGAGGAGTGGCGGCTGGTGGATTTTTTGTGTGTGAATGTTTTGGTAATTTTCCAAAGAGGGTTGTGCAATTTCTCAAAGCAGGAGGAGATGAGCATTAACAGAGTTGATGCCCCCCCCCCCCCGTTCCGTACAGTGGTAAGTGAAATACACAGATACTGGAATAATTGATTATTCTTCCTCCCGGGGAAATGAAGAAATTCACATAATGCAGACATAATAAATAAACCTGGAGGTTCACAGGAAGGAGGGGCTGTAAATCTGATAGCTCGCTCCATTTGTTTATAACCAGAAACTGGCTGCCTTCGAATCAGGAACGACAGTGCAAGAATGTTAATTTGGCTCCTTGCCTATATCTCAGCGCTAATGAGTGTGTAGTTTTACATATGGCTGCATTTCACTGTGATCTTTTGAACTACCCTTATGAAAAGCTAACCATTCTCCGTAGCACTTTGAATCATTAACCGGTGTGATAATTCACATGGCCACAGATTATGACAAGAGACTCAAGTGCTTATATTCATGATCTTTTAAGCTTTATGCATGTGTCCGCAGCTTCTTAACGAGGCATAATTCATTTCCTCCAAGACTGTGGCTAATTTTTTTAAACAGGGCCCACATTTGGGGATTTCACGAGAGGTGAAGGGGCAGCACAGTTGACACTTCTCACCAAGTCTCTCCCTTGGGAGAATGGCAGAAGAAGCCATTTGGTCTGAGATGTGGTCAAATGGAGCTGTTTGCTGTATGTTTGAGAAAGGAGAGAATCAAAGAGGGCAAGAACTTTGACGTTCTCAGTTCTAATCTTGCCTCGGTCAAAACATAAGCATGTAGGAAAGCTAGTATTCTTACAACCTCACCAGCAGCACACACATGCCAGTAAGGGGGACTCACTACAGGGAGCTAGCCCCCATCATCCTAAACATCCACCTCATCAAGTACAGAGAGCAGCAGTGGTTCTGAAGCAGCCAGAGGGGGAGGAGGAGACTAGGAGAGGGAGAGAAATCAGAGTGAGGAACAATGGGAAAGCTCGGAGGCAGACAGACACTTGGGAATACTGCAGAGCCAGGGAACCAACTGCTGAGGGAGGAAACTGAAAAGGCATCGTGCCAGAAATGAGGAGAGCACTGCAACGCAGGTCAAGGGGGCAGCGTTTTGGGGTGCCCAGACTACTTTGCTGGCGTAGGAACAGACGTACGCCATTGCCGGATTCTGATTCGGGATGAGAGGTCATGTTTTAAGCTGTCTCTACACTGTAAATAATTAGCACAATAAACGTCTTTGAAGACAAACTGGACTCAAGCGGAGTTACTCTAGAGTAGCCACGACGACCCTCTGACAGTATGGAAATAACAATGCTGGTTGATTCTTCAGTGCTGTGATCTGGAATTTGTGATTCCTATGGACCACCTCTTCTGGTATAGACAAAGCTCTAAAGCTGTTCCTGCCATCTAATCTGTAGGGGCAAAGAACAGGACCTTTAGGGTAGTGGCACCCGATATGTGGCATGACCTCCCTGCTGGCATTAGACATGTGTCATTAGCTCTGAATTTTCAAAACATTCCAGTGGGCTTCCTGCATGCAACAGCGCTCTACCCATTAGTAATTCTCATCAACTGATATTTCATAAATTGAAATTCATTCACTGCTACAGTATTCTGCTGGTAGCATCTAGGCTTGTTTGGTCACCACCCTCTGTAATGGGACACAAATACGAGATACATTCAAGACTGCTATACACACATAGCAGAAAGAGATCTGAGATGATATAATGAACTGTACCATTTTGGTTTGCAGTTTGAGGAGATCATATTTTTGAATGCTCTCCCAGCCCAGCAGAAGATAATTTGGGCTAAAATCTGGTGTCGGGAACATGCCTCCCCCCACCCCATCCAGTTGCAGCACAAGTGCCAGCCTCAGAAATTGAGCAAAGCGAGCAAGGGGCTGACTCTGCAGATGAGAGCTGTTTGTCAGAGTTTAGAGAAGACAGCCCAGCACCCTCCTTCCCAGGGAAGAAGCTGTTAGCTCCCAAGGAGAGGAAGAGTTGGAAGTCAGCCCGAGCATTGCCAGGCAACCAGCAGATAAGCCAGAGGCTGAGGCTGTGTCTTCTGGGAGTGGGGAGGAGACAGGCCAGCTGCTCAGTCCCCATTACTAAGGAGACTGGAGAAGCTCAGAGAACAATGGAAAGGAAGGAGAAGGCGGGATTTTGGCGTTCTTCCTGTTGGGGGAGGGACGAGCAACTACTGTTAATGACAACAGGTGGGAAGGCCATGCTCTGGATGTGTTTTCTTGTAAATAAACTGGTGTCCAAGCACACCAGCTCTTAAGTACACCAGAAGACTGATTTCTTATTGTGCAGCAGGACTCTCCAGCCGAGAATGGGTCACAGAAAGGGTCTTCATTTAATATGCAGAGCTGAGTTAGGGCATCTTTGGCAAAATTCCTGACACATAAATAGTGGACCTAGATTAAAAGAGAAGTGGGATTTCAACAGGGGGGAAGCAGAGAGAGGAATTTCAGTGTTGCACTATTATGACTGTCCTGTCAGTGCTACTGGGAATCATTGTGCTGGCTCTCATGGAATCCAGCCCAATGACACAGAGATAAGGTGGTGGTGATTTTTAAACTCAGTATTCTTGACGCACAATGCAATTTGAGATTTACTCTTTGCCACAGAACTGGTCCTCACAATTCCATCTGATATTTGCAGTCCCCCCAAATTTATGTTTTTTCAATCATAACAGCAGACCTGCTCCGAGTTAACTTGAAAGAAACGACTTGCTGAAATGAACCGGGAATAAAAGATACTGCCTTTTTCCTATACAGAAGTTTGCAGCTGTTTCTCCCTACCCTATTGAATGCCATTCTTTTGCTCCCTGCTTGCCTCCCCCCTCCCCACCCTGCAGCCTTCTGCTCCAGCTTGTTACTTTGAATTTTGCACACCTTCTCTTTGGCTGCAAAAAGCTCTTTGCTTTGTTCTGTCTTACATCTGATGAAGTAAGATCTCCCGGGCCTGTGGAAGTTCATGCCACAATAACCTTGCTGAAGCTAAGCAGGCTTGGATCTGGTCAATGCCTGGAGGGGAGACTTCCTAGGAACTCTTATGAATACTACCTTGAGCTCCCCGGAGGAAAGGGCAGGTATAAATCTTAGAAACAGGCCCGCCTTCAAGTGCCACAGGACTCGCTGTATTTGGAGCAACTGACTGGCATCAGAGATGAAAACCTCATTCCAGCAAAGGCAAAACAAATGCAAAACTACAGGCTTTTTAACTCTTTGTTTCAGGTCCTCCATGTGCCAAGGAATCCAGGACAGAAAATCTGGGCCTTTGATTGCCTGACTTTGAGAACAGCAGAAGCAGCTGGGAAGAGAAGAGTTCAGGGATATTTTTTCAAAAATAAGTTGTGTGTCATTGTTTCTCAATTGGATCCATTTATTTGTATGTTTTGCGGTATATTATGCTTTGTGATTTGCTGTTATTTTTACTAATTAGTAATTCTTTATTGTAATTGATGAGTGTAAACTGTTTAATTTTTATTTGCTGATGTTTAATGCTACTGTTTATATTAGATTCGAATGGATTATTGAATATTGCTGTTTATTTCAAATATTTTTTTTGGACTTTAAAATATTGGACCCAATTGTTAATATTAATATTTGATGTTTTATTATGTTTTTATATGTGTTGGAAGCTGCCCAGAGTGCCTGGGATAAATATAATAATAATAATAATAATAATAATAATAATAATAATAATAATAATAAGTTCCCATGATGGCTCAAGGTCACTTGCATATATGACAAGAAGTTGACAAGATAAAGGCAGCTACTGGTTGGGTTGGTTCTCATTGAATGCTACTCCCTGGAAAAGACCCTGATGTTGGGAAAGATTGAGGGCACTAGGAGAAGGAGACGACAGAGGATGAGATGGTTGGACAGTGTTCTCGAAGCTACGAACATGAGTTTGACCAAACTGTGGGAGGCAGTGAAAGACAGGAGTGCCTGAAGTGCTATGGTCCATGGGGTCATGAAGAGTTGGAAACAACTAAACAACAACAACATCAACAAAGAGTATACAGAACAGACAGGACCCTGATGTTTCTTCAGGAGCAACCAAGATGATCATAGGACTGCAGCCCCTTTCCTAGGGAAAATGTTATAGATTTATAGAATTATGCATGCTATGGTGGAACTGTATAGAGCTTAATGTTCTTCCCTTTTCTGTAAGACTAAAATGTAGGATCACAGGAAGCTGTGTTTTACCAAAACAAACCACTGGCACATCCAGCTCAGTATTGCTTACAGAGGTCGTTAGCAACTCTCCAGGATTTCAGAAAGTGGTCTTCTCCTGGAGATGCTAAGGATTGAACTTGGGTCCTCCTGCATGTAAAGGATGTGCTCTACCAATGAGCTCTACCTTCACATCAAGGTTGACAGTAAGTCCAGGGCAGACAACAGTAATTTATGTAACAAAATGATGTAGCTACTGCCACCAGTTTAGATGACTTTTAAAGGGGAATTAGAAAAGTTCGTGGAATATGGCTCTGTCTAGGCTTATTAGAAATGCTGTTTACCTTCCCTCTGTAGTGGTACCTATTTATCTACTTGCACTTTGACGTGCTTTCGAACTGCTAGGTTGGCAGGAGCTGGGACTGAGCAACAGGAGCTCACCCCATCGGGATTCGAACCGCCCTAGGCTCTGTGGTTTAACCCACAGCACCACCCGTGTGCTGCTCTGGTTTGTGCTGCTCTGGTTCGCCAGAAGCGGCTTTGTCATGCTGTCCACATGACCTGGAAGCTGTACACCGGCTCCCTCAGCCAATAGAGCGAGATGAGCACCAAAACCCCAGAGTCGGTCATGACTGGACCTAATGGTCAGGGGTCCCTTTACCTTTACCTAGGCTTATTACCGGTAGATGTTTGTATGACATAGTTTAGTCGGTAGAGCATGGTACTCTTAATCTTAATCTTGTGGGGCAAAAGATTTCTGCATTGTAGGGGGTTTGACTAGAGGACTCTCATGGTCCCTTCCAACTCTACAATTCTATGATGCCTCCAGATTTCAGAGGTATATTAAATAGTAAACACATCCTCATAGCATGGATCCCTATACATAGCCATAACTTCACCATCCACTCGCAAGATGGAGGTATCAGAAGGCATGGTGAAACTCTGACGTTCGCAAAGATGCAAAAAGTAGTTATTCATTTATTTCATAAAATGTATTTTAGGAAAAATCCTCAAAATGGTTTACCAAGAAAGATAAAATAAAATTATCGCCAATTTACAACCATAATCTCAAACAGTCAAAAATTAAAAATAAATAAAAATAAAATTCATACACCCTATTAAACATCTGGGTGGGCGTGTCTAAATAAGATTGTCTTCAGCAGGCACCAAAAAGAAACATTTATCATTATTTAGAAATGAAAATGCTCTCCTCCAATAGCTCAATGAGAACTGAGTAAGTTCAATCAACATGGTATGCTGAACGTCTCTTAGGGGTGGGGATGGCTGGGCAGGACAAAGAAGAGAGAGAGATGTGAGGAAAGGGCATGGCTTGTCTTGGATTCTGAACAGGAGCTCTGTAAGAACAGGGACAACATGGGATAGACTGTTTCAGCATGGATCTTATGCTTATCTAGTTTGAAAATGCTGACCACGATTTTGGTTGGGACACCCTCAGCCACAATGCCAAAAACCGTGTTTACTGGAATGGTGTCCAATCCTGCCTGCATATATTTGGCAGATGGGCTGCAGAATTCAAATATGGGTGGTCCTGGATTGTTCAAGGCCAAACCAGGCTATTTTGCCTGGTCCTCTGCCAGTCTAAAACCAGGGAATGATTAACTATGATTATATACTTAGCTGTAATGAACCTAATCCCAGTAGCCAGTCATTTAAACATGGTGCCCATCAGCTGCTGAGGCAAATTATTTAAATGTTTCTCTTTTGCATCACCGCATAATCTTTGCCTTCCCCAACCCTCAAGACAAATCTTACGAAGCTTTGGCTGGGAAAGCATAAAATATCTGAAGGTTGAGCCCTCCCTTGGCCACAGCAGAATTGGCCCTGAATTTGTAGATTCTTCTACTGCTCGTGCGTGAGAAAACATATAGTTTAAATTACAACCATGACCCTTCAAGCAACCAGCTTGGGCTCGATTTGAACGATCTTATGTCCCTCAAAAGATTAACAGTAATTGGTATTATAGGACACATTCCTTAAAGCCAGTGTAAGCTTTATCATCTCAAAATGGAGAGAACATGTTGAATTTACAGCAATAATGGCACATTTGTGCTAGGTACTGATCATCATAAAAGCAATATTTACTTTGCTAAATCGGAATTTATTTATTCAGGCCCAGCTGTGAAGATGCCAGACAATTGAAAAAGATATACCAAAAAAGAGAGAGAAGTAGTGAAAGCTAAAACAGCATCATTACATACCAGCCTGCTTCTAAATTAGGTAAGGGTGGATACTGAAATATTTAACTCCTTTAACTCTGTTGAATAGATTCCTAACATTTTCTTTATCTCCTTATACTCACAAAACAAGTTAGTACTTAGTTGTATCCCTATATTTGCTTTTTAAATAGCTGGCAAGTGGGCTCTGTCTTGCTGAAGGTCATCCACTACAACTTAATCCATGTGTTATTCTAATCTCTGCTATAGAGGCCCAGGTCATTACCAAAAGAGTTACCAAGATGGGGGCAGCAGAGAGTCACCATTGGTATGCCAGGCACCATTTTGAATCAAGATGGTGGACCAAAATGTGACATCACTGTGACTTTGACCATTATTTTTACATGTTTGGCTACCGCTTGTGATATTGTCACCAAACGTGGCTTGAGGGTCTCCAAGGTGGAGGAAGCAGTCTTCATTATTGTTTGGATCCTAGTCAGATAGGCTTAGAAAGTGCTTGGTCTTGAATGACACATAGGAATCAGACAGTGATCAGCTTAGAGCCTAGAAAGGGCTTCACTCTCTGACAGGGACCAGGCAGGGATTAGGAGCCTGGAAAGGGCTTGGTTATGCATGGTGACCCCAGTGATTTCCCTGAGGGGAAAGTAAATACCCCAGAAGGTGTTGGGATCACAATACAACAGAAAACACCAATGTATTGATCTCCTTTCTGAACACAGGACCAAAAAGAAAAATCTGCTTCAGTTCCCCCCTTTTTTGATCATAATTATCCAACGTTCTTAACTAGAAGTAACAAACATTCACTTAGACCAGGCATAGGCAACCTTGACTCTCCAGATGTTTTGGAACTACAACTCCCATGATCCCTGACCACTGGCCCTGTTAGCTAGGGATCATGGGAGTTGTAGTTCCAAAACATCTGGAGAGCCAAGGTTGCCTATGCCTGACTTAGACCAATGTGGCAGGAGCTTTCCCCCTCTCTGGCACACCACCAAATACTTTCCTCCTCCTTCTCATCCTCTCTCTCTCTCTCTCTCCATTTTTAACATGCTGCAACAGATGAAGGAAGGTCGTGTCTGATTAGAAATACTGGCTTCAGAAAGGATTCCACCGATGGCAGCTCAATTTAGTGTGATAATGAGCTTATAAGTAGTAAAGGTCACTAACTCTGTAAGGCCTAGCTTATCTGTCTACACACAGAGATATTGGTGGGTCGGGGGAGAGCAATATACTGATAAATTGTAAAGCATGCCCACAAAACATAAGGTAAATATAAAACCTCACTTTCAGTAAATATTTTTCCCTTTGTTGACTTTAATTATGCATCTATGAATGGCAAAAAGGAAACGCACGTCTGTGAACATTCCACACTGGAAGAAATGCTACACTTTGAAGCCCCATCAACTCAAGGACAGACCCCCGTTGATGGCAGTTTGAAAGTCTGCATTGTATGAGACGCTAGAATCTTTTCTCTCTGTTACAAAGGTATGCAGGCACTGCCCCCCCCCCCAACTTTAATATGCCACAAAAAATGAGGGATGCGCACAGGGAGGGTTGCGGGCAATGACTTGATACAAGCAAGGGTTGTTCCTTAGGAAACTCACAAGCTGTGTTCAGAGAGATAGAATTCTGGAATAGGAATAGGAAAAGGTGCTAGTCTTTCCCTCCTGAGTGTTCAGATAATGCACAGATTTGGAAGGCCGGGTGTGCTTCAGTTCACGTATCATTTGGGAAAATGCGGATTTTGTGAGTTCAGCTTTAAAAATGTGAACTGAATCAAATCCCCTCTTCCCACCGAGAGCACAATATTATGAACATGATTGAACCTTCTTGTCTGATCCAACAAGGCGCTGCTCATGTCTTACAGGCTTTCAACTCAGGAACAAGTTTAGAACTGACATGGCTCCATGAAGCAATGCTGTCCTGAAAAGCATGTCCTCCCTAAAAGAGGGCATGTGTTGCACTGAGACCTGGAGACCGACCTCCTGGTTGTGGGTGGGGTCTATTGGATAGCCACAATGCCTGATTGGTAGGTCCCTCGTTGCTGGGTGTAATCTGACCAATGGGGTGCAGCCTAAATGGTTCGAGGGACCTATTTTATCCCTTGCACGTGACCCAGAGCTTCTCTTTTGGCTTGTGCAAACGGAACAACTGCCCACCTCTCCCTATTTTTGGGGCATTTTGCGTTTGACCTTGCTATGCCGTTGTGTGGCATCTGTCATTGGGACAGGGGCACGGCAGGAATTTCCCCCACTTGGCTGATTGGCTGTTGCCATTTGGGTTTCGCCTGCCACATAGCAAATCGTCACAACTTGTAAGGTTGCAGATAGGCACTGGTTCAGGTGATAGGGATGGGAGAACAGTCTCGCCATCCCGATGGGAAGGGTATTCCGTTAAAGGAACCCAGGGACTTAACTTGGTTTGGTCAGCCCCCGAGAGGGGGGTTGTGCCCGTGCCTGAGTCCAGGGGAGCATCTGGGGGAGTGGACAGAGTCTGTTCCCAGGCTTTTCACCTTCCTCAGGTGTTCACCCTTGGCTGACCTATGAGAGAGCTCTGGGTCAGTGCTACCTGCAAGGATGTAGAGACCTAGTCGAACCAGAGCCTATGCAACCACTCACTTTTCTGTAATCAATAGAGTTGTGGCCTAAATTATGCCAAAAACCAAAACTAAAATTTGAGTCAAATGTGTTTTTATTTGGGGGGGGGAGAGGTCTCTGGGTCTGAACATGCAAAAAAGTATAACCCTATTCTTTTGTGGGAGCCACTTCTCTAATAATAGTAATAATAATAGTAATAATAATAATTTTATTTATACCCCGCCCTTCCCAGTTTAAAAACTGGGCTCAGAGTGGCTAACAACAGATAGAAAAACATTGATTAAAAACAACTTAAAAACAGCATAAAACACAACATCAATATAGCATCGCCAGGGGAAGGGAAAAAGGAATGGAAGCTTAGGTTGAATTGAAGGCCAGGTGGAATAACTCTGTCATACAGGCCCTGCGGAAGGAGATCACGTCCAGCAGGGGCCTAGTCTCATGGGACAGAGCATTCCACCAGGTCGGTGCCATCACTGAAAAGGCTCTGGCCCTTGTGGAGGAACGTCTGGCTTCTTTAGGGCCTAGGACCCTTAAACTGTGGGATGAGACAGCAACAATTCACCACAGTTTTCTGGATGGGGTGGTTTTTAGGAATAGGGGGAACCGCACTGGCTCTTGAGCTGCTGACATTATCACCTACCATGCAAGAGTGGGGTTGGGCTACCTTTAAATAAGGTGCCCAAGAGGGGAAGTTTCTTATTTTCCAAAAACATATCACCACCACCATCATGCAATCAGGTTTTTTTTTTTTGTAAAACACAACAAAATGAAAGTCTAAGGCAAGCCATCCCACAAACACACCAAAATCCTTGAGGGAAAGTCTGCCCCTTCCCTCCTCTTTAGATGAATTTTTCTTCCTTCCTTCCCTCCACAAACATCCAAGCTCAGATCAGCTGACACTATTACCAGAGCAGCTGAATCCACCTTTACAAAAGAACAAAAATGGAAAAAAAATGCCTCTATTTTGTCCCCACCCTGCAGAAAAATGTAAGAGAAAATATAAACTAATAACTCTTATGATTAAAATGTTTAATGCTCAACTTACAACAATGTTAAGTAACTTAAGAGAGTGTTTCTATATGCCCTTAGTTACAAATGTGCCACATGAAGTGAATGGGACTTACTTCTGAGTATTTAACCGAATAGGATTGTCCTGTATACCTTCTTAGGCATGAAATTCTTTATTTTTAGATATTAATCACCTTCCAACCATGACATGTATTGGAGCATAGACTTTTTAGAATGAACAGTTGTTTAAGGTTCAAAAAAATAATCTGTGTTGCAAGGTGATTTCTGGCTCTCCAAGGTGTCAGGCAGAATAACTGAGTGAAAATTTGGTTTCATTTGCATTTGGATGAGAACCTGCCTAATTCAAACTTCTTGAACCAACATGCGAACTGAAACACAGCTGCCCTTTGAAATTTGCATTTCTTTAGATTTTACGTTGCAGTTCTCTAAGCAAGTATTATGTACAACAATGCACATACGCAAAATCTGTGTTAAATGCCTATAATGGTGGATATAGCATTCAAAATACTTTGCATTTGGGGAAATTACTTGAAAAAATGTGTACATTGAAGAAGTGTGCATGCACACAAAAGCTCATACCAAAATAAAAACTTAGTTGGTCTTTAAGGTGCTGCTGGAAGGATTTTTTTTATTTTATTGCAAAAAAATGTGTTTCGCATTTGAAATTTCCGCTAAAATGCTGGTGAATTTTCATGAAGGAAAGCAAATGTGGAAAACTTAATTTAAGATTGGGAAAATGAGAAACTTCGAGAACAGAAATTGATAGATTTATTTATTCCTAAAAAGAAATCTTAAAAGCCCAGACTGGATCAGACCAATAACCCTCAAATCCTTTAGCTACACGTCAGGGATTGAAACTTGAACAGCGTGGGCTGAAGCTGATGAGACGTAATGAAATTGATGGGTTTGACTACCTTCATAGCTGCCAAGTTTTCCCTTTTCTCGCGAGTAAGCCTATTCAGCATAAGGGAAAATCCCTTTAAATAAGGGATAACTTGGCAGCTATGACTACCTTAAGTGTGCTGCTTTCAGTGGGTCTACTCTGAGTATAATTATCATACAGCGCTCTTGTGTCCAAAGCATGTGTTTTAACAATGAGCGACAGGCACTTCCCTGAGCTTTGGTTTGGGACCCACATACAGAATCAATCAATGAAGAAAGAAACGCCTGCTCTCACACACAATGTCTCGGTGTGTGGAACATAATAATTCTACCACCATTCATAGATTGATTATGGATAACTGATGTGTTACTATTTATGCTTAACTACAGAACTCATCAGATAAATTACGTTCTCCCCTCTATAGCTGCAGTTCCCTTTCATGTACCATCTCAGACATTTCCATTACAGGTGAAATTAAATTACCCCGCCTCCTCCCCTACACTCCATTTAAAGTAAATAAAACTTTATTGAGCTCTCTCTTCCTCTGGGGGACTATACCGAAGATCAATGTGCAGATGGTATACAGATGGTATTTTTAGACTCTGAATCATATAGGTGAAGTCCTACAGAAGGATTCTGTTCTGCTGCAGTCTAATAGACAATTGGAAAGATGGAAGAACCTTAACAACACGCGCTAAAAAATATTAGATTGCATCAATATTTCCTTCTTCTCCGAACAGTTCCCAACTCCTGAGCTGCCTCAGTAATTTAAGAACGTGGAGAAAGATGAAGCAAAAGAAACCATCCACTAAAACGAGCAACTCTCATCTGTCTGAAATAAAGAGGAAGGATATGTATAATAAGCAGTTTGGATTCTTCAAGTGGCTGGTAATGTAAAAAGAAAATTGCAAGTACATGTTAAGCACAACCTGGTCCTCAACACCTTAAATAAAACTTACTAGTGCAACTGGGCTGCTAGTTGCATTCTGGGCTTCCCACAGGCATCTGCTTGGACACTGGAAACCTCAGGAAGGCAGAATGCTATTGTGCTCAATTTCTGCTTTCATGTTTTCTATAAGTGTCTTGTTGACCACTGTGAGAACAGGGTGCTAGTCTAGGTGGGCCATTGACCTGACCCAGCAGGTCTTGTCTTGTGCTATCGTGTGGGGCCAAACATGATACAGTCATACCTCGGATTAAGTACACCTCGGTTTGAGTATTTTCAGTTTAAGTACTCCGTGGACCTGTCTGGAACGGATTAATCCACTTTCCATTACTTTCAATGGAAAAGTTCGCTTCAGGTTAAGTACGGACTTCTGGAACCAATTACACTCATACTTTGGGTTAAGTACGCTTCAGGTTGAGTACTCCGCGGACCCGTCAGGAACAGATTAATCCACTTTCCATTACTTTTAATTGGAAAGTTCACTTCAGGTTAAGTACGCTTCAGTTTAAGTACTCCACGGACTGTCTGGAACAGATTAATCCACTTTCCATTACTTTCAATGGAAAAGTTTGCTTCAGGTCAAGTACGCTTCAGGTTAAGTACAAACTTCCGGAACCAATTGTGTTTGTAAACCGAGGTACCACTGTATTGTGTGAAACACATTTTTGGATTGAGTATGACTATTTTTAAAGGCCAAAGTAGAAGCTATTGGGGGCAGAGAGATGCAGGATTAGGACCACAGGGACAGTGTGGAGTTTAACCCCTTCTCTCCCTTCTGCAGAACCAGGAAAAAAACAAACCATACACACCTTTCTGAGCTTCCTCCTAGTCATTAAGGCTATGATAGAAAGGCAAAAGGTTAAACTCCCCCACCCCGTCATGTTCTCATTGAAGGGCAGTATTTCAATATGAGTAGGAAAATGAGAGTACCCCTAAACACTTTTTTGGGGGGAAAGCACTGGTCTTATGGGGTGGTTCAGGGTCTGCACAATTTGCTGGAGCTGTAAATCAGTCTTGGGGGACTTTGGAAAAGCTCTGTCTCTAAGCTCTGGTTCTCTCAAAAACTTAGGGAGCAAACACAAAAGTCAGAGTGAATTAAGTAAAGTTTAAGCCAGATCCAAACTCCATTCAGGAGTCAGTCTACTGCTACCTGAGCCAGGCTAAGCCCGGCCGAAGGGGGGGAAGCCTTTAAATTACACAGCCCTTTTGGGCTTATACCATGTTGTCAGGTCACACAATAGAGCTATTGAGCACCAGCTGAGCTGGGATGAGGGATGGCTGAGCCAAAGTTGGGGACTTACGCCAGCATAACTAGAGACCTTCCACATCCTAACTTGCTCACCCCAGCAGATCTAGCTTTGTGATTGTGCCATTAGTTTTAAAAAAGTATTTAATTTGCTTCATTTTTCACTTTGGTTACTTTTACTTTTTTAGGTTTGGAGGTGATGTAGATATTCAACAACCCTAACCTAAGGGATAAACCTAACCTAATATTTGATTAAATGTTTTCTCCCCTTGAACGGGTAAATTCTGACACGAAAAATGAAACTTGTAGAAATTTGGCTCAGTTCCACCAGTAATTAACACCCTCTCCAGACATTAAAGTAAACACACAGAGGATGCCAGGAGTGAGTCTTCTAGCTCTGACCTGCTACATCACACTTTCTGCCACATTCTGACTCATGGAAGGTCAAGTTCTGAAGTGGAAGAACTTCTGCACCCATAAACTTTTTTAGAACCCCAATTATGCAGGGTTTCAAAAGGTGCTGGGCACCTCAGTGGATCTGGCACTTTCCCAGAGCAACACAAAGCCCTTAAGCCTGCTGGGATAACACCAAACTCATTTTACTTTACAGACTGTTGACTTCAAATGCATTTGGTCCTGCCAAAAGCCACAACAGGTCTACATAAATGTGTTTAATAAATTAAAACGTCCATGCGACAAGATAAACTGTATGCAATTACAAGTTCAAAATTATGAATTCACACCCCAGAAAAATAATTTATTTTACTAACGTGTCAAGCGCACATGCATCTTTAACATTTGTCTTGCTTTGCCAAAGGCTCATACTAATGTATGTAAGGGTTCATACTGTGTGGCAAATCCCCAATTTCCCCATCATTGCAGATGCTAAAGAGCACTGGGATATCTCCCTTCAAGCACTGTGGATGGTATTAACTGAAATCTGGAAAGAGGAAAAGTATTTTTCAGAGTGTGCCTCCCTATTAAAAACCGTAAAATAATTCTCAAGGCCAAGCAGTCCATTTCAGGATTTGACCTGGATTTGTTCGGCTTGAAACTGGATTGAAACTGGACGTGCATGGAAACCCACCCTCTTTACAGTGACAAATTATGTTCTGGGGGCTTCCAGTCAAGTACTAGAAAAAAATTCCCACCTCATATCCCACCCCACCCCCCAAGTATCTGATCCGAACACTTGAAAAAACCCGAAATTAATCTTTTGTTGCTGCTTACTCCCTTCTTTGCTCTGCTTTCCTAAACAAGAGAGAAAGGCAGAGAGAGAGAGAGAGAGAGAGAGAGAGAGAGAGAGAGAGAGAGAGAGAGAGAACTGCCTTACTTTGGGAGAGTACGATGGAACAACAGGCTGCTGAATGACATTTCCTGCGAGGAATCATAGGTTACAAACCTCATAACCCCAGATGGAAATGACAATCCAAACATTATCATTATTTGCAGCTGAGGATACCTTCAAAGGGAGCTCCCTGTGACCTGCTCCTTCTGTCTAAAGGGAAGGTTGGAGCTGTCAGGGAATTGTGGAGGTGGGGGCAAGAGACCCCAAACATTTAACCAAGGCTTCCAGGCTGAGCTCCAATTCTAGTCAAGCTAAGCCATAGTCAGGCAGAGGCAGCTGACATTTTTAGCCCTTCCTTCCCTGGAGGTTCATCTTGGCCCTGGCTCAAATGTTACCTGAGGGGGATGGACTCTGGAGTCCAGTAGAATTTGGGAGCAGATGTCTAGGGTCCCACTTAGCAGAATGAGCAGGAGGAACCTAGAATCATAGAATCTTAGAGTTGGAAGAGACCACAAGGGCCATCCAGTCCAACCCCCTGCCAAGCAGGAAACACCATCAAAGCATTCCTGACAGATGGCTGTCAAGCCTCCGCTTAAAGACCTCCAAAGAAGGAGACTCCACCACACTCCTCAAACACAGCAGCTTACCACATTTTGGACCATTTCAAGTTGGTGAAATGAAATGCATTACCAGCTAAGACTATTACCCATAAGATCATTAAGTCCAGCATCTATAATTACCTAGTACATCAGTGCTGGAGTACATAGCTAAATGTGAGAGTTGTCATCCTGCTCAACTGAGGTGGGTGGAGGCCAATGGAGGCGTTTGAGAAAGAGGTAACAAATTAGTTTCCTTACCACCGCCACCGCATCAACATTTCATGTGATAATTACCTCAAAGAAACTGCCATCTCCCTATCCAAAAGCACTTCTGTCATTGCTAATCGTTCCAGCACATACCACGGGACTGTTCAAATGCAGATGATTTAACGGTGACTGTAATTCTTCCTGTAAACAGGATTGATGAATTGTGCATTCTCCAGACCTCAGGGTCCAAGGATAGAGTGACAGGGAGCCCCTTTGAAATCCTTTTAGTATCAAGGACGCGTGTCAAAGCAGCTGCCTTGTTTGCCAAGAAAGGCGAAAGAGAAATCTTGCACAACGAATGTTCTTTAATTTGCAGCATTCCCAGCTTAAGGCTTCATAAAAACTCCAACAGGCCATGACAAGAAGTCTTCTCTCTACTCTTTCCTACATAGTGACAGCCTTTGCACAGCAGTTGCCAGGTCTACCTGCTAGTTCCACAAACGAACCCTCTCCATGGATTTCCTTTTCCTTCTCTCTGATGGAAGCTGCCTTGGTCAATAAAAAGG
Source organism: Zootoca vivipara (assembly GCF_963506605.1). Taxonomy (NCBI): domain Eukaryota; kingdom Metazoa; phylum Chordata; class Lepidosauria; order Squamata; family Lacertidae; genus Zootoca; species Zootoca vivipara. The sequence continues at coordinate 12,755,907 of NC_083280.1, forward strand.
GCTTCAGAGGTGAGAAGAAAGGAGCTTGCCTTCTTTGTTGGGTTATTGCTCTTTTGAAGGTATAAGAAGTTGGGAAAACCTGTGGCTTTCCAGATGTGGTTGGACTCCAACTCACATCAGCTCCGTTCAACATGGTTCAAGACCAGGGATGATGGGAGCTGTGATTCAGCGACATCTGGTGTTCCACAAGGTCCCCATCCCTGGTATACCATCCCAGCCTATGACCTGAAGGCACATGAGGTCACTACTTTGCCTGAAGATAAGCAGGTTTAGTTCTGGTCAGTGAATGGGAACCTCAGTTATAGCACCTTGGGTTCCATGATGGAAGGAAGGGGATATAAATTATAAGAAACTGAGTAAGTTCATAAGACGTTCGTGAATCAAATATGTGTAGTACATTTCTATATTCTTGTAGGAGATAAGAGGTTTTTGGTGAAGGAAGAGGAGGTTAAAAGGGAAAACCTGGAGATGGAAAAACTTGAGAGTACTCTACCAAGAATATAGGACTGTCTACCAAGACAAACAGAAGCTAACATCATCTTTAGTCAGCATGATGAACACCATTGAATATCTCTGTGTATACCAAATTTCAGGACATGATCTATTGTAGAAGTACCTGAACATTTTATTTTATTTTATTTTATAAAAACCAAACCAAACCCCGGGACAATCAGTATGTCAGTGAGGCCCAAATATTTTAAATATAAACAGATTCTGAAGCTTTCGTATTCTGAATATTGAGAATGTGAAATACACTCTAATGCATTTAAATAACCAGCCAGGCTGGCATATACAAATATTTTTGAAACCCCTTTGAAACATAAATTGATTCATTCATAATTGGTTAACATGAAAGGAATGCTTGTATTACTGAGCGAGACATCTTAAATTTCCTCTACCTTTGCGATGGATTCATGCAGGCTGAAGGAAGACACCAGTTCATTGGATATTGTTGAATGTAGAGGGAAAAGGGCTTCAGAGAGAAAACTTGCTGTCTGTGTGACAAAAAAGAGAAAAGGAGAGGGAGAGAACATTTAAGACTTCTTATTGATTTCCTTCTTCAAATGCCTTATTGGATTCTATCTGAAGGTTCAAAGGACCTCAAATTGTTCTAGGTCCTTTGTGCTGATGATTAGACTTCATTTTAGTGATCTAATTTACTTGTTCCAAACTCTGGAACAGAAAAAAGGGATACAGTTATCTTTACTGTAAAAAAAAAAGTGTTCTCCTGAAATGACGTCTATCTTAGAAAATGTACTTCCCCGTTCAATGCATTATTACGCCTAAGGGGAGAAAAATCCATACTGATTTCATATGTGCATTGCTAGTAATTCCAAAACTTGAAATGACTAATTGGCTTGTCAGAAATTATATATGCATGACAATTAGAGCTATAAAACACAAAACTATTTATTCAAGAGGAACTGCTTCCCTCCCCTTCAATAGTAGGTATAGCTTAGAATGTTAATTATGAAAATGAACTAATTCCTGTTCATGTACATCCATTTAGAAATTGAACTAGTTCAGTTCACAGTTCAATTCAGGTTCATCCATTTACCCTTGGGTTTTTTTTCCTTTTGTCATTCAGGATGTTGTGCTAAAGTGCAAAAACAGTTAACTTCATTTTAAAAAGAGCTAGTTTATTTGAAGAACTGGTAGTAGATAGTTTTCAAAAATGGACCATTGTTTATTACTGAGTTCCCGAGATTAACAGTAGTAAATTAACACTTCTTGTTATCAGGTGCTCACTATTTCACGCTTTATGCATTTGGTTTGGGCTTTTTTTGTTTTTAATCTATCCCATCAATATTTCCAAGCAAACTAAGGCAGCTAACAAATCAATAACAGAACAATAAAATAAATAAATAATATAATATAATTTCAAACTTAAACCAAATCACACACCCAAAACAGCAGCATACAAATTAAGAACTAATAATAGCAAAAATAATAGGAACATAAAGCTAAAACAAATGCAACAATTCTAAAGCAGCCATCAGATAAGCACAAAGCTAAACCAGCTAAGAATTTAATGGATGAAAACCCTTTTAACCAACATGTGGAGAGTTACCACATGGAGAGAACGAGCTTTTTCTTTCCCAACACCAATTTGCCAAAAGAAGGTGAATTAACTCCAACTTCTGCCATTTTACTTACATTTCAAAACCTTCTAAACACTACCGCCATCTATACTATACTGCTTGTAGGCAAAAAACAATAAACAACAAGGCACAAATTACTATTTATTTATTAACTATAAAGGTAAAATAAGGTACTTAAATGGTTGCTGCTTCTTTAAGTCTTGCACTTGCATTTATAAGCACAGCGTCAATATAAGAGGCAGTTGCTAGCAAATACAGAAACTTTTATAAGACTGAATTGTGACACGTAACTCCTATCCCTATCAAACTTACATGGCAATTAGTATCTCCCCTCCCCCAGTCGCCCACTTCTCACCACTACCAGCTAACAAAGGCCTTCTGCTGGTTTCCTATGAGCCAGTCCTGGTCAGCTCTACACAATCAGAGGGTTGTAGAGTTGGAAGGGGCCCAGAGGATCATCTAGTCCAACCCTGTAATGCAGGAATCTCAACAAGAGCACCCCTGACAGATGGCCATCCAACCTCTGCTTTAAAACCTCCAGTGAAGGAGAGTGCACCACCTCCTGAGGGAGTCCATTCCACTGTTGAAAAGCTCCTACCGTCATAAAGTTGTTTCCGGTGCTTAGTCAGAATCTTATTTCTTGTAACTTGAAGCTCTGGAGCAGGAGAAAACAAGCTTACTCCATCTTCCAAGTGACAGCCCTTGAAGATGGCTGTCACAGCTCCTCTCAGTCTCCACTTTTCCAGGCAACCTTTACTCACAAAGCTTGGTTTCCAGACCCTTGATCATCTTGATTGCCCTTCTCTGAACACGTCCCAGCTTATCCATATGCTTCTCAAATCATGGTGCCCAGAACTGGATGCAGTACTCCAGGTGTGGTCTGACCAAGGCAGAATAGAGTAGGACTATTATTTTCCTTGCTTATTCTCACTAGATTTCTGTTGATGCAGCCTAGAATAGCATGAGCTCTTTTTTTAAAACTGCCGCTGCATCACACTGTTGACTCGTGTTAAGCTCGTTGTCTGCTAAGACCTCTAGATCCCTTTCACATATACTGCTGGCAGAAGCTCCTTGTTGAACCTTACTGCTCAAATCCCATTGGTAGCTTCTGCTAATCTTCAACTTAAGGAAAGGACCTCCATGTGTATCTTGCCCAAATGAGGAAGAACAAATGTGGTTTTCGGTACATATGGAAAGAATTCAAGGATCTGAGAGCAGGGGTCAGCAAACTTTTTCAGCTGGGGGCCGGTCCACTGTCCCTCAGACCTTATGGGGGGCCGGACTATATTTTGGAAAAAATATATGAACAAATTCCTATGCCTCACAAATAACCCAGAGATGCATTTTAAATAAAAGGACACATTCTACTCATGTAAAAACACCAGGCAAGCACCACAAATAACCCAGAGATGCATTTTAAATAAAAGGACACATTCTACTCATGTAAAAACATGCTGATTCCCGGACTGGGAGCGGGCCAGATTGAGAAGGCGATTGGGCCGCATCCGGCCCCCGGGCCTTAGTTTGGGAACCCCTGATCTGAGAGCAACCAATTTGCACTACGGAGGTTGTGCTGCTGCTTCATCACATCACAGTTATCAGTGTCCATAATATAAGCCTGACTGGGCACCCAGTTTTGCTTCTGTCCCCACCCAGCATTAGCAAGTGGTCCTTGGAGCTGTTGACCAGGACAGAATATAGCCCTCTGGCTGAAAGAAGGTCCCTCATTTCTGATTTAGCATCTGAGTGTGAGCCAGGGCAGATAATGGCACGTTTGATGAACTCTGAATGCAATTCTGCTGGAGATTCTGTTTTTAAATGTTCCTCTAGCTGTGTTTGGCCATAGGTGATAAGCACCTGTATGTTTTGAAATAGTAGAGTCCTGAATTTTGGAATGGTTAGTATCAAAAGCGTGATTAATCCATTTCTGACTTGCCAGAAAGTTTTCCTTTTAGAGACCATACATTACTGTGAAGTGTTGAAATTGAAACCTATGCTTTGGAAGTGGTGTTAATGCTGCTGGAAGATTTAACAGGATTGATTTGCCATGCCATGCATTTTGCAACTTTCCTAGCTTGTTTCTGACAGCTAGGACACTGCTCTCAGGGTCTCTGGTTGTTTTAAACTTCAGTGTGCTCCTGTTCTACAAAGAACCGAGCTTGGCTGTTTCACTTAAACAAGTTTAGATGTCAGTGGCATTTCATGCGAAATAAATTTGGCAAATGCTTCTAGCAATTTTTCTCACAATTCTCTCTCATTGTATAATGATTTTTTATTAAATCTTCCAAACTATTACATAATTCCAATCATATGCAGTATATCTTTTTGTTGCACATTTTCTTCTTGGCTTCCTGTCCTTCCTTCCCTGTTTTTTTTTATATTCCCCTTAATAGTTGCATTAAAACACATCTACATTTATTTTCTAAGCCCCCAGAATCCATTCTCTACATTCTTCCATTGCTCATATCTCAAATCCTGCATGTGATTTCATATAGGAATGATAATTCAATAGGTAGTCCTCCAATGGCCTCCATTCTTCTATGACAATACCATCATTTTGTCCTCTTAACAGTCAGTTTCACCATTTCTGCATAGTTCACCAGTTTTATAATCCATTCTTCCTTAGTTGTAGTCTCTTCGTCTTTCCATTTCTGTGCATATAAAGTTCTAGCTGCAGTTGCTGCATACATAAAAAGGTTAGTCAGCTTTTGGGGAATTTCCATGCCTATTATCCCCAACAAAATGCTTCAGGTTTGTGGTCAATTTATACATCTTTTTCAATTCATTGTAAATCATTTCCCAGAAATCCATTGCCTTGCCACAAGTCCACCACATACGATAATCACCATTCTCATATAAGGTGCAAACTGACTTCCCTCTCCTACGAGCAATCTGCGCATATAAAAGGCAGTGGCCAATGATCCTTTCTATTCTTCCAAGATCCAGCCCCAGTCTAAGCTCCCTTCCAACCTCCTCTTCCATAAGTTCTCTGCTGGAATTCCGCTAAAACATGAACCTTAATTGTACAATGCTCTTGAGTACAGCCATACCTTGACATCTGAACACTTCGACTTCCGAAGGTTTCGACTTCTGAAGTTGATAACCCCCGGAAGTCCTTTGGCCCCGCGTGCCCGGTGCGCACGTTCTGCGCCTGCGCAGAGCGGCGCATGCGGTCGGTGCATGCGCAGAAGCGCGAAATTGTGCTTCGCGCATGCGCCGTAGCAGTGCTTTGAGAACTGAAAACCTTGACTTACGAAGACGGCCGCAGAACGGATCGTCTTCGTAAGTCGAGGTACCACTGTATATGGAACACCCATGCGGCTTTGGACCTGCAAGTGGAGACAGTGGCAGAATCCCTCTTCTATGCACAAAATGAACAGAGAAGAAAATGTGAAGTCTAGTGAGCAAGAAACAGAATCTCAGATGGAAAAAGGCAGGTGAAGGGAGTGGCTATGCAAATATCCTGGTTCCCAGTGGCTAAAGAGACCCCGGACCGGTCCTATCACTGATAGAATATATGGACCATAAGAAGATGCCTTCTACTGAGTTAGACCCTTGCTCAGTATGACCTACACTGACTGGCAGCAGGTCTCCAAGGTTTCAGATAAGGAACATTCCCCTGTCTACCCAGAACTGTCAGGGATCAAACCTGGGGGTTTCTTCATGCAAAGCAGATGCTCTACCACTGAGCTATTGTAGCAGCAGAAAAATAGAGGACAATAAGGCACAGCCAAAGGCCTGGATAAATAAGTAGGGCTTTAATTGGCACTGCAAATCTAAAAAGGTTTATATCAACAGCAGTGTGATGGGCATGGCTGGAAAGGGTCTTGTGTGAAGCTTATATCTATATGGTCCCAGTACTGAGAAAATCAGACCCACGAACACTATACCTTACAAATCTATATAGCAATGTGGAAAGAAATAAACCATATGCAATCTTTCCAATACATTATATAAAAATAATAATCAGAAAAGACGAAGTGGTAGACCTCCTTGCTTCTCGCTGGATGAAACATTAAAGAAACCCGCAAGATCTGCATGTTGCATAATCAATTATTCTCAGAAGAATTGATGAGATAATAGATTCCTTACCACTGTATTTTCATCTATGAGAGCTCAGCACTTGTTTGTCTTCCACGCTCACCCTGCCACACACACACACCAAATATCTCCAGGAAGAGAACCACTCCAGTCATTCATTATTAGGATGACAGTGCATAAGAGAGCCATGATTGACAGTAACGATTCATCTTTATTTTAGATGTTTATGCAGGGAGACTGAACAGATCAGTACATTTAAGTGGAGAGGAGCAGAGCCCAATATGCTGCTGCACGAATAACACACACAAATTGCCAACAATGGATAGGTAACAAATCAATAAAGCGCTTGAACCAGCACCCTCCCGCTTAAAAGAACTAAGTGGTGATTCTTGCACTTGAAACAAATAAGGCTGTGTACATACTATACGTTAAAGCTCATTCAAAGTACAAATAATGAAATTATTATTAATTCTTCTTCTTCTTCTTATCATTATTATGTCTTCAGGAGAGAACCTTTTCACTGTGCTACATGCCCCCTAAGGTCTGTTCCGTGACCACGCTAAGCAAGCACTGGGTGATTGTTGCACTTATTTTTACAAAACACCCTCCCAAACGAGTGTCTATGGTGCGATGCTTTAGACATGGGCTTAAAGCTTTCTCATTCACACAGACTGTCTCTGTAGTGTGACCCTACCATCTTGCCCATACTACTGAATACCCACCCCCACCGCATATTTTATGTTGTACATGCTTTCAAATGTTAAAACACACACTATCCCGGTATTTTAATGCTTAGTAACTTGTAAATAATTTTGCTTGCAGAAAGTAGGTGCAAAGTGTGTCACGGCAGGATAGTACAATTTTTGCACTCCCCCTTGTTGAACATTGCCCACATTATTTCCCAACTTTTTAAATGCAGCTTTGGAAACACTCCAAAGGTTCTCGTTATGGGATAAAGAGCCGACCACCACTGAAAAACCATCAGATCTACCTGCCAAGGCAAAAAGCCCCTCCCTTCCATGCTCCCGGTTGATGGGGTGGCATCTTTTGATCAGCAGCCATCAATCAACTTTCTTCTCTTCAACCGAATTCCTGAAAATAACCTTCTGTCACATCACAGCTGAACTGGAACACTGTAGGACTGCATGATTGATGGAAGAGGCTCTGAGCAATTCACATACATATGACGAGAGTCCTGGAAGCTGAGCCACCCACTTTGCCTTGTTGATAAGGCACAACTTTAACACAAGCAGGATTAAGGCAGGGATGACAAGTTGGGCAAAGACTGATAATCAGATATGGAGTGTATCCTAGTATTCTTAAACAGGAATGTAGAGAACACAAGAAGCTGCCTTATACTGACTCAAACCATTGGTCCGTCTAGCTCAGTATAGTCTACACTGAATGACAGGTGCTCTCCAAGGTTTCAGAGAAAGGACATGTCGGAGATTGAACCTACATGCCAAGCAGTTGCCCTTCTACTTAGCTACCACCAGGCTTTGTCTCAACCCTGTTTTAAATCACACTGTGAAATGCATTGCTCGAGCAAATCTGTTTCATGGCCCTGAACCAATTCACTTGACCCACACTGCCTGTTCTGAATTAATTCCCCAATAGCCCTCCTGTCTCTGAGTGTTTTCTGAAACTCTGAATGAATTGCTCATCCGGACTGACTTTGCATGCTGAAAAAGGCCTTGCCTCATTTGGGTTGAGTCCAAACTATCCAACCATTACCATTATTGTAAAGGTTCATGAGCCACCACTGGAGGGGTAGCCTAACTACTGTTGTCTTACTCTGGTAACCTCAAGGTTAGATTACTGCAATGTGCTATATGTAGGGCTGCCTCTGAAGACGGTTTGGAAACTTCAGCTGGTGCAGAATTCAGAGGCCACGTTGCTCACCAGAGCAAGACAGTTTGAGCACATTACATCAATCCTGGTCCAACTGCACTGGCTACCAATTAGTTTCTGGGCCCAATTCAAAGTGCTGGTTTTGACCTATAAAGCCTTAAATGGCTCAGGACCTCAATATCTCAAGGAGTGCCTCTTTCCATATGAACAGACCCGGACCCTGAGATCATAATCTGAGGCCCTCCTTTGTGTGCCTCCCCCTTGAGAGGTCCAGAGGGTAGCAACACAAGAACGGACCTTCTCTTCAGTGGCTCCCTCTCTTCCCAGGGACGTTCACCTGGCGCCAGGCAAAAACATTCCTTTTAAACCAGCCCTTTGGTTGATCTAATTGACATCCTATGCCCTTTTAAAAAATGGTTCTTGGGGGGGGTAATTGTTTTTATTTTTATTTTATATATTGTGATCTTTTTTGTGAACCGCCCTGAGACCTCCAGGTATAGCGCGGTATATTAAATAAATAAGTAAATGAATAAATAAATACAATGGTACCTCTACTTACAAATAACTCTACTTACGAATTTTTCTACTTACGAACGGAGCTCCGTCCGCCATCTTGGATGCGGCTTAGATAGGATTTTTCCTACTTACGAATTTTTAGATAGGGTTGCTTCGACTTACGAATTTTTTCTCCCAATGCATTCCTATGGGATTCGACTTACAATTTTTTTCGACTTACAAATGTGCGTTCGGAACGCATTAAATCCGTAAGTAGAGGTACCACTGTAAATACCACATGCTGGAAACCACAGGAGGGCAGAATGCTCTTGTGATTGGATCTTGCTTTGGGGGTTCCCATAGGCATGTGGTTGGCCACTGTGAGAACAGGATGCTGGTGAGATGAGCCACTGGTTTGATCCAGTAGGCTCTTCTTATTCTCTTAGGTTTCGGTTGGTTGCATTGGTTCGTAACGCAGGTGTGGGAAAACATTGCCCTCCAAATGTTGTTAAACTACAACTCCCATCATTCCATGGGGCCAGGGTGAGCAGATTTATGGTTGCCCCTAATGTACACAAATTCACTGGACAGCCCTTCAGTTTTGTTATTTGCTCCCAAGGTCAACAACACAGACATTGTCTACTTTCCCCCTGGCACCTGCATGTACAGCACCAATTTTTTTGAGGGGGACTTTGCACATCTAGTTGTGCTTTTGAAGGTCTTTGAAATATGGAACACTGAGCAATCAGGATTCTAGATCCTGGAGAAGACTTCGCATAAACAGCTGTACGTGTGATGGGTTCATCGCTATGGGTGTTTATGCTATATGCACAGGTTACAGGGGCGGGCATAGATGGAATGTGGAAGGATCTGTCGATTTCACTTCCTTTTCCAGTCTTAAATTCAGCTCTCCACATTTCTGGAGCAACCTGTGATTTATTTATTTTTTAGTATTGAAAGTTCTTCAGCCTTTTAATGTGAATTTCTTCTAGTTACCATGTTTGTGTGCAGTTTTGACTAATGCACACATTTTTGTAAGCAGTTTCTCCTAATATAATCCATTTTTGTATGTTGTTTTTTACAAATATATTCATTTTCATGCACACCTCCCCCATATATCTGTATATTTGTGAAAATTGGTTGGAGAACTGCATTCATTGCAAAATTCAGATAAGGGTACCTTTTCTGTATGTTCTGGTTCTCATTTTTTGGGGGGGAAATGCTGATATGATAGATGTGGCTTTGAATGTGAACTGAATCAAATTCACCCCCTATTCCAAGGCCTGTGCAATGTCAGTGGCATGGTTGCTTTCTCCCAGGTTGTCAAACAGTGTGGTGTAGTGGTTAGAGTGTGTGGCATGAGAGACCAGGGTTCAGATCTTCACTCAGCCATGAAGCTCACTGGGTGATATTGGTCTAGTCACTGTCTCTCAGTCTAACCTACCTTATAGAGTTGTGGTGAGGACATATGACCAGACACTCCCCAAATGATTTCTATAATCTTATGGAATGCCTTTCTGGCCAATTCTAATTGTTGCATGCTGTTTTGAGAGCTGATCTTTGTTGAACAACAGGTTCTGAATACGGTTAGGCAAAAGAGCAGCAACGTCCGTTGCCAGATTTAGGACATATTCTCAGTTCACACAAGGTGACAATGGAACTCGACAGGCCTGCTGTGTGTCGCCCCCCCCCCCAATCCTACACTGTGCGTGCTCTAGAACATATTCCTACTAGAACAGAGGATATTCTGCAATTCCTGGAGTTAGACATTTGGGAAGAGGGCACTGCACTGATGACCTGACATTGAGCCATCAAAATCTCATGGGCTAGAAAATGAAATAAATAGGTAAATACCTGAATGGTGGGAAGTGCTAAAACTCCATTTCACAGAGCAAAATAAAAAGGATATTGTGTCATCCACGGATTGGTCATGCAATGCAACATCAGGAACTAAAGGGGAAAGTCTTTCCTTTATTCTTGGTGCCTTACAATTGCAGCAACAGTGTCATTGTCCTTCAAGTCCTTTGCTGACCAAGAGGCAGCCTGAACTGCCTTAGCAGGAAACAACCTCTCTTTATCCCAATGAACAGTGTGCAGCCCAGATACTTTTAGAAGCACATCTCAGTACTTAGTAAGGGCAGCATTATCCAGCAGTGCTCTCTCTCACACACAGACAAATGAATGAGTCTTCCCATTGATTTATTCAATAGAGTCAACAATAGCAATGCTCTCTCTCCCTCATATGCATAATAACTGAACATGTGCTAGTTAGCCGACACTAATGCAATGCGTTAACGCCTTGAGGACTGAACAGATAATAAAGGAATGTCATATTGCCATACGTGAGATGCTCACTTTTGCTCTGCCTTTACATCTACATTTGTCTTGACAGACAAAGCTGTGTCGTTGATCTGCCTCTTTCACTATTCAAGGACTACAACAGCTACAAAGCATTCCCATCAGATGTTGTCTTCTGCTGTTCCCTTGCCCTCTGGAGAGGGTAAGGAGAGTTGGTATTAAGAAAACAAACAGATTATTTCAACAGCCAGGCAGAAACAGAAAGTTCCAGCTAATTAATTCCACCACCACCCACCATAAGTACTTAAGAATGTATTGAGAGACTGCGATCAGGCCAGTCTGGTCCAGCATCCTGTTCTCACAGTGGCCAACCAGATGCTGCAGCAGTTGCAGTAACAGCCTAATAATACTAATAATAATACTAATAATTTATTATTTACACCCCACCCATCTGGCTGGGTTTCCCCAGCCACTCTGGGTGTCTCCCAACAGAATATTCAAAACAAAATAAGACATCAAACATTAAAAACTTTCCTAAACAGGGCTGCCTTCAGAGGTGTTCTAAAAGTCAGATAGTTTATTTCCTTGACATCTGATGGGAGGGAGTTCCACAGGGAGGCACCACTACCAAGAAGGCCCTCTGCCTGGTTCTCTGCAACCTCACTTCTCCAAGTGAGGGAACCGCCAGAAGGCCCTTGGAGCTGGACCTCAGTGCACGATGGGGGCGGAGACGCTCCTTCAGGTATTGTGGACTTTGTAAAGTTTATCTGATTTTTCAGAACAATATCCTGATGTTCCAGGTTGGATGTATCCCAACAGCAAACTTGATAATGGTCCTTGTCATTCCTCCACTCCTTTGATCAGGCTGCTCTCGTGTCACTACTGTGTCCATCACACTTGCAGTCAACCAAAATGTCCTCGGACAAGATCACTCCCTCATCTTCCCTTAAGAATGATCAGTTCTCCTGATCATTTGAGCCTCTGTTTAATGACGTGTTTTGTGAAATTAGAAAGATATTAATGCTCCCCCTTTCACAACAGTGGGTCACTTCTGATTAGACTTCGATTGAGCATCCGACTTCCAATCTTAAAAGAGAATTGCCTCCTTTTCATTTTAATTTGGGCACCATTTTCTGCTGCCCTCTGGTCTCTTGACACAGTGATTAATTGATTCATGAATCAATTACATTTGGCCTCTAAATGGGAACACACATACAAAAAAACATTCCCTTTGATTTTATTTATGGCATGTGTCAGAATGTACATCTCCTTTCTTCCATCCATCCATTCTTTAGATTTTCTAACCCTTTCCCATGTAATTAACTTCATTTTAGAGGGATATGAAATGTGCAACCCTTTTCACACTCAGCAAAATACACCACACAGATTCGAGGGAGGGTGATTTTCATCAAGACTGCAGCACTGAGGAAAAGTTCATATTCTCTCTGCTCCTGCCCCCCAAAATCCCTGATATGCCACATGAACTGAACCTTATGTGGTTCCTACTTAAATGCAAGACCAGGCATGTTAGATATGATTGCATATATAATGGAATGTGCAGCATGGTGATAAACCAACTTTCACAGCTCACATGAAAAGCCTTCTTTTCTGTTTACTTGTTGCCGATGATATGCATGGAGTGTCCTTGTGGAACCACCCCAAAACAAATAAAAGAAACGGCATAAGATGAAAGAAATGAATAAGAACTGACCTACTCAAGAGCACATGGAGATAGGAGACACTGCACTATAATCACTTCCATACAATTTAAGGAATCACAAATGCAGCTGTCGAAATGGAGGCTAAATTTCCTTGTACAGTGAAAGAAATGTAATATTTTTCAATTCCTCCCACACCATAGAATCATAGAATCGTAGAGTTGGAAGAGACCACAAGGGCCATCCAGTCCAACCCCCTGCCGAGCAGGAAACACCATCAAAGCATTCTTGACATATGCCTGTCAAGCCTCTGCTTAAAGACCTCCAAAGAAGGAGACTCCATCACACTCCTTAGTAGCAAATTCCACTGCTGAACAGCTCTTACTGTCAGGAAGTTCTTCCTAATGTTTAGGTGGAATCTTCTTTCTTGTAGTTTGAATCCATTGCTCCGTGTCCGCTTCTCTGGAGCAGCAGAAAACAACCTTTCTCCCTCCTCTATATGACATCCTTTCATATATTTGAACATGGCTATCATATCACCCCTTAACCTTCTCTTCTCCAGGCTATACATACCCAGCTCCCTAAGCCGTTCCTCATAAGGCATCGTTTCCAGGCCTTTGACCATTTTCGTTGCCCACCTCTGGACACGTTCCAGCTTGTCAGTATCCTTCTTGAACTGTGGTGCCCAGAACTGGACACAGTACTCCAGGTGAGGTCTGACCAGAGCAGAATACAGTGGTACTATTACTTCCCTTGATCTAGATGCTATACTCCTATTGATGCAGCCCAGAATTGCATTGGCTTTTTTAGCTGCTGCATCACACTGCTGACTCATGTCAGCAACAGGCAACCAACCTGTTGCCACAAAACAACTGAAGTAGAGACCCAGGTAACAGAAGTGATCTTCATGCATACACTTGTCTTGTATCAGGGCAGGGGGACCTGTGGACTTTCAGGTGTCATTGGACTCCAACTCCCATCATTCCTGGCCATTGACTTTGCTTACTGGGACTGGTGGAAGTTGGAGTCCAATGGCAGGCCAGAAGTTCCCCAACCATGCTGCTCTTAAGTGGCTTTCCTTCATACTCTGACGGTCAAAACTCCAACAGTTAAGAGCTGTGGATCATTACACCGTTGCTACTGTACTTATGGTACATTTTAAACTTTTCTTATTTTTAAATAATCCAGGATAGTCTAAGAAAGCCGAGTGAGTTTCACACAATGTTACAAGTGCTTTTAAGCTGTAGAGTCTCAAGACAGACCACTGAAATCATGAGCTCTGAATTTATTTTGAAATCCACTCTAAACTTCATGTATGATCTGAATGACCTAGACAAATTGAACTGTCTCAAGAAGCTGGAAAGCTGACCCAACAGCTCTAACAACATAATGCCCATATAAAAGATAGACTAAGAGCTTCACAGCAACACTGCTACAGGTGTGGGCAGCATTTTATTTATTTTCATCTAACCTCTCCCACTGTTTGCGTTGGCTTTACAATATCATAAAAAAGCAGCAATAAAACTGCATAATCCTAAAAAAAATTGCAAGCATCCCTTGAGAACATAGTAAACCATGCAGAAATCAGAAATGGGTTTCTATTTTTTTTAAAAAAAAGCAAGTAAGAAGTCATCGTTTTCTTTCTTTTCTTTTTCAATCAACAAATGATTGTGAAAAGGAGGAAAAGAGATACGAATGTGAGCTTTGCCTTTTTTAAAATATAAAAAGCCAATGAGGTGCAGCATTGAGGAACCTTTCAGAGGCATCATTACCTATCATCATCCATTATATATATTACCGAACATAACACAAGCCAGGACTCCAGCACAGAGGCCTGTACAGAGGTGGGGTACCACTTAAACACTGGCCTATAAAGTTTGGCACAGTAGACTAGTTTCTTCACACAGAGGCAAGCAAGGGGCATTCTCAGAGTTCCAGGAAACTCTCCAGCCACACAAAAACACTCAACGAGGATGTGAAACAAGACCGGCGAGGGGTGTGGCCCGGTGTGTGTGTGTGCGCACACCCTCCAACATTTCTCTGATGAAAATAGAGAGAAATAATGATGATGATGGTGATAATTATACCCCATCTGACTGGGTTGCCCCAGCCACTCTGGGCAGCTTCCAACATATAGAAAAACATAATAAAACATTTAACATAAAAAAAAATCCCTATACAGGGCTGCCTTCAAGATTTCTTCTAAAGGTTGCATAGTTACTTATCTCCTTGGCTGGGGGGGGGGGGCGTGTCGCATAACTCCATACCCTCCAACATTTCTCCAATGAAAATAGGGACGTCCTAAGGAAAAGCGGGACATTCCGGGATCAAATCAGAATCCAGGATGTCTCCTGTAAATCCGGGACACTCTCTCGAAAATAGGGACACTTGTAGGGTCTGGGTGTGTGGCCTGGAAGGAGTCCTAAGGGTCAGAAGGAGACACTTGGAGGGCCACATTTGGCCCTCGCTTCTTCACCCTGGCCAAGTTGATTCCCAGTGTCTCACATGCTGCCAGAGTCAATTGTGGCTAAAAGCAGCCCTCACTCACTAGGGATGGGGCTAGTTTGCCAGAGGACGCGGCAGTGCTACCTAAGGATCAACCTGGGCGTGGTGGTTCTTGGAGCAACCTCCAAGCATGCTTTGTTTGACCTCCAGGCAACCTCAATTCAGAGTGCTTTGCTCACTTGCCTTTTTTTCACCTTACTTTGCTTATCTGGACCTGTTTTGACTCTCTTGTTGACACCTGTTGTCTGTTTTGCCTGACCTTGGCAAGTCTGGCATTGCCCTGCTGGAACCTGATCTTGTCTCGACCTGATTTTGCTTACTGGATGCTGAATTGGGACTAGCAGTATGTGATTACGCATCCTTGTTCTCTGTGCCTAGTAAATGCCCCACTATCACTTATTACTACTGCTGCTTTAGGAAATGCAGATTGTAGGCTGGCCTTTCCTTTTCTCCCATTGGCTATTTATAATTTATTTTACATCTATTGCATTATATTGCTTCATTACACTATTGATTTTTACATTTTCTTTCAACAGTTGAGAATAGCATGTTAGGAAGCCTGTCTGTGTCTGCAATGCCACCAATGCCTATGCACTTGAAATCCCCAAATGCTCTGGAGCATTAGCATTTAATTCTTCAGTGTTTACAAACAGCACTCACTGTTTGACAGGAAGGGTGGTCATGGAATCTCACCTGGTGAATTTCTTCACTCCTTTTAGACAGGAGGTCATTCATTATTTGGCTACACCCCACCTCCTGGAGCCAGAACTACAAGGGGTATGTCATTTTCTGAATGGGTAGAATTTCCTCAAAAATCTCTGCCACAACTGCAAAAGCAGACACCTCTGCACATGTAGCATCTAAAGATGGAAGTTAGGGATAGCTTTCTGTGACAATACTTGGTCAACTTTTCAGAGAGCTAGTTGAAGTGGCAAGCTCTTTGGCCCACAATGAAATTTCTTAGGAAAAGACAGCAGAAGTGGAAGAGGCTCAGAAGGCCAAGGTAGGTCTCAGTCTCACACCAAATGCTGCTTGTGTTTTGAACAGAAGGGACCTCCACAGAATCAGTTAAAATGGAGGCTAGCTACTGAGGCATGTGCATTATGAAACTTCAGATCCATGCTAACATCCTCTGAGGAGCAAACTCTAAGCATTCAAACTCTGACTACCACCACCTTGATGGGAGATTATGGGAAAGGTTGAATAGTGAGGTGAGATATATTCTGTAAGGAACTGGGGAAGCAGCCTGAGGTTTTTTTTAGCCTTGGTTTCTCCCGTAACACTAGGGTGGGGAACCTTTTAAAGGGTTTATTCCCTGGGATCAGTTTGTTTTAAGATTAAGGAATGTGGAGTATCTTTTGCACACCTTCAGAATATCTGAAAAGGATAGAGGGTAAAGTCAGAGATGGATTTAGGGGAGCATGACCAGTTCAGTCTCACTGGGCATGTAGCCTCATGCTGGGGACGTCACAACTATGATTTAGAATGGAGCATGAGGGGTGGAGGAGCTCCGAATTTTGGCACCACACAGAGTGCTGCTGAAATTTGAGCCACCATGGATAAAGTATCTAAAATGATGGCAAAACACTGCATCATCTGCAAGGTGACCAGCTGTTAATACAGTAGCAAGGTCCATAGTTATGTCAGAAAAGAGAGTGGCTTCCCCCGTTATGGGCAAGAGTATCCCTTCTCCATGGAGCCCACTGACTCCTGTTTTAACTAGAACTTGCCTTGTGGATGTGAAAATAAGAAGGTGAACCTTGTTGAATCCTCACACTGCATCCTCTGTGGTGGAGGAAACCCCTTAATCTGTTTGGGCATTCTCCATGTGCAAAACCTATGCATGAAGAAGATGGTAGCAGTAATTTGCTCTAGGTCCCACCCCTGAAACCTTGAGTGGCGCCGGCCACTCCTCCTGGAAGTCCATGCATCAGTGTGCATGTCTGCAGAGGCAAATCAGATGTGTAAGAAGCTACTCCTGCGTAGGCTTTGCCTTTGCTGACATGCATGCAAGATGTCAGGGCCAGCCTAGGACAACCTACCAACTCTTCCTTACATACGTTCTGCATTTGGATAATGCCCAAACAGTACTTTTGGGTGAGACAGAGACTAAAGTTCCTACCTCATCAGAATTAAGCTCTGCCCTCTCCAGTTCTTGGAAGAAGGTCCTGAAACAAAGTTGAATGGCTCCTTCTCTACAAGGGGAGAAACAAAGCCGTTATGTTTATCCCAAGACCAGACAGTGTGTAGGCGAATGCTTTCCCTCTGCAATGCCAACTGACTTCATGTCTGTTGTTTTTTCTCCGCCAGAAGAGTAAATAATTGGTGTGGGTGAGAGGATGATTCATTCCTTGTGCTCAATCGCTCTATGACTTTTTAAAGGTGTGGGTGGGTGGGGGTAGTAGTATTTCAAAATGGCAAACTCTGCCAATTCTCTCAGGAAATATTAATGTGAGTTTATAACTCAGCTGGAATGTACCAGAAGCATTGTTCAGATAGACAGAGAGCACTTTTGTTGCCATGTTTACTTGTGTTTTTTAACCTTGCTTTATATTTCGACTTTAACAAGCAACATGCTTTATAGTTGGTGACATTTATATTTACAGGGGTTAGGTCCATAAAAATAACTCCTCAGGTCTATATAATTGTAGACAAACCCTCTCTTCTCCACTACCGCCTACAAAAGCATCTAAATGAAACTGATGAGACAATGGAAGCCCTCTTCTCTGTGCAGAATTTAACTTACCTCGCCAGTTGTATAAATATTTAGGAGATATTATTAGGCCGATAAAGTGAAAGCTAATAATAACTGACCTGCTTACTATGCTCCTGACGTTTCCCGTTCAAGATTTTGATGGGGAACATGTGTAAACAAGTATAAATGTATAAAAGAAAAGGGAATATTAAACATAGTTTTTGAACTTCAGCAAGCAGAGGGGCAAAATGAGATGCAACCATTTTGAAATGCAGCAGTTATTCTAAAGTAGCTTGAAATGAAGCACACCAGTGTAGTGTCATACTGTAATTTCTGGAGCTACAGGCTTCACCAATCTGTCAGCCTCCTGTATTAGCAATTCTCACATTTTCCTGTGTATGCAGATGTGGGAATAATGCCTGCATCAGCGCGAAAGCCTTGCACAGCTTAAATGAGGAGTCAGTGGAACGTTGAATTTGAATTTTTGTATGCCAATGGCTACTTCATTAAAAAAAATGGGGGGGGGTTACTTAATTAAAATGATGGGTCCTGATTGAACACCTGCCCAAATAGTTGGGTGCTCAGTTACGCTTCCCTTTGTTGGACTGGGGAGGGAGCCGTTCTTGACAGGTAAATGGAAGCCTATATGGATCTTCTCCATTAGAATGAAGAGGTGGAATTGCTCATGCAGGAGAATGATGCACATATCAGAGCACTCTGAGACCCCCGCCTAACGGATTTGCAGCACTGCTACACTAATGATATGGTTTGTTCCCATGATCTTCAGTTCAGCAGCATTAAAGAATGATCCGAGTCCTGTCTCTTAATTAGGGTTGGGTGAATATATCAATTTCAGGATTCCACGCCCCCCCCCCCAAAAAAAATCTCTCATTTTCTGGTTGTAAGTTCCATTCTCTGTTTTTCCACATCAGTTTGTGATTTGATTTTGTAAAAATCCTTCTGAAAATTCAGTACAATTTTAGTGTAATATCCATTCTTATGCAACTTCTTTAATATCCACATTTTTTCGAAGCAATTTTGCGTGCCATTTTCACTGATATATGCATTTATATACACACGAAACCTTACTACAGTATATGCATTTTTTGTACACATTACTTCGCTGGAGAGCTGCATTTCAGAATCTGGACACACACGAATTTTAAAGGATGGGTTTGCTTTGGTTTGCATATTGCTCCAGAATGTGTAAAATAGGGAAGTTCATCTATAAATGCAAAGTGAATTGGATTCATCCCCCAACCATAATCCTACTGTATTGATCCAACTCCCCCTTACCCATTAACAAGGGTTCCTTGGTCTCATGGTTTGTCTCACAATGACAGGGTATGTTTATTATACACAGTGCTGGTGGAAACCCTCTGACTCTCCAGACATTGTTAGACTACAGAAGGCATCCCCAAACTGCGGCCCTCCAGATGTTTTGGCTTACAACTCCCATGATCCCTAGCTAACAGGACCAGTGGTCAGGGATGATGGGAACTGTAGTCCAAAACATCTGGAGGGCCGAAGTTTGGGGATGCCTGGACTACAGCTTTCATCATCCCACCATCATCCTCCCAGCATCACTGGCCAAGGCTCATGAGAGTTGAAGTCCAGCAACATTTGGTGGGGTGAAGATTCCCCATTCCTGATTTTGAATGCATACCCTGCCTTCCCACAACTGCCATTACCTGCTACAACCAAGACGACTCACAGTGGTCACATACTGACACAATATCAGGCATATGTCAAGAATGCTTTGATGGTGTTTCCTGCATGGAAGGGGGTTGGATTGAATGGCCCTGGTGGTCTCTTCCAACTCTATGATTCTATGATTCTATCAAAGCTGATATTAAAAACAATAACAGCACAATCAAAAGAGGAGAAAATAAAAGCAAAAGCAGTTTGGTGGTTTTTGTTTGTTTGTTTGTTTAAGCATCCAAGAAAAACAAACCACATTGGAAGGCTCCAAGAAGGGAGATTAGTAGAAGAATTGCAAACCCTTGGCACAGCCAGTGAAATGCCCTGCCAAACAGGAATGTAAGAAGGCATTGCTTTCTGTTCCACCCTGTTTATCACCTGCAGCACTGTTTCTGTTCCTCTGCAGCTTGGCATCCTCCCCAAACTGTGCCATTCATCTCACTGCAAAATTATGTATCTCATGTGATTGACTGAATTAATAGTGTATATTACACAGATCATCCTGTCTCGACGTTGTCCCATCCTGTTCGTTTCAATGCAAAGGAAATGCAGTACAAAGGGAGAAAAAGCATAATCATTTTTACATCGTTTGCAAAATGAACAGCAAATACCAATTCTATTCATTTCCATTCCAGACATGAGATGAATCTGTGAACGGTTGCAATTTCCACTCCAGCTCCGAGTGGAAATTTTGGGCGTTCCCTCACTGTGAGACATGAAGTTACAGGGAACCAGGCAGAGGGCCTTCTCGCCAGTTGCACCCGCCCTGTAGAACGCCCTCCCATCATATGTCAAGGAAATAAATAACTACACAACTTTTAGAAGACATCTGAAGGCAGCCCTGTGTAGGGAAGTTTTAAATGATTGATGTTTCATTGCATTTTTATGTCTTGGAAGCCACCCAAAGTGACTGGGGTATAAATAATAAAATAAGGAAGTTGTTGATAGTAGTAGTAGTAGCAGTGTACTGAAAACACAATGGGAAGATAAAAAAATTCCTTCAGTAGCACCTTAAAGACCAACTAAGTTTTTATTTTGGTATACCAAAATAAAAACTTAGTTGGTCTTTAAGGTGCTACTGATGGATTTTTTTTTTATTTTGCTTCGACTCAGACCAACACGGCTACCTACCTGTAACTAGAACAATGGAAAGAGAGAAACAAAATTGTGCTGGAGATCAGCTGAAAGAAGTTTCAAACTTGTCTAACAAAATACCAAGGCATGTCAAGCTCTACCGTTGCTCAGCTCGGCTAGGTTCCACCTTTGAACCCCTAGGCCTCTCCCCTTGGGCCTCTGAACAGAGGCATAGCAAGGTCAGGTGGTACCCGGTGCAGAATTTTTTTGTCCTGTCCCCCCCACATCGATGGCTCGGGGTAGGCTTGGGAGTCATGGGCAGGTAGTGTGCCAAATGTCACCCCCCCCCTCAGCGAAGACACCTGGGCAGCCCACCCCTTCCTGCCTCCCCCTACCTACACCCCTGCCTCTGAATCCGCAGAACCTCAGGTTAACAGCAACAATTGTCATGATAAGTCCTTTGTACTTCATCAACAAAACAAAACAAAAGGTCTAACAGAGGAAGTCTGATAACTTTTTAATGATGCCAAATGATTGGTCTCATGATTAATAGCCATAAAGTATTTATTGCGATTGGTCCCAGAAAGACAATATAGAGCCTGATTTTCCCAAAGCAGCCATAAAATTGGCAGCAAAGACAATAACGTCGCATCTCTCTCCCTCTCATGTATATGTACTCCACCTGCTCCCTAGATTTAGCCATCCATTCACTACATTAATTAGAACTCACTCGTCCCCATTTTACCTATGTAGAAGTATAAAATGTGAGGCAAGCTAATTACAGGCGGGCTTACTTAAATGCACACTATAAAAACCTACCTTCCAGAACAGATGGTCTAGCAACGAACTCTCTGCCTTTCCTATGTAGACATGGCCGAATTGCACAAGAGTGGCCAGTTTGGCAGAGGGATGGATTAATCTGCCCAATTCAGTTTCGCTTAGTTTCTCATCCTCCCAATCCTAAATTCACTTCTCCACATTTCTGAAGAAATTTAGGGTTTTTTTTGTATGTTTGTTTTTAAAAATCCTTACAAAGACTTCCCACATTTTTGTGTACATTTCCCCTAATACACATGTTGTAATGCAATTTTTTTTTCCTAATATAGACATTTTGCAAGCAGTTCTGCTTAATATAATTAATTCTTGCACATTATTTCCATGAGTATCCACGTATCTTCCCTTAATATATGCATTTCTGTACACATTGCTTTGGTTTGAGAAGTGCATCACAAAATTCAAAGAAGTGTGAATTTCAAAAGATACCTGCGTTTCAATTTGTATATTGGTTTGAAAAGTGAGAATTGTTGTTGTTACAGTTAATTTACTGATCACCATATCAAGGTGATTTACAATTAAAAACAGTTAAAAATGCAAACACAACAAACACATTTACAACAAGACCATATATAACCTTAAAAAGTGGGCACTCATGGTAAAGGCCCATTTATCCAGCTGGGAAAGGATTTGGCAATTTCTCACTAAAACATGAACAGAATCTCAATTCTGCCCCATCTCTCACATCAGAACAGAAGTAGCCAAGATAGCCAAAGGTTGTAACAAAATCAACAACAAACCCTCTGTCATCTTAAATTGCTGGAAGGAGGGAATGCTTTCCACATAAACTTTCAGTAGTTTTTTTTAAAAAATCACCCCTGCTCTGGGCAATTTGGGGAGGGAGATTTCACTGGCTCTCTGATATTGTCACATAACTATATATGATGTAACATCATGATGTTCTCACATATAGCTTGTGATCTCTGCATGCCTTGAAGTACCCCATGAAAGTACTGGGTCCATTGGGGCCTTTTCCAGGGAAAAGGCCCCAATGGACCCCAGTCCTACCTCCTGCTAGTGATGTGCTCCCTCCCTTCAGGGAGGGAGCCGAGCCTAGGTTGGGCAGTGATCTTGAGTCACTGACTCCACCAACATCTCCATGGCCAAGATGCTGGTTGTGGAGGTGTGTGAACAGACCAAGCTTATTCTTGGGAGTGCTCCCTTGCTTGTGCGATCCCGTGTCTTGGGACAGGACTCTGCCCACTTCACTCTGCGAAAGGAGAACTTAGGGGACATGTCAAGTATTGGTACTGCATCATAGCATGTGTCTAAAGGTAAAGGGACCCCTGACCATTAGGTCCAGTCATGGACGACTCTGGGGTTGCGGCACTCATCTTGCTTTACTGGCCAAGGGAGCCAGCGTACAGCTTCCGGGTCATGCGGCCAGCATGATAAGCAGCTTCTGGCGAACCAGGGCAGCGCACGGAGACACTGTTTACCTTCCCGCCGGAGTTGTACCTATTTATCTACTGGCACTTTGACGTGCTTTCAAACTACTAGGTGGGCAGGAGCTGGGACCGAGCAATGGGAGCTCACCCCATCACGGGGATTCGAACCGCCGACCTTCCGATCGACAAGCTCTTGGCTCTGTGGTTTAGACCACAGCGCCACCCACGTCCCTTGGGACAGGTGTCTTGGGACAGGACTCTGCCCACTTCACTCTTCAAAAGGAGAACTCGGGTGACATGTCAAGTGTTGGTACCACATCATAGCATGTGCCTAGCCATGTTGTATTAACCCGCTGAGTGCACCTTGAAAACTCATCTGTGTTTAGATTGTGCTGAATATTGGAATAGGTAATAATTGTGCCAAGGGTCTGAGTGGGAACCAGCAGGCCCGTCCTAGCCATAGAGGCTAGTGGTGCGGAGAACCACGGCGCCGAGCACTGGAGGGCACTGGAGGGCGCTGGAAGGGCGCCAAGTGAGTGCAGGGTTCCGGCGATCTGGCCAGGACTGGGCTCCACAAGATGAGAGGCTGCGCCGTGTCTCTCTCCTTCTCCGAGGACTCCGCGCTGCGCCTCCTTCTCGTTTCCCCAGTGCTGGGTTCCGCTCAGTCGAGCTTTGCCACCAGCGCGCGCACAGCGCCCAAGCAGCTCTTGCTGGTCCCGCGGTGCACGCGCTGGTGGCGAAGCTTGACTGAGCGGAACCCAGCGCTGGGGAAACGAGAAGGAGGCACAGCGTGGAGTCCTCGGAGGTGGCCTCCCACTGCTGCCGCAGTCCGCTTGGCACTCCCAGGTCCTTGGAGGGGGGCGCTGGAGGGACCTTAGCGCCAGGGCGCTGGATGGGCTTAAGACGGCCCTGGGAACCAGGATGAACTGGGTATATCACTGATGACCAGATGCTGGGGATAAACACTGGGATAACCATCACCAGGGTAGTGATCATAAGCTCAGCTTCTTGTAAGCTTCCAGATACATCTGGTTGGCTACAACTGGAAGCAGACCAGCTCTACCTGAGCCCAGCAAGGCAATTCCCATGTTTTAATGTTTCACATAATTCTCCCAGAGCCATGCTCAGTTATGCTGCTTTGCTTACCAAGCACAAACCTAGGGATGGGAAGTGTAATGACTCATTTACCATAAGTGCATTTTTCAAACATCCTCATGGCTAAAAATAATCAGAATAAAATAGGCATTCTTGTAACTTGAGGTCATTAAATATGAAGCTAAGTATGAAAACCAATAAAACAGTGACAACGCAAAATGTGAGAAGACTACAGCAATATTTGCGAGCCGGAATAAAGTTACACACAGTGCGCAAAAATCGTATGCAGATGAGGACAAACTAATTAACAAGCTTGAAATGGAATGGGCTGCAGAACTGCCATATATCTAAAGTGATGGTTGTTTTGGGGGAGGAAATATGCATTTACAGCTTTGAAGATGCTTCATGGTGAATCCTATTTTTTGCATTTTCTAAAAATGCAAAAAAAGAAAGAAAAGAAAATCTATAACTCAATAGCATCTGTTTGTTACCATGATGTTTGTGAGTTTTAATGAAACTAAAGAAGGATTAAGAAAAGGCATGTACCCCCTTTGGTGTGGAAGCGGGGAAAGACCACAAATGACTGAAATGACAATGAGGCCTCTATGACAGGGCCGGATTTAGGTTTGATGAGGCCCTAAGCTACTGAAGGTAATGGGGCCCTTTATATGTCCAGCTGTCCTTTGTCAACAACAAATTGCAGCTGTTTTTTGTGTTGAATACATGCTATATGGTAATTTATGGACCTAATAGGTATCTAAAGCCATTTGCACATACAGCATATAGGCACCCTATATATAGAAATGAGCAAACCAGTGATATTTTAGGGAGCAGGCTAGCAGGCGGGGCCCATTGCTTACATCATAGGAGCCTAAACCACACAAAACACTGTTGCTGTATGTAGGTTTTGTTTTATTTGTTTCTTATCTTATATTTTTAGAAATGTACCTCAAGTTTTTTTCCTTTAATTTTTTTGGGGGCCCCTAAGAGAGTGGGCCCCTAAGCTTGTTTATCTTATACATAAATCCAGCCATAGAGCCTTTGGCAACAGCACCACAATTACCAGAGAAGCGGACACGGAGCAATGGATTCAAACTACAAGAAAGAAGATTCCACCTAAACATTAGGAAGAATTTCCTGACAGTAAGAGCTGTTCAGCAGTGGAATTTGTTACCAAGGAGCATGGTGGAGTCTCCTTCTTTGGAGGTCTTTAAGCAGAGGCTTGACAGGCATATGTCAAGAATGCTTTGATGGTGTTTCCTGCTTGGCAGGGGGTTGGACTGGATGGCCCTTGTGGTCTCTTCCAACTCTACGATTCTATGATTCTACTGCCAGTTGTTGAGGGAGCAGGGCAATGACAAGTTCAGAGCAGTTTGGGTACAGTGACAGGATCACCGCCGTGCCTGAAGTGCCCCAGCCTGAAACCTCACAGTCCTGATAAGCTGTCAAGGTTGTGCGCTCATCTCGCTCTATATTAATGAAACAACCCCTGTGTTGCAGACTTGAGTCAAAATACAAAAAAAAAGGCAACACGTCAACCAATTCCAACGGGTGAAATATATCTATTTTTATCTTTATAAACTATAACGACATGCGAGACAGTGATCCAAAGTAATCATACTCTTTCGGTTTGGTCTTCTTCAGTTTTTTAACTACAAAAAATAAATCAAGTAAATATATATCATTAATTATGTAATTATGTCATACATTATATTAAGGCCAATGGCCAGCATGAACATGAGTCTATATGGTCCATAATATCTTAACATTGAAAAAATACAGAAAAATACAAAAATGAAACATACCTTAGTGTTTGTATACAATCTGCGGAACAGGGGTCATACACATATGTAACCCCTTTGTATGTTTTATTTTTGTATTTTTCTGTATTTTTTCAACTCGTGTTCATGCCTATCAGCTAAAGTGGTGCTCCAGGTTAAGAACAGTTTCAGGTTAAGAATGGACCTCTGGAACAAATTAAGTTCTTAACCAGAGGTACCACTGTATTTGTCACACGCAGCTCTGTCTCTCTTCCACCGCAGTTTGTCTTCCAACCAAAGGCTGTAAGTTACATTGACATAAAATTATAGAATTATAGAGTTCGAAGGGACTCTGAGGGTCATCTAGTCCAACCCCCCATGTTCGGGTCCTACCTTCTGAAGCAAGAGAAAACAAGCTTGCCCCATCTTCCATGTGACAGCCCTTGAGATATTTTAAGATGAGGGTCATATCTCCTCTTTTCCAGGCTAAACATATCCAGTTCCTTCAACTGATCCTGCTGCAACGTAGTAATTTCAACTGAAGCATCCAAGACAGATAGCCACCCAACCTCTGCTTAAAAACCTCCAATGAAGGAGAGTCCACATTAACCTCCCGAGGGAGTCCATTCCACTGTCAAACAGCTCTTAATGTCAGAAAGTTCTTCCTGAAGCTTAGTTGGGATCTCACTTCTTGTAACTTGACTCCATTGGTTCAAGTTCTACCCTCCAGATCAGGAGAAAACAATCTTGCTCCATCTTCCATGTGACAGCCCTTGAGATATTTGATGATTGCTATCATATCACCAATATCAACAACCTCACATATGCAGATGACACAACCTTGATGGCAGAAAGTGAGGAGGAATTAAAGAACCTTTTAATGAGGGTGGAAGAGGGGAGCGCAAAATATGGTCTGAAGCTCAACATCAAAAAAACTAAGATCATGGGCACTTCTTGGGAGAAAAGCAATGACAAACCTAGACATCATCTTAAAAAGCAGAGACATCACCTTGCCAACAAATGTCTGTATAGTTAAAGCTATGGTTTTCCCAGTAGTGATGTATGGAAGTGAGAGCTGGACCATAAAGAAGGCTGATCAACGAAGAATTGATGCTTTTGAATTATGGTGCTGGAGGAGACTCTTGAGAGTCCCGTGGACTGCAAGAAGATCAAACTTATCCATTCTTAAGGAAATCAGCCCCGAGTGCTCACTGGAAGGACAGATACTGAAGCTGAGGCTACAATACTTTGGCCACCTCATGAGGAGAGAAGACTCCCTGGAAAAGACCCTGATGTTGGGAAAGATGTAGGGCACAAGGAGAAGGGGACGACAGAGGACAAGATGGTTGGACAGTGTTCTTGAAGCTACGAACATGAGTTTGACCAAACTGGGGGAGGCAGTGCAAGACAGGAGTGCCTGGCATGCTATGGTCCATGGGGTCATGAAGAGTCGGACACGACTAAACGACTAAACAACAACAACAACAACAACAACAACAACAACCACATCACCTCTGTGGCTGAAACAACATTACAACATCATTCCAGAAAAGTCCATTGAGACAAGCAGTCTGATCTAGTATAAGGAGCATTCTGCATTCCTCTGAGTCTTTCTTTCTTTGTTGGAAACAAACAAGCTGGGTACAGAATAGAGCCCATGTGCTTTTTTACTCCAGTACCCTCTCAGTACACCTGATATATCAAGAAATGACTACAAACATTGTGCAGTCAAGTAAACCACCAGAGAAGTATTAGCAGGAGTGCAACTTTGCTTTGGGAGAGTGTTGACTCTCCCATGCAGCTCCTGGCTATAACCAGGTTTCTGAATTCAGCCCATCTTAGATCAGAGAAAGAAAAAGCTCACCTCTCAAAAGAAATATTAACAGCAGGGCAGTAGAAACTGCCAAAGAGATTGGAGCAACTAGCTGCTAGCTGGCCCTGGATTTTCCCTTCATCCCATTATGGTTCCATGCCTTTGTATCTGAAATCCAGAAAACGACAGGGATTTTATACATATCCTTTAAATAGAACGCTGGAGCAAAAATGCCCACTAGGAAGCAATAATGTCAATGGGGCACATTTTAATGACTGGCTGTGGTCCTAACAGCAAAGTTCGTTTCCCCTCTGTCATTCTGGAGGGCCATTATAACACAGACCTCTAAGTGAGCTAGCTTAGGTGTCATTCACAAATCCCATGATCCACAGAGGTAAAGAAAAGAAAAATTCTATTTATTTAGCTTGCTTGCAGATAGTCAGCTGGCGTGAGCCATCGGTCATGCAGAGGTACTTACCCATTTAGCTCCCTGCTCTGAATCTATTCTGAAAAAGCCCCAGGTGATGAATGCAAGTAGAGCTTTTGTTTATTTCTTTGCCTTTGCTCTAGGGGGTAGCAGACATCCTTCTATTATTAGTATCTTTCATGGTCTGTATAGGCCAGTTCAAAAGCCGAAGCACTTTTGAGGATCAAAAATAAAGAACGTCTCCATACAATCCATACCTGCCTGGCTCAGACTCGCAAAACTTTGTGTGTTTGTCCAAGCTGAACCTCAGACCCTCCAAATGTCCCTATTCTCCAGGGACAGTCCCAGATTTACAATAGCTGGCCCAGTTTCTATTCCCAGAATACCTTGCTTTTCATTAGGACATCCCTATTTTCCTCAGAAAAATGTTGGAGGGTAGCCTACACCGAGCTTGGCTTGTCACTTGGTGGGCAAGGGCCTGCTCTTGACAAGGAAATAAAAACCAACCCTACCATGAAGTCACACTGGTAATGCTTTTTAAGAGGCCTCCCACCAGATGTCAAAGAGAGAGAAAAACTACCAGATTTTTAGAAGAAATCTGAAGTCAGCCCTGTTTAGGGAAGCTTTTAATGTTTGACGGACTACTGTATTTTAATATTTTGTTGGAAGCCACCCAGAGTGGCTGGGGATATATATATATATATATATATATATATATATATATATATATATATATATATATGTTGTTGTTTAGTCGTTTCCGACTCTTTGTGACCCCATGGACCATAGCACGCCAGGCACTCCTGTCTTGCCTCCCGCAGTTTGGTCAAACTCATGTTCGTGGCTTCGAGAACACTGTCCAACCATCTCATCCTCTGTTGTCCCCTTCTCCTAGTGCCCTCAATCTTTCCCAACATCAGGGTCTTTTCCAGGGAGTCTTCTCTTCTCATGAGGTGGCCAATGTATTGGAGCCTCAGCTTCACGATCTGTCCTTCCAGTGAGCACTCAGGGCTCATTTCCTTCAGAATGGATAGGTTTGATCTTCTTGCAGTCCATGGGACTCTCAAGAGTCTTCTCCAGCACCATAATTCAAAAGCATCAATTCTTCGGCGATCAGCCTTCTTTATGGTCCAGCTCTCACTTCCATACATCACTACTGGGAAAACCATAGCTTTAACCATATATATATATATATATATATAGATAGATAGATAGATAGATATACACACACACACACACACACACACACACAGAGAGAGAGAGAGAGAGAGAGAGAGAGAGAGAGAAGGGGGCACTGGTGATGAGTTCATATAACCAAGGGGGCAGTGGCTCCAAAAGGTTTGAGAACCACCTTCAAAAAACCTCAGGTTCTGTAATGAGATTACAACATTTTACAGCTTAGGCTGTATGACTAATGACAGCTGGCAGTGTTTCTCTCTCTCTCTCTCTTTGTTATATTTGCAAATAAATATTCTTTCTTTAAAAAGGTCCTCAAAAGAGATGTTACTCCACGTCCCTTCATGATAAGAGTGATGGGGCAAAAAGCCATCTCAGTAATTGTTCCGTCTCTCTGGAATTCCTTCCCCGGGAGCCCCCAACAGGTCACCTCTCTCTCCTCAACTCCCGCCAATTTTGTTGAGAGACATTTTTAATTCAGTCGGTGTTCAGAGGGCAAAGCAGATTGCTACTTTAATTCAGCCGGTTATTAGTCATTCTCTGCTTTGCCGTGTTTTGTCAAGTCTCTAGGTGTAACTGTTATACTGTATTTCTTAATTAAGTTTTATTGATATTTGGAGATTGTTTTTATATTACTTTCACATTCGGAGATGGAGAGAGATGGGACTGTGCAGCCTCTCTTTTCTCCTCTGTTGAAAGACTACCATCTTCTGGATCCTCCTTTAGCTGCAAACTACAGTAGACATTCTGTCAGGCTATAGGAGAGGGAGAGAGATCAGAGTGCAGGACTTCAAGAGCTTGGTTGAAATACAGTAGTACCTCTAGTTATGGACTCGATCCGTTCTGGGGTGCCGTTCGCACCCTGAAAAGTCTGCAACTAGAGCACCGCTTCTGCGCACGCACGTGGCGCAATACAGCACTTCCGCGCATGTGCGAAGTGCGCAAGCCGAAAATATAACATGAACCTAACGCGACATGAACCTAACGCAACACGAGGTATGACTGTACCAGCAACATTTCTCTTCTACTTTCCTTGAACCCAGTTGCTTGTTACAAGAGCTTTGTAATTAAGAACGGGTCTTGAGATTTATTTTTTCTTCCTCCTCCCCAGTCCTCCTTCCTTTTGTGACGTGTATTTTCAAATTAAAATCTTGAATCCAGGGGTGGTCTAATCACTGATAGTAGTAAGCTGTTGTGGCAGCCTTTTGAAATGCTTTGAATAAACAGATTTATTTCTTTATTTAGTGGTCACATCTGACCTGCAGCCTTTTTATTTTAAAACATTAGTGCTGTAAAACATCCTTTTCTTTCTTTCTTTCTTTCTTTCTTTCTTTCTTTCTTTCTTTCTTTCTTTCTTTCTTTCTTTCTTTCTTTCTTTGCATTTATATGCCACCTTTCCTCCCAGCACCTCAAGGTGGTGAACACAGTTCTCTTCCTCTCCATTTTATGCTCACAACAACCCTGTCAGGTAGGCTAGGTTGAGAGAGAGTGACTGGTCCAAGGTCACCCTGTGAGCTTTGTGGTTGAGTGGGGATTTGAATCCTGGCCTCCCAGGTCCTGGTCCAATTCTCTAACCACTACACCACACGGGCTTCTCCTTTCAGACGACAAGGAACCACCTCCAAAAGGGAATAAAACTAAAAAGGAGGAGTTATAAATAAATAAATAAATAAATAAATAAATAAATAAATGATGCAGTATAGCCCAAGTGTGCAAAACACCAATAACAGGGGAAGGGGGAGAGTATGGGGTGAACACAGGGCCGGATTTAGGTTGATGAGGCCCCTAAGCTACTGAAGGTAATGCAACCCTTTATATGTCCAGCTGTCCTTTGTCAACAACAAATTGTCCCTGTTTTTTGTGTTGAATATATGCTATATGGTTATTTATGGACCTAATAGGTATCTAAACCCATTGGCCCATAACAAAATATGTATTTAATCAAAGTTATTGTTGAACTGAAATACAATTAAGAAGAAGTATATTAGTAGTGAAACACAATGTTTTAGGGGTTGTTTTTAAAAGTCTGGAATGGATTAATCCGTTTTGCATTACTATCTATGGGAAAGCACACCTTGGTTTCAGAACGCTTTGGTTTTGGAACAGAATTCCAGAAGGGATTAAGTTTGAGAACCAAGGTATGACTCTATATAGAAAAGAGCAAACCAGTGATATTTTAGGGAGCAGGCTAGCAGGCAGGGGCCATTACTTGCATCGTAGGAGCCTACACAACACAAAACACTGTTGCTGTATGTTTTATTTTATTTGTTTTTTATCCTATATTTTGGAAATGTACATCCAGTCGTTTTTTTTCTTTATTTTTTTTGGGGGGCCCCCAAGAGAGTGGGGCCCTAAACTACAGCTTGTTTAGCTTATACGTAAATCCTGCACTGCGTGAACAGGACGCTCCCTTCCCTGAGGAATGTCTTCAGTGTTTACAGAGATGTACGATTGAGTCTTTGTGTCAGCTCATTCGTCACATGGTACAGATAGCAAGGAATCTAAACATTAAAATAAGATAATGCAAAATAAATTTTACAAAAGTAAATCAGTGGGGAAACAGTGAGAATGTCAGCAATTGCTCACTTAGCAATTATAACTGTGAGTGTATCTATGTATACCTCTATCTATCTATCTATCTATCTATCTATCTATCTATCATCTATCTATCTATATCTATTTATCATCATCTACCTGTATCTATTGAGAGAGGATGCTTTGAAAGTAATAACAGAGGGTGAAAGTTACCTTCAGAAAGTTCTGCATATTTCAAATGAAATAAAAATCATTATGCATTCCCTCCAAAGACGATACAATTTCCAACCGTCAGGACTCTTCAGTGTATTTTAACCGAACACCTCTTTGAATCTCCACCCTCCCTCCCCTTACCCACCTAATTTGCTTTGTGGACCATGATATTACTGTATCTCTGCATAGGCTAGGAGTAACGCAACAAGGAAATTTTTATGCTTCCCCCCATCTTCTTCTTCTTCTTTTGGCCTGTACTTGCGTTTGACTGAAGATATGGAAAACAACTTTTATGACTTAGGTGGTAAAAATAAATGTCCTGGAAGCCTTACATCGCCAGAATTTGGACAGCTAGCATAA
This sequence comes from Zootoca vivipara, assembly GCF_963506605.1. Lineage (NCBI taxonomy): Eukaryota > Metazoa > Chordata > Lepidosauria > Squamata > Lacertidae > Zootoca > Zootoca vivipara. The sequence continues at coordinate 12,787,928 of NC_083280.1, forward strand.
AATACTTCATGCTAAATTTACATCCATCAATAAATAAGGAGAGAGAGAGAGAGAGAGAGAGAGAGAGAGAGAGAGAGAGAGAGAGAAATATCCAGGTTGGTTTTTAATAATGTACATCACATTATTTTCTGAAACAAACTAATAACACCAGCCATAATCTTGATCTACCTGCCTTATTATCGCAGCAGAAGAAAGCACATCACGTTACAAGCTAAACGCTATCAGAAACGGTCAGAATGAAAGGGTTGAACAACAAATAGATAATGTTTTAGAATGGCTATTGGTTATTTTGAGAGCTGGATATGCCTCTAGATTATGGAAGAGCATAAAAGCGAAAAGGATGATTATGGCTGTGCTCTATTTTCCACTTTTAATAAATGCCAATCATCCTCTCCATCCTAGGCTGTTGTAGTAAATGCGGAAACTATCGGGGAATCACTCTCATTGCAGAAGGCTTTCTTCTGTGGCTCAATCAAACTTCGCCCAGGGCAATGTGGAAGAGAAAGGGGGACAAAGAAATCTACATCAAGATAAGTTAAATTCTGTGGCATGTACAAGCCATGACAATTTGCATTAAAAAAAACAAAACCACACACATTTTGCATATGTAATAGTAATTTGGTACTGAAAGATCTATGAAGGCACCAACAGGAAGACTCCATCTCCTCTAGCTCACTAACTGTAATGCGTATACTGCCTCTGAGATTTAACCATGCATTGCCTGCACAATTTCAAGCATTACTGGAATGTTTAAACTGCTGTTATGTGGATGATGGAGTGAATGAGTTCAAATGACAAGGAAGAACTTCTCGAGGGTACGAGTGTCTTTCCTGAATCCAAACTCTTTAGGGCTGTCAAGGTTAGAGTCAGGACTTCCACTTGGGACCATGGCCCATTAATAAAACAAAAAATGTTTCTGAGCACAATTCAAAGTGTTGCTGCTGATCTTTAAAGCCCTAAGTGCCCTCGGCTCAGTATACCTGAAGGAGCATCTCCACCCCCATCGTTCTGCCCGGACACTGAGGTCCAGTGCCGAGGGCTGTCTGGCGGTTCCCTCGCTGCGAGAAGCCAAGTTACAGGGAACCAGGCAGAGGGCGCTTGCCCTGTGGAACGCCCTCCCACCAGATGTCAAGGACATAAACAACTATCTGACTTTTAGAAGACATTTGAAGGCAGCCCTGTTTAGGGAATTTTTTAATGTTTGCTTTTTTATTATATTTTTAATATTCTGTTGGGAGCAGCCCAGAGTGGATGGGGAAACACAGCCAGATGGGCGGGGTATAAATAATATATTATTATATTATTATTATAAAACACTCAGGTTTAGGAGTGAGTTTGGGTCGTTTTCTATATGAATAAAGGCTAAAGGATTTGGGTTGCTGTTGTTAAGATAACTCAGAGGCAAAGGAGATATAAATGATAGAGGTTTATAAAAGATGGAACGTCCGTAATAGTTAGAGTGTTTAATTCCATTCTTTGTTTTGAACTACATTCTCAACATTTTGTTAATCTCTTATAGCAATAGCTTGAATCAATGCACAAGCAAATGAGAAATCTGTTTACTGGTGGCTCTGTAAACTCAGTCGCCATGGCAATGAGGATGGTGTAAAAGCTAGGAAGGAAGGAAGGAAGGAAGGAAGGAAGGAAGGAAGGAAGGAAGGAAGGAAGGAAGGAAGGAAGGAAGGAAGGGAAAAGGATACCCTGGAGAGAAAGAGAGAGGGAGAGGGAGAGGGAGAGAGAGAAAAATAACAACAGTTATAGCAAAGGATGGGGCCTGTCAACCTGGGAAGGTGGCTTCTGTAGATGAAGGAAAACTTGTCCTAAACCTCTGCTTCCTTGCAGAACAAGAAAAGGCTATGGTTGGTGTAAACCCTAAGGTGGTTTTACATCTTCTTCTGACAACTCGGGCAGCCAAGCAGGAACCAAACATATTGTTCTGCTTTCCTGTAGCACAAGGCCAAGAGGGGAGTCTTGTCATCCAGACACACTGCCGAACTTACAATCCATGCATTTATAATGCATAGGAATGCTACACACACACACACACACACACACACACACACACACACACACACACACACTGTATTAGCAGTATAATATTTTTGCACTGAGTCAAACGGGGGGGGGATGTAACTAGGGGGAAAAATGGATGGGGAGGAAGTAAGTTTGTTTTTTGGACTGCCTAAGTTTTATACTCCCCCACCTCCCCAAGGTATGAAACTACACCGGTGCATGAGTATTAGAAAGACGTTAAGGAGAGGCCTCATAGTCTCAAGAAAAGCCATTTGGCCTCCTCAAATCATTACTGGGGATAATTTGTGACACTGCGTGACAGCATATAGCATAAGCTCTGAGCCACCAAGCCATTTTCAGGGGGAAATGTTAATTAATAATTGAAAACTGTGTGGAGATTATCCAAGATTAACTGTCCACATGACCTATAATATACTCAATAATAAAGCTAATCAGAATCTAATGGCCACTAGCAAGTTTGCTCTTAAGTAAAAAACCCATCTGCCTGCCTACACAGGCATTTTGTTAAGCATTTAGCTTTCTTCCGCCTCCAGATTCTGCACAGTTCAGGTTAAATGCAGCAGCCGAACAGAGGTGGGAGACTGGGGCAGCAACTTCTGAGCACCAGGCCTAGTGCTCCAAGGCTCCATCGTGTCAGGTGTCAGATACTGATAAGGAGCGGCCACCCAGCAAAAACACAGGACATAGTGCCAAACTGCACGTTCTGCTTAATGTGACACTTTCTTGCTCTCCTTTTAATTATTTTTCAGGTTCAGGGACCAGTATTGTTAAGGAAAGTAAAGAGAGAGGGAAAACGGGTGGCATCCCATGAATTTGCTCTGTTAGCACAGAGATTTACAATTGTGCAGTATAGGCTCTGCACGCTATCATGCCATCTGCCCCAGATTTATTATGCTTCATGTTCCTTTCCTTTGAGAAGAAGGGCACCTGTGTTTGATGACCTGTATGGATAAAGGAAAGAGCCACATGCTGCTTGGACACAGGTGGCAGTGTGGTCTAAACCTCTTGGGATTGCCGATCGGAAGGTTGGTGGTTCGAATCCCCGCGACGGAGTGAGCTCCCGTTGCTCGGTCCCAGCTCCTGCCAACCTAGCAGTTCAAAAGCACGCCAGTGCAAGTAGATAAATAGGTACCACTCCGGCAGGAAGGTAAATGTCATTTCCATGTGCTCTGGCTTCCATCACAGTATTCCGTTGCGCCAGAAGCGGTTCGGTCATGCTGGCCACATGACCCAGACAAACGCCGGCTCTCTCGGACTGAAAGCGAAATGAGCACCGCAACCCCATAGTCGCCTTTGACTGGACTTAACCCTCCAGGGGTCCTTTACCTTTTACCTTGCCTGGTGCTTGAAACCCTACTCAGACAGACCGGGATGACTTCTTGTAGAGTGGAAGCCGCTTATGAACTTGGCACAGGGGAGATGTAACTGCACCGAGAGCCAATGATCTGGCTCTTAATTTTAATTGGTATGCATAAAGTAAGAATAGTCAAACATATATAAAAGATTAACTACAAAGGAATTAAAATTATAATTACAAACCAAAGATTAGTAGAGGTGTTCTCATTCATAATTAATTGGGGGGCATATAATCAATAGATATAAAAGGCAGCTTTGAGGGAGGTTTTATGTAGGAGGTCATGAGGAAAAGGCCTTTAAATGAAGCTCAGAGCACCTCCCCTCCCAAAGAAAATCAACAGAAGCACTATATCCTCCTTGGCAACTTAAATTTGACGCCTTGCCTTAATTCATTTTTGCAGTGATAAGTCAAGGTCAATTTTTTTAATGCAATAAAAGCAATGGATAATCATCAGTCTTTTCCAAAAAGATCTATACCAGGTCTTTGGGGACAATTATGCCAATAATATTCTCTTTAAGATTAGCCTTTTTAAAGACTTAATTGGGGACCAGAGAAAATGTTCCCGTTTTGTCATCGGTTGCAACAATGGTTTAACTACTTAAAAGGAGATGAGGTTTGGCCCGTCTGCCTTACAATTTATGATCGGCGGCAGGTCTCCCATTCAGGCTGAACAATACCCTTTCTGATTCCTCCACTATGGTGGGAAGGAAGATTTGGCTATGCTTCCCTGCCCCGCTATCACATCTGCCTCTGGCTATTCATGGCAGTGTGTAATATTTCAAGGAGGCCTGACCACATAGTCTTATACACAGGTTCAGAACATATTGCTGATGGAGACATTTTATCTGAGAAATCAATTGGAATTTATCTACTGGCACTTTGACGTGTTTTCAAACTGCTAGGTTGGCAGGAGCTGGGACAGAGCAACGGGAGCCCACCCCGTCGTGGGGATTCGAACCGCCAACATTCCGATCGGCAAGTCCAAGAGGCTCAGTAGTTTAGACCACAGTGCTACCCCACTAAACAAGTGATTCCCACTCCTCAAGTGCAGAATGAGTATTGTATGGCAAATGCAACAGGGCCAGTTCTGCTGATCAGAGTGGTTGAGTGTACCTAAACAGTACACATATGTATAATCAAAGACATATACGGTGGTACCTCGCAAGACGAATGCCCTGCAAGACGAATTTTTCACAAAACGAATGCGTCTTGCGATCTGATGGTGACTCGCAAGACGAATTCGTTTTGCGAAAAATGTGTCTTGCGAATTGCGGTTTCCCATTCTTAATTGTATTTCAGTTCAACAATTACTTTGATAAAATACATATTTTGTTATATGCAAATGGCTTTAGATACCTATTAGGTCCATAAATTACCATATAGTATATATTCAACACAAAAAACAGCGAGAAATTGTTGTTGACAAAGGACAGCTGGACGCATAAAGGGCCCCATTACCTTCAGTAGCTTAGGGCCTCATCAAACCTAAATCTGGCCCTGTTTCCCCCCCCCAAAAAAGTTAATTCAAAATGGCAGAGTTTCTCTATTAATCAATTGCAATTGTATGAAATAATGTTGTGTTGTTGTTGTTTTTAAGTTTGTCTACTGCCCTGAGTTCTTGTACTTCAGAAAGGTTAAGTCTGTCTGTCTGTCTGTCTGTCTGTCTGTTTCGCTCTCTCTCTCATAGATGACTGAAAGAAAAATGGCTTCTGTGCATGCTTTGATGTCATCGGAGCCCATAGATTCTTATATAGATTAGTGAACACACAGCTCTGGAACGGAAGTTACATAGAACAGCTGTTAAGTGACAAAAGAAATGAGCATTGGACCACAAGCCTGTCATAAACATTGCACTCTTAATCAAAGAACATCTGCTTTTCCATTTCTTTTTACGACAACCTCTGCCTTATACTTAATCTGAAACAGAATGATTTTCCTAATAAGGTGCAAGAGTGTTTTACAAATTGAAAAGCCTCCTTGCTAAAAAGAAAGGATACCATCTACAGACGTTTCAATTAACGCAACCATTTCTTATAAAATGTCTCTGTGTGGAGTGGAGGGGGGGGGGCCTTGGGCAGGGTGGAAGAAATGACTCCGCCATTTGGCAAACCCAGAGATTGCTCTGCATTCGCGGAAATTTAATTATGGGCAAATTAGTGGTGCAGATGCCAATGCACAACGGGTTCCAAGCTCCCGCTACTCGATTTGAGCTTTCCATTTAGGCGGGTAATGGAATGTGCATGGAAAAATAATTATTTTTTTAAAAAAATGCAACTTCTCCGAAAGGACAATGACAGAAAACACATTTAAAATATTGGGTATGTTACCACAGATGCAGATCCATCTTTTCCCAAGTATTCTGCTTTCATATGCGCATAAGGACATACGAGGAGCTTGATGGATCAGGTGAATGGCTGTGTTCTCACAGTGGCCAACCAGATGACTGTGGGATCCACAAGCAAGATTTGAGCACAAGAGGAATTGTTCCCCCGCCCCTCCTGTGATTTCTAGCAACAGGCATTCAGATGCATTACTGCAGGCATCCCCAAACTGCGGCCCTCCAGATGTTTTGGCCTACAATTCCTATGATCCCTAGCTAAGAGGACCAGTGGTCAGGGAAGATGGGAATTGTAGTCCAAAACATCTGGAGGGCTGAAGTTTGGGGATGCCTGCATTACTGCCTTTGACTATAGAGTCAGAGCATAGCCCTTTCCTCCATGAATTTGTCGAATTATCTTTTACAGTCATGTACGTTGGTGGCTATGACTGCCTCATGTGGGAGGGAATTCCATCTTTCAACTATGCACTGTGTAAATGTGCCTTCTTTTATCTGCCCTGAATCTTCCAACATTCAGCATTCTAGTGCATTCTAGTGTAGCAAGAAGAAGAGGAGGAGGAGTTTGAACATGATATCCCGCCTTTCACTCCCCTTAAAGGTAAAGGTAAAGGGACCCCTGACCATTAGGTCCAGTCGTGACCGACTCTGGGGCTGAGGTGCTCATCTCGTGTTATTGGACAAGGGAACCGGCATACAGCTTCCAGGTCATGTGGCCAGCATGACAAAGCCGCTTCTGGTGAACCAGAGCAGTGCATGGAAACACTGTTTACCTTCCCGCTGTAGCGGTACCTATTTATCTACTTGCACTTTGACATGCTTTCGAACTGCTAGGTTGGCAGGAGCTGGAACCGAGCAACGGGAGTTCACCCTGTCGCGGGGATTCAAACCGCCGACCTTCTGATCGGCAAGCCCTAGGCTCTGTGGTTTAACCCACAGCGCCACCCGCGTCCCTTCACTCCCCTTAAGGAGTCTCAAAGTGGCTAACAATCTCCTTTCCCTTCCACTCCCACAAACACTCTGTGAGGCGAGTGAGGCTGAGAGACTTCAGAGAAGTGTGAGTAGCCCAAGGTCACCCAGCAGCTGCATGTGGAGGAGCAGAGACGGGAACCCGGTTCACCAGATTACGAGTTCACCGCTCTTAACCGCTACACCATGCTGGCTCTCTAGAACATATACAGGAGTGCCTCCTCTGCCAGATGCCCGTTGTGCTGGGGGCATTGTTGTAAACTCGGAGCCAAGACAAAGTTACCCTTGTTGTCGTTTGTAAATGTGAAACATCTTCACATTTCACTTTGAAATTGTACTATCTTGCAAACATTAAAAACCCTAAATAGGGATAGGGATTGCCAACTTCATTTCCCTCCAAATGCTCTACATCCAACAGCATCCATCATTTATAACAATAAATTATGTCATGTCATCTGCTCTCATTTCTTTTCTTTCTTATTTTTTTATTTAAAAAAAAAAGACAAGAAACAAAAATCCTCCAAACACAATTTGGTTCCAGTTTAGGCCAGAGTAGTTTGGGAGCCCCTTGACCAGCACTCACTTGCCTTTAAAAGAAAATGCTAATAGCATCTAAGGGCAGGTGGGAGTGGGGCGCACAGAGGGCAGACTGGTGAAATTGGATTATTCAGATTGGGACTGGAGCAGGGAGGGCTGAGCTGAATTGTACCTACGTGTTTTTCCTGCAGGGCAAATCAGAAGGGGGAGGGGACACTTCAGACTGTAAAAAAAAGAGAGTGTGTTTTTGGAGTTGCAGAAGGGGTTAACTCTCTCCCAGTGCTGCTGTCCCGATCCAAAATCTCTCTCTCTCTCTCTCTCTCTCTCTCTCTCTCTCTCTCTCTCACACACACACACACACACACACACACACACACACACACACACACCAGGGTTGCTATTAAAGTGCATAGGCTGATATCTCGGAACTCCTGGTGCTGCAACAGTTTGCTCGTAAAACTTGGAAGGGAGGTAAAAGAAATCATTGTGACAATAAATTATGGTGATGGGGGTGGTGATAATAATCCTTTAACATATTTAAGCTCCCTAGAAATACTGGTATCATTTTTCTTCTCTCCACTCACTCATATATTCCTCTCCTGTCCCAATATTTCCTAGGCAAGGAATGCTTTGTATACATATAATCCTCTTGTGTTTAATATCAGGGACAGCACACAAGCCCATCTTTCAGTGTAAAACAGCAAAAAAAAAAAACCCACAAAAAACCCACATTGCACATCCCATGTTGCTGTGAATATTACAATTATGTTCCGATGTTAATCCTGCTGCAGCAATTTCCTTGTTATGATTGCCTGCGTGAAAATGCAAAAGACAGCACATATTTCCCTTTCCAATGGAACATGACATGCACTTCGAGAGAGCTGATGAGACCTAGTATTCTGCAGGATACATCCATACCTTTCAAGAGAAGCAAACAAATGAGCCAGCAGCTTCTGACAAGCCATCTACTTGATAGGGGCAGAAATTGCTGAGGGAAGCCAGATTTGGCTTTCTGATTAGCCTATCCTATCTGGTGATTTCATTAGCAATTACCTCTAATGCTGTCGAATCTTGGTATGAAAATTGCAGAGCCGGGACCCCCAGATGGTTGATGAAATAATCAGAATCGCCTTGCATTTGCACGGAACTGACATTAGATTCTGCACATTTGTCTTGCCCAAGACAGGTGAAGTTGTGCCTCTGAAACACATAAAATTAGATTCAAGGTTAGTTTGGAGAGTTGCACGTACAGCTATATTAAGTTTATCAAAACTACAGCAAATGTAGGTGATATTTTCCTAAGCGCATTAACCACCAGCATGCCTACAGATTTGGTCAGCAATTCTATAATTTAAATGAATGTATTTAAAAAATGTACATGTCTTTCTTTAGTAATGCTTCATTCTGCACTGTCTTATTTGATGTTTTAGCGTGTTGTAAACCACTTTGAGTTGGTTTCTCAAAAATATAAACCGGTATAGAAATTAATAGTAATGATAGTGATAATTGGGGGAGGGGTGGGCATTCCAAGGGCCCCTGGAAACATTGATGTGATCAGGCTGTGTAAAATCATCCTACTTTTGGAGTGTACACGTTACGTACACTTAGTGTGCCTCAGTTTTTCATACAGATGCCTATAGTCTGCAGACCCTATGGTCAGAAATGTTGTAGTCAGGATCTCATAGAATCATAGAATTGTAGAGTTGGAAGGGACCCTAAGAGCCATCTATTTCAACCCCCTACAATGCAGCAACCTCAGCTAGATCATACATGGCAGATGGCCATCTAACCTTTGCTTCAAAACCTCCAAGGAAGGAGACTCCACGACCTCCTGAGGGAGACCGCTGAACAGCTAGAAAATAGGGTGCCCCAAAGGTCAATGCAAAACACAAGTTCCCTCCACCTGAAATATGTGGAAGAGGGAGTGGGACCATACCCAGTGTTCCCACTCTTAGCTTAATGTCTAAACAGAAGGTCTGTAGACCTGTCAGTTGATATGGTATTATGTAAAAAGGTAAAGGACCTTTGGGCAGTTAAGTCCCGTCAAAGACGACTATGGGGAGTGGCACTCATCTCGCTTTCAGGCCGAGAGAGCTGGCCTTTGCCCACAAACAGCTTTCCAGGTCATGTGCCCAACATGACTGAACCACTTCTGGTGCAACGGAACACCGTGACAGAAGCCAGAGCACATGGAAACGCCGTTTACCTTCCCGCCACAGTGGTACCTATTTATCTACTTGCACTGGCATGCTCTCGAACTGCTATGTTGGCGAGAACTGGGACAGAGTAATGTCCCTTCCACCCCGTCACAGGGATTCAAACTGCCCGCTTTCTGATCAGCAAGCCCAAGAGGCTCAGTGGTTTAGACCACAGTGTCACCCATGTATTATGTATCTACAGATGTACATGGTAGGTACATGGGAAACCTGAATATGCACATTTTCCAATTCTACATCGCACCTACATGCATACATCTGCAAGTGCAGGCATAGACAAACTCTGGCCCTCCAGATGTTTGGGACTACAATTCCCATAATCCCCGACCACTGGTCCTGTTAGCTAGGAATGATGGGAATTGTAGTCCCAAACATCTGGAGGGTTGGAGTTTGCCTATACCTGTGCCAATGCATAGACATCTCTTATCATACCTTGGTGTCAAGGTGTAAAAGATTAATACAAGCTGGAGATTTCAGGAGGGGTTCCAGCATACCATCCATGCACAGCTGCAACATCTGCATGGCCACTTATCATGGTTGACATAGTGCCCTCCCGCCCAGCTGCTTGAGCACCCTGCAGTTATTTATTGTTCATTTATTTCATTAAATTCTATCTTGTCTGATCATGAAAAGAAAGCAAAGAGGTTTCCAGAAAGAAGAAAGCAATAAAATTATGGGCAAAAAAAGAAGGCAAAGCCAGCTGTTTGAAACTTTCACAAAATTAAAAATCATATGTACTGCTGTTGTGTTGAACAGACAGCAGAGCCCAGAAGGCAGCAAGTGACCTCAGGCCAGTCTTCACAAGTTGTGGCCCACCAAGCCTAAAAATAGCCTGAAAAATAAGTCACATGGCTTGCCGGACACTTGACAGTGTCCCTGTTTTTGCAGTTCAAGTAAGGCTGGTTTACAGTGCCCTTGGTATACTGGATACGTAGAATTGGGAAAGGACCTCCCAGAGGTGTTTGGGTTGGTGGGTCACCAGTTCCACAGACTTGCTGTTAAAGCACGCAATCAAACTTAGCAAACTGCTTCAGATAGCAGCGGATTCCTGTTCAACCAAACCCCTCACTCCTTGGTTCTTAATTTATCTTTACCCTCTTGAGCTTTCTTGAATCAGAGTTTACAAACACTTCCGAAATATATTTAACAACCTCACACTGTGTGCCAGTTTAGAAATGCAGATTCCTTCCCTTTTTTTCTTTTTCTTTTTAAAAAACTTACACTCCCTCAATCCTGTTATAGAAACATGCATGCCTTGTATTGTGGCACAGAGAAAACTGATCTGTTGGTTAATGGGGATAGTGGCATGCTAAATCACTTAAGCAGTCACTGAAAGAGAAGAATTAAACTACTTTATTTTAAAGAAATGTTGCAGTCCTTCACTAGATATACTTTAGAATAGCCACACAATTTCTAAGTACTTACCTTGAGTCTGACTTGCCCTCAAACTTATGCCAAGTTTGATATGGCATCAAGAATATGTCCCCACCACACCCATTCAGTACTTTACTTATTACATCACACACAGAGACACTCTAAAGTTTCCATAACCCTAATATTTATTTTTTTATTTACTTCTTTACTTAACTTCTACACTACCCTGAAGATCAAAGGGCAGTTAACAATTGTTGTTGTTGTTGTTTAGTCGTTTAGTCGTGTCCGACTCTTTGTGACCCCATGGACCATAGCACGCCAGGCACTCCTGTCTTGCACTGCCTCCCGCAGTTTGGTCAAACTCATTTTCGTAGCTTCGAGAACACTGTCCAACCATCTCGTCCTCTGTCGTCCCCTTCTCCTAGTGCCCTCAATCTTTCCCAACATCAGGGTCTTTTCCAGGGAGTCTTCTCTTCTCATGAGGTGGCCAAAGTTAACAATTAAAAAAACCACAAAAATAAATTCAGTGGTACCTCGACTTACGAACGACTCGACAACTGAATTATTCGACTTACAAGTGGGGCAAATGGCCGCACGCTTACGAATTTCTCGACACCCCAATGGAAACCGCGGCGATAGGGTTTTTCCGACTTTGCTTTGCTTTGACTTACAGATTTTTTCGTTTCCAATGCATTCCTATGGGAAATCACGTTTCCAATGGCGCTTTTCGACTTACGAATTTTTCGACCTACGATGTTGCCTTCAGAACAGATTAAATTCGTATGTCGAGGCACCACTGTACCAGCACCCACCCCCTGCAACAGTTTAAAAGGTCATTGATTGTTTAATTAGCCGAAGGCCTGGAAGAAGAGGAATGCTTTTGCCTGGCACCTAACAATACGTAACTAAGGCACTGGGCGGGCCTCTCTGGGGAGAGCGTTCTACAAATGGGGAACAACCACAGAAAAGGCCTGTTCTCGTGATGCTGCCATCTGGTCCTCATTCCAAGGCAGATAGCTGGTCTGTCCAGCTCAGTGTTATTCATCTTGATTCACTGAGGATTTCCAGGATGTTAGAGAGAGGACATTTCCAACCTCACCAGGTGATACCAGGAACTGAACATGAATCTTTCGTTCATGCAAAGCAGATACTCTACCACCGAGCTACGTCCTTTTGCTTAAAAAACCCTCTCATTTCAGATGGGACTCAAACCAACTCAAACCCAGAGTGGGGGCGGGAGCGGTTGATAAAGTGGGAAGCAGCCCTATATAAGGAACTTTACATCTTTCCTTAATGCAGGAGACAGTGACAAACACAGCGATCCGAGGAGGCGAAGGTATTTGCTTGGGGATCAGTTTAACATCTTGGCATCAGCTGTTCAAGCACATTCTCTTCTCTGAAAAATTCTAAGCACACCGGGAAATTCCAGGGGCAAGAAGAGAGAAGATGGATTGTTAACATTAATTAATTTGCCAATGCATTTAGCTCACTTTTTCAAGCCGGTTTCTCTAGCTTTTGCTGCTCGGCGTTCTGATTATTGTAATGCTGCCAGATTTTATCAGGCACACCGTATGGCATTCCTGTTTGCTACACTGCGCACAGCATCTTTTAAAGGATACGTTCAGAGGGAATGGTAATGCGGGAGGAATTCATTTCAATTAGATGTTGCCACTTGCAATTCCCCCCTTGTCAGCAATCTGGCCAGCTTCAGCTGCATGCTCTGGCCCTCAAATGATTGTTCAGTAGCAAGAGAACAAGTACCAGTAGCCTTCCCCAGCTTTGGCACCTTCCGGGGGGTTTGGACTATGACTCCCATCAGCCCCGAGCTTTGGCACTGCTTGGTGAGGCTGATGGGAGGTGGAGTCTAACAACATCTGGAAGGCCAAAGAATTCCCCACCCAGAGGAAGACTTTTAATTAGGATTTTCCCAGACATTACCAGGATTTGAAAGGCAGACTTGACATCGGGGTGGGGTGGGGATTCTGAAAGGTGGCGCTTTGTCATGGGTTCTAAAAAAAAAGCTCTACAATTTTGAGGTCTTCCTAAGAAAAGCTCAACAACTTTCTGGGTGTCCTGGCTTTTATCTTTTGAAATATGGCAACTCTAGTTTTAACTGCAGGGAGTGCTGAAAGAACTACTGTTCCCAGAATGCATTGTGCCCAGGATCCCTTCTTTTGGGCTGATGGATGGAGAGGAGAGGGAGAGAGACATTTCAGATTTGGCGTGGAAGGATTGGAACCCCCCCCCCCATCCAATTGGAGGAGAAACTTGGAGGGTTCTCCAGTCTCTAAATATATTTTCACATTTTTATGCACTATGTAAAAGTTGTCTTGAATGTAGAAGAAGGTGAGGTACAAACGAGACATAATTTTCAAGATGATGCCTAAGGGCTTGCATCTTTCTCCAAAAAATGTTAAGGGGTTTTTCTCATCTCTGGCTGATGAACAAAATACTGCTTATGAGTAACGAGATAAAGTATTTTATAATATGGAAAATGAATTTCCAATAGCAACAAGGGGTGTTTAAAATTTTATAATGTAATTATGTAGTGCTGAGCAGTATTTTTATTAAATAGCATCATCCCTCATGTACGCAATATTGATGAATTTGTGACATTGGTGTACAAGATCAATAGTACTTGTATCTCAATGCCTAACTGCTTAGTTCAACTTTTTATTGCACTAAGTATCAGAATATAAATGGCCCTGTAAAAACATAAACCTGAGAAATACTATTTAACTTTGGTTATAGAAGCCTTGACTCCTTAGTTCTGAGGACATTTACATAGAAGTAAAGAATAAATTCAGGGGTCAGAGGGAAAAGTCAATTAGAAGGCTCCAATATTGGAGGAGAGACAGTGCTGTGAAATATTCTGCTCATATACACCAATCACTTGGTGTCTCCCAGATGTTCTGGACTCCGGGAGGGCCTGTTCAAGACATTTTGGCACCTGAGGCGAACCACAAAATGGTAGCCCCCCCACCAGGGAAGGAGGAGTGAATGAAGATCTACATCAGGAACAAGGTGGGGGAATCAAATCAGCCTTTCATGATGGTTGAAGAGAGAATCAAAAGAGGTAAAGGTGGGGAGGGGCCCACTCTGGGTCATGCTGGAAGGATCCAGAGCCCAGGAAACCTCAGAAAACAGCCCCCTTTTCCTCCTCAGGGGTGGGAGGAGACCAGCAATGCCTGCTATTCACCAAGAGGGTGCATGGGGTGGAGGAACTGCTGAGGAGGGGGCAGATCCAGCCTCCAAGGAGTACACCACAGCTGTTGCTACGGCAGCAGCAGGCGATGCATTCCTTGCAGGCTGCATCTGCTACCCATGTGAATCCTGCAGCCCGAGGTGATTGCCTCCCTGTGTCTCATGAGTGGGCCGGCCCTGGGTTTCAGTTCCCAACACAGCCTTCCTTGTTGAGGCAGATGGGAGTTGTGTGCTCCAAAATATCAGGAGGACACCCCAGGGCAGATCTACTATGAAACTAGGAGAGACCCCAGAATTGACTTTAGTCCACATTGCTTAAAAAAAGGGGGGTGTCTAGTAGACCTAGTTTGAGTTACATTGATTTGAGTCAAACTGATTAATCTTTTTTGTATATAGTTCAGCAATCCCAAAGTTTGAGAGTCAGCAGCACAGACATTGTAAAGGTGTGGTGCTACAATCCCATTGAAAAAAAGATAACAGTGGTTACCCAGACCTTATTGCTGGTTGCGAAGGGGCCCCCCATAACAATTCAGGCTTCAGGACCCCAACAGTGTAGGTCCACCACACAGGACACCGGCTGGGGGGAAATGGTATGCACACAAAAAAGGAGCATTACCAGGTCATCTCCCCACAAAGGAGAACCTTTGGGTCATTGCCTGACAATATTCATTAATTCAGGACCGAGCAACTTGGGGCCTTCCTGTTGTTGTTAGCTCCCACCAGCTTTAGCCAACATGGCCAATGTTCAAGGATGATAGGCATTGCTATTCTCCAGCCTTGCATTAAATGGCACCATTTTTTGAGAAACACCACATCCAAATGGGGGCTAGAGACGCTGCTGCTGAAATGAATGGGATTGTGGTCACATCCCATAGTAAAGAAGTGATTAGGGGCTACAACTTCTCTATCATTAACAGCAAATATCTATGATGAATACTGTCAAGTGTGCAGGAACTGGTTAAGGCCTTCTTGCGACCTCCCTTGGCTTTCCTAAAAGGTAAAGGGACCCCTGACCATTAGGTCCAGTTGTGACCAACTCTGGGGTTGCGCGCTCATCTCGCATTATTGGCCGAGGGAGCCGGCGTATAGCTTCCAGGTCATGTGGCCAGCATGACAAAGCCGCTTCTGGCAAACCAGAGCAGCACATGGAAACACCGTTTACCTTCCCACTGTAGCGGTTCCTATTTATCTACTTGCATTTTGACGTGCTTTCGAACTGCTAGGTTGGCAGGAGCTGGGACCAAGCAACGGGAGCTCACCCCGTCACAGGGATTCGAACCGCCGACCTTCTGATCAGCAAGCCCTAGGCTCAGTGGTTTAACCACAGCGCCACCTGGGTCCCTTCATTGGCTTTCCTAATCAAGGGTAAAACTGACTCTGTCTTACTCTGGAAGACATTTACTGTTCATACCCTGATGGCTACTTTAGGACTGCATCCAGTGAGAACTCTTCTTGCTCTAGCAAATGTACACCTGAAGTCCAGTGACTACAAACATTTGCCTGCCTCTGGCCACAGCTTAACTGACAACTTATCAGCAGCTTTGCTCAGCAGGTTTCTTGCCTCCTAGTGTTGGCAGACTGTGACCAAGCCTTCATCTTGGAGCATCTGGCAATATTTAGTGGCACTACCTTGCCTGAGTGTAGCCCATTTGGCTCCAGATTCAGACAGCACATCTGCCCTTGAACCACAGGGACACAAGAAGCTATCTTATATTGGGTCAGACCATTGATCCATCTTGTTAAGTATTGTCCTACTGGCAGAAGGTGTCCTTGATTTCAGACAAGGGTCTCTCCCTGGATTTCAGAGAAGGGTCTCAGCCCTACCTGGAGATGCCAGAGCTTGAACCTGGGACCTTCTTTATGCAGTGCAAATGCTCTACGAGCCTTTGCTATGGCATGGCCTGAGAAGCCAATTTTGCTGAACCTGTTCCTGACTTGATGTTATTAAAATGGAAAGGTATCTCCCTCCCTCCATCTCCACCTTACTATACGCTGACAATCTCTTTTTACATTCACTCTAGTCCATGCAGAGATTCTGGAATGGAAGCCATCTTTGGATGTGCCTACACTGTAGCTTCTGGTGTTCTTTTGCAAGCAGCATCCAAGGAGCTCCTTGATATTCCCTAGAGTGTTAATGCCAACTCATGAACAGATGGAATCTGTGCTTCTCAGTGGGTATAGAGGAACAGAATACTCCCCACCAACTCTGGAGTGGAAATTGGGTTAATCTACCACAACACCAGGCTGTCTTAGCATCTGTTTCTCGTGCAGATGGGAAAAGCTGGTGAGACAAGCCAGCCAGCTGCCAAGCCATCTAGAAAGCAACATGTTTGAGACTGCCCCACCTACAGCGGACTGTGCTTTTCTAAGCAGGGGTATGGGCTATCTTCTGGATCCCTGAGCATTTCAGCTGAGTTACAAAGGTCTGCATTGCACATTACTGCCCTCTTGGCTTCGTCGCACTGCAGAATGTAAGCCAACAGCACAAAGGTCCTAGAATGCCAACGACACTATGCATTTAGTAACACCAATGATTAGAGAAGTTGCTGACCTTCGTAATCAAACACATGGATTAGCCAAGCACACTTCCAGTCCAATTCACATCTCTAGCTGAGAATGTAAAATGAGAGTTTGACCATGTGCATTCAACGTTCAGCTGATCAGGCAGTCAAGGAAGCTGTGCTGTCAAAATCAGCATGGAACTTCCAATGAAGCTGAATGTTGCAAGATTCGAGAAAGACAAAAGAACATACGTCTCAGATTTGAGCATCAAGTGCTTACACTGTGACAGAGCAGCTTAAACGACATCCATCATCTATTAAGTTAGTCCACCTTACATTCAAAGAAACAGTCCATCATAAATATATCATTCAAAGGGACCCAGGTGGCACTGTGGGTTAAACCACTGAGCCTAGGGCATGCTGATCAGAAGGTCGGCGGTTCGAATCCCTGTGACGGGGTGAGCTCCCGTTGCTTGGTCCCAGCTCCTGCCAACCTAGCAGTTCGAAAGCACGTCAAAATGCAAGTAGATAAATAGGAACCGCTACAGCGGGAAGGTAAACGGCGTTTCCATGTGCTGCTCTGGTTTGCAAGAAGTAGCTTTGTCATGCTGGCCACATGACCTGGAAGCTGTACACCGGCTCCCTCGGCCAATAATGCGAGATGAGCGCGCAACCCCAGAGTCGGTCACGATTTAAACAACCAAGTTTATCTCTATGCTGAATGAATTTGTTAGTAAACATGTCCCCCCCAACTCCTTAGATTCTTAAGCAATTGTATTCTCATTTCAACTTATGCACATCATAATTTGAATCTACATACAGTATATGATATATTCAGTTTACTAAAAATAACTAGAATATTAATACTGCTTGGGTTAATTTTGAGGGCAGCTTGAAGCCACTCTTGATAAAAACCACTCTGCAGTGGCGTAAGGAGAAAATAATTTCAGCAAAGACAAAGCATCAATAACAGAACAGATTAAAGTTAACACCCACTAGATCCCCTGACTCTAGGGTTTTCAAATGCTTCATAATAAAAGTACGGTAAATAAGGATTTTCATTTTTAAAGAAACCCATATACAGTCATACCTCACTTCAGGTTGCATCTTTTCAACTTGCAAATGCGGCAAACCCGGAAGTGTTTACTTCTGGGTTTTGCCATGCGCGCACTCGCAGAAGTGCTCTATTGCGTTTCACGTGTGCGCAGAAGCGCCGCTCTGGTTGCGGACTTTTCGGGGTGTGAACGGCACCCTGGAACGGATCATGTCCGCAACCAGAGGTACCACTGTATCTGACATTGGATATATATTTGCTGAAGTCCTACATAGGATAAAATTAGTGGGTGGTTGCGGGAGCCACTTCTGTGGGTTTTAGGACAAGAGTTAGAGTTCCATTGTAATCATTGTTGGCATACATCTGTCTCGAGAGACAATGGAGTGTGCCTTCAGGGGTGAAGACAGTCAAAGCACCTGCTTTGGGGCTGCAGAGACCGGTAGCTCACAACTGCTGCCTCCTGTGTTTATTTTGCTGCATTAGCAGCACCAAAGCAATCTATCCAGGGTGCAAGCCTGAGCAGTATGTCTGGAGGTCCTAGGCTGCCCAGACAACAAGACCTCCCTGTGGACTGAATCCCACTGATCTGTCTTGAATGAATATCGCTGTGTGATTTCCTCAACACACTTTGCACTACAATAAGGAGCCAAGCTAGCTATCAGATGCACACAGAACAGTTGCAAAGCTCCTTGTTAAAATGTAAGCCTGCTGCAGGGCAAGGTAAGCAGCAAAGATGCTGTGCTAATATCAACTTCTACTTTAAAAATAGTGCTTAAATATTGTTGGGGTTAGGGTTCCCTGTGTGTCTTCAATTTGAAGCAGAGCCCTAGAGAGGGTTCAGATAATATTTGCTCTGATTCCCTGTAGGAAATAACTGTTCACGCAAAAGTCTATTGCTCTGATCAGGGCTACAACTTTTCCTGCAATCATGGCCACACGTAGCCACACAACCTCTCCAACACCTCATTCCCACAAATGTCCATTGGATGCCTGAACAGGACGTTTCTTAGTCCTGTATCTGAAAATACTGGTTCACTAGCTTTTTAAAAAATGTGGAATGCTACTGTGCCCTGACACAATTCTTGCAAAGCCTCTTAGGGTTTTGCAAATTTGCAAAGTCATCATTGTTTGGTGAATGAATGCTCTTGACCACAAGGAGAAAAGATGGGTGGGGGCAGTGGTGAAGCTGCATGCTCTGCTAACGGGGGTGGAGAGCAGGCAGGGGCATGGCTGGTGCCCTGGGGATGTGGCGCACACCCCAGGGGTGTGGTACGCCACCTGTGAGGGTGTGGCACATGTTCTGGGGGCGTGGCACCCAGCGCGTGGGGGTTTGTGTGGCGTGTGTTGGGGGGCATCGCGATGGCACCCTACCAGAATCCCTCCGCACTCCCGTTCCTCCACCAGTGGGTTGGCGTGCAATATGAAGTCCCATCCACTGACCATCACCACCACCTCGATTTCAGCTAAATCACACCACTCCAAGCTTTTAAAAAACACTAGCTGGGTGGAGAGGGCAATATAAAATAAATGGATGCATTAGGACAGGAATGGGCAAACTGAGATCTAATGGCAAATATATACAGTACTGTAATTCATCGGCAGTAAATCAGCATGGGCTTCTGACTCCCAATTGTTTACCAGTAGCAAGAACAAAATTTCTCCACTAAAATTAAGGAGCTGAAATTAACAAAGCTAACCAGGGTGGACTTTTATGTGAATGGACTGTGAGGTGAGAGAAGTTCTGTTATTGAAAACAAATCCCTTTGCTTAGAATGTGCTCAGAGACATCCTGTCCTTGAACACTATCTGCATTTTTTTTGCACCTGGCTCTGACTGGTAGATCTCAGCAATCCAGTAAAAAAAGAAAAAGGAAGAAAAGATAGAAGTCTGACAAACCTGAAGTCTGCCCACCCCTGCATTGCATTTTCTTGCTGGTGCCTCCTCTTATCCAAGCACTACCCTAACCTCTCCTTCTCAAATTCATCAGTAGCACTGTGCAAGCCCCTCCCCATCTGCCCTCACTGAAAAAAAGACAGATTGGTCTCCTGTACTGCTACCTGCAGAGTTGGCACTCTTACCCAGGAGGAAGTGCAAATCAGCAGACCAAAGACATCAAGCTGAGATTTTTCATAAACCTGACCTGGAATGGCTAAAGTGTCAGAAGTCAAGCAAATGTCAATCTATTGCTCTTTTATCCTCTCAGTAGGCTGGAAAAGCCATGCTGAGGCAGCTAGAAACTGGCCACTTAGTGCACTCATCGCAACCTAGGTGATAACAGAAAGAACAATGGATGTTCAAAATTCCTCCTCTGCCTTGTAAAGCCTCTAGGAAAACCTGTTCTTCAATGCAAAGTGAATGAATTTGTGCTGGACTTAGACCAATGGAAAGCACTTTTGGCATTTTCAGAATATGTGGGTCATATCACAAGAGCAGTGTTTTTGGCCTAGGGCTTGCTGATCAGAAGGTCAGCAGTTCGAATCCCTGCGACGGGGTGAGCTCCCGTTGCTCGGTCCCAGCTCCTGCCAACCTAGCAGTTCGAGAGCATGTCAAAATGCAAGTAGATAAATAGGAACCGCTACAGCGGGAAGGTAAACGGCGTTTCCATGTGCTGCTCTGGTTTGCCAGAAGCGGCTTTGTCATGCTGGCCACATGACCTGGAAGCTATACGCCGGCTCCCTCGGCCAATAATGCGAGATGAGTGCGCAACCCCAGAGTCAGTCACGACTGGACCTTAATGGTCAGTGGTCCCTTTACCTTTTACCTAGACCAATGGAAAGCACTTTTGGCATTTTCAGAATATGTGGGTCATATCACAAGAGCAGTGTTTTTGGCTTTTCTTTGTTTGAATGATTTTATATGTAAACGGAATTTTTTTTCGTGTAATTTGGAAACCGGTGCTGAAAAATATTGCCCCAGAATATTTCCGTAAAAATTATCCCCCGTGGATCAGAATGCCAAATATTCACTAAACAGTATTTGACAGCTGGTGTGCATAAATAAATAACATAACAATAGTAATAATAATATACTCCCCTCTGGAGAAAATATATGAAAAAGTTCATATTAAGGGGTGAACCAGCCACAACATTGGCTTTGTATCTTTAGCACTGAGAAACAACTCAATCTGTTTTGATTCAGTTGGTTATTCTGGCCTGAACAGGACCTGCTAAATCTGAAAGTCTGCTCCCCACCCACTTTGGGTATAATGGGGAATATAGAAATGGCCATAACACCCCCCCCCCACCACCACCACTTTTTACACAAGTGGATAAAATCTGCAGGCAAAGAATCAACGTTTCACACACTTTTGGCATAACAACAAGGAGGCTGACATAAAAACTAGTGTGACGCTAGCAATGAATGTCTTTTCAACATGTAAAAAAGAATATTGATGGAAATGCCATTGGTGGGGAGAAATGAGGGACAGTGAAAATTTATTTCCCCTCAACATTAACTGCAGCAAGGTGGCTCATACAAAACAAAACAAAATGACACAACAACAAGGAATTAAATAATATCACATGATACTGAAGATGGGAAAATAAATTAAAAAATGAGGCTCAATGTGAGAATGAAATGAATTACATCAGGATGAAAGAATGACATATAAGAAGACTTGGCTTGTAGTCAGCAGGATCCTATGGCACCTCATCTGCTTTCCTTGGTGGGGACTGTAAAATTGCTCTGCAGATGAATTTTGTAAATTCTAAAACTGTAGTGGATATAGATAACCAAATACGAACGTTGAAGTTATTGTCACCACCCACTATTATGCATCTGTAGTTCTTTGTGTGGTAATTCTCGGTACTCATATGTGGCTGTCAATACAAACCAACTACTATAGTGTAAGGGTATTGTGTGTGTAACTATTTGCCCAGCTATTTAATCACATCCACAAAAACAAAACTTGAAAAGATACCTTCTCATACAAATACCACCCAACTTCCCTTACTGTGAGCCTTTGAATGAGTCATTGCTGGGGCTGTTCATTCCCCCCCCCCCCGCCACCGCCTTTTGCTGGTTTAATCTTTGGTAAGGCGAATGTTGCCTTCTCTCTCAACTTGATGTTCACAGGCACAAGGGTTTTGATCCCCCTGTGAATCATATCCAAAGCTCCTGTGCTGAACTGGAAGTAATGTCAGTGACAGTGCAGTGATACTGGACTTTTCCAATTCACATGCCTGTGAATGATATTGGTAAGAGATCGCCTTCTACAAAGAAGGAGACGGAAGAAGTCCTATTGTAAAACAAAACAAAACACAGCCACACAAAGGATGAACGTTGTCCTGCAGCTGGAGGTGCAGGGGGATGAATCAAGTGGCCCAGAAGATGTCACTGAGTTACACTTTTCACCATCTGAATTATTACACAGTTTCGCCATCCTACACGTATAAGAGCAGAAATCATAAATTTCAACCCTCCAGTGTTTTCTCCAAAACACCACATCCGATGAGGAACTTCTTATCTCTTTCAACAGCCCGCTGCACAGGATAATTACAGTGCTGTAATATTTATGAAACCTGCCTTTCAGCCAAAGCACTTAGCAAGCCTTAATTGAGATTCATAATGCCCTTGTGAGGTAGGTGTGAGGCAGTACCATTTAATATGGGAATGCACAGTATGAAGGCCAAAGCTTTATGGGATATTTAGAGATATTTCTGGTTGTCTCACATTTTCGCTTCCTTACTTTGCCAGATTATTGAACATACATGCCTCCATTTGAGATAAGTAGAAGCTCTAGACACTGTTGGCCTAATTTAGACAATCATTTGTAAGGAGGTGGATCACGTGGTGAAGTCATCACACAAGGTACATATTTTTTTGGAGCAGAGATCTGGGGGTGACTAATAGTCAACCACAAAGCACACAATGGCTCTACTGTACTACTGAAGGAAGCTAGTTGTCATTACCCATTAATGCAACAGCATAAAACACACTTTGAGAGCATTGCTATGAACTGAATTCAACTAGTCTATTGTAATTGGAAGAATACAAAACTAATGGAAACACTTCAAAATACTAACTCATAAACATCAAATATGAATGGGCCAGGTAGGGTTTTTTTTTTTTTTTGAAAGCTTACTGTGGAAAGGGCACACTGAAGGGCAACGGAAGCTGCCATCCTAAAGCCAACCAAGGACAAGCTGAAGGAACCTCAGGATATGGTTTAAGTGCTGCTCTATCCTGGGAAAATGCTTTTGCCTTTGGAAGAAGCATCTGGTATAATTGCAGAATGTTCTGCTGGCATAGATGCATTGCTCACAGCCGTCTTACCCATAGGTGCTAGGGGTGCGGGGCACCCAGATGCTGGGCTCTCAGGGGTGCCAGGCCGAGTGTCTGGGGCCGAGATTTGGAGTCTGGGGGATTGGGAAGAGCCAACAGCTGCTGCCGAGTGGAGCAGAGTCCGCCGGAGCGGCGCAGCTCTTCTGCTGCGGGCGAGCGAGGCGCTGAGGCAACCGGCCGGCTCCGCCCTCATGCACGCCTGGGATTGGTGGGCCGTTGAGAGGCCCGCCCAGCAGCTGCTGCTCACACAAGGCACCAGGCTTTGCTTAGCCGCCACCGCCGCCTCCGCCTCAGGCTTGACTGTTCTTGCGCTGGACTCTGCTTGCCCACCCTACACCCCAGGTGCCCTGGCATTGCTAGTGCTATTCTGGAAGCAGCAGGACTGAATAGGATGGGAATGGGATGGTGATGGGTTCTGGGAGGCCTTTGGAACCACAGGACGCAAAGTACCAGATTTCCCTGACACACTATGGTAAAGTGAGGGGAACTACGCCAGTCCTGAAGTGGAGGCTCCTCTGCTATGTGATTCACTCCCAAACACCCACACACTCACATTCTCTGGCAACCCCAAAGTTTTGGAACTCCCTCCTCACACAGAGGTTTGTCTGGCATCTTCATTACGCAACTTTTCAGGAATGCTGAAGATGACATCCTTACCCAGGCTTCTGGCAGATGGGATGCATATTTTAGTACCTGCCTTATTTCTGTGATTGCAAGTTGTTTAAAACTGCTTTTAACATTGTGTTTTAATTGCTGCAACTCACCCTGCGACCTTAGGGTGAAGGGCAAGTAAATTACAGCAGCAGCAATAAATGTGGGCCTAATTAATTAAGCTAAAATGAACAAGCATATGATTGTGGGTTGAGAGAGAGAAAGGAGTCATCTTAAAAGCTTGGAAGCTGGAGCTGAGTGCATGCCCTCCAACATTTCTCAGATGAAAATAGGGACGTCCTAAGGAAAAGCAGGACATTTCAGGGTCGAATCAGAAACCAGGACGGCTTCTGTAAATCTGGGACAGTCCCTGGAGCAAGGAGTTACTCAGTCCTACCAACCATTCTGCCTCATTCATACATCACAAGCATTGCTAAAAAGGGAAAGCGCATGCACGCACGCACGCACGCACACACACACACACACGTGTCCCCACCGGTTCTACACTACATGACTTGAGCTGCCTTCATGGGATCCTCATGCAAGAAAAGAGGGAGAAGAGAGCAAGCGAACAGGAGGAAGGGACAGAATATAGGTGCCAGTGGGAAATAGCAAAGTGTATTTTCCCTATCAACCCTGCCTTCTACTGGCTGGAGGCCTGCAAAGTTGCTTACGCGGATATACCCAAGAATAGGGGTCGGCAACCTAAGGCCCATGGGCCACAAGCAGCCATGGGGGTCGTTTAACCGACCCATGGACCCCTGCCGCCTGCTCGGGGACCCGCACCGCCCGCTTGGTTGGCTCCCGTGTGCCACGCTAAACCAGCACGGAGCAGAGCTGGGACCGCCTTCTGCGACACTGGCCAGCTCCTGCAGCCAATGGGAAGTTGCGCACGCCTTCTCCACGCCAGAAGGAGCACTGGGAATAGCGTTTGCGCATGCATGCGCATGCACACACACACACACACACACACACATACACACACTCCGGTCCACCGTGGCGTCTGCGGGACCGTGAACCGGCCCAAGCCACAAAAACTTTGCCGACCCCTGCCCAAGAATGTATACTGTGATTTCACCTGCAGTGTGGAACTACCACCTGTACAATTTGTGCCTCAGGAGACTAAACTGCTAGATTTGTCCTTCTAAAACATATGTGTGTTGTGCGACATTCTTTCTTTCTATTTATTATTACAGCAAGTGCAGCATAACTGAAATTAAATACAAAACCTGTTATGGAGAAACAGCAGGCTTTACAGTATACAGATTTCTAAAGCTACTTGTCTAGGAGTTCCTTCTCTCCTCCCAACAATAACAACAACCTGATAAAACACTTTTCCTGGGACTTATCTCAGAATTTATGAGATCAGATCTTTAAAGACTGAAAGCTGATAGTTTCAAAAAACGTTGCGCAGTATAATCTGGTATGAATACAAATTACAATAAATTTCAGAGGTGTGTTTTTTCTCCTCTCTCTCTCCTTCCTTCCATTGCAAGGTGACCTTCAAAACTTGCAGAGTGAAAGCTGAACTTTGGCAGCGAAAATGATGTGCACACTGCATCTTCAAGACAAAAATGTTTGGAAGATGCCGCAGAAGATAAAATCAATAGAACAGTGGCAAGCAAAGGCCTTTTCTTCTTATCCCTTTCAGGGAGCAATGGAGTTCTGTAGATGAAGACCTCTTTTGTAGAAGTAATCAGCATAGCTGAAGGATTTGACAAAACACTGCAAAGTTTTTTCGGGTTCCACAGAGCTTCTAAATTATGAGTGCTACACAATGTCACGATGCTTTTGGGAGTTTGATCCAGGCTTCAGTCATTAATGAAAGGAGCAATTTCATGAAAACACTCCATCATTTCAGAGACAGAATACCATATAGCTGGTGGAAATGGTAAAATAATGGACAAATTTCTATAACCATAAGGCAGTTTCCCCAATAACAGAGAAAGACAATGTTCCACAAAAAAGACCTCTTCAGTAGTGCCACCCCATCTGCAAATTCACATCAGGAATTTTTTTGGCATCAGGTAAAGACTCTTTTATTTTCCCAGGGTATTTAATATGGCTGCATACAAACTATACCTTTAAAGCACAGTCATAACTTGGATCCCAAACACCTTGTGAGTCGAACGTTTTGGCTCCCGAACGTCGCCAACCCGGAAGTGAGTGTTCCGGTTTGCGAACGTTCTTTGGAACCCGAATGTCCGACATGGCTTCCATGGCTTCTGATTGGCTGCAAGAGCTTCTTGCAGCCAATCAGAAGCCGCGCCTTGGTTTCCGAAGGTTTTGGAAGTCGAATGGAGTTCCGAAACGGATTCCGTTCGACGTCCGAGGCACCACGGTACACTCAAAGCACATTCTTCCCCTCAAAGAGTTCTGGGCACTATAGTTTGCCTTGCGCAAAGTTATAGTTCCCAGCAACTCTCAACAAACTTCAGTACCCAGAATTCTTTGGGGAGGAGAATGTGTTTCTCAAGTGTGAACTGTAGAAATTATACTAGTTCGCTCTCTTTCCTTCCCCTGAAGTGCTTTGTGGGTAGATTCAAATACACTCTACCCCCTACCCTCCATGTAATGACCATCTGTTCTCTTTATTTGGGTGGGTTTGCAAAGATCAGAGATGATCGGAGATGAAGGTGTGTCAGTGTGCAACATTCAGGGAAGGCACTACGCAGGAGGGCAAAATCTGCTCACGGTTTTTACACAGGCTGTAAAGCATTGCAACCACAACTGTATGCTTTGAACTGTGCTGTTCCAGGCACCTGTACTGTTGATCCAACATGCCGGGCGGGTGGGGGAATAGATAATTACTGCACATTACAGTAGCGTTTCCCTGCTTGTCAAACGACGCCGGGTGACAAATTGTATTTTGAATTATTAATCCTCTGTTTTTCAAAGCCTGCTAAAGCTCCCCCCCCTTCAGCTTTGTCTTCAAACGCGGCGATCAGGCACAGGAAGGTGCTCAGGCTGCAGTCCACCTCTCTGAGCCGAAACGTCTACATCAAGGTCCCTGTTTTCAACACGTTTCAGTGAAGTCTGATTGACTTCTCAAATCGCTGAGGAACACCCTGCAATTGGAGCCAGCCACGCTGAACTAAAAGGAGTGTGTGAGTGTGCTGGTGGGGAGTCTGGGGGGGGGGTGCAGGGGGAAGCTTCTGAGGCAGAGATTACCATAAAGAGACAAACAGCATCATATTTCATTAAGGGTAAGGAAAAATTCCATTTAAGAACATTAAATGATTTTTTTTTAATGCCAAGCATTCTTTTGAACACATGCCATGTGCTAAATGGGGTACCTTTTGTACAAGTTTGTTTGCCTTATTTTTTTTACAGTTCACAAAAGCCTCCTAGGAAGCTGGAATTATGTCTGCTGGCACAACAAAGTACAATATTGGACATGCATTTCTCCCCTTTATCCATCCCGCCTGTTGTATTCTGTCCAAAGAGAATAAAGAGCTTCAAGGATCATCTAATGCAGGGATGTCTACCACTACCTCCTACGGTGACTGCAGTGAAAATCCACAGTGCGCATGAGATGGTTTGATCTTCCTGCTTTGTTCTGTTTTGCACTGATTCAACCCCTCCTATGCACCCCTGTGGCAGCCATCTTGTGTTAAGCCCCACCCTCACAGCATTTTGTGACTGGCACCCACGTCGCTTTCGCAAAATTCCAAATGGCCCCGGCAACCCTTGATCTAAGGATTCTACTGTCCTGAAAGGCCTACATTGGCTCCCAGTATGTTTCCGAGCACAATTCAAAGTGTTGGTGCTGATCTTTAAAACCCTAAACGGCCTCGGCCCAGTATACCTGAAGGAGCATCTCCACCCCCATTGTTCAGCCTGGACTCTGAGGTCCAGCGCTGAGGGCCTTCTGGCAGTTCCCTCACTGCAAGAAGCAAAGTTACAGGGAACCAGGCAGGGGGCCTTTTCGGTAGTGGTGCCCACCCTGTGGAACACCCTCCCATCAAATATCATGGAAATAAACAACTATCTGACTTTTAGAAGACACCTGAAGGCAGCCCTGTTTAGGGAAGTTTTTATGTTTGATATTTTATTGTGTTTTTAAGATCCTGTTGGAAGCCAGGAGGCCCAGCCAGATGGGCAGGGTATAATTAATATTTATTATTATTATTATTATTATTATTATTATTATTATTATTAGATCACAACAGCAAGGCTCCAAGGGGGCTGAAGCACACAGTGACCTTGAGCCAGCCATCTTTATTCATCTTGATTGACTAATTCAGAGTTTTTCAAACTTGGGTCTCCAGTTGTTGTTGGACTACAACTCCCATCATCCCTGTTCCTGGTAGCTGGGGAGGATAGGAGTTGTATTTCTACAACAGCTGGAGACCCAAGTTTGGAAGAACCTAGACTAATTTCTTCTTCTTCTTCTTCTTCTTCTTCTTCTTCTTCTTCTTCTTCTTCTTCTTCTTCTTCTTCTATCATTCGTAGCCGAGTAAGATTGTCTTCCATAAACATGGTTTTAACAATGAGTCCGTAAGCGACTGTGGAGGCCAATTCTGGATCCACTCGTCCTTTCACAGTGGAGACATAGGTTTCTAGGCAGGAGTTGATCATGGTGAGGGTTTCCCAAACATTCCTTCCTCTTAGCACATTTCTCCCTTGCGTCCTCAGTTTGAGCGTCTTCAAAGCCCATGATACCTTTGGTAAAGGCTGTTCTCCAATTGGAGCGCTCGCAGTCCAGTGTTTCCCAGTTGTTGGTGTCTATAGTACATTTTTAAAGATTTGCCTTGAGACAGTCTTTAAACCTCTTTTGTTGACCACCAGCATTACGCTTTCCATTTTTAAGTTCAGAATAGAGTAGTTGCTTTGGAAGACGATCATCAGACATTCACACAACATGACCAGTCATCTCACACAACCCCCCAAGGAGCTCATTTCCTCCCTATTTTAACCTTACAATATTTACAAAACCAACCAACCAACAAAAAAAGCAACCAATAAGAGTCAAACCATCACCACAGCAGTCCAGTGACCAATAACAATGGGAGATATCATCCATTAACCCCTAGTACCAGGGAGAACATCAATGGTTTTACTTCTTGGCAGAAACCCATTGAGGACCCAGGGTAGGACCATAGCTCAGTGGTAGAGCATCTCTACTTTGCAATCCCTGGAATCTTCAGATGAGGCTGGGCATGTCCCCTTTCTGAGATCCCGGTGATCTCAGTCTCAGTCCTCAGTCCCAGTAGACAGAACTCAATGCAATGGAACAATTGCCTCATTCAGCACAAGGCAGTGCCCTCTGTTCTTAAGCGAATTCCATATGCAGGAAGCCACAATAGAAAGAGCTTTATCTCTGCCTGCCATCCCCCGGTGGCTTTCCTTTTTCATCTCTAACACTGCAGGAAGCACCTGTTGCGTTTCTAATGTAGGTAGGTAGCCCAGCATCACCTCTAATGCAGGTAGGTAGCCCAGCATCACCTCTCCTCCTCTCTACATTTTCATGACACTGTAAGTTTGGTGGGGCAAAAGTTACTTGGAGACTGATGTGCCTGAAGTAATAATACTCCCAAAAGCCACTGTTAATGAGGCATGATCTCTTAGTTACTTGAGCTGAATTAATCCATTTGAAACATTAAACTTCACGCTTACATCTATGCAGTGGCACTGATTCTCCGAGAAACTGACATTTGGTTTATAAGAGAAGGTGTCACCTCTTTGCTTTTCATCTGAAGCCTGCAATGCCTGTCAACAGTTCCCAACCTCTGATGATCAGAAGCGGCTTGTTGGACTAATTCTACTGAAGCTGGGTGAAATCTCATGTTTAAGATCTGTGGGTGGAGCAGAGAGCGGCTTAGTCATGCATGCAGAAGCAAAAGGTAGAAGAATCTCAAAGAAATCATTCCAGAAAAATGGAATATTATGGCATTTCCATGCTGCTTCTTCTTCTTCTTCTTCTTCTTCTTCTTCTTCTTCTTCTTCTTCTTCTTCTTCTTCTTCTTCTTCTTCTTCTTCTTCTTCTTCTTCTTCTTCTCCTCCTCCTCCTCCTCCTCCTTCTCCTTCTCCTTCTCCTTCTCCTTCTCCTTCTCCTTCTTTTCTTAAAGAAGAAGAAGCTCAAAACACAAAATCCACATGGATTTTACATTATTGTCCTCCCTACCAGCTCCTACTCTTGAGTATTTTCCTTAAAATCCATGCCTGCATTGAACACTCCCTTAAACATGTCGTATTTCAGTGCATACCTAGATTGGACACTTTCCATTCCATTCTGGTATGAAGAGAGGTGCAAAGAGCTTCTTTCTGTGGGTGAACGTGGTGGTGAATGATGTAGGTGCCCTTTTCCATTGATGGTGAGGGGGACTGAAGTGGGGGGGGCATTCCTGCCCCATTCTCTGGCCCTGTCTCTTATTATTTATTAATATCATTTATTAAAACCGTATACCACCCCATACCCGCAGGTCTCAGGGAGGTTTGCAAGATAAAATCATAATATAAAACTATAAAGCACATAATATAAATAACAAAGTACAGCCCAATAATACCCCTACTTTTTTCCTGCTCTTTTCAACGTGGCAAGCATTTTGTGTTGTCGGGAACGTGTGCCCCCCCCCCCCCGAGCTCAGGGGATGAGTTAGACTCAGAGATTGAACTCAATGAACAAGGGTCCAGCTCTGCAAATAAGAACTGGCTGTCAGAATCAAGAAAGGGCGGTTTGACCCCCTCCCCTTCCTAGAGAAGACTCTATTAGCTCTCAAGGAGAGGAAGAGTTGAAAGGCAGCCAGAGTGTTGCAAGGCAATCAGCAGATAAGCAGAGGTCTGAGTCTGGGTCAAGTGGGAGTAGGAGGAGGGGGGAGGTCAGCCTCTCAGTCTCCAATCCAGGCATCTGGATAAAATCAGAAGGCAATGGAAGGGCAAGAGGGAAAGGTGGGAGTCTGGCATCCTTCCTGCTGTGGGAAGGGCGAAACTTCAGACTGACCAACAAATGTAAATGCGAGCAGGCAAGATGCCGGGCTCTGGATGGGATGTGTCTTTTTGTAAAATAAAAAAGGTAAAAGGTAAAGGACCCCTGACAGTTAAGTCCAGTCACAAATGACTCTGGGGTTGCGGTGCTCATCTCGCTTTACAGGCTGAGGGAGCGGGCGTCTGTCCACAAACAGTTTTTCCCGGTCATGTGGCCAGAATTACTAAGCCGCTTCTGGCGCAAAGGAACACCGAAACCAGAGCAGTGCACAGAAACACTGTTTACCTTCCCGCCAGAGTGCTACCTATTAATCTACTAGCACTTTGATGTGCTTTCGAACTACTAGGTTGGCAGGAGCTGGGACCGAGCAACGGGAGCTCACCCCATCGCAGGGATTCGAACCGCCGACCTTCTGATCGGCAAGCCCAAGAGGCTCAATGGATTAGACCACAGCACCACGTACATAAAACTGCTGGAGAGTCATTACTTCATACTGCGGCTTGATTACCTGCCAGAGATCATTATGTGTGTTATGTCATGTCCCCACTGCAGCCGCTTTGTTACCGGTACCCATTCCAAATGTGCTCGCCATCCCCCAAAAGTTGGTGAGCACTGGATTCCAGTCAGGAGTGGTTTTCTGGGGTTTCAGACATGAGGAGATCCCAGAGGTTGAACCTGGGACCTTCTGATGCAGCAAATGTTCTCTACCACTAAGCTAGGGACCTTTCCCAAATTCATGGAATATAGGGCTATCACCTCCTTGTTAGTAAAGTGAGTAATAATAATAATAATAATAATAATAATTTATTTATACCCCACCCATCTGGCTGGGTTTCCCCAGCCACTCTGGGCGGCTTCCAACATAAGTATTAAAATACAACAGTCTGTTAAATATAAAAAGCTTCCCTAAACAGGGCTGCCTTCAGATGTCCTCTAAAAGTGTGTTAGTTGTTTTTCTCTTTGACATCTGGTGAGAGGGTGTTCCACAGGGCGGGTGCCACTACCAAGAAGGCCCTCTGCCTGGTTCCCTGCAACTTGGCTTCTCGCAATGAGGGAACCACAAGAAGGCCCTCGGAGCTGGACCTCAGTGTCCGGGCAGAACGATGGGGGTGGAGACGCTCCTTTAGGTGAGTGTCCCATATGCTGACAGGCTGGGCAGAAAAAGAGACCAAGAGAGATAACAAAAGTGGAAAGCTGACCTAGCAGTTGGAGAGGCTATGATTAACATATTTATTCAATGCTCATCTTTGGTGTCTTGTTTTTGTATGGATGTATGGACGCCAGGATGCAATGATATTTCAGTTGCAGAGATAACTCATTGTACATGATTACTGGCAGATATCTTGTAAATATGATCTATGATTTTCGGTTTGCTCTTCTGGTTAATTAAAAAGTTTGATTGACAGATGCAAATGCCTTCTTTTATGAGGAAGCCCAAGAATTCTGCTTTGCAGAATGCTAAATGACTCAAAGCCTGCATTCAAGATAAGGACAAACAACAGCAACAACGAGGACACAATTACTGTTTTATCAACAGTAGAGATAATGATTTCACTTCATGCACACTTTATACAATTATAGATTTAAGCAGAAGACTACAGAATAAATTTACCCAGTGACTTTATAGTCCAAATTCACGTTAGGGAACCTTTAATATGAATCTACAATGGATTTTTTTTTTATGATGCCACATATATTGTCATAACACATTGTTTTTTTATTACTGCTAATCTTTTGTATTGCACATAATGGATTTGATCAAAAAGTCCCGTAGGGTACTCTTCCTCTTCTTCCAGAGTGTAACGAGGCTTTATAAGAGACATGGAGCTGCTCATCTTTGAGTCTTTCTGCTCTCTCGTTCTTATTACATGTACAATAACACAACTGGTCAGGCAAACGCCATGCAAGCTTTGGTAACAATTCAGATTGGATTCAAGAGGTTGTCCTTGGAAATAATTTGGAAACTACAAACTGGTGTGAGACCTGACAGCCAGAATCTTAAGCGCAACCTTTTTCTTTCTTTCTTTTTTAAGATTGCATATTACACTGGTAATTTACTGGTTCACGTTTCATTTCTGAGTTCAATTCAAGGCAATTGTTTTGATATTCAAAATCTGACGACCAGGATATTTAAAGGACCACCTGCCCCCAGAATGTGACTTACTCAAGGGCCCAGCAGATGCAGCCGACACAAACACAAAACCTCCCCTCGTACTTGGGAATCCCAAACCCAGAGGCTTCCATATAATAGAACCATAGATTTTGAAGGGTCCTCCAAGGCCCATCTAGTCCAACCCCCTGCAATATTGGAATCACAGCAAAATAATGAAGAGCAGGTAGTATCTGTGCTCACGCAGACTCTTTATCATCGGAGTCTTAGCCCCTCTCCCAATCCTCCTAACAATTCTTAAGATGCTATAAACTAAGGTTGAAAGGATAAAGTTCAGCAATGCATAGGTTGCACTGGCGGGGTAACCCTGTCCTAAACTTCATTTCGGTATTGATGTTCCTCCCCCCCCCTTTTTGCTAGTAATAGATGGCATGGATATGTGGCACATGGCTGGCCTGTTGAGTGCTGTTGAAATGCACACCCAACAGATTAGGAGAGCTTATTTATCAGGGGTAGCCAGCATGAAATTGTCATAATATCGTTGGGCTTCAACTTCCATTGCATTGCATTGCAGGGGGTTGGACTAGATGACCCTTGGGGTCCCTTCCAACTCTATGATTCTATGATTCCTTCAGCCCAAGCCAACATGACCAATGGTTATAATCCAACAATAATTTTACAACATTGACTCTCCCCTGCTAATTCCCCTTTACTAGGGACGTGCAGTGAATTTGAATGAATCTTGCATCTCAAAATGAAGCAGGCTGTTTTAGAAAGGTCCGGGACTTGCGCGAGGCCAAGTGGGGTCTCTCTCAAATGCCCTGAACTAGGGGCCTCTGAAGTGATCATTATTCATGGTTGTGGTTCATTCATAATTGCTGTTCATGGTTGTGGTGCTTTTCAGTCCACAAACGATACATGATTGATGACACACCCACACCCACACACATTTGCATTATATTTCCTTTGCACTGATATGAATGGTGCAGAATAACATAACAATGCAACAACGGTGTGACTTCTTATATAATACTCTACCACAGCAGACAGCCAACTCAAATACCATAGCTTTTTCGGAAGCTGAACTGCAATAGAAAAGAAACAGCAGAGCAGGTGGCGAACACAGTTTGGAGCAGAAATCAATGCCTTCTTACATTCCTAAATCCTCATTTATAAACTGCTTCCCAAAAAATGTTTATGAAGTGGTGTAAATGAGAAAGATTTCTTCTTCCCAAATATAGTAAAAATAAATAAAATACATCCATAATCTAAAGAAAGGATCTCAAAAAACATAAAATTGCACAGATTCCGGATAGCATACAATACAAAGTGTGAAGCTTTATAAGTGGGAGAGACTGCACGAGGAGATATTCATTCATTGCATGTATGAGGAGCTGACCAGCACTCTTTCAGTTGCTCACAAAATCTTACGCCACAATCTAATTGTTTGGCCTCCGAGGTGCCACAAAGTTCTTTGTTGTTTTAGCTGCAACAGACTAACAAGGCAAGCCCTGGGGAATGTCAACTAATTGATCCGTCAAGGATAACTTCTGTGCATGTGAAATGTAAATTCAAGACTAATGAATTAATGGTCTTATTTGGGAGATTTAATTTCCGTACCAACCCACTCTGAGTTTTCAGTGACAGTCTGCCAAATAAATGGTGATTCATTAGCACAGCGAGCCAACAAATGGCAACTTCCCTCACAAAACAGTCAGAGGCACAAATGTAACTTGGCAGACTCCTCCTGCCATGAATGTGGACAATAATTAGCATGGCTGAACAAAGTTCACTCTTGATTTCCAAAGGTCTCGAATTGTTTGAATTCCTCTTTGGCTTAATAATCCAAATATTTAAATCAGCCTTCTTCTTTTTAATTCGGTATATCAGCCAGAATCCCCATGACAGGCAAATAAAATGAGTGCTTGCATGTTGTTTATGTGCCAAGCAACAACATCCCCTGCAACCAATTAAAGAAATGAAGATCAGCATCTCCTCCCCCCCAAGTAACACGTCTGAGCAAGAAATGTGCTTCTGCACATTATTCAAAGCTGAGTGCAGAGTTCTCATTTTCCTCATTTATTTATATAGCATCAGCCCACTTAACTCTTTCTAATGACAATCATTTAATAGGTAGAAACGGCAACCTGCCCAAACAATAAAACTGCTCTGTGAGAAGGAGGAGGAGGAGGAGGAGGAGGAGGAGTTTGGATTTGATATCCTGCTTTATCACTACCCAAAGGAGTTTCAAAGCGGCTAACATTCTCCTTTCCCTTCCTCCCCCACAACAAACACTCTGTGAGATGAGTGAGGCTGAGAGACTTCAAAGAAGTGTGACTAGCCCAAGGTCACCCAGCAGCTGCATGTGGAGGAGCGGAGACGGTAACCCGGTTAACCAGATTACAAGTCGACCACTCTTAACCACTACACCACACTGGCTAGTGGTCTGAAATTTTTAGGTAGGCCCTGACCTTCTAAAACGACATTCACATAGATTTGGTAGGTCAGGAGCATCTCAATCCCTGAGATTCCAAGAGCCAAATCTGAGACCTAGGAATGGCCCCTGGTGATGGAAAATAATTAGGAGAGCAGAGCAGAGCAGAGGTAGATAGACCTCCCCAGAGTGTCTAACTATGCTATAATTTGCAGCCAGCTCCTGCTGGGCCATAGGTGCCAACTCCGTGGGGCCCTGGGTGTACAAGCACCCACAAAATTCCCCGTGGTCAGGCACCCACAAATTTCAGTGCCAGGGCCATGCACACTGGGTGGCATCCATGACCCTGAATGCCCATGGTCACGAAGCCACACTCCTGTGCTGGGCTGAAGTTTGCAAGCTGCATGCATGGTCTTCTTAATAATGTTTGAAATATTTATTATTATTAAAAGCACTCTTACCCACCTGGAGAGTCAAGCCCTCTGCCTACCAGCTGGAGGAGGCCAGGCAAACCTGGAGACTTCAAGTCAGACCTGGAGGTCTGGCAACCCAACATGCACGTAAGACTTTACACGGATGCCCTCGGCAGGTGGTGAACTCTCCTTCCTTGGAGGTTTGTAAGCAGAGGTTGGATGGCCATCTGTCATGAATGCTTTAGCTGACATTCCTGCACTGCAGGGATTTGGGGTCCTTTCCAACTCTACAAATCTATGCTTATATATATCAGGAATTCTGTAGCTTTTGGCACTTTTGATCATTCAAGCTCTCAAAGACTGAAACCTCCAGAAGGAGACAATTCTGACATTTCAGAATTGCCCACAATTCTGACATTTCGTCGCCTATTGCCATGTGTTTTTAAGAAGATGGATTTGATTGAATGTTGTCCTTTCCCCCCTGTATTTTATGTTACGGTATATGATATTGCAATGGTTTTTATTGCACACCGTCATGATATTTGCAAATGTCAAATATGAATTTTTGCATTACCCCTGATTAAACATCGCAAAGAATTGAATAAGGTTCTCACCTTTCTAACCTCAGTTGACAGTTGCTGAAGACAAGGAGATGCGATGGTATGCAAAACTGCTTTGCCCCTTACCGGATCGTGGAGACTCACATACGCCACAGCGTTCCTCAGGAGAACTTCCTTGAGATCCTGAAACAAGGGATCATACTGAATGAGAGGATCAAATTTAAGATGTATAATATTCATTTAGTCCCTTGAAAAGGTGTGTGTGTGTGTGTGTGTGTGTTGTGTGTTGTGTTTTACTACCGTGTTTCTCATATTATAAGACACGTCTTATATTTATTTTTTCCTCAAAAAAACACACTATGTCTTATTTTCAAGGGATGTCTTATTTTTTTCCCTCTTCCTCCTGCCGCAGCCGGCATTGCTGCTGCGCCTATCACTATGTCTTATTTTCGGGGTATGGCTTATATTCCTTGAATACTTAAAAATCCTGCTATGGCTTATTTTATGGGTATGTCTTAAAATATGAGAAACAGGGTACCCACTCCAATTCCCTAAGTAATAATTAACTCATTGCTCCCACCCTCTATAATATCATTTTAGGAACTTCAAAGAACGCCTTTGTTTAATTTCTCTCTAGCAAGGTTATAATTCCTTTTCTCACATCGTCTGAAACAAAATGAAAAACAGGGCCTGGAGGAATTAAGAATCTTTACAGTTCTAAAGCTGAGAATGAAAACATTACATACTGCAAAATAACAGGAAGCTGTTATATTTAAGAAGGGGGGGGGGATCTTAAACTTGCTTCTGACAAGACACCAAACTTCAAATGCAATCATTGACACACTCTCAACGCACTTGATGTTTCAGACCAGGCAACTATTATTTTAGATTTGAATTGCATCCTTTCTCCAGTGTTGTCACTTTATTATGTTTTTTAAGGGATCCGCATGAGCCACATTTCAATTATTTCCCATTTGCCTTCCCAGTAATGAGCCGCTTGTTCTATGAAGAGGCTCTTTACACCAAGCAGAAGGGGTGTAACACAATTATGTCTGATGTAAAGATGATTTGAAGTGGAACTAAACAAATTTTGCTTCCAGTCAGTTACAAGGGGCCCTTTTGGTACTTCGCCCCCACCTCCCACAGCTCATTCTAAAAACATCACTCCGTTGCAAGGAAGAGGCTTTTTTTGGGGGGGGGATTTCCGTGCATTGCTTATACATGATCCCAAGCAAATCACACCCCTTCCCATTTAGCTATAATTTCAGCACACTTCAACTTTGTTACGGCGGCATCCCTTGTCAAATCTCTCCATTAGAGTTTTACAGCTGCTGCTGACTTCATAAAGCACCTGAAAAGAGCCAGGCCTAAAGTTGCTTTTTCCACCCTCTTCCCTCTCCACCAGAATGCCAGTTATAAGAACATGAGGCCTAGCCAGTTCAGCATCCCGTTCCCACAGCGGCCAACCATATACTTATGGGGAGCTTGCAAGCAGGACGTGAGTGCAACAACCTCCTCCCTACCTGTGATTCCCAGCAGCTAGGGCTCCCACCTTCACACATTCAAAGATGAGCTACATTTGTAGCTAGACACAACTTTGACTACCAGATGCTATAACCCTTGAAGCCCATTTGATGATATGACCACAGGCTCTGGAAACATTGATAAAGCTCACAGAGGTACGGTTGGGCATGAAGTGCGCCCCCCCTTGATTTGCATTCCTCTCACCGGCTGCAAATCTGGTGTTCGTGTGAAAGGGCCCTATGTGTGTGCACTGCTGTACCCATGTGAGATCTCGTCCTCCCAAATGAGTTTCCTAGGATTTCACTTCCCACGTCCCTTGGACTCATTCATTTTGAATGCCCAGTGGTAATCTGTAGAGATAACAGCATTGTTGACACTTTGCTCAGCAGTGCTGCGGAAGCCCCCTTCACATTTGTTGTGTGTGTGTGTGTGTTAAGCCAATCAGCATGCTGTAGCTCAAGAATGGCACGTTGCAACATTATTCAATACACTTACGCATGCTGCAAATAGAAAGCACAAGTCTGAGAGCAACTGTTTTTACCTTCGTGGGCTGTTTGATTTTAAATAGCTGGGAATGGTAAATTGGGAATCATAAACTGAAGCACAGTAATTCACCGCAGTTGAATCAAGCTGATAATGCAACAATTCAAAAATTACAGTTTCATCTTCTTCATTGTTTCGGATACAGGGGATCACAAGAGGCCAGGTAAAACATGTACCTGTTCTGATCCATCTTATTCAAGTGCTCTGATTAAATGTGCTGGTATGTGTTTATCCTAAGTTTTAACATTTCCCCATCCATCTTTTCCTTCTGCCTTGCTTTGTTGTCTGATCTGACAGACAGGCATGTACCAATTAACCACCCACCTAGATTGTCCTTACTGCTTATTTACCCAGTTTCCTCCACGGTCGCTGATTGACTGAGAAAGGTAGGGACTTCTACCAGATTGACAGATTGTCTCATTAACACTTCTTGTGCCCTCAATGGATTCTGACATACCTCTAGAAAATTATTTTCATCTGGTAGGCTCACCATTCAGTTGACTCTGCTTAGCTTTTGTTTGCCACGGAGGAACACTTTAATTGTCTACAAATTGCAGGGGGAACTCTGAAAAGCACTTGTGATTAATTGCTTGCATTGATGTGAACTAATAGCAGACAGTGCTCAGTTCCCTTCTACTATTTTTAGGCATCTCATTCACCTTATTTACCTTGCTGCTGACTCATCAGTCACCACCAAATAAATATGAGTCTGTAGTGCATTTTTAAAAAACCGTGTCCTCCCTAAAAGAGGGCACGTGTTGTGGTGAGACCTGGAGACCAACCTCCTGTGTTGTGGGTGAGTAAGATTGGTCAGCCACAACACCTCGATGTTGGGTTCAATCTGGCCAATGGGGCGCAGTCCAAACGGATCGCGGGACCAATATATACCCATGCACGTGACCCAGAGCTTCCTCTTTTGGCTCATGCATTCGGAACACCCGCCCACCTCTCCCTATTTTTAGGGCATTTTGCGCTTGACCCTGCTATGCCGTCGTGTGTCGTCTGTCGTTGGGACAGGGGCACAGCAGGAATTTCCCCCACTTGGCTGATTGGCTGTTGCCATTTGGGTTTCGCCTGCCGCGTAGCAAATTGTCACAACTTGTAAGGTTGTGGATGCGGATAGGCACTGGTTCAGGTGATAGGGATGGGGGAACGCTCTCACCATCCCTATCTGAAGGGTATTCTGTTAAAGGAATCCAGGGACCCCTGTGAGGGGGACATCTGGGTGGTGGACATAGCCTGTTCCTGGCTTTCTGCCTATCCAGGTGTTCACTCTTGGCTGACCTATGCTGGTACCCTGGGTCAGCACTACCTGTAAGGATGCAGGGAGCTAGTCGAACCAGAGCCTATGCAACCACTCACTTTCTGTAATCAATAAAGTTGTGGCCTAAATTCTGCAAAAAAAAACAAACAAACAAACATTTGAGTCATGTGTGAATTTCTTTAGGGGGGAGGTCTCTGGGTCTGAACACGCAAATGAGACCATCTTCATTTTAGTCAATAAAGCTCTTTGGTAGGCCTGCCAGAAACCTTGCAAACATTTCAGTCGACATTCCAAGGGGCTGAGCTGCTTAGAATAATAGAACGGAAGAGTTGGAAGAAAAGGATCATCTAGTCCAACCCTGCTTCTTGGGAGAAAAGCAATGACAAACCTAGACAGCATCTTAAAAAGCAGAGACATCACCTTGCCAACAAAGGTCTGTATAGTTAAAGCTATGGTTTTCCCAGTAGTGATGTATGGAAGTGAGAGCTGGACCATGAAGAAGGCTGAACGCCGAAAAATTGATGCTTTTGAATTATGGTGCTGGAGGAGACTCTTGAGAGTCCCATGGACTGCAAGAAGATCAAACCTATCCATTCTTAAGGAAATGCTCACTGGAAGGACAGATCGTGAAGCTGAGGCTCCACTACTTTGGCCACCTCATGAGAAGAGAAGACTCCCTGGAAAAGACCCTGATGTTGGGAAAGATGGAGGGCACTAGGAGAAGGGGACGACAGAGGACGAGATGGTTGGACAGTGTTCTCGAAGCTACCAGCATGAGTTTGACCAAACTGCGGGAGGCAGTGGAAGACAGGAGTGCCTGGCGTGCTATGGTCCATGGGGTCACGAAGAGTCGGACACGACTAAACGACTAAACAACAACAAGTCCAACCCTCTGCAAAGCAGGAATCTTTTGCCCAACGTGCGGTTTGAACCCATGACCCATCTTTAAACCTTTGAGTTTCTTTCAGATTCTAATTTTTTCCACTTTTAAGTTGTTCTCCCCATTAATTTGCAATTAAAGCCCTCACAGCAATGCACTGGGCCCATGTCGGACAAAAGATTCCTGTATGTAGTGGGTTGGACCAGATAACCCTCACAGTCCCTTCCAACTCTATACTTTCTAACAAGGGTACCAGTACAGCAGTACCTCAGGTTACAAACACTTCGGGTTACAGACTCCGCTAACCCGGAAGTAGTACCTTGGGTTAAAAACTTTACCTCAAGATGAGAACAGAAATTGCGCGCCGGTAGCACGGCGGCAGCAGGAGGCCCCATGAGCTAAAGTGGTACCTCAGGTTAAGAACAGTTTCAGGTTAAGAACGGACCTCTGGAACGAATTAAGTTCGTAATCAGAAGTACCACTAGCTTCTGGCTGATGGTGCTGATCCTTCTGGCAATCCCAGCTTCCCTTGGGTTAAGGAGATTGGTAAAAGGCAGCATTTTCTTGTTCAGTTTCTGTTAATTGGTTCTCATGGGAAACTTACAGATTCTTGCTTCACACAATTAACTCAAGGCAGTGTCAATTTACTCTTGGCAGAAAGCCAAGGTCTGCCTGGCCTGGAAACTACTCTCTGATTGGTTAACGACCAGCACTGAACTCTGTTATCTAGGAATGCTAGCACAGTTGTTTCTTGTTGGGTGTTAGGAGTAGGAGTGCTGCATGTGGTTGGAGAGAGAGAGAGACAGAGAGGATTTATTTTGCTTTGCTTTGTATGCAGAAACTCTGCTGGTTTTATTTTCTTTTAATAAATCCTGTAAATAGTTATTCTGCGTCTAGCCGACTAGTCATTTCCACCTCAACTAGCTTCTGCGCTGTGCAGGAAAACTCTGCTACGTTTGGGCTAAAGCCACTAGAGCTATGCCTGACACATCAAAATTCTAAGATTTCTTACCTCTGCCCACTCATAGGAGCCAATCTTGCCAAACACAGTTTCTCCCCATGAGCAGAAAATGATGGTCCGGTCAGGTATCCATCCTTTCTTCACTTTCCTCATCAAGGCTTGGATGAATGCAGTCATCACGGCAGTTCCATGAGCCCACTGCTGCCTACTGTAGGCACCTAAAGTGCTGTGGTGGCTGCCAACTATTACATATCTATCTGGGGATGGGGAGAAGAAGAAGAAGAGAGGAAAAAACCAAGCAATTTTTGTTGTTGTTGTTAATTAAGCAGCCAGAGAAATCAGCTACTTTAAAGCATTAATTGTATTGGTGATCTTTCCCATTTTCCCCCATTGCATCTGCTGTGCACCACTGAAATCAGCCGGCTTCAAGGTGTCTGTTCACGAGAAAGCAAAAGCTTCAGACCTGTTAAGCCTTAGTTAGATTTTGGCTACTTGGTGCCCTGATCCTAACCAGAGATGCAAACATATTTGCACGGAAGTGCCAGCTAATGTTGTAGTTCTCGGTACAGAACTCTTCCGAGTGCCTCGTCTTCAGAACCTATCTGCCGTCGCTGAAGATTGAGCAGGTTTCAGAAACGACTGGAACTGGTAAAACTGGAGTAAGCGATTACACTTAAATTCATGGCTGTGCCTCGGGGAGTGAACCGAAATGGGCATATCCGAACTCTATGTGACAATGTGGGCTGTTGCCTTCTTTGCTCTAAAGTGGCCCTCCAGATGTTTTGGCCTACAACTCCCATGATCTCTAGCTAACAGGACCAGTGGTCAGGGATGATGGGGATTGTAGTCCAAAAGATCTGGAGGGCCAAAGGTTGGGGTACCTGCTCTAAAGGCACTGAGGTGTCATAAGAGCATAAAAAGAGCCGTTATGTGGAGAATCTTTGGCCCCCAGATGTCATCTGAGCAGAGCACGAGCAGCGGGGGCGCTGAATTTTAGCATCACACAGGGTACTGCTGAAAATTCAGAGCCCACAGTCTATAGAACTACAGCCTGGTAA
Source organism: Zootoca vivipara (assembly GCF_963506605.1). Classification (NCBI taxonomy): domain Eukaryota; kingdom Metazoa; phylum Chordata; class Lepidosauria; order Squamata; family Lacertidae; genus Zootoca; species Zootoca vivipara. Next base: position 12,830,118 of record NC_083280.1, read on the forward strand.
AACTCATTAGTCTTGTCAAAACCCTTTTGGTTCCTTCAGAAATCCCTCAGAGTTGTCACCTCAGCAGGCAATGTCAAGCTGTCACTTCAAGAGACTGTAGGTGGCAACTGTAGCTTTAAAGCACATCAAAAAGGAACAACTCAAACAGCCCCTGCCCAGCCTCAAATTGCTCTCGTACATTTGCTCGGAAACATAATATTTATGTCTGTCAAGATGATTCTAGTCTAACAACAGTTTAGCATAAAAAGCCCCTCTCTTAAATAAAGAAAAGTTAAAGGGTATTCTTATTTTTATTCTTATCTGAAGTTACACGTCCCTGCTGGCAACATAGTTGGCGTGTGCTGGGGAAGTATGTATAGCAAATTGTCTGTGCATTAAATTGTCTATGAAATTACATATTCCTCAGGGTTTTTTACCCCCCTGCGATTATTACTTATGAACATTTTTTAATTGGGCACACACAGTCAGATTGACAAATTTCCCTGGCACTTTTCTTCACTGCAATAAGACTGTAGAAGAATTTTAGACACACTCTGCAATGAGCTTTAACTGGTTCAAGAATCATAGAATCATAGAATCATAGAGTTGGAAGAGACCACAAGGGCCATCCAGTCCAACCCCCTGCCAAGCAGGAAACACCATCAAAGCATTCCTGACAAATGGCTGTCAAGCCTCTGCTTAAAGACCTCCAAAGAAGGAGACTCCACCACACTCCTTGGCAGCAAATTCCACTGCCGAACAGCTCTTACTGTCAGGAAGTTCTTCCTAATGTTTAGGTGGAATTTTCTTTCTTGTAGTTTGAATCCGTTGCTCCGTGTCCGCTTCTCTGGAGCAGCAGAAAACAACCTTTCTCCCTCCTCTATATGACATCCTTTTATATATTTGAACATGGTTATCATATCACCCCTTAACCTTCTCTTCTCCAGGCTAAACATACCCAGCTCCCTAAGCCGTTCCTCATAAGGCATCGTTTCCAGGCCTTTGACCATTTTGGTTGCCCTCCTCTGGACACGTTCCAGCTTAATATATGAAACTAACAGAGTGTAGGTGTCTATATTTCCCCCCATAATGTCTAGGCTGCAAAGGTTGGCAAGAGAACAGAAACAAGAGTTTCGGTGCCATTCAGCTAAGTTTCATTCAGAGTGGACCTGTCAAAATAAATGAACATGACTAAGTTAGGTCTATTAATTTCAGTGGCTCTGCTCTGAGTATAAAACTTAGCTGAGGGCTGCCTGAAATACACCAATCTGAAGAGGGGGAAAAAGATGGAACCAAAATGGAAATACTTATTATTGTTCAATATGAAGGAATGGTTGGAGACAAAGTTGATGTGTTTGAATATATTGATTTGGGCCATTTTAAAATGAGGCTGCATTTTAAAACAATTTTAAAATCTAAATTACATTTTAATCAATTGTTTTTCTTTCTTTTACGTTTTATTGTAATTTTATTGATGTCAGCCACCCTGAGCTCTCACTGGGGAGGGCGGGGTATAAATAAAATTATTATTATTATTATTATTATTATTATTATTATTATTATTATTATTATTTTAAGAAAATATATATCACTGGTAAAGAATAATAATAATAATAATAATAATAATAATAATAATAATAATAATAATAACAACAACAACAACAACCATTTTTGGACTTCTAGTGTAGGAAGGAAAATGAATTAACCTATTTGGGTCAGAAGATTGGGGAAATATTGCCTAACAGAAAGTAGGTCCACTGGGGTCATTCTATAGTGATTATTTTAAATAATTTCTTTTATGTAACTGACAAAGGGAAAATGGGAAGTCCTTTTTACTTTTCTTCCCTTTTATTTCTTTTCTTCTCTTTTTTGGTTTTTCTGTGGTGTTTTCTTTTCTTTTTCTTTTTCTTTAGATTGTTGTTGTTTTTTACTTCATTTTATTATGGAAAAGCTTTAATAAAATCTTATTTTTAAGAAAATGAAAAACAAAGTAATGGAATTTAGATAACATGGAGCACTCGGTGAGGCCCTGCCCTGTCAAGCTCAGTCTGCCCCCAGTCATTCCCCGCCCAACTGCCTTCTTATTTTCAGCCACTCCAGGTGACAGACTAAAGATATACGTACCAGGAATTGTGGCTCCTTTTAAGTATGCAATGACGTTGGACATTGTTTTGTACGTTGGTTGTGTTTGAACTCTCAGTGTCACAGTTCTTCTTTCTGTAAGAGAGAGAAAAAAAACATATGTTTGAGATTATGACACATCCAGCCACAAAACACTTAGAAAAACCTTCTTTGTTTGAGTGGTTCCATTTTGGCTACATAAGCAACGGCACCCTGAATATGAGAAATATGAGAAGGAGCAAAGGAACGCCTGCAACAAAACGTTGCAGTGTGAAGCGCTTCTTTTCGGGGTCCCAGCCACTCCCACCTGCTCCCCAGTTAATCAGCATTCTGGGTCCACTATGTATGTTTCTTAGGCTCTGCAGTTTTTCATTTTGGTTTTTTGTTGTTATCATTGTGCTGAACACCCTGCCCAATCCAGGTATATTAAAATCTCAGATTTCCACATTGTTTTCTACAGCCTATTCTCCAGAAGCGTGTTGTCACATGCGGTAGAGCTGCTACACTCACTTCCCGGTAGCTGGCTTGATGTTTAGGGTTGCCAGACTCAATTGAAGACAGGACTTCTGTGCCTTTAATTGCCCTTTAATTGTTTAATTTGCAAGCAAAGGGTCTGCTGGTTTCTCTTTAAGGTTTCCAGACTCAAAAGAGAGCAGGGTAATTAAAGGCACAGAAGTCCTGTCCTCTACTGCGTCTGGCAACCCTATTGATGTTGCTTACTGGGAGGGAGAGGGAAAAGTGAGGCAATAGGGGGATTAGGGCAAGGAAAACATGCCAGCACAGCCAATCTGGGCTCCTGCCAATGCATTTGCACCATGCTGACTTCCTCGCTTCCTCCCAGTAACTAGCAGTGACCCACCAGCTAGGCATAGCTGCCAAGTTATCCCTTTTTTTAAGGGATTTTCCCTTATGCTGAATAGGCTTCCTCGCAAGAAAAGGGAAAACTTGGCAGCTATGCAGCTAGGAAGATAGCACAGTGGCTCCACCACACCCAGTATGATCCAGGAATGAGGTTATCTCAAGGCCTTTTATATCTAGATGCCTCTTCTTTCCAGCCAACTTCTGCAACAAGCCCCCTGCCACTTTAAAACTCCAAAATTTAATGTTCCTCTGCAGACCTCAGGGCTACCCCAGTCTAGTAATACCTCCCTTTTCAAACATGGCTGTCGCCAGTTTGGCAGTCGAGAGAAGAGAATTGGAATTGGAATGTAGGATGGTGTATGTATCAAAAGTCATGGAACCAATGGGAAGATGCGGGGAGGATCAGAGACAATTATTTTGCTGGTTGTTCCTCCTCACCCAACCCCAGTCAGCTCGTTTTCTGGTCTCGTTCCACAAGCACACAGATATGTTTCCACCGAGAGAATATTGCAACAAGGAAAATAACCCGTCCCTCTGTCTTTGTCAAAAGGGCTTTCAAGTTCATGTTCCCAGCATTTGACTAATGAGTTTGTTTTAAAAATTAATTAAAACTAATATCTTTTCCCCCCCTTCCTTTTACCTCTCGGGCTGAGAAAACAAATGACCTCATTACAGGCTGAAACAGGAGCAATAGCAAATAGACTTTCCCTTTTTTTTTCCTTTCAGCAAAATGTTAATAATACTACAACACAGTGCAAGCCACGATACTGAAGTTCTTAGCGTTAATGCCAATAATGTTAGTAGGGATTTCGCCTGCGCATAGATTCACTACGCACACAGATTCACTCCACCAAGCCTGGGGTTTGGATGGGGTGAGACAAAGATAATCAATCTTGTGGTACAGATTTGTCTGTGTGCACAGTTGTGCATCTATTTATTTATTTTTTATAAAATATACCGCCCTCTTTCAAAACACCAGGGTAGTGTGCAGCTATATAAACCCATTAAAAATGGTACAAGCATATGGTCCCATCTTCACTATAAATTCAAAGCAGTATCGTACAATTTTGAGCAGTCGTGGCTTCCCCCAAACAAGCCTGAAAACTGTAGTTTGCTAAGGATGTTGAGAGTTGTTAGGAGTCCCCTATTTCCCTCACAGAGCTACACTTCAGACTGACAGAGCCTCCGAGTCTCCCTATTTTCCTGGATTTACAGAAGCTGCCCCTGTTTCTGATTCAGTTCCTAAGGATGTCCCTATTTTCATCAAATAAATGTTGGAAGGTATAGTGGGATGTCCCTCTTTTCATTGGAGAAATGTGAGAGGGTATGCAGTTAAGCAGCCCCCGAGCCAAGGAAAGAAGCAACTATACAACTTTTAGAAGACATCTAAAGGGACATGGGTGGCACTGTGGTCTAAACCACTGAGCCTCTTGGGCTTGCCGAGCAGAAGGTCAGCGGTTCGAATCCCCGCGATGGGGTGAGCTCCTGTTGCTCGGTCCCAGCTCCTGTCAACCTAGTACAGGGGGACCTCGGTTTATGAACACCTCGGTTTACGAATTTTCAGTTTACAAACGTCATGGACCTATCTAGAACGGATTAATTCACTTTCCATTACTTTCAATGGGAAAGTTCACTTCAGTTTATGAACAGACTTCCGGAACCAATTACACCCATGCTTCGGGTTAAGTGTTAAGTATGCTTCAGTTTAAGTACTCCGCGGACCCGTCTGGAACGGATTAATCCACTTTCCGTTATTTTCAATGGGAAAATTCGCTTCAGTTTATGAACGCTTCAGTTTAAGTACTCCGCGGACTGTCTGGAACAGATTAATCCACTTTCCATTACTTTCAATGGGAAAGTTCACTTCAGTTTATGAACGCTTCAGTTTATGAACAGACTTCTGGAACCAATTGTGTTCATAAACCGAGGTACCACTGTAGTTTGAAAGCACGCCAAAAAGTGCAAGTAGATAGATAACATAGTACGGTCAGAGACCAGCATATAAAACACACTTGGGGGTAGAATCTGAAAAGGAACACAAACATTTTAAACATTGAACAACAGTAAATTTTAAATTTATAAATGTGATAAGTGTATAGACACTAAAAACTTTAAAATAAGCTACCACAGAGACATGACCCAGAATCACCCGAGGGACCAAGTTTGGGGATTTTCTTGACAAACTAGTTTGGATCGGGGGGTGGTCTGCGCCTACAGATCTGTACACAGAATCTGACGGCCATCCAGGTCATCTTTTGATCTTTGCCTAACAGGAGAAGATCGAATTTTTGCTTTTCCAGGAGGTCGGCGAGCCTCACCAGCAGGGGATCGATGGTCTCACTCCATGCCTCTTCATAAAAGGGACATCTAAAAAATAAGTGCTCTGCACTTCCTATCTCCCCCAATGAACAGGCACAAGTTCTCTGAGCATATGGGACTTTAAAAAAGAATCCTTCCAGGACCGGTGAGGGCAAAGCCAAGCTTCTGGCAAGAGTAAAAGCCCTTCTTGCATTTTTTGGATACTAGAAAGAAGAGATATGCTACTGGTGCAGCTACCTCTCTCTCGATTTCTCCAGTTTTATAGTCGGGGCACCTTGAGCAAACCTGTTGTCTCTCAGTGTCTATGATTCTTTGCCTAACCATAGCTTTTGCTTGGTTCAACCCCAGACTTAGAAGGGCTTGAGGGGCAAAACCCAGTTTCTGAAGGGTGTTCGGGACTGATGTCTGCCAGCCTGACTGGAACTGGTCGCAGAGGATCAGTGGAGCTATTCCTCGGGGGAGCAGATTCAATGACAGCCATTTGTAGATTGATGTTAGGCAGATATAAGCCTCCACTCTCACCATCCCCATTTCTAGTCTGACCCATACGTTTGAAACACATCTGGGGACCTGTAGGAGAGCTCTAAGAAGTTTGGACTGAACTCTCTCAAGGGGGGAGAAAGCAGAGGAAGGCGGGCCCAGAAAGGATCCATAGAGGAGCTGTGCCAATGTTTTGGCTTTGTATAATTTTAGGGCTGCAGGGACGAAGAAGCCCCCTTGGGCTCTGGAGAATTTAAGAATACAGTTTGTGGGTTTTTTTCCGCAGAGCTCCTGATGGAGTTTATGTGAGGTCTGTTGGTTCCTGAAGCCTGTACCACCATTCCTAGGTACTTATAATTTGTGACTTGTTCTAATTTATGGCCTTGAAGTTCCCAGCTTCTAAGCTTTGGTCCCCCCCCCCCCCGAAAGCGAGTATCTTAGTTTTTTGATAATTAATTTTGAGACATTCAATTTCACAATATGCTGCAAGCTTGCTCTTTTGAGTCCAATAGGGGTTTGAGATAGGATTACCGCGTCATCGGCATATAACAGAACCAAAATATGCCAATTTGTGAGCTTCGGGGGGGGGGGGGTGGAATTCTAAGTCACTGAGTGCAGATACTAAGTTATTTAAATAAAAATTGAATAGTAGAGGGGCAAAAAAGGCACCCTTGCCTGACTCCCTTGAAGGTTTTAATGGGGTCTGTTAGGTATCTTAGGCGGCTACACCTGACTCTGAGAGCCATGTTTGTGTGCAGAACCTGAATTAAGAACAGAAGCCTTCTATCTGTGCAAGTAGATACATAGGTACTGCTCCGGTGGGAAGGTAAATGGCATTTCTGTGCACTGCTCTGGTTTCGCCAGAAGCGGCATAGTCATGCTGACCACATGACCTGGAAAAACTGTCCCTGGACAAACAGCGGCTCCCTCGGATTGGAAAGTGAGATGAGCGCTGCAACCCCAGAGTCGTCTGCGACTGGACTTAACTGTCAGGGGTCCTTTACCTTTACCTTTTAATGTATATATATATATATATATATATATATATATATATATATATATATATGAAGCCACCAAAGTATCTGGGGCAACCCAGTCAGATGGGTGGGGTATAAATAATAAAATTGTTGTTGCTGTTGTTGAATCAGACGTCCCTATTTTCATCAGAGAAATGTTAGAGGGTATGGAGTAATGGATAAACCATTATGAGAACCGTAGTTCTGTGAAGGGAACAAGGATCTCATTTAAGTGAAGCTCTGAACATTTCCATGTTAATATTCAATTTTTTTAAAGGAAAAAAATATCAAAATTCATCAGCAACATTTACCCTAATATATACATTTTTAAATGGAATTTTGCCTGATTCACAAACTTTGCAAACAATTTTCCTGGTGTGGGCAGTTCCCCGAGAATGATGAAAACTGATGTTGCATTATGAATGATGAGAACTGATGTCCAGATGATTTTTTTGGGGGGAGGGGCTGCTCCCCATGGATCTAAGGGGCAATGATCCCCCCATACAACCACGGTATGGGAATATCAGTGGCATTTTAAATAGGCACAGCAAGGTGATTTAGCTAAGTAGACCCACCAGAATTACTCATTTGGCCTGGAAAGCCATTATGGTCAGGCCAGACCTATCTGCTCTGCACCCGGGGCAGGTTAAAAGGTGGCTGGGCCAAAAGCAAGGCTGCAGCCTTACCCCATATCATAGCTGGGTGCACAACTCCTTGCAATCAGACAATTGCCATGGCTTGCAGAGAGCTGTACACAGAGCTTTGCAAGCACTGAAAATCAGTTGATTGACTAGCTGCACCAGGGAGTAGCTTTCTGTAAGAAGAACAAAATTTTTGCATCCATCTCCAGTCCACAAATTGGTTGGGATGTGTAGATGAGATGAGTCCACTTTCGAAACTGAATTCCTCAAATTTCTACCCCGTCCCTATTGCTACAACAGTTACAGAAGAAGAGGGGAAATAGAACCCATTTTTGGTGGCCACACCATGCCTTCTTCAATGGTCATTTCATCCTTAAATGGGTAGTAATGAAAGAGAATGTTCTCCACCGGCAAGCGGTATGTTCTGGAATCAGATAATAAAATGAATGGGCACATTGTACAGTAACACTGCTTGGTTTAAAGGCTTAGTGCGCCTAACAAAAGGCTCAAAGAGCTCTCAATGGAGTATGGAAAAGGAGTAAAATTTAATTTCCCTTAAACAGTTCTGACAACAAATCTCACTTTCCACTGTTAGACGTCCGATGAAAGACTTTAAAGGTCTTGACAACTTTATCTCTTTCTACTTTATGCTCTGGAAAGTGACAGGGAGACTTTAGCTTAATGCGGCTTGAAATATTCTCTAAACTTTATCTAAGCCATAAAGCTACTTCACGACTAAAAGAACAGAAAGGGATTACTCTCATCATTAACAGTTCCAGTTTGGCCCCATCTTCCTGAGCCCTTTTAACTTTGAAAACCATTAGCCGGTGCATAATGAACACTCGTGGCCTCATGTTCCTTTGTCACTGTTGTACACAGTGCATACAGTATCTGTGGCCGCACATGGATAGCACTGAGGGCGGCCAAATTGTGTAGGAAACGTATCATGTCATATGTCCGAGGTGGGTCTCCAAATGCTGGACTACAACTCCCATCATCCCTTATTATTGACCACATTTGCTCAGCTAATGGGAACAGACACTCAGAAACGTCAGGTTGTCTGTTGATGGGGCATGTCCTTTATGTGCCTATATATGGTTCAAATTGTTCCAAACCATGTGGCTGTTTCATGCACACATCTTATCATGTAGTTGCTCCTATAAATGTGGGTCTCTTACTGTGGGTGTGTGGCAGTGCAGTGGGGCAGCACAGGCTGTAGCCTGCAATAATAATAATAATAATAATAATAATAATAATAATAATAATAATAATAATAATAGCAGCTAGTTTTCTAGTGCTGTGGAACATGGTGGGAAATTAAATGTGTCCTTAGACCTGACTGCCCAGTGCCACCACAGCCAGAGAACCCACTGCTGGGACCACTGACAGGGGAGGAGTCCCACAAGAACAAATGATGCTCAGGACTACCTCAAACCGAGCAGCCGTTTACAGGTGATAAACAGACAAGCACCCACAGTGCAAAACTCCATGATTTGGTGAGATTCAATGTAGCTTGACTGGGTGTCTTCTCATGCAGTGGGGGGTTCTACTCTCCCCGGCAGCTACTATATGCCCGCAAAATATGCTCAGGAGGATTGGGGGACCATCTGGAGCAGATTGGGGGGGCATGCGGGTAGCTGATAAACTGGAAGTCTTATTGTGCGAGTGGATTTCTGCTGCATAAACCATTTGTTGTTGCATCTCACCCAGTGTGTAGTTTAGGGAAATTTATGACTGAGCAAGGATATAAATTAACATCATTGCAAATCCAGTATTCCCCCCAGTACATCACTGGGAGCCTCCTTCTCTCATAAGGATAAAGGTAAAGGTAAAGGGACTCCAGTCGCGGACAACTCTGGGGTTGCAGCACTCATCTCGCTTTACTGGCCGAGGGAGCTGGCGTACAGCTTCCAGGTCATGCGGCCAGCATGACTAAGCCGCTTTTGGCGAACCAGAGCAGCACATGGAAACGTCGTTTACCATCCCGCTGTAGCGGTACCTATTTCTCTACTTGCACTTTGACGTGCTTTTGAACTGCTAGGTTGGCAGGAACTGGGACCAAGCAATGGGAGCTCACCCCATCACGGGGATTCGAACTGCCAACCTTCTGATCGGCAAGCCCTAGGCTCTGTGGTTTAGACCACAGGGCCACCCGTGTCCCCTCATAAGGATAGATATATTTTTTTAATCTATGTATTAAATCTTCCAATTCAATAAGTTAAAAGTGTATCAATTTCAAATGCTTTTTAATAGCAGGGGTTTCTTTTAGGAATAACTAATGCTACTAATAAATGGTCTCTTACACCGTTGAAAATACACGAACAACTTTACTAAATTAGTTTCCGTTGCTTTTTCCTGGTACCTTTTTCATCTCGGAAATTGATCCCATCCACATTTTGACTCAAATCCGGAAAGAATTTGTAACACGAGGTTTTGTAAAAGAGAAATGTGCAGTCTAAAAGGGATGCTATCTATGTAGCAGGCCAGCCTGATAGGGAAATATTCTACACTACATCATTAATACAGTGCATTTATCTCTGCAAAATTAATTCTTGCTTAGCACTGTATCAAATAGTCTATGAAGAAAGTTAATTGTGAATCAATGGCTGCAGACAGAGTGGTGAATATACTGTAAACTTTCTCATGCAATGCCTTATTTAGCACAGCTGATGAACGACTGGAAGTTGCTGCAGAACAAACTTGCTCTTCTGTCACCTTTTGCACGGAAGTGATTGATCCCTTGGACACTGTTTGTTTAATCTGATGTAACTGTTTTGCACCCGCCTCTAAATAAAGCTGGATTGATTTTTAAGACCTTTAGCTATTCAACAGCATGAGCTGGTGTGGTTTTCATCATTAATATAATATACATTCCTTTCGTGCTGGACAGAAATTGATGATACCACACTACCCCCCCTCCCCCCCAAAAAACACCAACCTCACGAAATTATGTGATTACTGAAAGACATGAGGCTCTGCATGGCTCTGCAAAACAGAACTGCACTTCCTCAGTCCCCTTGTCTGGGGACTCTAATTGGTTCGCTCTGGCTATCATTGGCTGAGACGCCACCAGTCATTGGCCTCACTGATTTCTACCCCACCAGTCTCTATGGGAACCACCCACCCACTGGCAAAAGGTACTTCATCTTCCCCCAAACCTGTATCTTTCAGTTTCTTGGCTACCATTCTGGATATATCTGAAGCACGTTGGTGCCATCTCAGGGTATGGGTAGATGTATCAGACGGAATGTAACATCGCCATATATCCTTGCTAGAATCCTTTCCACCAGGCCAGTAGCCTGGATAAGTGGAGACTGAGAGGAGGTATGAGAGCTGTCTTCAAATATCCAAAGCCCTGCCACATGGGCAACGGAGAAAGCTTGTTTTCTGCTGCTCTGGAGGGCATGACCCAAACCAATGGTTTCAAGTTATAAGAAAGAAATTTTGACTAAACATCAGGAATAACTTTCTGACAGTAAGAGCTGTTTGACAGTGGAATGGTCTCCCTCGGGAGGTTGTGGGCCCTCCTTCCTTGGAGATTTTAAAGCAGAGGCTGGATGGCCATCTGCCATGGATGCTGAGATTGAACTGCATTGCAGGGGATTGAACTGGATGACCCTTGAGGTCCTTCCCAAGTCTACAATTCTATGTTTCTGATCAGATGCCTTCCAACTTTAAAATGCTGTGATTCTATCTGCTGCCTTACCTTGAGCGTATGATGCTTTCCAAAACATTCAGATGAGAACACCTTTCACCAAATTGCATTTCTGCCTCTTTGTTGTCAGATTATTATTTTTACCCTAAGCGAAAAATGGCCCCTTATGATGTACAAAACACACACAGAGGCGCAAGCACAGCACTCTATTTCCTGCAATGTGATACAAATGAAAGGATACACAAACAAAACTATTTGTAGAGAGCTTAGTAGATATACTGGAGGCACACACTCGGGGGTGGGGGGGGAGAGAATCGTGAGGAAAGCCAACTCTTTAATGCTCTTCTGGTGCCTTAAATGCTTCCCTAATATCATATGTTGTCCAACAAGGCCTAACAAACGGCACTGCAGCTACAGAAGCCTCCCTTGGGTGAGTCGGAGGGATCGTCTCAGTCAATAGCATGAATTAGACTTTAATTCCATGTGCTGAGAGACGTGGTACTCCTGATATCTGGCTTGCATCAGTTAGATTTTGGCAGATGCAACAAACAATGAGACAGGTACAGTGGTACCTCGGTTTATGAACACAATTGGTTCCGGAAGTCTGTTCATAAACTGAAGCGTTCATAAACTGAAGCAAACTTTCCCATTGAAAGTAATGGAAAGTGGATTAATCTGTTCCAGACGGTCCGCGGGGTACTTAAACTGAAGCGTTCATAAACTGAAGCGAACTTTCCCATTGAAAGTAATGGAAAGTGGATTAATCCGTTCCAGATGGGTCCGCGGAGTACTTAAACTGAAGCGTTCATAGACTGAAGCATGGGTGTAATTGGTTCCGGAAGTCTGTTCATAAACTGAAGCGTTCATAAACTGAAGCGAACTTTCCCATTGGAAGTAATGGAAAATGAATTAATCCGTTCCAGATGGGTCCGCGGTGTTCATAAACTGAAAATTCATAAACTGAGGTGTTCATAAACCGAGGTTCCACTGTATGTGTAAGCTTTGTGAATTTTTGTGTATTTTTAAACGAGTTTATGAAATACTTCCTCCCCACCCCCCTTAACATCACTCTTCTTATCAGCGGCTCTTCAGAACATTCTGAGCTCGATCGCAGCAAGCTCTTCAGAGTGTAATTGATATATATTTTCTCTATCTCCTCGCCTCTTCTTAAAGTGCTGCTAAAGGAATGTACCTGCAATTGGTCAAAGCCCCCCAATTATACACAATTATGTGTAATGCAATTTCAAGGGCTTACGGAACCTTCTGAATTTAAAGAGGATAGTCATTCTGGGGGGGGGGATGTTACCTGTAGCCAGCAATTCCAGGGGTTCGCAATCTTCATTTCCACCAGCCTTCTCGGAGGAAGGGAACAGCTTCCTCGCCAATGCCGCACAAATAGGCTGGACTAATAGAGAAGTGAGGTTCGATCGGTTCTGTTTATAGCTTCCATCTTCAAGGAGAGTTGAGGGGGTAAAGAGAACAACTTAGTACACGACAATAAAACCTTTCTCTAGATCAGTGCATTTGAACAGTTCACGAACAGAACACGCCACTCTGATTCCACGTCTCCCCTCGGGGGGTGGTGGACTCTCGATCCTTGGAGGTTTTTAAGCAGAGGTTGGGTGGACATCTTTCATGGGTGCTGAGATTGAACTGCATTGCAGGGGGCTCAACTGGATGACCCTTGAGGTCCCTTCCAAGTTTACAATTCTATGATTCTAATCAGATGCCTGTAGGAAGCCTGTAAGCAACTGGTAATCAGAAGCATACAGCCTCCTACCGTGGAGGCAGAGCACAGCCATCATAGCTATTCATAGCCTTTACCTATGAATAGCTATGAATATGAAGGGACCCAGGTGGCGCATTGGTTAAACCACTGAGCCTAGGGCTTGCTGATCAGAAGGTCGGCAGTTCGAATCCCTGTGATGGGGTGAGCTCCCATTGCTTGGTCCCAGCTTCTGCCAACCTAGCAGTTCAAAAGCACGTCAAAATGCAAGTAGAAAAATAGGAACCGCTACAGCGGGAAGGTAAACGGCGTTTCCATGTGCTGTTCTGGTTCGCCAAAAGTGGCTTAGTCATGCTGGCCACATGACCTAGAAGCTGTACGCCGGCTCCCTCGGCCAGTAAAGCGAGATGAGTGCCGCAACCCCAGAGTCGTCCGCGACTGGAGTCCCTTTACTTTTACCTTTACCCTTATGAGAGAAGGAGGCTCCCAGTGATGTACTGGGGGGAATACTGGATTTGCAAGGATGTTAATTTATATCCTATAGAGGATGTGTCCTGGAAAAATTCTAGTCCCCTTGTAACCATGGAGCAGAAACGAAACTCCTCCAAGACCTCTTTCTGGAACCAAATTCACAATGTTTCTTTCTGTTGGCATCCCACACCATTATCAAATTCTACTGGGGGGCTAGATACCAAACAAATGTCACGGCCGATGTTTCGGTAAGGGATTCTAAGAGGGTCTCTGTATTGCATGGTGGTCCTTGAACCAGTGTTGACCTTTATATCGTCCCTCCTCATAAACATTTAACCCAGATTTTTTATGAAGGGTCGGAGCTCAGTAACGGAGCATCTGCTTTACATGCAGAAGGTAAAGTCCCTGGCATTTCCATGTAGAGCCAGAAAGGTCCCCACTGAAACCCAAGAATACTGCTGCCAGTCAAGGTAAGCCATACTGAGCTAGATGGCTCACTGGTCTGATTCAGCATAAGACAACTTTCTGCATTCCTATTGGCAACCTACGCCCAGCCAAATTATTGCACAGGAAAGTCATGTTTTGTCAGTGATGAATAAAGCCAAACATGTATCCAGACGTCTGAGGAAATGTGTGTGTGTGTTCCTATTGTGGCCTAAAACAGCATTTTTATGATCTTCCCTTTTGTTTTCTTTCTTTAGATAAGGGAAAGTTTGACACGACACTGAACTGTAATTGTGCATACCACTTCTTTGACTTTCAGCTACAAAGCTAATAGAATTGTATTAGTTTTGAAATAACTGAACTGAATGGTTCATTAATTTTTCACCTTAAGCTTAATGGGAATTTGACGGTTTTATGCTGTGAACAGACACTGCAAGGAGGGCCGTGTTGTCTTCTAGGAAATTATAAATTACAACAGAAAAGGGGAAAAAAAGGATGTTTGTGCTTGATCAAGATTTTGGCTTAGTCACCCTGGCTGCAAAATGAGCTCAGTATACAATCGAACAGAGACAGGGATATTGTGGCAATATCCACTGGGAAGAGCAGCATAGGATGCAGCAGATCTCTGGCTCAGTCGGTTAATTCCCACTCAGTTGGTTAAGCCAAAGACGGTTGAGCCAATAGCCTTGTAAGTACCCCAAAAGGGATGCTTCAGGGGCGTGGCAGGGGGTGCAGCCAGGCTGGGGGGACGGGATGACTTAGTTTGGATTCTAAGCCTTCTTTGGATTTTTACATTGCAGGTACTCTACATGACCAGTGCATTATCATAGGCATAGGGTATTTATATTTATTGAATTTGTCTATTTACTAAATTTATTATTTATTAAATGTCTATACCTCCCTTCATCCGAAGATCTCAGGGCATGCCACAGCATAAAAAATACAGAATAAAAACTCAAAATACATAAAAAAAACCAAGAACAAAAACAAAGCAAAGCAGTAACATACACACACCCCAAACACATTTAAAAGGATGTAAAATGCTAAAAGCTTAAAGCTATGGTTTTCCCAGTAGTGATGTATGGAAGTGAGAGCTGGACCATAAAGAAGGCTGATTGCCGAAGAATTGATGCTCTTGAATTATGGTGCTGGAGGAGACTCTTGAGAGTCCCATGGACTGCAAGAAGATCAAACCTATCCATTCTTAAGGAAATCAGCCCTGAGTGTTCACTGGAAGGACAGATTGTGAAGCTGAGGCTCCAATACTTTGGCCACCTCATGAGAAGAGAAGAATCCTTGGAAAAGACCCTGATGTTGGGAAAGATTGAGGGCACTAGGAGAAGGGGACGACAGAGGACGAGATCGTTGGACAGTGTTCTCGAAGCTACGAGACAGGAGTGCCTGGCGTGCTATGGTCCATGGGGTCACGAAGAGTCGGACACGACTAAACGACTAAACAACAACAAAATGCTAATCAGCCGAAGGTTTCAGGGGCTGGGCAGAGGAGAAGTAATGGTGGAGACCACCTCCCCATCCTGACCCTTCCAGGGAGGAGGAAGAGGAAGACAGTATAGATTTACAACAGGGGTTTGAGGGAGGTCACAGCTGAGAGGCAGATGAGGGGGAAAGTTGGGAAGTAATGGGAGAGGAGGAGCAGGCACAGCCGGAGCAGCAGGCTGGCTGACACATTGTCCCTAGAAAGCATTCCAGACCCACCATCTCCCAGAACCTGGCGAGCCTTAAAAGTAGGAGAACAAAGACTCAAAGACAGGGGGCACTTAGCAGCACCCGTGGAGGAGGTGATGATGATGACGATGAATGAGGAAGTGGGAGAGACGGGAGGTTAATATTAACTCGGGACAACACCATTATCCAAGAGCTTGGGTGCTATAGCCTCTCTCTGTAAAGTTTGAAGGGAAAAAATGGACTGTAAGAAGCCTTTCCTTGTCTTTATACTTTCCTGGGCAACCAGCCGGTAGCCTCTGACAAAAGACCCCTGTAACGGTCTCTACAAACACAGCAGTTCTACAGTTCTACTTCACCCCCAAAGGCACATTCCTCCAATGTCTCTGAGCCAGACGAATGCCAGCCAAAGGCCTGGTTGAGGAGGAACACTCAACCTCCTGTTTTAGTAATCTGCAACTATCCAATATACTGATCTAGAGCCACTTTAACACGCCACTGTAAAACACTCCACATGACACCACTGGCGAAATAGTGAGCTACTAATTCCTCACTCCTTTGTCAAAGGGGCAAAGAAATGGCATATGGTTTTGCAGAGATTGTTTGGGAAAGGTTAACTGGATCCAGCATGGGCAAGGCGGCTGTGGTCCTCAAAAGACTGTAAAAGATTTCAGCTGAGAGCGAGGGAGAGAGTTTCAAGTATAAGTTGATGGATAGCGAGTGGGTGGCACTTTCAGCAAAGCAGAAGGAAGGAATGTAGGAGTGTGCAAATGGAAACCCTTGAGTTTGCGTGGAGTAAAGAGCAAAATGGAGAAACATGCACGTTAGGAAATGACAACATGGATAAAGTTAAACTCAAACATTCTGCTCTGTTGCCACGGCACCAGTAAGCAGAGGCATGGCCATCTGCCAGCTTGCTACATGCATCTTTAGGTAACGGGTGTCGTTAATAAGCAAATGTGAGAACATCCCTAGGTTTCAGTGCAAAAAGGGGGGAGATGAAAAATGCAAATGAGACATAATGTAAATCTTAATCTATAACCAATCCCTCCATGGGCTGAAAGAAGGGACCTCCGTTTTGCAGCTGCCTTTCTAAATATACTTTCAAAGAGGCTTCTCTTTTTTTGTTTTTCCTGGAAGCTGAAACGAGCTGCTTGGCCCACTGTAATGGCACTGAGATGGGAGCTGGTACGACATGTGGTTTTAAAAAGGGCACATTTAAAAACCACATATTGATTTGAGGCATGGCAGAGAGTGAAATGGGCATCTTTCCTGGGGTGTTACCTGCTTTTATGGCAGCCAGAGTGTTTAGTACACAGTTGGAAGACAAAGTAGCCCAAAAGATATTTTTTAAAAAAAATAAAAAAAATAAACCCACTTTGTTTAAAAAGCATTCAATTCATTCATCCCTATTTTCCTTTGACATTTCCTTCACTTTAGTGAGACAAATGCCTATTAACAACAGGCAGTGCACCTTCTGTGTGCTGTTTATGATGCCTGCTAAAAATGTTTTAGTTCTGGCAAGGATACTTAGACAGGAAATTTTATTATGTATTTTCTTTTTTCTTTTTTTCAAAAAGGCTGCTGATTTTACCTGTGTTTTCTGATATGTTTTCTGCTTTTAAAGTCTATGGATTTTATCAATATTTGCTTGTGAATACTTTATATTCTTTCATGTAAACAGCTTAAAGCATTTTTTTTTAAAAAAGTGGTATATAAATTCTGTCAAGTAAATAAAATGAAGAGTTATGGCAGCATATTGGCTAGGCATGTGAGCCGTGAATGAAAAAAGTTCCAAAATTTGAGCCTCTACCAAGAATTGATTATTTACTTATCTGTGGAATCCACAGGCGGTTTGGAACAAAATGAGTAAATAAGAATACACAAAAACCCATTAAAAACATGCAATCCATTAAACACACAGCAAGAAGTAACTAAATGGCAGTTACTAAGAGGCAACAATCAGGTATCTCCTGAGGTGCCCTCAGGCAAAACTGGTCCCCACATCTGTAAAGCGGCCATGATAAGGTGATTTGAGCCCATGGCTGTGGGCAGCATTCCTGAATTGCAGGAGGTTGCACTAGTGACTAGATCTTCTCCAGATTCTTTCCAACTCTACAATTCTATTCTTCCAAGGTCTGATCTACTTAATACCCTCCAACATACATCAGATTAAAACAGGGGCATTTCTCACTCTCCCCAACTGACCTTCTTCAATGCTTCTTTGCCGCCATTTTTTTGTCCCCCGGCCTCCGCATCTCAGAACATTTCTTATCAACCACCATGACACCAATGGAACACCACACACACACACACACACACACACACACACACACACACCACTGTCCTGAGAAAACCCCTAATCCCAATTTTATTTTATTCTTTGGTATCGTTACAAAAAGAAAAGCACACACCAGTAAATTTTAGAAAGGGGCAAGATTAGACATAGACACAGTTTGTTTAAAAACAAAACAAGACTTCTCGTGCTCTGCTCCACTAACCCCTTTCTTCCCACGCAGGGCAGTCCTGCCATCTGCCTGTGCCTGAAAGCCAGTGCATCACACAGGGCTGGGCCTCGGCGGCCGTAACCTCTTCTCCTCCTTGCCTGCTCTCCAGCAACCTGCTGCAACCTGCCCAAGGGAGGAGGCTACCGAAGAGAAGAGGCAACAGGATGTTCCCTCACTGCTGGCTGAGCCCTAGCTGGGCCAGATCTACCTTATTCCAAACTCGCTCATCCTTGCGGACCTTGGGTTTGGATTGTGTTGTAAGGCAGCATCAATGGCAGACAATCTAATAGAAGAGACCCACAAGAACATGAGAAAACCCTTGATGGATTGAACCAAAGGCCCATATAGTTCAGCAGCCGATTCTTAAAAGTGGCCTGTGAGATTTGTAGGGAGAAACCACAAGCAGGACCACCTCCTTGGCCCAGTAGTCTTTGCTTTTTCAAGCAGCTCTGGTATAGCTTGTTTTATTTGCAATTAGACCACTGCCTAAAAGGGCTCCCCCCCTTCCCTTTATGCCTTGCATACGGTGACAAATTTGTCATTCACAGTTCCAGTATGGAATGCAGTTAATTTCTCTAAGGAGATGCTCAGCAGATGGCAGTAAGAAGTGGAAGTAAGGGGATTGTTTTAGTAATCATTTGCAAGCTAAATGCTAACTAAATATCAAGCAGTTAGAAGCAAAGAGGTGCAGGTTTGTTTTTATGATTTTTAAAAAGGACCCCGCATGGCCATTGTATAGAAAGTGAAACAAGAAGATTGATGCAAGCAAACAATTCAGAAAATGATGCTTCTCACTACGCATACAGGAGATAAGCATTATAACCTATGATTTCTACATATGCATCATGCAGTTAAAGCAAGTGTAGGAGAAGAAAGGAGGGAATTTCAGGGAAAGATTGGCATCCTGTGAGTGCTTAGGTAGCAATCCTAAGAATAGGAAACCAGCATAAATTGTTGTTGTTTAGTCATTTAGTCGTGTCCGACTCTTCGTGACCCCATGGACCATAGCACGCCAGGCACTCCTGTCTTGCACTGCCTCCCGCAGTTTGGTCAAACTCATGTTTGTAGCTTCGAGAACACTGTCCAACCATCTCGTCCTCTGTCGTCCCCTTCTCCTAGTGCCCTCAATCTTTCCCAACATCAGGGTCTTTTCCAAGGATTCTTCTCTTCTCATGAAGTGGCCAAAGTATTGGAGCCTCAGCTTCACGATCTGTCCTTCCAGTGAGCACTCAGGGCTGATTTCCTTTAGAATGGATAGGTTTGATCTTCTTGCAGTCCATGGGACTCTCAAGAGTCTCCTCCAGCACCATAATTCAAAAGCATCAATTCTTCGGCGATCAGCCTTCTTTATGGTCCAGCTCTCACTTCCCAGCATAAATTAAACTGTCTTAAATTAAAGCAGTGTAAAGCACCCCAGACTTAAATTCTGCAAGGAAGCAATTCTACTGCTGGCTAAACTGGCCTAAGCCTGGAAGAAAACAAGGCTTGAAAACAGATTTTGAGCTGCAACACCCTTTTGTGATCTTATTTTACCCCATATTAATGGGATATGTGAATGGAATCAAGATCCAGCCTATTCCCCCCTGGCCCTGGCCTTGGTCCTCCACCCAAACAGTGCCAACCCACCCATGAGACAAGATGAGGCAAGCACCCCAAACAGCGTGATTCACTGAGGCAGCAGATCCAGATGTTAATCTTTCTAACCCCCCCTCCCGTTGCTGATATAGATCTTCCCTCATCCATTCTTCCCTGGCAGGGAAGTGTGGCACCATATTGAGGTCTGATGCCAACATGTATTGGGCCAGCCTTGCACTCTGGAGGGTATACCACTGCAGCTTGGAGCCGATTGTCCTGGCCTGTGCTTGGCTACAGTAAATCATGGGGGGGGGGACGGGTTCAGGGGAAAGCAAATTGCAGTATGAGGGATGAAGCACAATCTTAAACCCTTTCTCTACTGCAAAAGCCCACTAAGTTTGGACACTGGAACCTCCTGAACAGGGAGTGGTTCCAGGGCCGTCTTTACCCAGGGGTGCAAGGGGTGAAGGGCGCCTGGGCACCAATTTTTTTGGGGGGGGCGCCAGGCACCCGCCGCTGAAGCCACCTAAGCTCTTAACTACCTACCTGTTATGAAATAATAAGTAATTTTGATCAAACTAGAAAAACAAAATACATATATACCTAGGTATTACGGAAATGTATACCTACTGTTTCATTAAAGGACTTTCGACTTTGTGTGCTCATTTATCAAAGATGTTCTGCGCCGGTGGCGGCGGCACTTGTCATTCAAAACAGCGGTGCTTGTCAGACTTGGGGGCTAAAGACTCCCCTGAGCGGTTCAGTTTCCTTTGGGTGTTGAATTAGATTTGAACAAGAAGAAATGCTTTGTCCTTCGTTCTTCTGGAGTCCTGAATTCTGGCCTGCTCCTTAAGCCTGCTTCCTGGGCTCTCTTTTGGTCCTGCCAATGGTCCCTGGTTCACCTCAGACTATGGCCCAGTCCTGACATGTAAACTGATGCCTGTGACAACGTATTATACTGTACCATTTTATTCCCATGAAACTGTTCAGGGTGAAGGAAAACTCCCTTACCCTGCAAAAACAAACATCTCAACTGGTCCAGTATATAGCTTTTGAAACAATATGAAATGTGGCTCTGAGTTTGCCCACAGATGATACACATATTCAGATGGCATATGAATAGTGGATTGCTTAGATCAGGGGTTCCCAACAAAATTTTCTCGAGGACCCCTCATCGAGCCGCTATTGTGACAAGGACCCCCATTAATTCCTAATCCTAAAATTAAAAAGTGAGAGCCAAATTAAGAGTCATTTTATATTTATACGTTTTTTACAGTTCCAACAGAGTACTCCATCAGTATACAGTTAGTTTTAATTTTCAGTTCTTAATGAGATGAACCACTTTTTAACCAACAGTCCATTTTTAACTACGCGAACTGTAGCTTCCGCGAAAAACAACGCTTTGTTTACAAACACTACTGTTCTGCAAAGAGGCAGCGCACGCCAGGGAGGAGGGAGGGGAATGGAGAAGACAGGGTACCTGCGCAGTAGCGCACAAATGAAGCCGACGCGCGCAAAGCATCTTGGGGAGGTGAGTGTTAGTAGAATGCGCGCACTGCCTCTTTGCAAAACAGTAGTGTTTGTAAAGCACCACCTAACGGCATACAGCAGAACTACTGCCTCTATCTAATTCTAGTTTTGCGCTAGACTCTGCTCATGCAGGAAGCGGCCAAAACAAAAAATCTGTTATCATACGAAATATATTTAATATATTTTTTATTCTAATAGCATCTTGCGGACCCCTCTGGCATAGCTCGCGGACCCCTTGGGGTCCGCGGACCACCTGTTGGGAACCACTGGCTTAGATACTGCAGTTTCTGTTGAACCTTGAATTTTGTGCTTTCTATATGTCTAGTTTGGTTTATAAGAATCATTGAAAGAAGGCTAGATCCAAAAGTTGCTTCTCTCTCTCTCTCTCTCTCTCTCTCTCTCTCTCACACACACACACACACACACACACACACACACACACACCTGCTGGAATTATCAGTTTAGGGAAGACTGTCTGTGAAGTTTCTTTTCCTGCAATTAGAGCAGAAGAACAACATCTAGGGCGATGCTCAAGAAGGGGGACCGTGTAGAAGAGGGACACATCTTCACTGCAGAACAGGGGATTTCAGCAGTAGAATTTGGCCTAACAAACTTCGCCTACTAAGAGTTGGGGTGAATTTGATTCTGGTGGCATTTAAATTTAAATCTACCTAATTTGCACTTTCTGAAAAGATAAAGAGATTGAAACAGCCATCCTTTGAAATTCACACGTATCCAAATG
Source organism: Zootoca vivipara (assembly GCF_963506605.1). NCBI lineage: Eukaryota > Metazoa > Chordata > Lepidosauria > Squamata > Lacertidae > Zootoca > Zootoca vivipara. The sequence goes on from NC_083280.1 coordinate 12,851,868, forward strand.
GTTTTATTCAACTAATGTTTACTCAGAGTAGACACATGGAAACGAATGGGCCTCAGTTTGTCATGGCCATTAATTTCAACGGAGCTACTCCGAGACAAAGTTAGTTGGGTGCAACCCTTAAATTTGTATTTTATTTTAATGTACCCACTTCTAAATGTGCTTTGCTGCAATGTGCACACACAATTTGGTAAGTTGTTTGAGTTGAGGATTGTACTGTAAAATTCAGCAAAGCGTGAAATCCAATGGATGATTATGTTTCCAAGCAGAGGTGCAAATTAAGTTGGTTCACTTAAAAATGTAGGCAAAGCGAAATTCTCCTCTGCCCCTAGTGGGAAGGTGGGGTTGGAAAAGGAGAAAGCAGAGGCAGGTGCAAATGTAAGACTGAATAAGGCTCCTTTATTTGCAGGCTCCACTTTCATGATCTTTTAATGGTTTGTGCTACCGGTAATTGTACACACAACATTGTCTTCAGAAAGTGCTTTAAAGGACTTGATGGTACATTTTGGTGTTTTTTCTAGATTGTTCAGCTGCAGTTGTACTCATTACACTAGACTATCATAAATTTGTATACACACGTTTTTTAAGTCTGTATAGGTTCAGACAGTGCTTAATAATAATAATAATAATAATAATAATAATAATAATAATAATTTATTTGTACCCCGCCCATCTGGCTGGGTCTCCCCAGCCACTCTGAGTGGCTTCAAGCAAAGATTAAAAACAATAAAAGGTCAAAAATTAAAAAAAAAAACTTCCCTAAACAGGGCTGCCTTCAGATGTTTTCTAAATGTCAGGTAGTTTTTTATCTCCTTGACCTCCGATGGGAGGGCATTCCACAGGGTGGGCGCCACTACTGAGAAGGCCCTCTGCCTGGTTCCCTGTAGCTTTGCTTCTCGCAGTGAGGGAACCGCCAGAAGGCCCTCGGCGCTGGACCTCAGTGTCCGGGCAAAATGTTTAGGAGTACTCTCATTTTTACTCAAGAAAACCACAATTTTATATTTCAAATCAGAAAAAAATAAATACAGTAAATGGACAAAAGTACAAGGATTCACAAAATGTTTAGGGGCATGCGTACCCCCCCCGACCCCCCCCCCGAAAAAAAAGCACTGGGTTCAGAAATGTTTGTGTATGTATTGCCTGTAAATCGGCATGTTTAAATTATGTTGAGGGGAGGTTATACAGACATTTCTTTACAGGGAAATGTCATCAGAAACTAGAATCTCCTCCCCCCCATTCTCTTCTGTCATTAGTTGAAATTATAAAGTTACTTTTGGTGAAAAAGATGCTATTAACGGAAATTTTGGAATTGCAAACCTTCCCATATTGCTGCACTTCACAAAAATCAAGGCAAGTCTGGAGGCTCAGGCAAAATAAATCAGCAATTCCAAAGAAAAGTTGAGTTTCCATAAATAGTAGCAAATTGTCCCGAGTGATGATCTCACACATCTGAGGTCAAGGTGGCCGTGATCCCTTCAAGTCAGCAACCTTAGCAACATTCTCTCTCCCTCTTACATAAGGATGTTTCTAGGAAATTTGTAATAGCTTTCAACCTAGGGCCACTGGGTAGAAATGCATGGTGACCTTTACCCAAGGGCAAATAATAAATTGGTTGATGTGGTGCATAATGAGCAGGAAGCTTTGTTAAGCCATTGGAAGCTACTACACATTCCTGATGTGTACAGCTACAGTACAGAAACACGAAGCACCCTAAAAGTTCAGGTAGTAGCTGAAACCTATGGCGGGTGCATTCTGACACCTCTAAAGCCAGCACTATGTTATGTACAAGCAGGCAATCTTACGTGCCCATAATAATGAGATTTATTATTATTAAAAATAATAAAAACCTTAGAATATACTGCAAGGAGATGAAATGGAAATAGAAAATCTCTAAGAAAACACTGATTGTGACAGCTTTAGGATAGCAATTATTTTGTTTATAGCATGCAGTAAACACTGCAGGGATTCAGAACATCACAAAGAGGGCATGGCTTGCAGCCAACACAAAAGGGAGTTGCAGGGGCTACGAATGCTACTCTGTCTGTATCCTGAAAAGAAAGTGGAAAATAATCACATGCCATGCATAATTTGTTTCTGCGGAAGCATATAAATTTTGTCTTATGATGTTCTTATGACCATAAACTGACATTACACTTGTAATCAATTTCCTGGTGGCACCAGAACATGAGATTTATTTTGTCCCTCAGCCTTGACTGTGACAGGAGAACATTATGGAAACTGTCCTGGGTTAAACCATTGATAAGAGTTGGGAGAGATCTCAAGGATCATCTCGTCCAGCTGCCTGCTATGAGAAAGACCCCTTACAGTAGTCTGTTCCTACAGTTACAGGTAGGTAGCCGTGTTGGTCTGGATCGAAGTAAAATAAAAAAAATTCCTTCAGTAGCACCTTAAAGACCAACTAAGACCAACTGGAGTTCCATGGAGGTTTATTTGAGATGATCATTAGTTGGTCTTTAAGGTGCTACTGAAGGAATTTTTTTTATTTTGTTCCTACAGTGGTCAACTAGATGTCTCTAGGAAGCACACAACAACTGGCAACCAGAGGTAGCTTTCTCCTCCATGATTTGGTATTTTGGTGGCTGCCACCATATTTTGGGGGGTAGTGAATGCCATAGTTTATCTTCCTTTATTGCTGTCCTGACCCCCACCATACAGCTTCATTGAATGACCCCAGGTTGTTATATTATAGATGAAGAGAAAATAGGAACGGCCACAATAGCATAGCACAAGCTGTAGTGTAGTGGCTTTCAGACTTTCTGGATTCAGAGAACCCATTCCACAGCTATCTATTTGTCCAGTTATCCATTAAGCATGCCATGAAGCAAGCCCCAGTAAGTTACACAAGATTGAGGTGCAACTCGTTGCTGGGTCTTCCTATTGACCTGCATGACCTGAGACTGCAGACAAGGACACACCAAACGCCCTTCTGCAACTGCACAACAGAAGGAAATATTTGGGCTGTCTTTCAGGTACTTTGAATGATCATCTCAAATAAACCTCCATGGAACTCCAGGATTCCCCCAAAATACAATTTAAAGAACATTGGCATGGAGGAACTGTCATTCCAAATCACAAGGACTGGTTTTTTTTTTTTAATGGGAGTGACCATATTTCAGCGGTAGGCCAGAATTATTTGCAAACAGAAGGTCCCACATTTTGCCTGGCGGCGCCAAAAGCGGGCTCTCTCCTCCCCGGATCGGCTTTGTTTAAGCCCCCGAGAGCGAGGAGGTGAACCGCGGCGGACAGGCTGACACTGCTGCTCTGAGAGCGCGAAGCTGCGAGTCTGGGAAGTGGAGGCGGCCAATTCTTCCAAGAATAATTAGCAAATGAATAGACTGTGAGTAATTTGGATTGTTTGGAATTTAAATTAAGGCAATTTGGATTTGGGAGAGAGGGGGAAAAGAGGAAGCCACCCCCCCCCCACGGTAACATAAGAGACAGTAAACAGAAACCCGAAGCGTAAACAGAAGATCTTAACTTAAAAGGATCCCTCAAAGGCATCAAAGAGAATCTCCCCTTTGATGCAGGGTGAAAGAGGAGAGAGACTGTGGTTTATGAGAGGTAAAGACTAAGGAAAACCTTTCTTTCCCTTGGGAGCCGGCAGCCCAGACAACCCAGTGAGTTGATCAGGATTTATAAGTCAATTTTTTCACTTTGTATTTCTGGACTTTGTGGAATTTCTTTTTTGGTTTAAATGTTTGTGAAATGTGAGTTCGAACTTTATTGTTAATAAGACTTGAAGAATGCAGCCAGCTTGTTAAAATGGAGTTGAGAAAATAAACTGTGATCATATTCCACCCCACGTGACAAGTTTTGACCTTGGCAGGATTGAATTATGTCAACAAAAAAGTGTTCCCCTGAGTTCCAGCGGTCTGTTTTGACTTTAATGTGGGAAACAAGAATAGAGCTATGTCAAGAGGAGACACGACGGCAAGAGTTACAGCAAAAATTTCAGATGGTGATGGCAGAATATGATTTTTTAGAAGATGAAGTTTTTGACACTGAAAAAGATGAATGTGAGAATGACAGTGATGGTGACTGTGATTTGGAAGGAAAAGATGAAGATGAGGACTGTGATGATTCAACACAAAATGAAGCACACCACGAAAAAAATGATGACTTTACTCTACAAAAAGTTGGATGGAGTGCCCTGCCTTTGAGGGGGGCACGATTGGTATTATTGGAACTCCAGAACGCCCACAGGGAAGAAGGAAAAAATATGCAGAGAAGAGAAGAAATTCAGGGGTCCTGTATGGTGGCCTGGATGGCAAAAGACTGTAAACAGGGGGTGGGGTGAAGGGAAAGTGATGTTGTGATTATAAGGATGGATTAACAGGTTTATAACTGGTCTGCTGATTATGGAATTTGCTGGATTGGGGGGGTGGAGCCGGTAATCGGGGATGTAAGGTTAATTTGAGAATAGTTATAGTTTTAAAGGTGAATGGATTTTGGAAAAATGTGAAAATATGGAGGCTTATAGAGGGAGAAAAATTAGGCACGGGAAGATAAAATGGGAGTTTGATTTTTCAGTGATTTGAATATTAGATGAAAATGTTAATAATTGATTTATAAGTTGTATAAGATACAAAGGTGTATTTTTATAAAGTAAGAAACTGTTGCAGATGATAAAAAAGGGATGAAAACCGGGGAAGGGGGGGGGGAGGGGAAGCCCACAAAATATGGTTTTACAATTATGAATGTAAGAAAAAAATTTCTGTTTTGTATTGTTTTTTTCTCTTTTTTGCCCTTTCTTTTTTCTCTTTTTTCCTATTTCTATTTTTCTCTTTTTTTGGTATGACAATAGATGGTTGGATGGATGGCCTCCTGCGTACTGCCCTGGTTTGCTGGAGCTCCCTGGTGGCAGGGGGGGGGGGGGCTTTGGGGTCAGGGGAGGGGGAGGAGGACAGAAATCCAAGCATAAAATGGACCATCTCTGACTGTTCACATACATGGGATACTTCTGTGGCAGGGGAGGACCCATGTGGGTGGGTAGGAAGGAGGTGGAAAAGGTGTTTATGTATGTACCGTTTTTTTCTTTTTTGTATTTTGTAAAATTAATAAAAAGTATGTTTAAAAAATAAAAAAAAACAGAAGGTCCCACATTCCATTTTGGTCACCTGCAGTTATAAGGATTAGGTGGCAGTTATAAGGATCAAGGTCCCCAAGACCTTGCACAGTTTCTTTCAGTTAGAGTTGACCAGGGGCAGCTAACATGGTACCCACCCAGTTGTTGCTGAACTACAACTCCAATTATCCCTGACCATGTTGAGGGCTGGGGCTCATGGCAGTTGGGACCCATCTGCACCTACGGTAGAGCAAGGTTTGACAACTTAGGACTCCAGCTGTTTTTGGACTACAACTCCCATCATCCTCTAGCTAGCAGGACCAGGGGTCAGGGATGGTGGGAACTGTAGTCCAAAAACCCAAGTTTGAGAAACCCTGATTACAGCGAACCATGTTGGTTACCACTGAAACAAACAGTTCAGGGACTGATACATTCTTCTTCTCATTGTGGTGTGCTAAATGGCAGAATTGTAGGTTTCGTTTGGTTGTTGAGTGTGACCAGGCACATGCAAAGCACATCCATGCTTCTTCTATATCAGGGGTAGCTACCCAGATGCTTGTTAAATTTCAGCAACCTTCAGTCCCATCCAGTACAGACAACAGATGCTGATAACTTGAGTTGTAGTCCAGAAACCTCTGGAGGGCCACAGGATTCCCGACCCTGTTTTATATCCTTCCATGAACAAGAACAAACATATCAAGAAAATGGTCTCTAAATTCAGCCATCCCCTCCTCTCCTTATATGCGTTCATGTGTGTGCGCGCACTTGCGTGTGCATGTGAATTGTAAACATTTATTAGTTTATTAATGGAAGTTCTCGGATGAGGAACAAGTTTCAAATAATTTTAAACCATGCACACACAAAAATCCAGTATGAAAATATATGCCTCACTGTTCACAGAATTTCCAGCAACATAAAAATAAATTACAGGAAAAGCATAACCTTCATTTCAGAACCATGCAATATTAAAGTCAAAGTAATTTTTACAAGAGATCAGGGTGACTCTAGTTACAACGTAGGTCTATTGGTGTTGCTTTTCTGAAACAGTTCCCAGACTAATTTTAAATTGCTTGTGGAGTACCAATAAAAGCACATGTGACAACCACCTGTGAAATTAGTTACCAACGCGAATAATAAGTGATTCACTAAGAGAGCAGTTAAAATTTAAAGTATCCCCTGCCAATACTTATCTTTCCTCATCTTTGACTAATGCCAAGCTTGTTTATAGTAGTTCTGCCCTTAAGTTCAAGAGGATATAATTAATAAGAATTATTAATTCGATCGGGACAACGTCCCATCCAGTCCAGCATCCTGTTTTCACAGTGGCTGCCATATGTCTGTGGGAAATCTGGAAGCAGGATTCAAGCCCTAGAGTACTCCCCCACTCCTGTGGTTTACAGCAACTGGTATTCGGAAGCATCATTGCCTCCAACTGTGAAGACAGAGCATGACCATCACGGTTAGTAGGCATCAAAAGCCCTCTCTTGCATGAATTTGTCTAATGCTCTTTTAAAGCCATCTAGGTTGGTGACCCAGTAGTGATGTATGGAAGTGAGAGCTGGACCATGAAGGCTGATTGCTGAAGAATTGATGCTTTTGAATTATGGTGCTGGAGGAGACTCTTGAGAGTCCCATGGACTGCAAGAAGATCAAAGCTATCCATTCTGAAGGAAATCAGCCCTGAGTGCTCACTGGAAAGACAGATCGTGAAGCTGAGGCTCCAATACTTTGGCCACCTCATGAGAAGAGAAGACTCCCTGGAAAAGACCCTGATGCTGGGAAAGATTGAGGGCACAAGGAGAAGGGGACGACAGAGGACAAGATGGTTGGACAGCGTTCTTGAAGCTACCAACATGAGTCTGACCAAACTGCGGGAGGCAGTGGAAGACAGGAGTGCCTGGCGTGCTCTGGTCCATGGGGTCACGAAGAGTCGGACACAACTAAATGACTAAACAACAACAACAGGATGGTGACCATCACTGTCCCCAGTGGAAGCACATTCCATAATTTCCCTGTGCCTGTCCTGAATGTTCCGTATCTCAGCTTCATTGATAGGAACCTCCTTATCTCAGTAGTTAGCTACCAAAACCAGACTTTTATCATCAGTCCCATTTTTCTAGAAAAAGAGGTGCTGCAGCTCACCATAACTTTCCCCTTGTTATCTAAGAATGGCAATGGCAACCACCTGAGATGCACCAGAGCCGAGCTCTACTGAGCTCCAGCTGAAAGAAAGCCCAGCTTATCATCCTATTTTATTGCCAGGGGGATCAGGTTTCAAGTCTGCATGAAGGAGAAATGTGGAAAACCAAATTTAAATTTGCAAAAGTTAGAGACTGAGACACAGGAAACAACAATGACATATTGTCGTCCTCCCCCTCTCTCTCGTGTCTTAAAAAAGGAGGAGGGGGGGGACTCCCCTACAGCTATGATCTCACATTATATATGGTTAACATTCTGGCTCTTAGCTCCCCCACCCCTCTGCTTTCACGCCTTAGCCTACATTCTTTGAGCAGGTAATTTATTCACATAAAAGCTAATGTGTCCACTGGCAGAACCTGCTTAGTGGAGCTTTGTGATCCCAAACCCGTAAAAAGTGAACTGTGCTTGTAATAAATGGGAAAGACCATGCACGACAACAAAATTGAAGCAGCCAAGAATGACAGGATGAGAAAGGTAGTGTTGAAATAAAAAAAAAAGGGTGGGGTGGGGTAATTCAGAATGTAATGGAGTGCAGGGCATTGCAAGTTTGAGTCAAAGAAATTGCAGTTATTCAGCTAGTAAGCATGGGAGGTACATTGGGACAATGGAAGCAAGCCACAGTTCTCCATACTGTTCCATATCTCTAAATTATAATAGAGATACCTCACAATTCTGTTTGGAAATATAGGAAATGTGTGTTCTTTTTATTCATATTTTTTTGCAGGGGAAATTGATGGTGAATAAGAGGTAAACTGCACCAACTGATGGCAAAAGAGAATGATTTCTATTCCAGAACAGAAATGCAAAAACTGGATCCAAAACGGACCCCAAAACAAAAGAGAAAGCAAAAATTGAATTGAAATGGAGATCACTGCAGGCTGCTTTTTTAAAAATTTAAACCCTGAATAAAGCTTTTAAACACAACTGGGCTATTTGGAAAAGAAAATCTGCATTTTATCAGCAGCTCAAGATACATTCTCTTTTGGGTTTTGTTTTGTTTTGTAATCAAGAACAGAGGGATTACAAGAATGCAAGGGAATAATCCATAGAAAGCGCTATAGATGTAGGAACAACCCCCTCTTCCCCCGGAACGCTCACTAAACTTAAAGACATTTTCCCTCCTTCAAAATGCTGAAGTCGCTTGTTTGGAGTGCCCCTGGGAGTAAGAGTTCATTACAGTCATGAATGCCTCACCCGCCTCATGGGAGGGCCGGCCCTAATCAAACCATATAATTTGCTAAGTGGTGAACAGAAGACTGAACAATGTCCTGCAGCGGTCCTTCTGAAGCCTTGCTGTGTGCTCTTCCACTGATGTCACTTCCTTGCCCTTTTGCTTTAGCCTATCTAGTAATTTTCTGTAGCCCGCACCCAGTTTCTCAATGCCTAATATACTGGAGATAAAAAAAAAATGTGACCTTCAAAATGCACAGAACATCAATAATTTGAGGACAGGGAGAGACAAGAAGAAAGGAAATGTTGAAGAAAATATTTCTAACATAGCAAACAGGATTCACACAAATATGCATAAAGTCTTCTGATACATATCTAATAGCATCCTTGCCCTTGGCTTCAGGCAAGGTCTATAATATTTGCTGGAAGTTGTTTCTACAGCTAGAAATCGAAAAAGACGTTCTGGATTAAGCCTCATCTCCTGCATATCATTGGCCAACATTTATTTTACAGGGCTGGATTTGCCCAGCAGTGAGCAACAAAATTATTTTCCACAGTGATCTGAGCTACCAGGAAGCATCTCGTTGACTTGGTTGTTGATACTTCCTAGGGAGTGCAGGCACTATCCATTGAATGTGATAATAAACATTCTGTTTCATTTTAAGAATTAATCTCCTTGAATTGAGGAAGCGTTGCCTGTTTCTGGGGGGGTGGAGGGGGGTTTACTTTAGATTAACTTGATAGTTTGGAGTAAGTCAACGTTCCTCCGAAGGAGCACAGCTTGGTTCCAGCATTTGCTACTTATCACAAGGCTTTCCTGCTTACAAACTCCATTTCAGAAGCAGTGGTCTTTGCAGTAAAAGCAGAACCACCTTGTGCCTCTCCCCCATTCATCCGGTGACATTACTCAATGAACCAAAGTACTGGGTCAGTCTTAATTCTTTCTCCCTATACGGTACATCCTCTTCTTGTTCATTGTACACAAATAGTAAAATTTTAATGGTAAATTTTGGAAGGGAGATTGGATAAAAAATGCCACTGAAATGAGCAAGCACTGGAACATTTTCCCCATGGGGAAAGCCTAAAGCCGTGGTGGGCCACATTTCTTTCTAGGTAACCTTTCAGGGACCACATGCCATTTTGCAAAATAATAATAATTGAATGTTACCTTTTATGGAGTAGGTTAGCTTCTAGGTTATCCTCTATCCAGGCAAGCTAGAAGCAGTATCAGAAGTCAGGGACAAATTCCAGCCAGGCAAAAACACCCAGGAAGAATGGAAAGCAGGAATGGTGAGAGCTATGGTTAGGAAGGGTGTGTGGCCTGAGGAGTCAATAGGCCTGAGGGCTGCATTTGGCCCCTCATCAAAGTTTCCTGATCCCTGACTTCCTCATCTCATAAATTGTGGAACTCTCTCCCAAAGAGGCACATTTAGTGCACAGCTTTCACCATATGCTGAAGCATAGGAGCCAACTCCTAGGGACCGCTACATTGATGGGCATTCCCATTCAAATGATGTGTGTGCACTGTCATGTAATCGATTATGCAGGGTGGGCCTTACCTGGGCAGCCATGATACTTTATTCAAGTTTGCTGAAGACACACCTCTCCCATAACCTTTTCGTTCTCTCTTTACATCCCAAACCCACAAAATGTAACCCACGAGATGGGATGAACAATATAACTGATAGACATTTTACAGCGGTCCAGTGTGGACATAACATTTCCCATTTTATGTCCTGCTCAGTCTCCTCTGTGTGCTGACTTTGGCGTGCTGACAGTGCGAAACTTGGTTTAACACTGGCTTACTCACCATGATCTTTAGACACTGACGCTGCCTTTGGGGCAGAACTTTTTATCAGAATTACAGGGGGAAGTCAAATCGCACCACTTGATTCACCCACCTCCCGAAAGAGTAAAAGTATGCAGGATTTGCATTTTAACTAGCTATAGATCAGCCCCTAGGCTCAAATCTTTCCTCCTTTCTAAATAAATAGAGGATCTAACCTACATTTCACTGGAACAAATAAAGTTATGAACCTACAGTCCTTTGCCACAATAAGATTGAGTTAGGGAATGCAGACCTGATTGTTAATGTAATTATTTTTCTCTGCAGCCTACTATCGAACAGAATAAGGTATTGTGTGAGATTAATTGGACTCATTACGGCCACTTCAAAGTTTGTTCAATAATATGCTGTCTCTCACTTCTAAGTAACTTTCTTGATATAATTAGTTTCTTAACCTCTTCTTAGCACATTTGACGGTGTGGCAAAGTTGAAATAGGAGTGAGGCTTTCTTCTGAATATTATTCATGTTCCTTCTGGCTTTTTCCTGAGGTAGTGATGGACTGAAACCTGTACCGTTTCCCAAAAAGTTTTATTCCTCTGTGATGAAGGAGTGAAGGCCAGAGGCCTACCTTGGAACACTGTGAGAGCAAGAGGAACTCCATTTTCTAAATCTCTCTGTCTCCAATAGAAAGTAAATTAGACAGCACTTCTCTGTTTGTACCTTTCTCTGTAACCCATTGCAAAAGGAAGTTAGCTTAGCCACAAGATGTTCTGTTCCATCAGACTATAGAGGATGTAGCCCACCACAAAACCACAAGTTCTAAGTAGGGCAACTACAATTGTGCCTGTAAAATTCCAGATAGACACGTGTATGAAGGTACCAGGTACATAACGCCACTTAGTGGAGTTAGGTAAATGACTTTGCATCTTGGGGTGCTCTCTCTTGATTGGTTGATGAAGTACTGCAGAAAGACTGACCTTCACTCTGTCAAAAAAGGTATAAAAGCTCTCTGTACATGGACAAGGGGCGGGCAGAATGAGGAATTGTTTTTTCCCTGCTGCTCCATATTGTTTTGTCCGACAAACCAATAAAATCTGTTAAACTGCCTGGGATTTCGTCTGGTCAATTTGGGAAGCCAGTCATCCACCTAACAGTGAAAGGCTTCCATTTTCTGCCTGATTCACAGGGTGCTGTAGAATTCCTTTAGAATGTCAGTGGCTCGGGGATGAGCTCAGTGTATCATTGAGAAAAGGCTGATAATGATGTGTGTTCTCGTTTTTCATTAACCATGTCTCCTATGCTCTACAGCAGGCACCCCCAAACTTTGGCCCTCCAGATGTTTTGGACTACAATTCCCATCATCCCTGACCACTGGTCCTGTTAGCTAGGGATCGTGGGAGTTGTAGGCCAAAACATCTGGGGGGCCGCAGTTTGGGGATGCCTGATCTACAGTCTCCAGAAGGGCTGTAGTTCAGTGGCTGAACACCTGCCCTGCATGCAGTGTGCTCCCCTCATTTTGTTTCTAAGGAAAGTTATTCCTTTTACCTTAAAAATAGATCTTTTCACAATTTCTTTGAAAGTAAAGAAGACTTTACTTGTTTAAAGATAGCAGTGGACATTGTTGGGTGGTGGTGAGCAGCTTTCCCGTCTCGTCACATTTACAGGGAAGTCCAGTTGTGATTGCCATAAAGTTTTCAAGAAAAACTACTGGCAGTACTAAGATGGCTGAAGAATACGGACTACCATAGAAATGACTTGTAGATTGAAAGAAGGGGCACTCACATGGCCCCTTGCCATCTCAAAAGTCAGGCTTGCCAGCAATATTCGCTCCCCTTGGGATTTGATTCCGTTTGTCAGTAATTGATGGAGAATACTTGAAAAAATGCAGAGGAAACATTTGGCATTGCGCTATTTTGAAGCTGCTAGTGAGATATGTTCACCAACCTAGATGGAGTGGGTAAATTCATGAGAGCTAAGGCTATTGTATGCCATGAATAGTATGAATGCTAGGCCCAAAAGAAGATGGAGAATTCGCAAGGCATGATATGCTGGCAAGCCAAGCAAGAAACTAGTTTTATCAAAGAGGAATGTATGACTGTGGTGTTGTCTTAGGCTGTTGTTTACAGAAAGCAAAAAGACCCCAGACAAAAACAGGGATGAACTGGCAATGGGTATGAGATAAAGGTCCGGTACATACTGTCTGTCTGCTCTGAGGTACGACTGGAAAGTGTTTTCTTGATGATGGTCCAGGAGGAGGGCAGGAGAAGAGCCGTGGAGACAGCCCTTCTGCAGACAGCCCATGGCCGGCAATGGGAAAGAAGACTATAAAAAGGACCCCTTTGCATGCCCTCAGTGTGCCAAACTAGCACTACAGAGTCAGCAGTGTGATGCAGCAGCTAAAAAAGCCAATGCAATTCTGGGCTGCATCAATAGGAGTATAGCATCTAGATCAAGGGAAGTAATAGTACCACTGTATTCTGCTCTGGTCAGACCTCACCTGGAGTACTGTGTCCAGTTCTGGGCACCACAGTTCAAGAAGGATACTGACAAGCTGGAACGTGTCCAGAGGAGGGCAACCAAAATGGTCAAAGGCCTGGAAACAATGCCTTATTGAGGAACGGCTTAGGGAGCTGGGTATGTTTAGCCTGGAGAAGAGAAGGTTAAGGGGTGATATGATAGCCATGTTCAAATATATGAAAGGATGTCATATGGAGGAGGGAGAAAGATTGTTTTCTGCTGCTCCAGAGAAGCGGACACAGAGCAATGGATTCAAACTACAATAAAGAAGATTCCACCTAAACATTAGGAAGAACTTCCTGACAGTAAGAGCTGTTCGGCAGTGGAATTTGCTACCAAGGAGTGTGGTGGAGTCTCCTTCTTTGGAGGTCTTTAAGCAGAGGCTTGACAGGCATATGTTAAGAATGCTTTGATGGTGTTTCCTGCTTGGCAGGGGGTTGGACTGGATGGCCCTTGTGGTCTCTTCCAACTCTATGATTCTACAGCTCGACACCGACAGCTCTTGCGTGAGGCATGATCAACTTACGTGAAGTGCCTTGTGAGTATGGATGAATGAATGTGTGAGTGTTTGAACCTCTTGGTACCAATGTATTAATGTATATTTGACTATATGAAATAAATGTTACATGAAAGGTGTAAACCCAGATCTGGTCTCCAACGTGTCTTATTGAAAGTCCTATAGCATAAGGGATAACACTTGTCTCTCTGGATTCAGAAGAACCAAGTTACCACAGTTTGGTGATAAATTTGTCATCCTATCCATGTGCTACCCATGATGGCTATGCTCTGCCTCCAAGGCAATAGGCAGGAATGTTTCTGAATACTACTGCAGTTTCTGGGAAGCATGGTGGGAAGAGGGTGCTCTTGAGAGTTTCCCACAGGCATCTGACTGGCCACAGTAAGAACAGGTTGCTGAACTAAGTGGGCCATTGTTCTGATCCAGCAGGTTCTCATATTATGTTCTCATATTGCTAATTTTGTCAGAAAGAGAGGATGGATACAAAAAACATTTGAATCATAAGAAAGAAGCTGTAGAAGTGATGTCCTTATTATCTCTTACTTTGCATGCCATCAATGGAGTCTTTATATATCATAAGAATGGGCAGCCAGATCATAAGCTTGGTGGTGCCTGATATCAATGCCTTTTATGCCCACTATTCACTGCCATGAATCCCCGTGATGCAGTAGGCAATAACGTAAAGAGGGGAGGGAATCCCTAAACAAAATTACAGGGTGCAAAAAAAAAAAATAGCCCGATTCATTTCCTTGAACAGATCTTCCTCAAACCATTTCTCTCAATTCGTTGGAAAAAATTCTCCATCAGACAGTTATGCTAACCATGGAAACATGCTATGGCACCAAAATCCCTCTGAGGAAAATATATAGCTTGAGATGGTCCTGAAAAACGTTCCTTCAAAATATGCCAATTATCCCAACAGGAGATTGGTTAATAATTGATTAATCACTCCTCTAATCATATACTGGAACTGAAATCTTTATAGCAATTAAATTGCTTTAATGCTTGATAATTATTACCCAGAAGGATGAATGTGTACTAGTTGCAATGGAGGTGTAGCAAGGTACACTAGCATAAAATGAAATTACGGTTGAGTCTAGGAATGAAGACGCAAGGCACAAGTCCTGGATTCTAAATGAGTCACAGTTGTATTAACCGATCGATCCTGCAACATAAAGTTTAAATTCTGCATAATGTGAGTATGGGTGGCTATTTTCTTGGGATGCTTTGGTAGTGATCAGTTACCACCCACTTCATCCCGCTGTCTGATTCAACACTATGGACTCAGATACATTTTTCCTGTAAGACCAATTGCAGTCGTTAACAGTCGTCAACAGGTTTGCCAAACCTATCAGCCAATCACCCATTCCCACCACCCTTCTGAGTAATACCCCTCCCCACCCTCTCACTATATAAGGGTCTGGTGACTTCTGTTTCAGTGTATCTGAAGAAGTGTGCATGCACACAAAAGCTCAAACCAATGACAAACTTAGTTGGTCTCTAAGGTGCTACTCTAAGGAATTTATTTATTTTTTTGACTACGGCAGACCAACACCGCTACCTACCTGTAACTATCTACATTAAAAGTTTATTAAAGTGTTAAAATTCTTGGCTTTTTTAAAAAGTGCAGCTAGAACTATTTGGGATGCATAAAATGAGTGCACAGCTCTAGGTTTCTTGGAAAAATTCACATGCTGATGGCCAAGTCAAGTGGTCAAATTAGCACAAAGAGAAGCACGCAGAGGTTGTCATGTGGTGAAGCCATGCTGTGAATATTTGCATCTCTATTCTGACTTACTTTCTTCATACCTTACAAAGTATTGACTTGATAGATTGTTCCAGTGCTTGGAAAGTTTGTTTTTAACTGTTTTAGTTCAAGTTCGTCCTCTCTAAAAAGGAACCAGTTCCAGTTCCAGTTTGTCCTTTTAAATTACAGAGTAGTTCTTTCAGATCAGGGGTCAGCAAACTTTTTCAGCAGGGGGCCGGTCCACTGTCCCTCAGACCTTGTGGGGCGCCAGACTATATTTTGAAAAAATATATGAATGAATTCCTATGCCCCACCCCAGAGATGCATTTTAAATAAAAGCACACATTCTACTAATGTAAAAACACCAGGCAGGCCCCACAAATAACCCAGATATACATTTTAAATAAAAGGACACATTCTACTCATGTAAAAACATGCTGATTCCTGGACTGTCTGGGGGCCAGATTGAGACGGCGATTGGACTGCATCCGGCCCTCGGGCCTTAGTCTGGGGACCGACCCCTGTTTCAGATTCATCCAAAATGAATCTTTGGCAACTCCCCCCCCAAAAGTATTCAGGATGCCACAAGCTGCTGTGCTGAAGTAGATGATGCAAAAGAAAACCAGGGGCCACACAAAAGTAATAAGATACCTGACAGACAAAATGTCAACTGGTGAAGCTTTCCCCAGAATTGTATTTCCATGCTAGAAAAGCTTACTGTGTTCAATTTCTGCTAGCCACATAGCTGTCATTTGCGTTCTATGTGTAGTTCTCACTGAAAGCTGCTCTAGTCAGAGAGTGGATCTCTTTGGCTTAGAATACACAAGAAATGCCTCACATTCCTTCCTTCAGAAAGTGACCTGAGCAGCACTTCCATATCTGCCTAATTATGTTGCAGTCATTATTTTGTTTTCTAATTTTTTTACAGGTTGTCTGACTTTTTTCTTAATGAAAGCTAAGAGTCCGTGTCTCCTGTTTGGGGATTGGGGGATGGGCATGAAGATGAACAACAACAAAAAAACATTCAAGGTTCTACCCCCTAAATGAGCTTAGTTCACCTTTAGTTCACCCAGCAATGATCCGAACCACTTTCACATGTAGCTCAGAGATTTTTGAAGTAGTTCAGCAAACTTCATTCAACTGAGCTACTTTACTCCATGCCGTGAATCAGACAAAGACCACTGGTCTCGGAGAACAAATGGAATCCTTACTGAACTTTCTTGTACCTGTGGACCTTTGGACATGTGGGGGATACCCATTTTCTACACATGGCGTATTCTCAACAGCAGAGAGAAAAAGGCAGTCCCTAGTCATGTGGAAATCTTTGTGTGCATCGGACGGCACCCTTAGCTAAGCACCACAGTATCTGGATCACAATAAGAAACAGTACAATTGCTCTGTTGAGACTAATTTAAAACAACTGCTGTATAATGACTGCATTTCAATATCTTCCCAAAATAATCATTTTTATGTAATCTACGGTGACAGGTTTACTGAATAAATTAGATGTGTTAAATTTTTAGAGTGCTCCACATAGAGGCATCCTGATACAATCTGCATTAAATATAATTAACTTTCTTCCAGCAGAATCCTTAACAATCTAACATTAATCTAAAATTATAACAATACATTATTTTCCCCACATTTATTGACCTCATTATGTAGATATATTATTATAGGTACTTCATTGCATTATTTCACTTCTTCCAGAAGCAGAGTGACTGAAGAAGAAGGAAAAAACCCCATAGCCTAAAAATAAAATAAAACCACGTTTAATTTTATACAGCTCGTTCTCAACACAAGATGCCTGAAAATATGTTACAAAATAATGACTTCAAGCTAGGGATAGTTTGACAGTTAGGCAGTTATTATCCATTTAATAATCAGCTCAAGAAGAGAGCACAGTACAATGGAACTATTTTTACTGTGACAAAGAAAAGCCTTTGAGGGTTCTATCCTTTGCCTCATCTAGGTATGACTCATATGACCTTTGGAAATGATAGTCATAGGCTGGCGTAATGATAACAGCCCACCAATGATCACTACTGCGTTCAGAAATGGGAAGTGTGAGATGAGTGTTTCAGTTTAGTTGGTATTATCACGTTTCATGGTTGCTTGACCCAGCCTGGGGTTCAAAAAATGTAGAAGTCACTGACCTTTATGAGCCAGTGGGCACATCTGGAATTTTGAGAAGGTTCCATGAGTGCCAGTCACAAAATGGCGGCCACGGGGAGCGAAAATGGAAAGGGGAAAAAGCAGGAAAAGAGAGAGGAGCACAAAACATTGAAGGCATTCCCCCAACCCCACACATTAGATGTGCCAACAGATGGCACCTACATCAGCCACACACACCACTTTCTCACAGAGAGAATTTCCTGCACCCCTCATTTGTTCAGAACAGATGGGAAGGTGGGCATCCAATCACACACAACGATATATGGGCATGTTTAAGAGAGGGGCACTCAAGTTAGCAGAGGCTAAGCCAATGCAAACAGGAATTGAGTGGGAAGAGCCAATAGTATTTGAAAGGATGCATCATGTCCGTGCCCAAAAATCAGACACCAGCTATTGATGAATTTCCCCACAAATAACAGGAAAGAGGGTCCAGCAAGAGTTTCATTCACATCTTTAAACAGTAGCATTGGGCTAGTAAAAATAAAATAAAGATCCTTACCTCTAGGTTTGGCATGTCAGATATTTTACTGCCAAAGTTGTGAAGAGAATGAGAGTGGAAGGGTAAGGTGTTAACACCATGGGAGTTGGTGAATTTGGCATTGCAGATGGGAAAGCATGGGATCTACACTGCTGAAATTTTATTTTATTTTATTTTAAAGCTCTTTGGTCCAATGGGTATAGTGGGGCTGAATGGGAAGGGGAAATCAGCTATTAATACTAATACTAATACTAATATTAATACCAGCCTCCCTCTCCATTATGCTGATAGAATCCTTCACTGGATCAAAGTACCCTCCACAAGCAAAGAGACCTCACTGGATACAAACCAGTTTGGGCCTGTGTCACGGAGTGTTATGAAGGCGAATGCAATTCAGCTCAAACTGAAAAAGGCAGAATGCAAATACATCCATTAAATACATTTCTGAGTTCAGCGGCCTGAATATGCGGTGGAGGAACTGGCCATGGTGCTGAAAGCAAATATGTCATAGAATGTTTTCATTGAAACTGTTTTATTGTGTTTCGATATTTTTGCAACTGTGCCGAGGTGGTTCAGTCATGAATGAGGAAAATGGCACTGGTTTTTGCCATTCACAGATTAATTGCCCTCAAAAAAAAATGTTGCATGTTGGTTAATCATTTTATCACTTTATATGGTAAAGTAGTTTAGAAGTGGTGAAGTGTTTATAACATTGCACAGTAGTTTTTTGTGTTTTCTTAAGGTAGTGGTAGTAGTATTATCATCAAATCAAATTAGTCATCATGTCTATAATATGTGTATAAGACATATGTCCAACAGAATATATGTGCTACATAATGAAGGGATTATTACAAGAACAGTGATTGGTCTGCTTGTAACCATGTATTAAAATAGTCATTCAGCTGAAAATGATGTATAGGTGGTATTTAACACCAGTTAAACAGGCCAAAATGTATAGAACAAAAAATGAATGTTGGACATGTAAGGAAAAGGAAGGTACTTTTTACCATATGTGGCGGACATGTAAAGAGGTAAGAGCTTTCTGGGAAATGATATATAATGAGTTAAAGAAAATGTTTTAAAACACCTTTGTTAAAAAAAAAAAAACCCAGAAGATTTTTTTATTGGGTATAGTGGGTAGAGAGATACCGAAACAAGATGAAAAATCGTTCTTATAAGCAACAACTGTGGCAAGAATTTTGTTAGCCCAAAGATGGAAACAGCAGGAGTTACCAACAAAAGAAGAGTGGCAGATGAAAAGGATTAACTTTGCAGAACTGCTGAAACTGATGGGAAGAATCTGGAACCAGCGAGACCAAGCATTCTAAAAGGACTGGAATAAATTTATATTATATTTTAAAAACAACTGTAAGCAATTAACATCACTCGCAGGGTTATCTAAAGATCTGTAAGATGAAATTGCTACCTATTCAGGTTGAGTAATATAGTATTTTAGGTAATGATATAACAAGGATAGGAAACGAAGCAAAATGTAAAGATGAAAAGTTTAATTTTGTAAACCATCAGAAGGGAGGGTGGAATCGTTAGGCTCAGTCGAGCCAAAGAGATAAAATAAGAAGGCACAGTGGTACCTCGACTTACGAAGGCGATTCGTTCCGCGGCGCTCTTCATAAGTTGAAGTCTTTGTTTGTCGAAGCACCTGTTTTGCGCATGCACGAAGCGCGATTTTGCACTTCTGCACATGCGCCGACCGTGTGCACAGGTGCAGAACGCGTGCGCGGCAAAAAAGACTTCTGGGTTTGCCGACTTCGGAAGTCGAAACCTTCAGAAGTTGAGTCATTCGGATGTTGAGGTACCACTGTATGATGTTACGTAATGTGATTATATGTAAGACCAATACAATTATTTATAAAATTAAAATAGTCATTCAGCAGAGCTCAGTGGGAAGGTCAGTTTACTTAAACCAGAGGGGGCAGAGGTAAGAGAGGTGGAAAAGCACAGGAGATGATCAAAGAAAGAAAGAATTAACATTTCATCAAAGGGACGTTTGAAGAGGATGCAATATTATAAAACAATGCCTCCTCTTCATTCTGTTGCCCAAGGTGGAATACAGAATGGGTACCTGACCTTGCTAAAATATTTATATAGGCTTCGATAGCACAATAAATGAATCAATTTAGTATGCTAATGCAAACTGCCAATGTAAGTAATTCCACACATGCACACACCTATATGGATGTTCTGGGCTCTATTTCTATAATTGCAAAGTACACTTTCATTAAAATATGGAGCAGGGTTGCTTCAGAAGTTCAGATTTCAATGGTGCATAATTTGGCTCAGCTCGATAGAAAATTTGTTGCCTACAAATGAAAGCTACAAAAAAACAAATCAATGCAGGCAAAGCCATTCAACCGAAAGTCACAAATTCAAGTGGAACAATGCATATGTATTCAATCACTGGTATCTCGTCCCTTAGTCTGCCCAGCCTATAAAATAATCAATATGCCAACTTCATTTCCAGAATGGGCCTGTGGCAGCCGGGTGGGGGGTGGTTTAGGAAATGTGTTGGATGAATTGAGCATTTGAGAGGCAGTGACAAAGAGTATTAAAGCCTGATTAGCCAAATTATAGAAGCTAATCAACTCCTGCAGGAGCAGAAAAGTGGATCTCATAAATATAGAAAAGATGTCAGATTTGGTATGAAATCTCCCCCTTCAATTTCAAGTCCTTAGTGAGTGTTTGCCCTTATTTCTCTTCAAAGCAATGACATGACAAATGCTTTAATCTCACAATCCTCCCATTAATATGTTAAAACACCATTGTTGCTTGCAGGTATAAAATGCTTGTGTCAAAAAGGCAGCAGAGAACAAACAAATGTAATCACAGACCTGGATTTAGAGTTTCCCTGAAGCATGACAACATTTGCTGTGGGATTTAGGCGAGAGAGGCGGGGGTGGGTGGGGGTGGGGCGGAGAGAGAATTATTTTGGTGATGCGCAGTTCAATCTACCTGTTCTAATAACCATTGCTCCCAGTGGGATTTCATACAGAAGAAATAATATCCCATAGAATGGAAAGTAATATGAGGTTAGTGATGTATTAGCCCTGTAATAATGAAGGAACTCCAACTGCTTCTCCCCTAATATTGATAAGGAAACTTTATTGGGCTTTTGGATAGAGGTTTAGGCATTCACGGTCTGAAATTGGGCCACATATAAACCAGAAAAAAAGGGTATTTGAATCGGGGACTGTAGGTTGCCCCATACAAACCTAATTACAATCTAGGAACATGTGCCATGAGATAAATAACTAGATTCAAAAGGCAATAGTATTTTATCAACCTGCTTGATTTACTAAAAAGGAACTTTGAAGGACCGGTGACGAATGTGAGTATATAATTTGTAATGTTAAAATTGAAGAATACATGATGTGTTTTATTTAAAAAACCTACAGTATTTGAGGGATTTGAGCTGTGGTCTAAACCACTGAGCCTAGGGCTTGCTGATCAGAAGGTTGGCAGTTCGAATCCCCACAATGGGGTGAGCTCCCATTGTTCGGTCCAAGCTCCTGCCCACCTAGCAGTTCCAAAGCACGTCAAAGTGCAAGTAGATAAATAGGTACTGCTGTGGTGGGAAGGTAAACGGCATTTCCGGTGCTGCTCTGGTTCGCCAGAAGCAGCTTAGTCATGCTGGCTACATGACCCGGAAGCTGTCTGTGGACAAACAC
This sequence comes from Zootoca vivipara, assembly GCF_963506605.1. Lineage (NCBI taxonomy): Eukaryota > Metazoa > Chordata > Lepidosauria > Squamata > Lacertidae > Zootoca > Zootoca vivipara. Next base: position 12,873,227 of record NC_083280.1, read on the forward strand.
CAGTAAAGCGAGATGAGCGCCACAACCCCAGAGTCGTTTGCGACCGGACTTAACGGTCAGGGGTCCCTTTACCTTTACCTTATAGTATTTGAATATGCAACATATATGTACAAATAAATAAAATAAAGTCAAAAAAGAAACAAACCTGACTGCAGCAGAAAAGGGTTTAAACCCCAATCTCATGGAACTGATCCAACTATCCAACTACCCCACCACAAAACCGTGGGAGAGCCAGTCACAAATATCCTGCCGCAGAATGAAGAGGCATAAAGGTGAGGTGGCAGAGTGGACTCTACCAATTCAGAATTTCTGAACACTCCCACTGAAAAACAACAACTTAGGAGACTGACCCCCCCCCCACCTCCAGTCTGAAATAGTATAGCCCAATCTGCTACCTTAATCTGAAGTGGTCCAGCTCAGTCTACCATATTTCTACTACCTCAGTCCCACCTCATTCTGTTGCTCGTTCACACCAGCATTTATTTTTCGACAAGCTATTGTGTGAATTTGGCTGGCTCCCCCCACCCCACCCGCCCAAAGTCCAGGCATGGAGTACACATCTATTACTTCACATTTAGATGGGGAAATGCAGCGCTCTGCTTTAAAGGGACTCCATTTCATCTTTGATGGTATTCTCTCTTCTTCTTTTCCCATTTTGGAGTTGCACGAAGTAATGATATACAGGTGACTCTCGGTCCTCCACTTTTTCCTTTTAATTTAGAACAGTCCTGCAGGACTCTGGTGCACTGGAGCAATTCTCTGTTCAACAACCTATTATACCAATGCTTGATTTGTCTTCTCGCCGAGATTGGTTTTACTGAGCTCAGCACATGAAATTGAAGAGTCTGTTTCTTCCCATCCAGATTTTGATTTGCTCCGTGGTCCCAGTGGCAGCTAAGGACCTGGCCTCAAGACCACACACTTTCTGAATGTTGGCCTGCTAAACTATTTCAGGTTCTGTATGTGCACAGTGTCATTAAGGGCTTCCGCCCTCTCCAAAACAGTTCTTTTGCCCCATCTTTTAAAATATTTGGGAGAGATTTTTTTTTCCTTTTCATATGACAAGACAAGCTACTATACACAGCCATATCACCCAATGTGTTACTGTTATGAGCTGTAACATAATGAAACCAATGTGATAGGCCTACACAGCGCACCTGATGGTGCTTAGAAAAGTGAGCAAGAATATAATCATCAGCAATGCCAAAAATGGTATCAGAGGTGGGATAACAGTTCGGTAGCAACTGGAATTTTACCGACTGATTGAGGGCAGAGCAAGATGGAAGTTGCAAATTTTGCACCCAGAAAAACTGCAGAAACAGAATGTCTTTTTCGTTAAACTGCATCCTAATGAAATCTTGAAAGGGATTATTTCCTAACTTGTCAGATGTGCTTCTTTCACCACCAGCTAAACCCATGTTGTTGCAGCTTAGAAAACAAACAATAATTTCAAGCAGTGTAAATTGTGATTTGCAGCACTGGGACAACATTTTCCATCAGCTTCAACTGAACACATGTGTGTCGAGCAGTTCAGCCCAGACCAAATTCACTAGCAAGCTTTGATCATATTGAAAAGTTGTGGGCAGGGGGATTTCCATGATGTATATTGATGCAGGATAGGTGCCAGTCACAAAATGGATGCCGTGGGGGGCAAAAAGAAAAATAGCAGAAAAAGGGAGAGGAGCACAAAACTTCGAGGGCATCCCCGCACACATATAAGATGCTCTAACAATGGAGGACAAAGCACCTATAACAGCCACCACCCCACTTTCTCACAGAAAGAAGCTCTTGCACCTCTCATTTATTGAGAAGTTTTTGAAGAACCACCGGGTTCCCTAGAACCCATTCAGAAAACTACTGCCCTAACGGACTAGATCTGTATGTACTTGTATTGGTATTTAATGGACCATATTTTCCTCTATTTTATTTATGCATAACATCAGCATTCATAATGAGCACATTAAGGCAGTGATTATGAAGCTATAAAATTATAAAATTAATTGCCAGAGGGGACAGATTAGGAGCACTTCATCTGAAGATCTTGTTGACCAGGTAATTCAGTTAGATGTGCCAAACTGAAAATGTTTTCTGCTGCATGAAAATCTATAAAAGCCCCCCCCCCCAAAAAAAACACCTCCACTGATTGAATCAGAACAAGAAAAGGAAGGAAAAAGGCACATTGACCTTTATGGAAGTTTTGTTATATGCATTTGCTTCAATGTTTGTTGTAGGAGTAAAGACTGATCAATTCACCTTTCACCTAGACATTTACACTCTTTTGTGGTTCCAACAGAGAAGTCTTTGATGCACAAGTTAAGAGAAATGATGGAAGACCCAAAAATAAACTGAAGAAGAGGGAGTACCAGATTGCTCACCCATCTAGACCTCGGGAGACTGGGGCAATGGCTCAAGCTAAGGAAAATGTGTGAAGCTGGCACGGGATCTTATGTTTCCACCTCAAAGGAAATGGCTTTCTTCCATGGGATAAAGATGAAAGGCAGCCGAGAGACTGATAGTTGTGTCAGAGAGTAAAGAAAACACACCACTAAAGGAAGCCTGTCAATTAGTTTTTTTCACAGGCCAGTCTTTTTGTCCAAGATCTTGTTAGTTTCTCTTCTCCCAGCCATTGGAGTCTTGTTTTGTTTTGTTTTGTGTTTTTTGTTTTGTTTTGCTTTGTGGACATGTAGGATGAAAGAAAGATTATTTAAATAAATAGATAAACGGGTAGAATGGAAACTTTTTTCTCCCCATTCTGCTCCATTGGAGTAAAATGGGCCAATTAATGTGGCCTATTTAGGCTTGGGGATTCTGGCACACAATGGAATTACAAAATGCAACTAGGAGGCAAGCAGAGATGTGGGTATCCAACTGAGGTATCCAAGGAGGCTTATCTAAACCTACTTATGTGTGGATTCCCAGCTCAAGGGTATCTGGGACTGGTCTTTGCCAGTCCAATTGACCTCAAAGCTTATCAGCTGCTGACGGTTACAGGGCATCCTTGGGAGAAGCTGGTAAAATGTGGAATAGATGGTGTTAATGTTAAGTGAAATGGTAGCTAGCTGGCTGACCAAACCAAAAGAGTGCTCACCAACAGTTCCTCATCATCCTGGGGGGGGGGGATTATGAGCGGGGAGCTTCAGGGTTCTGTCCTGGGCCCATTGTTGTTCAACATCTTTATAAATCGCTTAGATGAAGGAACTGAGAGGATGCTAAACAAACTGGGAGCCAAAGCTAATGCCACAGAAGATAGAATCTGTATTCAAGATGACCATAACTGTATAGAGAACTGGGCCCAAACTAATAAAACACATTTCAACAGGGACAAATTTAAGGTTGTACACTTAGGCAGAATCTGCACAAATATTTGGGGTGGGGGGTGGGGTCACCTGGCTTGGCAGTAGTACATTTGAAAAGGATCTAAGGTTCTTTGTAGACGACAAGTTTAACATGAGTCCACGTGTGATGCAGTAGCAAAGAAAGAAATAATGAAAGAAAAAAGTTCATGCTATTCTAGGCTGCATCAGCAGAAGTATAGTGCCCAAGTACAGGGTTCAAGGGAAGTAACAGTACCACTCTATTCTGCCTTGGTCAGAACCCAGTTCTGGGCACCTCAATTTAAGAAGATATTGACAATATGGGGGAAATAACCTGTCCACAAAGCAGATGAGAATGTTGGGGGTCTCCCAGTTACACAGCATGTTCAGGGTACACTGTGGCCGAAGGAGCAACATTCTGGGTGTGAGTGCAGTTGCTCCATGTTGTTCATTCTGATGGCAATGTTGGCCAGGATGCCCTACAGCTCAAAACTGATGAAGTACTGGACCAACAACCCCCAGACGTTCTCCTTATTCTCCCAGTCCATGTGCAGTCAAAAGAATGTTCTTTTTTATGCTGTGCATAGTTAAACTATGAACTTCACTGCCGCAAGACAAAACGGCCTCGGTCCAATATACCTGAAGGAGAGTATCCACCCCCATCGTTCAGTCCGGACACTGAGATCCAGTGCTGAGGGCCTTCTGGTGGTTCCCTCACTGCAAGAAGCAAAGCTATAGGGAACCAGGCAGAGGGCCTTCCCGGTAGTGGCACCCGCCCTGTGGAACACCCTCCCATCAGAGGTCAGAGAGATAAACAACTACCTGACATTTAGAAAATACCTAAAGGCAGCCCTGTTTAGGGAAGTTTTTAATCTGTGATATTTGATGTATTTTAATGTTTGTTGGAAGCCAAGCAGAGTGGCAGGGGAAGCCCAGCCAGATGGGCGGGGAATAAATATATTATTATTATTATTATTATTATTATTATTATTATTATTATTATTATGGTTGCCACTTTGAGTGGCTTCAAAAGAAGATTGGGTAAATTTATGAAGGAAAAGGTTGTCAGTGGCTACTAGTGGTAACAAAAAGACAAAGTCACATGAACTCATGGCAAGGAAATATTTTGTAAAAATAAGAATGCATATTTAATGCAATTTAAACAGCAACATCTTAAAAAGCAGAGACATCACCTTGCCGACAAAGGTCCGTATAGTTAAAGCTATGGTTTTCCCAGTAGTGATGTATGGAAGTGAGAGCTGGACCATAAAGAAGGCTGATCACCGAAGAATTGATGCTTTTGAATTATGGTGCTGGAGGAGACTCTTGAGAGTCCCATGGACTGCAAGAAGATCAAATCTATCCATTCTTAAGGAAATCAGCCCTGAGTGCTCCCTGGAAGGACAGATTGTGAAGCTGAGGCTCCAATACTTTGGCCACCTCATGAGAAGAGAAGAATCCTTGGAAAAGACCCTGATGTTGGGAAAGATTGAGGGCACTAGGAGAAGGGGACGACAGAGGACGAGATGGTTGGACAGTGTTCTCGAAGCTACGAACATGAGTTTGACCAAACTGCGGGAGGCAGTGCAAGACAGGAGTGCCTGGTGTGCTATGGTCCATGGGGTCACGAAGAGTTGGACACGACTAAACAACAACAAACAGCAGCCCAGATTTCTTACGTTCTTAAGAAACCCAGCAGCTGGATGCAACATGGGTGGTGTAGACAGGTGTATGAGATCCAAGATTTTTGTTCCAGTGTTGGAAATGTTTGCAGCAGCAGAAAAAGAAGCCCTGGCCCAGATTTATGCCATCAGTGTGGACTTTAATTTGTTGTACAACTTGAAAGAGAGGCAAAATGATATCTAATAACACAGGCTCCCAAAATAGCCACATTGTGTAAGCAAGCCAAACAAGCAGAAGCTGTAAGACGAGTGTGCTAAGCCTAAATACGATTATTTCTTCATTATGGGTTTATACTAATCACAGTTTATCTGATTCAATAATAACTTGGCAGAGAGAGAGAGAGAGAGACCAAAAAGGGAAGGAAGAAGAAAAGAAAAGGGTGTTGAGCTGCATGGCCAGACAATACAAAAACATCATTACCAGTTCAGCAAATCCTATTTTCAAAGTCTGATAAGAGAAAAGGGGGGGGGGGGAAATCTGGCAAGCTATTAACACCAAAGGGCTAAAACTGAAGTCCACCCAGATTATCCACATAATTAAACCTGCATTATTCTTAAGAACAACAAAACATCTACAAGGGTGGCAAAGCACAGATTTATTGAAAGTAATTCTAAAAATGTCTAACAGGGCAGGCAGAGATTATTCATAATGCAGTGAAATGCAGGAACACAATGGAGGTGTGACAGATTCCCCGATGTAGCACCCAAAGAAAATGAGACTTGTGTTTGTGTGTGTGTGTGTGTGTGTGTGTGTGTGTGTGTGTAGATTTCCCCCTCACTGACGCATCAAAGCCCAGAATGCTCCTTAGTTACTGTGGAGAAATCAACATTTAAAATGTGTTTTCTGAGATTGTTCATTTTATGTATAAAGTGTAAGAGTTTACTGTGTACATGGTATTATGTGAAGGGTTAAATTTGTTATCTTCATCATCTGTTGGTGACTGGAAATTGTCAGAGACCAACTGAGTTTGTCATTGGTATGAGCTTTCGTGTGCATGCACACTTCTTCAGATAAGTGTGCATGCACACGAAAGCTCATACCAATGACAAACTTAGTTGGTCTCTAAGGTGCTACTGGAAGAATTTTATTTATTTATTTTGTTTCAACTATGGCAGACCAACACAGCCACCTGCCTGTAACTGGGAATTGTCAGTTATTTAGTCAAATACGTTTGGCCTGGTTCTTTTCATACCACATTAGAGGCTTGTGAATTTTCACTTCTGATTGGCTGGTTTGGTAGCAATTCTTGGCTACTCATGGGGATGGGGAAATCTATGCTACTCAAATCTGATTGGTTGAAGGGTAGGCTGGCTGGAACATAAATAGTCATTTGTACCACTGGTAAAGGATAGTGAGATCAGTGGAGATCGCTGAAGAAGAGGAAAAGAGAGGAAGTATTTAGTCTTTAGCTGAGTCTGGTAGAAAATGGGCAAGAAGTTATTGGAGAGGCTTCATATGTCTGGAAGTATATAGCCTGTCCCTAAAAGAGCTGGGTTTCTGGTTTAAGCCGAGGAGTGGCAGAGAGCCTGCCAAAAGGCTATGAGTAGGGCAGTGCTGTAGTATATTATTATTTCAATATATATAATCAAAACAATCATAGTACTTAATCAAAAGGGAAAAAAAACAAGAACAACCCAAGGTTGTGTCAGGAGCTGGAGTTAGGTGGAGGTCAGCAACAAAACAATACCCGGTGTCACTGAAGTTAACTCTTTAGTCAGAGAAACAAAACAGTCAAGCCTAGTGGTCACAGCAACCCTTCCCTGTAGGTCCTGCCCCAATGAAGCAGTTGCCATGAGGAGGGACCTGCTATATATGCATTTATGTGAAAGCCCATGTAGTGCCTTTCACAAGTCCTATCAAAGCTACTTTGGCCTTTCCTTGAAGTTCCTTAAACGTGTTCTCTAGGGAAGCACACCCTAATTTTCTTCAAATTCTGCTTTAGCTGAAATTCCAATGGCAGCTCTATTGAAAATGTGCTCCAGAAGCCCTTTCTGAACAACCAGGGCAGACATTGCCACTAGCCAGGTTATTTAAGCATTCCAGCTGGGTTTCAAATTTGCCTAGGATGGTAATTGCAACATTTGACTCCATGGCAAATGTTTTGACTGATATTCTAGGTTGAGCCCCCCCCCCCCCGTGCGTGACCCTACAACTGGGAGATTTTACTGATTCTGCAGAATGATTTGCAGCGAAAAAATCTGAGTCTGATCAAATGTGTTTCTTGCCCCTGCTCCCTACTTCATTCAATTCCCTGCCTCTGTCCATAGTCACATTCAATTTACTTTTTTGGGACTGGAAAAGACAGTACTTGGCCTTAAAAAGGCCCTTGAGTCTACAAGCTTGTCAGTTGCTGCATGTCTGGAATGCTGCAATGTGTGCCAGCCCATCACTGGAAAAAAAATCGAAGTAGAAATTCAAGCTGTGATTCCCTTCTTTGTATGCATACATATGGCGGTGGGAGAAGAGGGGATGCAGTGGATACTGACCTATAAGAGCAAATAGGGCACAATCCCACCAACCTCAACCTGCCCTCAGTCAGCCCCCACCTGCCTGCTTTCTTGTTTACAACCAGTCCAGGGGGTGGCACTGCATGTCAGCCTGTCAGATAATAATCAGTACACAATACCAAAATGCAATAAAAAAAATCCACTGGAACATTAAGCAAAACATTAGAAGATAAACACTGAAATTACGCCTGTGGACTGTTATACAGTGGTACCTTGGTTTACGAATTTAATCCAATCCAGAAGTCCGTTCTTAAACCAAAGCATTCTTAAACCAAGGCATGCTTTCCCATAGGAGCGGGGGACGCAATTTGCAAATGGAACACACTCGACAGGAAGCGGAACATGTTCTGCTTCCAAAGCAAAGTTCACAAACCAAAACACCTACTTCCGGGTTTGCAGCGTTCTTAATCCAAGTTGTTAATAAAGTAAGCTGTTCTTAAACCAAGGTACCACTGTAATGCTTTGAAGGAAATAAATACAGTACAGGATCAGATTTAAGGTTCTGGTTTTGACCTTTAAAGCCCTATGCGGCTTAGGACCCTCGTACGTACGGGACCGCCTCTCCTGGTATGCCCTGCGGAGGACCTTAAGGTCCTCAAATAACAACATTTTGGAGCTCCCAAGCCATAAGGTGGTTAGATTGGCCTCAACTAGGGCCAGGGCCTTTTCAGTACTGGCCCCAACTTGGTGGAATGCTCTCTCACAGGAGACCAGGGCCCTGCGGGATTTGACATATTTGAGCAGAGCCTGCAAGATGGAGATGTTCCGTCTGGCCTTTGGGCAGGACTCAGTCTGACCCCTATGTTTTCCTCCCAATGGTTTTGATTTGGGGTATTTTAAAATGAGGCTGCATTTTTAAAATTTTAAACTTAAATTGTATCTTAACCTGTATTTTAATTAATTGTTTTCCTCCCTTTTATGTCTTATTGTAATTTTACTGTGTCAGCTGCCCTGAGCCCGGTTTTGACTGGGGAGGGTGGGGTATAAATAAAATTTACTACTACTACTACTACTAATAATAATAATAATAATAATAATAATAATACTGGCCCACAACCCTGAACAGGCTGTGTCAAACTTGCACAACATCAGCAGGGAGGAAGACGGGGACAAAACTTGAATTGTTTGGTTCTGCTTGTCATTTGCTCTCACTCCACCTAATCTTAGTCTCCATGCCTTCCACCCCACCAACCAGCCACCAAGGCCAATTGGCAAGAAAGACGTCTTCCTTGGCTTCCTGTCAGTGGTCAACAAAAGGAAAGCTCGGCTGCCAAATGCTGAAACAGTTTCAGAAGGAGCACTTCAAAGCATTCACTGCAACAACTCTTGTACTGAGTCACTCCAACAACCGAGATCAGGAAAAAAGAATCCATTATGGGTACTTTGCAGAAAATATATTGGGGTGCTCCACATCAACCAACTGGCATACATTTTGCCCTTCAACCATTTCAGTCAGCAGGAGGGGGAAGAAGAAATAGCTTCATCCCACAAGGCTTCATAAAACATTTCTGAAGGACTCCCCAGGGATGGGATTATTTTTATCCCAGAGTCTTCCCTTGAACCATTTTCAGCTTTTACCAAAACAACATGTTTTTATCCTGGAGGGTGGAAAATATAGCAGCTTTTCAATCCTCTAAATTGCCCTCCTCCTGCGGCGCTGACATCCTAAATTAAAAAGGCTCTTCCGAAAGCGTTTTGAGATGCCACATCAGATGCAGGGCAAAGCACAGCGGTCGGATCAAGAGGAGGGCTTGGGAGCAATATGGTAGAAAGTGGGTTAATCGGAAAATGAGGGGAGCTGCAGGGAGCACATCAAAGCAGAGTAATCTGATCAAATAATAGACAGGTGGCAAGGGGATTTAGGGCACTGACAGCTGCTATTCTTGCAGGCCCCACACTCATTGCTGTTCTCACTCAGAACTATGGCCAAACAATGGCATTATGCAGCACACAACCTTCCCTCCTGCCAGAAGTGTCTGTGCAACGGGTAAATATACAGAAACTAGAGCAATGCATTAGATGATGTTGTGTCATTGGTATTAAAAGCTATATACAGAGGAAATGCCACTGGTGTTGTTATAGCATCATCATCATCATCATCATCATCATCATCATCATCATCATCATTATTTGCAAAGAGTGCCAGATTCATGTGCTATTCATTTCATCAAGGATCTGTGCCCATATCAATTCCTCTGATGAAGATTAAAACATCAATAGATGGTCTGACTCACTATGCTAAGGCAGCTTCATATGTTTCAATCTGGGCTGAGTTCTGCTCGGATTTGGATTTGTCAAACCTACATTTAGTGTGGCTAAATTCCCAGTAGTGATGTATGGAAGTGAGACCTGAACCATAAAGAAGGCTGATTGTGTGACGAGGCTAACAGAACCCCCCCCCCCAATAACTCACAACAGACACAATATTTTAGGTTTGGGTTTTTGGCATTAATTTTGGCCACAACTTTATTTAAATACAATTATAATTTCGAGTTTGGCTGAGGCTTTTGGTTAACCATTTGTCCTTCTCTGAGAAGGACCATATTCATCTGCCCCGCGCGGGGACAGGACTCACATCATCTGTCCACTTGGGACAGGACTCAAATCATCTGTCCACTTGGGACAGGACTCAGATCATCTGTCCAGTGAGCCTCCAATCTCATGTGTCTGATAGCCAGCCTTCTCACCTTGCTATGCTTCAATTAAAGCTTTGGTGAAGTTATCAAGAAGTAACTCCTCCAAGATCAGGAAGCCTGGGCAGCCAAGGAAGCTGCATGTAGGATACAATTTTCCATTCCACCCTAGACTTGTCACATGCAGCACCGTATCTGTTCCACTGCTGTTTGTCTTCTGCCAAAAACTTCATCCCACTGTCCGCTGAAATTATTTAACTTACATAGTTACATTATCATTATGCTATTCCACCACATTCATCAGAATGCAAAGTAATCGATACAAATGTGGGTGGGGTGGGTGTCATCAATTAGATATCGTCTGAGGAATGAAAGCAGCAAGAACAGTGAACACAAATCATCATCATCACATCATCATCATCATCATCTACACTGTCCTTCATCACAGGGCAGTTTACCAATCATATTTGCTGGGTTGGTTTCTGTTCCGGAGGATGCAACAAAGAAGCTCCGTAATTTTCACTCCCATTTCCAATTTCCTCAGAATATTCCAACATCCCTAGCACTGAATAAATGTTTAATAGACCGAAAGCACACAAACACACAACACCCTTGAACATGTTGCAACAATGAGCTGAGTTCAACCCCTCACACCCCCAAATCACAAAGACAGCATAAAGAGACTATGGATGAGACAGAAAAATGGAAGCTTCAGATTTGTAAACTCTGGTATGTCTTCATCTTCCCCAGAATGAAGACACGAGGAATGATGCTTTTGCAGATTTCAGGACTTTCTTGTTTTATTTGAGGAGGGTGGCTTTTGCGGCTTAATGGGATGAAGGCCTTTCAGGGAGCTTCAGTTCTCTAAAGTGACAGACAACCACTTTTAGAACAAATAAAGGAACAAAGAGCTTTAAAGGGAGTGTTTTAAAAAGCAGAAGTATCTGGGATACTCCTCCCCATGAAAAGGGCAAATTCCTGATAGCTGTCATCTTCCAACACATGACAAATTGCTAAAAATGGAAATACCTGTGCATAAAATAAGATTCATGGAGATCATGACACAATCTTTCATAAAGGCCTCCATCAAATGTATTGGAACAAAGAGGAGGCAGGTGCTATGACTAATATTAGCAGTGCAGCCACAGGCCAAAAAGCTTTTTGCTTTCTTTTAAAATGGGCTGAACCGTTCAGCAGCTTGCAGGTTTTGTCCCTACTGATCTGATTCCACAGTCAGTGCAATAAAAAGAAAGAAATCCTTCTACACTGTGGATAGCGTCCCTGAGTTCCTATGCAAATGACAACATGCCGAAAATTGCCCCACTTCTCCAAAAAAGTACACAATTGGTTCCGGAAGTCTGTACTTAACCTGAAGCGTACTTAACCTGAAGCGAACTTTCCCATTGAAAGTAATGGAAATTGGATTAATCCGTTCCAGACGGTCAACAGAGTACTTAACCTGAAGCGTACTTAACCTGAAGCGAACTTTCCCATTGAAAGTAATGGAAAGTGGATTAATCCGTTCCAGACGGGTCCGCGGAGTACTTAAAGTGAAAGTACTAAAACTGAAGCGTACTTAAACCAAGGTATGACTGTAGTGTGAAAAAATAACTCTGATTAGAACCTAAGACACAGTATTGTGTGATATTACTGAAAGGTACTGAAAGATGATCAAGGGTCTGGAAGCCAAGCCTTATGAGGAGCAGCTGAAGGAGCTGGGACAACTGGCTCAACAGTAGTACATGTGAAAAAGATCTAGGGGGTCTTAGTAGGCCACAAGCTGAACATGTGTCAACAGTGTGACGCAGCAGCAAAAAAAATATAATACCATTCTAGGCTGCATCAATAGAAGTATAGTGTTCTGATCAAGGGACCTAATAATACTGCTCTATTCTGCCTTGGTCAGACAACACCTGGAATATTATGTCCAATTCTGGGCACCCCAATCTCAGAAGGATGTTGACAAGCTGGCATGTGTGCAGAGGAGGGTGTTCAAGATGATGAAGGGCCTGGAAACGAAGACTTATGAGGAACAGTTGAGGGAGCTGGGTGTGTTTAGCCTGGAAAAGAAGAGACTGAGAGAGAGAGAGAGAAATATGATAGCCATCTTCAAATATCTTAAAGGCTGCCACATGGAAGATGGAGCAAGCTTGTTTTCTGCTGCTCCGGAGGGCAGGACTTGAACCGCTGGCTTTAAGTTACAAGAAAGGAGATTCTGGCTAAACAGCAGGAAGAAGTTCCTGTTTGACAGTGGAACCTCACTCAGAAGGTTGTGGACTCTTCTTCCTTGGAGGTTTTTAAGCAGAGGTTGGATGGCCATTGGTCATGGATGCTTTAGCTGATATTCCTGCATTGTAGAGGGTTGGAGTAGATGACCCCTGGGGTCCCTTCCAACTCTACAATTCTATGATTCTAGGAAGGAGATGCCAGGCAGAAGCTCCTGCCTTCTCCCGCAAATATGCAGCCGGTCATGTAGGTCCCTCTTGGCCTTTCCATGGTTTCCCATATGACGCCTACCTCTCCTCCCTGCTTGATGTCCCAGTCCCCAACAGCCCCAGATCATTCTGTGCCACCCAACACAAGACACAGTGATTTGGGGCTGTCTCAACATGACTCAAATGATGCCTGGATCCAGTGCTCAGTTCCTGTTTGCAACCACCCAGCTGTCCACTCCGAGAAGAGCTCCCATAAGAGCTGTTCGACAGTGGAATTTGCTGCCAAGAAGTGTGGTGGAGTCTCCTTCTTTGGAGGTCTTTAAGCAGAGGCTTGACAGCCATATGTCAAGAATGCTTTGATGGTGTTTCCTGCTTGGCAGGGGGTTGGACTGGATGGCCCTTGTGGTCTCTTCCAACTCTATGATTCTATGAGAACAGAATGCTGGACTAGATTAGCCTTGGTCTGATCCGGCTGCAAGTTGATCCAAACATCCAGCTATTTCTCACTGACCTGATGTTTGTTTTTTTTTTGTAATTATTTTTATTAAAGATTTTCTTAGGTTACAAAGATAGTGCAATGACTCTTTTTTTCATGCATCATTTTTACACATTGATTATAACTTGTTGAGACATTATGAGGAAGGGGGGAAAGAGGTAGGTGGGAAGGGGGGTTGGGTGTGGTGAATTGCCGATATTTCTGTTTTTCTTGATATGTGATGGGGTTCGGCGTCAGCGTCGTTTGTGCAGGTTCTCTGTTGTTTGTTCGTGCTTCTTTGTTGGTGAGAGAGGTCAGGATTTGTCTTAGAATGTGGTTGTTCATTCATGGTTGGCTGTGATGATCCTTAATTTCTTGCGTGAGTGGGGGGGGGAGGGTGTTTTGATCAAGTTAGCCATATTGATTTGTATGCTGCCGGTAAGCTTTTGTCATTGTCCTGTTGGGTTGTATAAGTGATGAAGGGGAACCATACTGGGGTGAAGGTGTCTTCTTCTGTTTGTCCCCGTGTCAGTTTCAGCTTACTGGTTAGTTTTTCTAGCAGGGCCGTTTCCCATACAACTTGGTACCATTGGTCCAAGCCCACTCCCGATAAGTCCTTCCAGTGCCTGGCCATGATGCTTCTAGTTGCTGACAACAGATGGATTATAAGTTCTTTATGATTTGCGTGAGCGTTGTTATCTTGAAAAATATTTAGTAAAACCAATTCTGGGGTAATTTCTAGCACTTGCTTAGTTATGTTACAAATTTCTTGCATAGATGTCTTCCAGAATGATTGAATTTTAGGGCACTCCCACCACATGTGGAGGTACGTGCCTGTGGAAGTGCATCCTCTCCAACATTTTGATGAGATTCCTGATCGTATTAGTGATAATTTTCGTGGAGTCAGGTACCATCTGTGAGTTAGTTTCAATGAGAGTTCTTTTCTTTTCATTGATATAGATTTGAAAGGGGGTTTCGACCACATTTTAGTCCATTGGGTAGGGTTGATTTCATATCCTATGTCATCCTCCCATTGTCGTTTTATCTTGTCCAGGGGATCTATGGGATTCTGAATTAGTATCTTGTAAATTGCAGATACCATCCCTTTTCCGTGTCCTTTTGGCAATTGGAGGAGGCTTTCGAAAGCTGTCAGGGGTCTAGTTGCTGCTGGTTTTACAGTTGGGTTGTTCAGAAAGGCATGTAGTTGATGTTGTGCTAACCAGGACATTGGGATGTCTTCTAGTTTGTCCTGTATTTCTTGTGGTGACAAAGGTTTGTTGTCTTTATAAAAGTCTATTAAGCGATGTAAACCTTTAGTTTGCCAAGTCTTCATCTGGAGGTTTTGTGCTGCATGATGGAACAAGGGATGGTAAGCCAGGGGAATTAATGGGGATGGGGTTGGAGATAGTTTACTAGTTTCTGCTTTCCATGCTTTGAACATGGTTTGTGTGTATCTGTTGAGTGTTGTGGGAATCTTCCTTAATTTGTTTGGGAGAAATGGATATGCTGTGGTGCAGATATTTTCAATTGAGTCCCTCTCCAGATGTACCCATTGTTTTGTCTCGTCTTGTAGTATATATGGGATTATATGGCGTATTTGGTTGGCGTTGTAGTATGTTTCTATGTTGGGGATTCCCCATCCTCCTACTGAGGTGGGGAGGTGAAGGTATTTGGTGCCAATCCTTGGTTTTTTATGTGAGAAAATAAAAGAATGTAATTTTCCCTGCCATTTGCGAAGTTGGGTTGGGGGGATCCAGATTGGGAGGGTTTGGAATAAGTATGTCAGTTTTGGGAGGGTGACCATTTTGACGATGGCTATTCTGTCTGAAAGAGTGAAACTCATACTGTCCCATTTCTTTAGGTCTTTGTTTATTTGTCGCCACATGGGCTTGTAATTATGGAGGTATAATTTATTGAGGTTCTTGGTTATTTGTACCCCTAGATATCTGAATTTGGTATGACAAAGTTTTATTTTGGTGATATTAGTAAGTTCTTTTTGGATATGGGGAGGGGTGTTGAAGCACATGGCTTCTGATTTTCCAAAGTTTACCTGTAGGCCCGACACCATTGCAAATGTGTTGAGTTCTCTGATTAGGGAGGTTGCTGTATTTAATGGGTCTGATGTTGTGACCATCAGGTCATCTGCAAAGAGCCCTAATTTATAATTTTTGCCTTTTATTTCCACTCCCTTGATGTCTGTGACTGCTCGGATTCGGATTGCTAGGGGCTCCAAAGCTAGGATGAATAGGAATGGAGACAGCGGGCATCCTTGTTTTGTGCCTCTTTGAATTGTTATGGTGTTCGAGTCCATATTATTAATTCTGCATTTTGCTGAGGCTTGGGAATATATTTGTTTGAGGATTTGTAGGAAGTTGGAGCCAAATTTCATGTTAGTTAGTACTGCTAATAAGTATTTCCACTCCAAGCAATCAAAAGCTTTGAGGATATCTAGGGACATAATTGTCAGTGGAAGTTTAGTTGCCTTACTGTGGTTGATTAAGTTTTGTAGTTTCCTGATAGGGTCTGTAATATTGCGACCAGGGACAAAGCCAGTCTGGTCTGGGACTATTAAATTGCCTAGAAAGATTTTTAAACGATTGGCCAATATTGATGTGAAAATCTTGTAATCCTGATTTATTAATGAAATTGGGCGGTAAGATTCTACTTTGAGGTTGTCCTTTAATGGTTTTGGGATGGAGACTATTTTGGATTGATTCCATGTTTTGGGAATAAGCCCCCCTTTCATGATATCATTGAATAGGCGTATCATGTAGGGCATCAGGGGTTCTTTGAATTTTTTATAGAATTCTGCTGTGAAGCCGTCTGGGCCCGGGGCTTTATGTGGTTTCAAGTTTTTAAGGACCGTATCTATTTCCTCAGGGGTGATAGGGCTGTCCATAAATTCCTGTTCCTCGTTGGTTAAGGTGGGCATGGTCAGTTCTGCCAGAAATTTTCTAATTCCCTCCCCAGTTGGGTTGTGAGAAGTGTACAGATTGGAGTAGAATTCTGCAAATTCAGAGGTTATTTCTTTCGGGGAAAATGTCACGTTGCCGTCTTTTTTGGTGATGCAGTGTATTCTTGTTTTAAGTGCTTTTTTCCTGCATCTATTTGCTAATAGTCTGGAGTTTTTCCCTCCGTACTCATAGAAGCGCTGTTTAGAATATAAAATATTGATCATTGTTTTGTTGATTTCTAAGGAGTCTAATTCTCTTCTCTTTTGTTCTAGAAGTTTAAGTAGTTTTTTGGAACCTGTTTGTTTGTAACGTGATGAGAGGGCAATGATGTCTTGTTCTATTTTGTTAATTTTTGAAGAGGTTTGTTTTTTAAGGAGTGCTTTCTCTTTTATGCAAACTCCTCTGGTCACCGCTTTCATAGCGTCCCATAAGAGGGGGGTATTTATATTGTCTACATCATTCTCCTTAAAATAGTTTTGGAGAGTTTTTGTGATACTTGCTCTAATTTGGGTGTTTGTGGTTAGAATGGGACTGAAAGACCATGATGGAGTGGTTTGCGTTTCTTCACCTATTTTAACAGTGACTTCTACTGGGGCATGATCTGTGATTTTGATGCTGCCTATGTTTGTTGATTCTACCAAGGGGATCAGACCCTGTGTGAGCAGGATGCTGTCCAGTCTGGACGTTGTACCATGACGTCCGGACTGGAATGTGTAGGTGATGTCTCCCGGGTTGTGTTCGCCCCAAATGTCATAAAGACCCCTGTTTTTTAACATTTTTAGTAACTTGTAAGAAGCTTTAGTTGTTTGGGAGGGAGGGTTGAGGAGGGTTGCCTGTGAGCTTACAGGATGTGTGTTTTCCAGAGTTATGCCCTTAATATTTAAGTTAAGGTCGCCTCCTAGAATTGCTTCCCCCTCAGAGAAAGAAAGGAACTTGTTTAGTGTTTTTTGAAAGAATTCAAGTTGTCTCGAGTTAGGGCCATATAATGAGCCGATTGTCAGTTTAATTTTGCCATCTAGTATTCCTTTAATGAAAATGAATCTACCTTTTTTGTCCTTTAGGACTGTTGTGGCGTTGAAATTCAAGTCCCTACTAATTATTACAGCTACTCCGCGGGCCTTTCCTGAGCCTTGTGCTACCCATTGTTGACTAAAACGAGGGTCATTCAGGAGTTTGTTCCCTTTGGGTGGGTTGTGTATTTCTTGTAGGAAGGTGATGTGTGGTTTCATGGTATTTATGTATGAGGTAATACGTTTTCTCTTGATTGGGTTTCCCAGCCCCCTCACATTTAGTGTAATTGCTTTTAAGCTAGCCATCTTGTTTATTTATTCTGTAGGATGGTTCCTTGCCAACCCGTTTGGGTTGTCCTATGTCCCTCACTTCGTGTCGTGTATTGAACCATTGGAGTTGCGCTGACTTATGATGTGGCAGGTGGGGGTTCAATGGGATCAGAATTAGAATCGGGTTAAAGAGTGGGAGGTAAGTTATAGAGGGTTTCCTATATGTAGTTATATAGGTGTTCGTTTGGGGTATTTTGGACTTTTTGGCAAATAGCCGGTTGGTCCTTGGTCTCGGCTGATGTGAAGGGCTGTACTCAAGGACAGGCCTTCCCCTTTGTCGTTTGTGACAGGGGATGATCAGCGAGACGGTGTAGAGTGGTTTTGTAATGTTAGTGTCTGGTATAAGGTTCGTGAGCAATGTTGCCAATGTTAATAGCAACATCACTGATGTGTTAGAGTGTGTGTATGTGTTGGTGCGCTCTGGTGCCACCATGTTGTTGAATAGGTATCATGTTTTAGCCTGATAGTGAGTTGTGTTATGGATGTTGGGGGAGTTGTTTTTCTCTTGTTTGGTATGAAAGGGATACTGGAGATATGGGTTGTGGTTGATGGGGAATGTGATTGAGGTTATCTGGACTGGTGTCAGGGTGGGGTTGGGATGGGGTAGGTTCTATGGAGGTGTGGGGTTGGGGGGGATATTGATGATGATAGTTATGTTCAAGGCCTATGGGGAGGGGGGGGTAGGGGGAATCACCAGTCCTGCAGTTCGAGATGTTTTCCGGTTGCCTCATTTAGCTGTGGTTGTTGTTGTTGTTGTTGTAGGGTTGTTCCTCAGTGATGTTTTGGTTCGGTTGATCGTGGTTAGGCGTCCTGTGGAGAATGTTCGGTAGAATGATTTTGTGCGCGATGGTAGATGGTTGAATCGACGAGTCTTGATGTATTGCTTCTGTTGTCTCTTTCCTCTCTTTACTTCCATCCACTCATTTACTGTTATTCCACTTTCTTGATCTCGGCTGTCACTTGGTAAGTCTTTCTGTTGCTGGTTCGATGGAGGGTCGAGTCCAAGGTTCCTCAATAGTTGTTGGGCTTCCGTTTCGTTGGTAGCCATGTATTGCGTTGTGTCGGTTGTCACGATGAGACGGAAGGGAAAGCCCCAACGGTATCGAATCCCTTTTTGCTGAAGAAGCTGAGTGTATGGACGTAGGTTTTTTCTCCGATTTAGGGTGTCCTGGGATAGATCTTGTAGGACCAATATGGAATTGTTTTTGTATTGGAGGTTGGTTGAGTTTTTGAGGCTGTTCCATATCTCCTCCTTTTTTCTGTAGCGTGAAAAGCACACTATGATGTCTCTTGGGTGGGCACCAGGTTTTGGCAAAGGTTTTAGAGCTCTGTGTGCCCTTTCCAGATCGGATACCTCGAGTGTCAGATTTGGGATTGTATCTTTCAACCAGCTCACAATTAGGTCTGCTGGGCTTTTCTCCTCTGCTTTTTCTGGGAAGTTGCGGAAGCGGATATTGCAGCGTCTGTTTCGGTCTTCGATGTCTGCTTGTTTAATTCTCAATTCTTCGGTTTCTCTTTCCAGTTCGCACAATTTCTCATTCATGCGTGTGGTTTCATCCCGATATTGCTCTATTATTCCTTCTTGCAGTTGATTCTTCTTTTCTAGAGCTTCCACTCTGGAGGTAAGATTGCTGATTAGTAACTGTATAGGGGCCGTTGCATTTTCCACTGCAGCTTCCAGTTTACTAGTCATTCTCTCTTCCATTTCTCTTAGGTGTTGTAATATTTCATCATTTTGAGGAGGTGTTGTGATCTCAATGTTTTTTACCATCTTTTTAGTTGGTGACACCTTTATCTCCTTGACGTTTTTGGTTTGAGGTTTGTTTGGCATTCTCTCGGAGTGGGACGTGTTGCGGTTAGGGGTTATGGCGATGAGGATTTCTGGGTGTTGGGTTATTGGACTAGTCAGGCGTTGTTGACTGGTGGCTTTTGCAGAGCGTTCGGTTTAGGCAATCATTTGTGTCATCTCTTGGCGATGTTATGTGAATTTCTCTGAGGTTGCCGTACTCTCCTCAACAGTGTTGTCAAAGCGGTGGTCAGGTACTCAGAGAGGCGGGTAGACCCAAGGACAAATAGACAAACAAACAGGTGAGAGTAGACAAACAAACAGGCGGGGAAAGAGAGAAAGAGAAAAAAAGGGGGGTAGTTTATGGATGGGCAAACAAGCAACTCAACAAACAAAGAGGGTATAAAACAAAAGAAGGGGTGAGGAGTGATAAGTGGGGTGGAAGGGGAAGATAAGGAATGGGCAAATAAAGGGGAATTGAGTGTATGGGAAGGGGTTCAAGGAGAAGGTTTATGTAGTGGAATGAAGGAAATAAGATAAAAATAAAATAGAAGTGTTTATTTTAAAGGGGGGTGATGAGTGGGAGGAAAGGCTCCCCTATTGGAGACAGGTTAATAAACAGACTAGATAGGGGGGTTCAATTTAAAAGGGGGAAAGAAGGAACCGAAAAGGAAAGAGAAGACAAAATGAGGGTGGAAAGTAACAAGTGAGACGGAGGGTAAAAATAAGGAGAGGATATATTGGGGAGGTGGGTTTGAGTGTATGGAAAGGGTTTATGTATTGAGGTGGAAGGAATAATATAAGGCTAAGGTAAAAGAGGTTTGGAGGAGAGAGAGGACAGCTTAAAAAGGGTAGAAATTTAGTAAAAGGGCTAGGAACTGGTGGTTTTATTTTTGCTTGTTTTTTCCCTAAAGGGTTAAAATGTATAAAAAGAGGGGGGTTGGGTGTTAAAAAGTGGAAGGTGGAAGTAATAAACTGTGGCAATACTAAAAATATTGGTTAAAAATATTAATATATTCTTTTTTTTAAAAAAAAAGGGTGGGGGTGGGGGAGAAATAAAATTAAGGTCTTTTTGTTGTTATTGTTCTTATAGAAGAAAATTTTAAGGAAAATGAAAAAGGGGGAAAAAGAAAGAAATATATAAAATATTTATAAAAATATTTACATATTAAAAAATAGCATTAAAAGTATATTTTTTATAAAAAATAAAAATAAAAATAAAAAGGGGGTTTATTTTTTAAAAGATTATATATAAAAGATTAAATATATATATATTTAAAAATGGAAAGAAAAACGAAAAACAAACGAGGCCTTTCCAGTGGGCCTCCCTTTGGACTTTGGGCGCGCTATTCGGCGGGAAAGCAGGCCCAGGTTGAGTCTAGGCCCAGCCTCGTGTTCCCTCAGGGCCGCAGTTCGTCCTCCTACCTCTCCCTCAGTTTAGCGGCGGGGGTAGCGGAGGCAGCTCGACGGCGGGGTATCTGGGTCAGGGTCTCTCCCCTTCCCCCAGGCACCCCACTCTCACTCCTGAGTCCCTTCGGCCCCGGGGCTCCAGGTAGCCGGGTGACCTCGGCGCGGTAGCGCAGCAGCAGGGAGGATGACAGGTCCGAGGCTCCTCTCCCTCTCTGGATCGAACGTGGCGATGGCGGCGGCAGCGAAAAGGTCGGGGCTTTTTTAAAAAATTTTTTAAGATCCCCCTTCCCTTTCTGAGGCTTCGGTGCGCCGCGTTGCGGGTGATTCAAGGCCCCGGGGCTCTGTATGACCGGCGGCCGGGTGCCCTCAATTCCGGCCTGAAACACACTGAGGTGGCAGGCGGGCGGGGGGGGCGGCCCCTCAACCGGTTCACTAGACACCCCCGGCTCTCACGCAGCGGCGGCGGTGGTCCCGGCGGGTCAGGAGCCCCCCAGGCAGTCTAGATCTGCCGACTGACCTCAGGAGCTCTGTGGCGCCGTGGCGCCCGCCATAATGCTCACTGACCTGATGTTTTGAGCAAGCAAATAACTGAATAAATAATCTGAAAGAGTCGTTTCATATTAAATTCAGTGAAAGAGCCCCAGTTTCAGGCTGTTTTATCTAGACCCTGTTCAGTCATCCTTAAGGATAATACCAACAAAGTGAATTGCATTGCTAATTTGATAGGCACTACCAGGCCTCCCTGCCTGGATCCATCAGATATGCAGAACCATCCCTTCCTTGAAACAAACTGTGAAATGCCGTTGAGCAATTTTTTTGTGCACACTCAGTATTTTAAAGGTCACAGGGCTCTTCCAGGTATTGCAGAATATGGGGAGGATGAGGGATTTTTCAGTCCAAGTAGTTATCTGATGAATTTTAAAGGGCGGCTGAGATACATTAACTGATCAGCTCCTACGCAAGCAGAAGAGCTAATATTGCTTTGGCATTTGGCTTCAGTCTTGTAACTTACATTCTCAAAGAATTATATTATTTTTCTTTGAAATTAAAGGGCAACTCCCCCCCCAAAAAAAATAAAAAGGTCTTGTATGCTCTGAGTTGTCACTTAAGAAAAATCCTATGTAGAGGAAAAAAACAAATACAGTTGTAACAATTTTGCC
Source organism: Zootoca vivipara (assembly GCF_963506605.1). Lineage (NCBI taxonomy): Eukaryota > Metazoa > Chordata > Lepidosauria > Squamata > Lacertidae > Zootoca > Zootoca vivipara. Next base: position 12,894,924 of record NC_083280.1, read on the forward strand.
TTATCAAAATGTGCCACCAGAACAGTATAATGTGGGTTCCACACTGGAAAATTCCAGCCAGGCTGCATGCTAAATTATGTTGAGAAGGCACTAGAGGATGTTAGTGGTAGTGGTATGTGTGTCAGAAATTATTATTGTTGTTGTTGTTATTGTTATTATTATTATTATTACTATTATTATTTGAATTTACATACTGCCCATACCTCAGGGCAGTTCACAGGAAAGAAAAAGAATTCCTAGAATTCTCCATGCTGTTGTGAACCCTGATCATCCAGTGTTCCAGGTCACATCTTGGCCAAATGCTCAAACGTTCCTTCCTTCAGATCCTCTAATCATCATTCAAAGGTGAGGCAGCAACCAGTGGAAATTTAGGGGCAGAGCTATCACACATAACCCTCCCCCGATAAATTGCTTGAGGGCTTGAGGGCATCCTGAGCAAGTTTGCAGATGACACCAAATCATAGCTGCCAAGTTTTCCCTTTTCTCGCGAGGAAGCCTATTCAGCATAAGGGAAAATCCCTTAAAAAAGGGGATAACTTGGCAGCTATGCACCAAATTGGGAGGGGTAGCTAATACCCCAGAGGACAGAATCACACTTCAAAATGGCGTTAACAGATTAGACAACTGGGCCAAAGCAAACAAGATGAATTTTAACAAGGAGAAATGTAAAGTACTACACTTGGGCAAAATAAAAAATAAAAAATGAAAGGCACAAATACAGGATGGGAGACACCTGGCTTGAGAGCAGTACATGTGAAAAGGATCTAGGAGTCTTGGTAGACCACAGACTTGACATGAGTCAACAGTGTGATGCAGCAGCTAAAAAAGCCAATGCAATTCTGGGCTGCATCAATAGGAGTATAGCATCTAGATCAAGGTAAGTTAATAGTACCACTGTATTCCGCTCTGGTCAGACCTCACCTGTAATACTGTGTCCAGTTCTGGGAACCACAGTTCAAGAAGGATACTGACAAGCTGGGACGTGTCCAGAGGAGGGCAATGAAAATGGTCAAAGGCCTGGAAACGATGCCTTATGAGGAACGGCTTAGGGAGCTGGGTATGTTTAGCCTGGAGAAGAGAAGGTTAAGGCAGGCATCCCCAAACTGCGGCCCTCCAGATGTTTTGGCCTACAACTCCCATGATCCCTAGCTTACAGGACCAGTGGTCAGGGATGATGCGGATTGTAGTCCAAAACATCTGGAGGGCCGAAGTTTGGGGATGCCTGGGTTAAGGGGTGATATGATAGCCATGTTCAAATATATAAAATGATGCCATATAGAGGAGGGAGAAAGGTTGTTTTCTGCTGCTCCAGAGAAGCGGACACGGAGCAATGGATTCAAACTACAAGAAAGAAGATTCCACCTAAACATTAGGAGGAACTTCCTGACAGTAAGAGCTGTTCGGCAGTGGAATTTGCTACCAAGGAGTGTGGTGGAGTCTCCTTCTTTGGAGGTCTTTAAGCAGAGGCCTGACAGGTATATGTCAAGAATGCTTTGATGGTGTTTCCTGCTTGGCAGGGGGTTGGACTGGATGGCCCTTGTGGTCTCTTCCAACTCTATGATTCTGTTATTCTATGATTAACACAGGGCTTATGGCTTCACTCAACTACATTGTAGAAGCCACATTTTCCAAGCGAGCAAGTCTTGTTTTCCTAAGGCAGCATGCTATTTCCTCCAGGGAATGCATTCATCCTTATATTGCTGCATGGCAGGTGGTTGTGGAGAACTCGTGAACACAACTTTGAGCCAGAGTGATGGAATGGGATTAGCAGTTCAGTTTTGGGATCTTCCCTGTTCAGTCATGTCACAGACTTCCATCGCCATCACGTACACAAGTGGCTTCCTAGCAGGATCTTTGATCACAGCAGCGAACAGGAGCAAAGCTCTCCTCTTCCTCTCTGGCAAAATAGAACACAACCTTCCTACCGCTCTTACATCAGTCGCTAAGAACTGGGATAAAATATGCAGTGAAACATCGCTGGTGAGCTTCTCGCAGAACAGGTAACAGCAGTTGGTGCAAACTTTGAGAGGCTGAGTGAAGAGTCCCTGAAATTTGACATTTCCTGTGCATTCTACATTCAGTTGTAATACAAGGGCTTGCTGCTGAGGAAAGTCTAAGAAATGTAACCTCCATAGAACCAAGGAGCTTAATTTAATGGAATCTGAGATTCAGGTCTAAACTGCAAAAATATAAAGTGTTTTGCTACATTTCGCAATGCCATGCAATCACGTCCCTGTAAATAATTTAACAATCTTCCAAAAAAGAGAGAAAATAGTATGAAGAAAGGAATCGATACTATGGGGTTGTATAACAATACCCCCCCTCCTTCTACTGTCATCATCTCTGTTTCTTGATCCTCAGACTGTGACAGGGGTCATCTCTCCCAGCACGGCTAGAATAGTGAATGAAAAGAGCCATAAATCACAGGAGTAGAACCATAAGGAATGCACTGGGCAGGACGCAGGGATGGTGATATCTCAATGTGCCTGTTCACAAGAGATAATAGCTACTTGGAAGCAGATTAAGGAAGCTTCATTATAGGGCAACAAGAACCTGTGCCTTGGTTACATCTAGTTTGGATTATCACAATGTGTTATATATGAAGAGTCTTTGGGAAACTGCAGTTGGTCCAGAATGTGGCTGCAAAGATGCTATTGGCAGCCATCCTGCACAAGGCACACCAATTGCCAATTTGTTTCCAGGCACAATTAAAAGTGTTGAACTTAAGCCCTTAAATGGCATAGGTACATATGGAGAGGCCCTTCTCTGTGTCCTGGCTATGTTGGAAGTATGGTTGGCAGTGATAAGACTTAAGGCTTCGTCCCAGTAGTAGCCAAACTCCAGCATACATTGTCATTTTATCTGAAGTTTGCATACACAGAGAGACACACACACAAATATAAGGGGGGGGCACTTTTTGATGCTGCAGATGATTTCTCAACAATACACTGGGTAATTTTATTTTATCCGAAAACCATGAAAATCTGGAACAGCATTAGCTTCAGCTGTGTGTTTTGTAGATTCCAAAAAAGTAAGTATTACCATGGAATATTACCTAGGCAAATCATATTTAAAAGCAAGAAAGCTGGATTGGCTACTAAATGCTATGTGGAGCCTCTTGGTTGTTCTTGAAAAGACCCCTACACTTTGCTACAGATTGCTTGCTTCATTCTAGCAGAGAGAAAATAGATTACCTGTGAATGAAATACAGCTATTAAAATAAATCAGGTGGATTTCGTGGGGGTGGGGGAATAGCATGGGGAGGATATAAAAATGTTTAAAGGCTGAATCTCCACAGGGAACAAAGTGGATCCATCACTCAACAATAGCAAGCGAAAGAATGATTGACTAATGTAGACCTAAGAACTGGAAATATTTCAAGAACACGGCACTCCTATCAGAGTACCTAACATTAAATATATGGCAATCCTCTGGGAGCCCTTTTTTTTGCGCCACACCTGAAATGGGTGATATTTACTATACTTTGAAGAACATCTATTAAATACCATAGTTGAAAACCACTTGTGTCTCATTCAAAAAGAAATAAAAAAGTAAGAGCTTTTGCATCTAAAGTAGAACTAATGGACACTTCTAGGAGCTAACAGAATTTAACAGAGGAAGAAATTTGAAGATTGGAATACGTGATTTAGTAGAAAAGCAAATAGACCAGGAAAAGGGTGGAAGGGGAGTCACTAGGTATTTAGTTGTATGTCATGATTGGTATGAAAGTTGCATAATTGGTGGGTGGAGGGAAGAGGATGTGTGTGTTTTGTTTTTGTATTAAAAATGCAAATAAAACATACTTTTTAAAAATAAATAAAAAAAGAACTAAAGGGACACTTCAGCTATTTAAAACTTTTCCACATGAGCTCTCTCCCATTCTCCCCTGCAAAGCTGACACTGGATGTATTTTTTTAAAAAAAATAAAAAAAATAAATCTGAGATTTATTTGGAGAGTTGTGAGTTTAGGGGGGGAAAACGGTCTCTTTAGGTCGTCAACTTAAGGCGAATTCCAAGCGAATGAAATATTAGCTGTCTTCAGAAATCCAACTAGATCAGCAGCTACATCTGCACTTTTTCAATGCCATGCAGAGTATTGTAAACCTCTATCATAGCTCTGCCACAACCCACAACCTCATTGGCTTCCACTGGAGTGAAATGGACCAAAAACAAAATCAGAATCTGTTAAACACAGCTTTCCACCCAGAAAGGCTTTCCCTTCCCTTCTACTCCTATCATATACATATGGTGACCAAGATATTGATGCTGAATCGGGGCCTATGACTAGTTAAGTGGCAAAAGAGCAGGCTCTCTCGTGAGCCCAAGCCTCACTTGTTCAGAATTATATCAGAAAGCTTGATAAGTTTGTAGATCAGGGTGAGGGGAACCCTCAAAATTCCTCTGTTTTTTGTCAGGTCTGTAGGTCTACAAACACATTAAAGATGTCAAGAGAGTGAATGGGATTGTGTACATGGGTTCTTCCCTCTTCTTTTTTCATTCATGCTAAATCGGGTCCTCCCTAACCAGAGGGCACGTGTTGCGTTGCGACCTGGCAACCAGATCCTGTGTTGTGGGTGGGAACGTTTGGATAGCCACAACACCCTATTAGAGGTCCCTCGATCTTGGGTGCAATTGGGCCAGAGGGGCGCCAGTCAAACCGATTGAGGGACCTCTATTTAAGCCCATGCACGTGTCCCTGAGCTTCTTCTTTTGGGCTCAGTGCATCGGAACACCCGCCCACCTCTCCCTATATTTAGGGTTTGCGCTTGACCTTGTTTGCCATCATGCTTTGATGGTGTCTCCTGCTTGGCAGGGGGTTGGACTGGATGGCCCTTGTGGTCTCTTCCAACTCTATGATTCTATGATTCTATGTGTCACCTGTCGTTGGGACAGGGGCACGGCAGGATTTCCCCCCACTTGGCTGATTGGCTGGTGCCATTTGGGTTTCGCCTTCCGCGTAGCAAATCATCACAACTTGTAAGGTTGTGGATAGGCTCTGGTTCAGGTGATAGGGGTGGCAGGATGCCTAGCCATCCCTATGCATTGTGTATTCTGCTAAAGGAATCCACGGACTCATGGTTGGTCTTCCCTGTGAGGGGTTGTGCCCAGAGCCTGAGCCCAGGGGGCATCTGGGTGGAGGCCTAGCAGAGCTCCTGCTTGCCACTGTCCCAGGTGTTCATCCAAGGCTGACCTATGGTTGGTGCCCAGGATCAGTGCTACCTGCAAGGGTGCAGGGAGCTAGTCGAACCAGAGCCTATGCAACCACTCACTTGATTGTAATCAATAAACTTGTGGCCTAAATTCTGCCAAAAACCAAAGTAAAATTTGAGTCTTGTCTGAATTTATTTAGGGGTGGTGGTGGTTAAAAGGTCTACACACGCAACTTGTATAAATGAACAAACTGTATGCAAGTCGGCTGCATATACATGATGAGAACATTGTCTTGCATGACAAGGCATCCTCCCTACTCTTTGGTCCTCCCCAATACCAAGAATAAGAGGCATGACAACCAATATTTGCCCCCAGTTCAATGCTTCCCACAACTCCTTCATCCTCTCCTCCTATTCAGTGAATGTGATAACAAGGAGGTGGGCTTCTTTTTTCTTTTTTTCACCAGTGGCACTAATATTGTGGAATACCCTCCCTACTGAAATATGAGACGCCCCATCAGTATTGGCATTCTGCCGGCTGCTGAAGACATGCTTGTTTAGGTGAACATTCCTCTGAACCGAATTTCTGATTTTATTGTTTTAACTGGGTGGATTTTTTAAAGTGTTTTAATTGTCATGCTTTTAATTGTCATGCTTTTAAATTGATTGATTTATATTTTAATTAAGGATGTTTTAGTGCCCCGATGGAGCTGTTACTGTGCATTTTACATTTGTATTGATTTTATAGTTGTGAACCATTTACAAGCCATTTTGGTGTACAAGCAATATATAAATTTATTAGTTAATAAATACGTTTTGAAATTGCCGCGTCTTTTCCTTGAGTAGCTTTGGATTAAATTTGCAGCCTACTCTAGTTACAAGAAAGGCATTCATTTATTTGGGTGTATGCAAATCACATTAGCAAAAATTCTCCTAGCATTTTCCTAGCAAATATCAGTGGAAGAATGGATCCCTGGAAGATCACCTTCAGCATAACAGCAATTGCCACCTTGTGAATGTGCAGTTTGATTTCATGCAATGAACTTCAGCATCCCCAGGCCTATCCATTCTCTTGCTTCCTTCTGTAGTCATGCTAGCAGGGCTGTCCTATTTAACAAGTGTGGCTTCTGGAAGCACCTCATTTGGATGAAGATCAGCATCCCGGAATCAACAATACAATCATCACACAAAGCATACACAATAGCTAAGGACACATTATTGTGTCCCAGAAAATCAATGGTGGAAGCAATTGTAACATTAGCATGCTTAAAGTCATTAGCAGTTAAATGCATATTATCAATTCTTAATGAATGTTGGTCTAATACCAGGGCACTAATTCCTCTTCTTGCCTTAATTACTCTTTCAGCCCCATTAATGAAAACATTGATCCATAGTGTCATCCTCAGACATCAGCTGTGTCCCAGACATGCAAGTCAAATCACACACCGCTCCTTCTCTGTTGCACTGCCCCAAAATGACTTTTTATCCATGTTTTTTTTTAATGTACCAGACCAGTAGGCTAGAGAAGGCCTCTTACACTAGGTCTCTTCCCAAAATTTGTGCAGTTATGCTTAATGGGATGGATTTAGCTTAGTGGTAGAGCATATTTGCATGCAGAAAGTCCCTCTGGTTAAATCCAAGTCATCTCCAGATAGGGCTGGTAGTGTCCCTTGTCTGAAACCTGGAGAAACACTGCCTGTTGGCATAGACAGCATTGAACCCAGTGGTCTGGCTCAGTATAGGGCATCTTTGTATATTCCATTTGTTACCTGCTGAATACTTCTCTTGCCTTCCTCGTCAATGATTCAAGGTCCTTCTAGATACCCACACATGGAACAGAATATTTGAATGGTCCACCTACCATGACATCTAAGCACCAAAATTATTTGGTGGCACAACTCTCCCATGCTGGGAGAGTTTCCATTCCATTTCTCCTCCCAAAATCTCCACCCAGCAATGGTCAGTTAGCATTCTAGGCCTGGTGAGCATGATCAATCTCTACTGAGCAATTGCTGGGTTTCTCAACCCTCAGTGTTTTCCTTATTATTGTTTTCTGCATGCCTTGGAGTCCCCCTGAGCCTAACACTTCCCTCTTGAGTGTGCATGGTGAAGCTTGGGCTGCATAAAGATCCACACCAGAATAATCAGTTTGCCATTAGTCTGTTGGATATGTGTCTTTGGTAGCACTACTGACCCCAGACCCTACTGTTTATGAATGACACTTCATGGCTTCTCAGTAGAAGCTACAATGGATGAGAGACTGCTTGCTCTTTCTGCTTAGTTGCTATTTACACTAGCTTGGCCTCTCCGACACTGAAACCCCAACCCTGAACATGCTTTCATTTCATTGATGCCAGGATTGGACATCCACCTCCCCTTCCACATTGAACTGAGAAGTGCAAAATTCTTCTCTCTGTGAGCAAACTGATGCAAGCACCGTTTTCTCCACTGACGGTTCATGTGTGTGTGTGTGGGGGGGGGGTTGCTTACACTATTTTGTGGTCATGTCAGACCCTCCAAGTGTCCATTTTCCAGGGACAGTCCCAATTTTACATAAGCTATTCCAATTTCTGATTTGGTCCTGGAATGCCCCACTTTTCCTTAGAATGTCCCTATTTTCATCAGAGAAATACTGGAGAGTATGGTAGGACGCCCCTATTTTCATTGGAGAAGTGTTTGGATGATATGGAATAGGACACCCCATTTTCATTGGAGAAATGTTGGAGGGTATGGAACAGGATGTCCCCATTTTCATCAGAGAAATGTTGGTGGGTATGCATGTCTCTTTTTCTGCTCCTTTAGTCATTTTGTGTTTAGGCCACACCATAGCATCTGCCATTTTATTTCTAGCACCCACAGCACCTCTTCAAAACTGAAACCATCCCCAAAAGGTTTGTGGGCTCTGACACAGAGGCAGTTGTCCTCCCAGATTTCCATAAACATGTTATCCATCTTGCCCAAAGGCAGGTCTGCAAATTGCTCTACAAGACAACTTCTTCTTGTTGTTCCCTAGTTAGCTGAAAGTAGAGCTCAAATACCACTTACACTTCTTGCTTCTGTTAATGTTCCCCAGAGGGGCGTGAGTCTGAGTGGTACAAGGAGTTTTGAGTCATTATCCATTTTGCTCCCCTACCCCATTTCCCATATGTGCCATTGTTATAACAAAGGTAAAAATAGCTTTTACATAATACCTTAACAGCATGCAAAAATTACAGCTGCCTCTCTCCTAACCATTAATAGCCTTTCAATATTGCTTCCGTTATAGTTAAGTGGACAGAATATTATTAAAACCTCTTGCTGAAAAAAAATAAGGAGAATTGGGAAATCACTTCCAAAGCAAATTTTAAACTGGCATGGCCTCTGTACGTTCAATACCAACAGGAGGCACTTCAAATTTCTTAAAAAATTGATCTCCTTCCTACCAGTATTACATCAGGAGAGAATGGGCATCAGGAAAATGGGCCCTTTTGCCGACACCTATTAGGAGGGGGAAATCTCAACTGAGAGCATAAACTTTTGTTCATTCCACATTTTGAGCTGTGTGGTCTCTGCAGCACACAGCTTTCAATAAATATGCAAATCCTTACTTTGCATTACTCTGAGACACTAGTTACTTCAATTCAGTTTTTTTCACAGAACGCAAGGGCTTTGGGAAGGGTTTTTTTCTTCTTCTAAGTACGCTGAACAGATGCACTTGTCAATGCCACCATCAACATGGAAGAAGCATTTGAAGCAAAACTTGTTTCCCTAATAGAGAATAAAACAGCAACCTTAGCTCACTCCAGAGGTACAGAATCACTATATCCAAACAAACATGGTGGTCTAGATTCACACACACACACACACACACACATACAGAGAGAGAGAGAGAGAGAGAGAGAGAGAGAGAGAGAGAGAGAGAGCCCAATAGGCTAGGAAACAAAGACATTTGGCAACATTTGGGGAAGGGTCATTGCTCAGCGGTAGAGAGTCTACCTTGTAAGCAAGAAGTCCCAGAATTAATCCGTGGCATCTCCAGATAAGGTTGAGAACAGGGGTGGTGTGTTCCATTTTGTCCCCTGAGGCAAAGTGGCATTGACAACAGTGGGTTCCAGTAAGATCCCTCAAGATGTCACCGAAATCTCACGAGATCTCATGCACTCCACAAGATCTCACAATATTTTGGTGAGGTCTGAGCAGAAGCAGGCACTGTTCCCAGAGCCACTTTTCCACCAGTGGTGGAGACTAGTGAGGGGATGTTGCTATTTTTTTCATTCTGTAAAATTTTGTCAATGCAATAATATTGTCTTAGGGATGCATTAAACCTGGGCCATATGCCTTTTCGCTTTATCAGTTGTTCTGTGACACTTTCCAAACGCCATTGGCTTCTTGCCATGGGGAGGGGACGCTCTTGCAACTATGGCACAACCAAAGCAGTAGAAAAAACAGAAACCAAAACATTTGTGCCTTTAAAACTGACAGGACGTTGGCAGGAAGCTACAGGACATGCCCTCATTTGGAGGTGTCAACAGTATCGAGAGCAGGATCATGTACAACTGCTCTGATACCACTGGGAGCACAAATCATCATGAATGCGCAGTAAAAAATGACAACTGGGGTGTGGTATGTGTGTGTGTGGATCTCTTCATTCCTATGCTCTGTGTTCAGACACTGCGGATACTCCTTCCCTCCCTCTGGGAGGAAGTTTCAGCAATCTTTATCAGGTTCCTTCCCTGGAAGCTCTTCCTGAGCAGACCTTCCCAAATTCACTTCAAATTCCACTTAGGACACCATTCAGTGGCAATTCTAGCTGTCAGCACTTTGCGAAGATATATAAAAAGTAGCTACAGTCACAGGAGCGGCGGTGCCAGCTGGTGAGAAGCAGGCCACTTACTCGAATGGGACTGCCACAGGGAAAGTGATCTGTATGATTCACTCAATCGACGCTGAGGTGCTGCTCTGTGCCAAGACCAAACAAGCTTCCATTTCTCCACACTGCCCTTCTCATCCGGCTTTAGGATAGAGGATAGATACTTTTGCAGTAAATAAAACAAAACAAACTGAATGGTGATCGTCCCCCTTCCACGGTGAAGCAGTGAGTGACATGCTGACATCTCTCCCACAGGATAGGTGCAGAAGAACAGCCCAGGGATTTCATTGCCAGCAGGGGAGCAACAATTTACACGACTCCCATGCTAAAGGTAGTGGTGATTACTGCACCATTCAGCAATGCCAGATCCAGATCTTGGAAGGCCCTTTAGGAGGGTTGGATGAATTGGTCAATTGCCATTTCCTTTTTTCCCCCCTTTTCCAACCATATGTTCGGTTCTCCAGATTTCCGCATCAGTTTGTGATTGAAGAGGGGGAAAGTCCTCACGAAAACTCTTTAGTGTGAATTTTTCCTAATGTATGCATTTTTGCATGCAGCTTTAGCTAATATACACATTTTTACATGCAAGTTTGTTTAATATAGACATGTGATTGGTATATGCAATTTCCCACTGCCTTGTCGTGGCAAAGGGGCTTGAATAACTCAGAGAAGCTATGAGCTATGCCGTACAGGGCCACCCAAAATGGACTGGTCATAGTTTAGACTAAATGTGATCCACCTAGAGAAGGAACTGGCAAACCACTCCAGTATCTTGCCAGGATAACTCCACGGACATAATAATAATAATAATAATAATAATAATAATAATAATAATAATAATAATAATAATATATTTATTATTATTTATACCCCGCCCATCTGGCTGGGTTTTTCATAAAAAAGGAGAAGCTTTGAGAAGAAAGTGAGAGTTTCCAAGGCATGCTCTGGACATGACTAAGACAACTAAACAACAAAAATGCATTTTTACTTGTTGTTGTTGTTTAGTCGTTTAGTCGTGTCCGACTCTTCGTGACCCCATGGACCATAGCACGCCAGGCACTCCTGTCTTGCACTGCCTCCCGCAATTTGGTCAAACTCATGTTCGTAGCTTCGAGAACACTGTCCAACCATCTTGTCCTCTGTCGTCCCCTTCTCCTAGTGCCCTCAATCTTTCCCAACATCAGGGTCTTTTCCAAGGATTCTTCTCTTCTCATGAGGTGGCCAAAGTATTGGAGCCTGAGCTTCACGATCTGTCCTTCCAGGGAGCACTCAGGGCTGATTTCCTTAAGAATGGATAGGTTTGATCTTCTTGCAGTCCATGGGACTCTCAAGAGTCTCCTCCAGCACCATAATTCAAAAGCATCAATTCTTCGGCGATCAGCCTTCTTTATGGTCCAGCTCTCACTTCCATACATCACTACTGGGAAAACCATAGCTTTAACTATACGGACCTTTGTCGGCAAGGTGATGTCTCTGCTTTTTAAGATGCTGTCTAGGTTTGTCATTGCTTTTCTCCCAAGAAGCAGGCGTCTTTTAATTTCGTGACTGCTGTCACCATCTGCAGTGATCAAGGAGCCCAAGAAAGTAAAATCTCTCACTGCCTCCATTTCTTCCCCTTCTATTTGCCAGGAGGTGATGGGACCAGTGGCCATGATCTTGGTTTTTTTGATGTTGAGCTTCAGACCATATTTTGCGCTCTCCTCTTTCACCCTCATTAAAAGGTTCTTTAATTCCTCCTCGCTTTCTGCCATCAAGGTTGTGTCATCTGCATATCTGAGGTTGTTGATATTTCTTCCGGCAATCTTAATTCCGGCTTGGGATTCATCTAGTCCAGCCTTTCGCATGATGAATTCTGCATATAAGTTAAATAAGCAGGGAGACAATATACAACCTTGTCGTACTCCTTTCCCAATTTTGAACCACTCAGTTGTTCCATATCCAGTTCTAACTGTAGCTTCTTGTCCCACATAGAGATTTCTCAGGAGACAGATGAGGTGATCAGGCACTCCCATTTCTTTAAGAACTTGCCATAGTTTGCTGTGGTCGACACAGTCAAAGGCTTTTGCATAGTCAATGAAGCAGAAGTAGACGTTTTTCTGGAACTCTCTAGCTTTCTCCATGATCCAGCGCATGTTTGCTATTTGGTCTCTGGTTCCTCTGCCCTTTCGAAATCCAGCTTGCACTTCTGGGAGTTCTCGGTCCACATACTGCCTAAGCCTGCCTTGTAGAATTTTAAGCATAACCTTGCTAGCGTGTGAAATGAGCGCAATTGTGCGGTAGTTGGAGCATTCTTTGGCACTGCCCTTCTTTGGGATTGGGATGTAGACTGATCTTCTCCAATCCTCTGGCCATTGCTGAGTTTTCCAAACTTGCTGGCACATTGGGTGTAGCACCTTAACAGCATCATCTTTTAAAATTTTAAATAGTTCAGCTGGAATATCATCACTTCCACTGGCCTTGTTATTAGCAGTGCTTTCTAAGGCCCATTTGACTTCACTCTCCAAGATGTCTGGCTCAAGGTCAGCAACCACACTACCTGGGGTGTACGAGACCTCCATATCTTTCTGGTATAATTCCTCTGTGTATTCTTGCCACCTCTTCTTGATGTCTTCTGCTTCTGTTAGGTCCTTACCACTTTTGTCCTTGATTATGGTAATCTTTGTACGAAATGTTCGTTTCATATCTCCAATTTTCTTGAACAGATCTCTGGTTTTCCCCATTCTATTGTTTTCCTCTATTTCTTTGCATTGCTCATTTAAGAAGACCCTCTTTTCTCTCCTTGCTGTTTTTTGGAAATCTGCATTCAGTTTCCTGTATCTTTCCCTATCTCCCTTGCATTTTGCTTGCCTCCTCTCCTCCGCTATTTGTAAGGCCTCGTTGGACAGCCATTTTGCTTTCTTGCATTTCCTTTTCCTTGGGATGGTTTTCGTTGCTGCCTCCTGTATAATGTTACGAGCCTCCATCCATAGTTCTTCAGGCACTCTGTCCACCAAATCTAAATCCTTAAACCTGTTCCTCACTTCCACTGTGTATTCATAAGGGATTTGATTCAGATTGTATCTTACTGGCCCAGTGGTTTTTCCTACTTTCTTCAGTTTAAGCTGGAATTTTGCTATAAGAAGCTGATGATCTGAGTTACAGTCAGCCCCAGGTCTTGTTTTTGCTGACTGTATAGAGCTTCTCCATCTTTGGCTGCAGAGAATATAATCAATCTGATTTCGATGCTGCCCATTTGGTGATATCCATGTGTAGAGTCGTCTCTTGTGTTGTTGGAAGAGAGTGTTTGTGATGACCAGCTTGTTCTCTTGACAGAACTCTATTAGCCTTTGCCCTGCTTCATTTTGAACTCCCAGGCCAAACTTGCCAGTTGTTCCTTTTATCTCTTGATTCCCTGCTTTAGCATTCCAATCCCCTGTAATGAGAAGAACATCCTTCTTTGGTGTCATTTCTAGAAGGTGTTGTAGGTCTTCATAGAATTGGTCAATTTCACTTTCTTCAGCACCGGTAGTTGGTGCATAAACTTGGATTACTGTGATGTTAAAAGGTCTGCCTTGGATTCGTATCGAGATCATTCTGTCATTTTTGAGATTGCATCCCATTACAGCTTTTGCCACTCTTTTGTTGACTATGAGGGCCACTCCATTCCTACTACGGGATTCTTGCCCACAGTAGTAGATATGATAGTCATCCGAACTGAATTCGCCCATTCCCTTCCATTTTAGTTCACTGATGCCCAGGATGTCGATATTTATTCTTGTCATCTCATTTTTGACCACATCCAGCTTACCTCCATTCATGGTTCTTACATTCCAGGTTCCTATGCAATATTTTTCTTTACAGCATCGGACTTTCCTTTCGCTTCCAGGCATATCCGCAACTGAGCGTCCTTTCGGCTTTGGCCCAGCCGCTTCATCAGCTCTGAATCTACTTGTACTTGTCCTCCGCTCTTCCTCAGTAGCATGTTGGACGCCTTCCGACCTGAGGGGCTCATCTTCCAGCGTCATAACTTTTATATGCCTGTTGTCTTTGTCCATGGAGTTTTCTTGGCAGGGTTACTGGAGTGGCTTGCCAGTTCCTTCTCCAGGTGGATCACGTTTAGTCAAAACTCTCCACTATGACCTGTCCATCTTGGGTGGCCCTGCATGGCATAGCTCATAGCTTCTCTGAGTTATTCAAGCCCCTTCGCCACGACAAGGCATTGATCCATGAAGGGGGCATTTTTACTTAAGTATATGCATTTCTGTACACATTACTTGGTAGGAGAACTGCATTGCAAAATTCATAGAGTAAAGTTTTGAATGGCACCTCTCTCTCTCTCTCCCTCCCACCCACTTGACTATCAGTCATTTTGGTCAGGTGCCCATTTCTGAACACAGGAAGGTTCTGGTGCCCGTACTTCAAGAGTCGATAAAACTCTGGTACTAAGGGATGATGGGCAAGGCAGCGGCTCAGTCACAGACTATCTGCTTTGCATGCAGAATGTCCCAGGTATGATGCTTGGTATCTCCAGGCAGAGTTGGGAGAAACATCTATCTAAACCCCCGAAGGACCATGGCCAGGCAGTGTAGATAAGACTTGACTAGACAGACAAATGAGCTTCCTCAAGATAAGGCACCTTCCTATATAGTGATGTCAGGTGCCTTACTTTTATACAAGTTAACATGGACACGTTTAGAGCAGAAATAGAACGCCAAAGCAAGCAGAAATTGGGGATCCAGAGAGAGCCACCTTAATGGGTGGTTAGCCTGGATGCTACACAGGAGAGGCAAATATCTGCTCCTCTCTATCTAATCAGCCTGCATAGCCTTTTTTAAAAAAAGAAAAGAAAGAAACTGGGGAGGATGGCCTTGCTGGCTTAATAAATGGCAAATCTAAGACTCAGTTCCTGAAAACATGGCAGTAAACAAATGAGAATGATGGTCCCATTTTCTTTTGAACTCCCCTTCATACGGTTACTGACAAAGATCATAATGCAACAGTTTTTATCTCGAATCACTCAGAAACAAATTGCTTTTGAGAAAATGTAGTTGGGAACTTATTTTACTTACAGATTTAATACCTTTTTTGGTTTCTTTTACAAGTACAGTATCCTATAGAGAGACTTGCAAAAGAAATCCATTTTAATCATAACTTATCCAAATAAAGAGGAGAAGGGAGAGGGAAACGGTTGCGATTGTAGCAGGTAAAATAGCAATATAAGTAGCAGGGTAAAAATAGCTGCAAAGAAGTCTCCATTGCCTAAGATGGTGGGACCACAAAATGTGTGCCTGCATATAAATAAAACCTGAGGCTTACCCCCACCCCCACTGGTCAAATGCATATATCTGCTAAGCCTGGCTAGCAATGAGCTTGAACAGATATCAAGCTGGGCTAAAGACTGGTGGGTTTATCCTTGCTTGCCAGATTCAGAATACACGCCAGGCAAAAGTTCAATTATAAACCTAATTACACCTTTAATTGCTTAAACAATCAGCCATCTGACTTTGTGGCGCTTGCTTCCAAATGCTGCCTGCTGATTTGGATGCAGGTGCACACGCAGGTGTTTGCATGGCAGCTTTTGGGAGCCGCGGTGTGTGGTCCCAGCCTCCTAGCACTACATGCCTCGGGATGCACACAATTCCATATCAGGTTAAACAGATACTGAACTTTATCACAAGTCAGTTGAGAAAAAGCACACAAAAAAACCCCACACAGAACGGAAGATTAAAAACGGAAGGACATAAAGATACTATATAATTTACAGGGAGAATCCACATATCAGCTGTTTCAAAACTTTTATCTGCAGTTACAGCGAGAGTGTTAGATGTTTGCTAGAGGTGAGTGAGCTTCCTAAAGCTGCTCTCAGATTCACCTGCAGAGCCAGGAGGATAAATTTTGGGAAGCTTGCAGGTGGGCAGGCTTTGCAAGCTCCCAGCATTTGCCTCTCATAAACACCAGCTCTGATGAATTTGCTACTGAGCACAGCCTTGTTGTTATTTTAAATATACCCCAAGCATCTCAGCTCCAAAAATGCTTGGGACAGCGTGCAAAGCAGAAACTTAAGCCTAGGCACTGCAAGGTTGATCAATGAGAGAAATCCTCACTACAGGAAGTTCCAGCAGTGAATCAAAAGTCGTGTAAGCCATGTTGGACTTTTGAGTTCAAAAGAACGTTCACAAACTGGAACACTCACTTCCTGGTTTGCGGCGTTCGGGAGCCAAAACGTTCGAGTCGCAAGGCATTCGTCAACCAAGGTACGATTGTATTTATATGCATGCCCACATAAGACCTCCAGGACATTCAGATACCTTTATCTTTCTACCAAATAAAGCAATCCCCAGAACATCTGATTTGATCCACTTAGGCAGCAATCCTAAGCACAGCAAGGTGGCATAAAGCAAGCCAGTGTCTATTAACTCAGCATAAAGTTAAACCAGGTCCAAGCTTCCAGAATCGGCAAGGGTCTACAGTTCCCTAGTCACCCATCAACAGACTACTCCAGCAGCCTTGCACCTGAGATGATCATTCTGCATGCCCGAAGAAGAATCTGTTCTCCTCTTCACTCTAAGCAAGGCAACGCATGCCACTCCAACTTCCTTTTTTGTATTCTGTGTCCGTCTTTCCACCTCGCTGAGTCTTCAAGCAAGTTAAGCCATGCTGCCCCTGACCAGTGATGTTTATATTCTAGTCTTGTGACAAGTACTGGATGAAGGAGACCAGCAGCAATGCTTATCAGGGGCCTCTGGGTTGCACACACATTCCCCAACTCCCCATTGCCTCATTAGGGACTGGACCTGAATAATAAAGTCAGCAGAGAGTTTGCAGGGTTTGCTCAGGGCTCCAGTGACAGCCACTATCACCATCACCATGGGCGGGCAATCAGCCAGTTGGCTGCATCAATGGCAAGGTGACGAATAGCAGGGATGGGTCTTGGAACAGTGGGGCTGTGCACCTCTGGATGCTACCCCACCTCTGTATTCCCCTGTGAAAAAAGGTTGCAGCGTTTAAGTTTAGAGAAAAGTTGAGCAAGAGGCGACATTATACAAGTGGAGAAAGTGGATAGAACAAAGTTTTTCTACCTCTCTGCTGAAGCCACATCTTGTTGACATCCATTGCAGTTGAATGTTGGAAGATTGACAGATAAGTACTCCTTCATACAGTGCATAGTTCGACTCACTCCCCCAGGAGGCAGTGTTAGCCTCCTACCTTTGTTGTTGTTGTTATTTAGTCATTTAGTCATGTCCGACTCTTCGTGACCCCATGGACCAGAGCACGCCAGGCACTCTTGTCTTCCACTGCCTCCCGCAGTTTGGTCAAACTCATGTTCGTAGCTTCGAGAACACTGTCCAACCATCTTGTCCTCTGTCGTCCCCTTCTCCTAGTGCCCTCCATCTTTCCCAACATCAGGGTCTTTTCCAGGGAGTCTTCTCTTCTCATGAGGTGGCCAAAGTATTGGAGGAGCCTCAGCTTCAGTATCTGTCCTTCCAGTGAGCACTCAGGGATTATTTCCTTCAGAATGGATAGGTTTGATCTTCTTGCAGTCCATGGGACTCTCAAGAGTCTCCTCCAGCACCATAATTCAAAAGCATCAATTCTTCAGTGATCAGCCTTCTTTATGGTCCAGCTCTCACTTCCATACATCACTACTGGGAAAACCATAGCTTTAACTATACGGACCTCCTACCTAGATGGCTTTAAAAGAGGGTTAGACAAATCCATGGAGGAGATGGCTATCAATTGCTTCCAGTCATGACGGCTATGCTCTGCCTCCACCAGCTGGAGACAGCAATGCTTCTGAATAGCAGTTGCTGGCAACCACAGGAGGGGAAGAGTGCTCTTGGGCTTGAATGCTGCTTGTGGGTTCCCACAAGCATCTGGTTGGCCACTGTGAGGATGCTGGAGTAGATGGACCATTGGCCTGATCCAGTAGGCTCTTCTGATGTTCTGACATTCTTATGTATGTTGCACAATGCCTCCATGAATCTATCTCATCCCCCTTTCATGCCATTTATTCCTACCCATCGCTTCCTGTTATTTAGTTATTTAGTGGACTAGCATACCCCTCAAGTGTCCCGATTTCACCGGGACATCCAGGATTGAGCCACCCCTGCTTCTGATCTCGATCTTGGATGCCCCGCTTTTGCTTTTGTGCTCTGGCACGGGACCAAAAACCAAGAGATTTTAGGTTTCAGTAGGCCGCTTTGGGTCACATGGCATCTACTGAGGCTGTACAGGTCGGGGCGACCTTCCCCAGGCCACTCTGGACCACGTGGCATCTCCCGAGGCTGCAGAGCAGGAGGCGAACACGGCAGACAAAGGTAAGAGGGGGAGAGAGGAGACAAGCGAGTGAGTGGGTTGCTGTGGTGAACAAGGAAGAGGTCAGCAGCAATGAAGGGGTGAGTGATGGGGTCGCCAAGATTCCTCTAAAAATGTTGGGGGTTAGGTGCTAGTCTTATTCCATGACTCCCAGGAGGATTTTCCAGCATGAGCCTGATCTTCTAAGCCAAATCACCAACTCCCTCCCAACCACCCTCAATCTTGATCTTCATCACGAAAGGAAAAAATTATCCCCTGATTAGCTCATTACACAGCATTAATAAGCAAGCGCTCTAATAACAGAGATGATCAGCTTGTAATTTCTAGAAGTGAGATGGGAGGAAGGGAAGGGGGAGGGGTGAACAACAACCTGTTTCCAGGCAAATTCTTATAATCCCCCTCAAAAGCACACATAGAGAAGCATGAACAAAATCTATTTGACTTTCAGGTGACAACTTTGCATGGTCTAAAGAAACCAAACAGAATGCTATAGGAAGGAAAGAATGAGAAAAGAACAAATGGATGTGCCTTTGCTTTCCCCTCCCCCCGCTGTGTTCCATGCCCCTCCCCTTCCATCATTTTTTTTTTACTTTTTGGAGTGTTATTTCCCCCCATGCATGAATGGCACTGATATCTCATTGCTTCATGCAGGCCGGTGGAAGCTCAGGGGGAATATCAGTTTAATTGGGTTTTAGACAGGTAAAATGAGAAAATATAGTATGGGTGTCTGGAGGGTAGGCAAGGGAGGGCATGGAAAGGTGGGGGAAGCTGATTGACGGAAGCCCAACAAAAGTACAGCTGGGGAATTGGTTTCCAGCACAGAGTCCCCAGCCCAGCCCAGCCCGCACTATGTGTGAAACACTGTGGAATTTGTTCTGCTGCCCTAGGAGGCAAACCATTATGGATGCACATCTCCCTATGTGGTAAACAAAGGCCACCATGTGATACGATTAAAAGCAGCTTTGTGCTGCAGCTGTAAGGATCACATTGACCATAAATCAGAAATGTTGCAAGCTGTCAATCTGCAGGCACCTGTTGCCGAAATTAAAGAGGAGCTGCTGCTATTTGACTGCTGAAGTCCTTAACCTGGTCTTCTGATCTACATAAGAATTAGCTCCTCTTCCTCTGCAAAGACCAAACAGAATATCAGAACTGAGTTTCCTTTCTGCCTGAAGACCAGGGGAAATTTCAGCATGACAAGGTTTAAGGTTCTATCTGAGTCAAAAGTTACGCAGAAAACTTTTTTGGTGGGCATAACAAATATTTTGAGCAGAGGTGGTCTAAATACACTAATCACACTCTGCTTTTGTTTCACTTGCACACAACCATTGACAAGCAGCACTTGAAAGCATCATACATTTTTCTAAGGTGCAAAGTTTGCCTTTTCCTTCTTCTGTTCCTATCCTGTCCTACTTGCAGAAATTCTTCACCGCTGTGTTTGGACTATGCGGCTAGGCAGCACAGGAAGTGGGATCTCATCATCTTAACAACATGCAAATACTATTACTTCCATTTTGATCACACATACTGGGAGAGTGGTCTCTGTATATGAAATGGTTTTGAGAGTTTGTTATGAAAGGATTCAATATAAAAAAGGAACAAAAACAAACTAAAAGCAGAGTGTTTTTACCAGATTGCTCTCACAGCTGCAAAGGCAAATATGCAAGGGGGGTGGGAATTATGTGGCTATTTAAATTCCAAGTTCTATGCTATATATCTCCTTGAAGGACCATACAAGTAAGGGCTATAGAAATCTTGTGAAAGTTGAGATGATTTACAAGGAAACACCTTATGCCACGATGCATATGCGTGATTGAAACTGCTAGATTTTGCAGATTTTTTCCAGTTATTTTTGCCTGTTCATCTCCATGTCTCCAAGGGAATGAAATATCAGAAAAGCAGAGGAAGGCAAGAAGAAACCTCAGATTAAAAAACAACAGCCAACAAAGAGTATGGGATTCTTGTTCTCACTACAAATAAATTGGCATAAATTTCAATCACAGTCTGTGTGCTTATGCATATTCTAAATGATCCTCTGTAAATACTGCAGAATAATTGACTATGCTCAATTAAACAATGCCACACTACTAAAGCAGTAAGTGTCAAGGGCTTTTCGTGAATCCCTCTTGAGCGTTCTGCTGGCTTTTGCTACAGTTTCACAAAGTTGGCTGTTTTTGCCCCAAATTCTTGTTTTTGAAAAAAGGAAACAAACAGGAGGGAGAGAGAGAGGGAGGGAGGGAGGGAGGGAGAGAGAGAGAGAACAGTGTGTGATGAAAAAATATATATTCATCTATCCATATATGCAGAGGAGGGTGACCAGATGATCAAGGGTGTGGAAACCAAGCCTTATGAGGAGTTGGGTATGTTTAGCCTGGGGACAAGAAGACTGAGAGAACATAGGATAGCCACCTTCAAATACCTGAAGGACTGTCACTTAGAAGATGGAGGAAGCTTGTTTTCTCCTGCTCCAGGTGGTAGGACCTGGACCAATGGCTTCAAGTTACAAGAAAGGAACATCAAGAAGAGCTTTCTAAAGGTTCTGATGGTTAAGAGCTGTTCAGCAGTAGAACGGTCTCCCATGAGAGGTGGTGGACTCTCCATTCTTGGTGATTTATAGGCAGAGGTTGGATGACCACCTACCATGGATGCTTTAGTTGAGATTCTATATCCCACCTTCTTTTCAAATGAGCTCAAGGTGGCATAGATGGTTCTTCCCCTCCTCATTTAATCACCACCAAAAAACCCTGTGAGAAAGGTTAGGTTCAGAGACAGTGGCTGGCCCAAGGTCACCAAATGAGCTTGGAGATTTTAACCCCGGTCTCCTAGCTTGTAGTCTTACACTCTAACCACCGTACTACAAAAGCTATGTGTAACACACACACACACACACACACACACACACACAGAGAGAGAGAGAGAGAGAGAGAGAGGGAGGGAGGGAGAGACATTATGTTTCGGGCATCATAATATAAACCAACAAGCTGTGGTTCTCAAATAAATGATGGGACAGCTCAGTGCAATGCATGCTGTCATAGAGTAACACGTATATAAAGCATGGTTTTGCTACTGCTATAACTTGCCCGATTAATTTTTTAGAAGGGCATTTCTCTAGAAACTTCTGTCAAGAGCATAAGGTATTTACTGAACTAAGCTGTTGTATTTCAGCATTTCAGAAACAGATAGCAGCCATCTCACCGCTGATGCTTTCTCAGCATTTCCTTATGATATTTTGTTTGTTTGTTTCGCTCCCTCCACCCAATGGCAGAGATAGAAATCCCATTACCGAGTGGCTTATCTCAGGAATGGGGTTCTTACTCCTTGTAGTAGTGATGTCTTGCTATTTACACAGGAAGCCTGGTAAATAGCTTTTCTCCATATCTTCATTTGCTGAGATTATATATATATATATATATATATATATATATATATATATATATATATATACCTGATGAGAGATTTCAGCTTAGGAGAATGCTCTGAATTACAGCACTCGGATAAAACTGAACAGTTCCCTGCCAGCAACAGCCCAAGTGACTGAAAACAGTGCAGGCAAGAAAAACCCACATAGAAACGGCTCACCCTATGGATATTCCTATCATTATTCAGATGGCCACTCTTGGACCTTGGGTGGGGGCCCCCTTCCTTATTGTTCCACACCCTCCAACATTTCTCCGATGAAAATAGGGACATCCTATTCTATTATTGGGGACCCAGGTGGCGCTGTGGGCTAAACCACTGAGCCTAGGGCTTGCTGATCAGAAGGTCGGCGGTTCGAATCCCTGTGACGGGGTGAGCTCCCGTTGCTTGGTCCCAGCTCCTGCCAACCTAGCAGTTCGAAAGCACATCAAAATTCAAGTAGATAAATAGGAACCGCTACAGCGGGAAGGTAAACGGCGTTTCCATGTGCTGCTCTGGTTTGCCAGAAGAGGCTTAGTCATGCTGGCCACATGACCTGGAAGCTATACGCCGGCTCCCTCAGCCAATAATGCGAGATGAGCGCGCAACCCCAGAGTCGGTCACGACTGGACCTAATGGTCAGGGGTCCCTTTACCTTTATTCTATTATTATTATTATTATTATTATTGTTATTATTATTATTATTATTATTATAGACATATCAAGAGATCCAACGCACCCTGGTCACCATATGTTTCAGCTCCTGCCATCGGGACGGAGATATAGAACAATGCAGGCAAGAACGAGCTGTCTCAGGAACAGTTTCTTCTCTAGAGCGATTTCGGCCTTGAATGGAAAGCCTGGACTTTGAAGTCATCTTATTTTACTTGTTATTTTGTATAATATTTACTGTTTTTAATTAGGTTTTGTAATTTTGGATTATGTGGAATGCTTTATCTGAGTGGATGTAGCAACCGAGTAATTTCGTTGTTCCCGCAAGGGGACAATGACAATAAAGATATCTTATCTTATCTTATTATTATTATTATTATTCCCTGCCCATCTGACTGGGTGCCCCAGCCACTCTGGGCAGCTTCCAACATATACAAAAACATTAAAGATTAGAAATCTTCCCTGTACAGGGCTGCCTTCAGATGGCTCTGGGGTCAGATAATTCCAAAACCTCCAACATTTCTCTGATGAAAATAGAGACATCCTAACAACAAGCGGGACATTATGGGATCAAATCGGAAACCGGGGTGGTGTTTTTGTTTTTATATAAATCTGGAAAATAGGGACACTTGGAGGGTCTCTTGTTCCGCTGCATTTCCGAGTCTGAAGAAGGCCTCATGGCTAGCCATTTTTCTCTTCTGGGCCTCATCCTTTCTCCCTCCTCATCCCATACACCAGGGTTGGGGAACCCTTTTCAGTCCAAGGTATGCATTCCCTCAAGGGCCACCTTCTGGGGGCTGCATGCCACACTGGTGGACATGGCCAGAGGCCCAGGTGGGTGTGGTAAAGATGATACTGAGCTATAGATGAACCAATGGTCTGACATAGTAAGAGGAAGCTTCCTGTTGTTGTTGTTGTTTAGTCGTTTAGTCGTGTCTGACTCTTCGTGACCCCATGGACCATAGCACGCCAGGCACTCCTGTCTTGCACTGCCTCCCGCAGTTTGGTCAGACTCATGTTCGTAGCTTCGAGAACACTGTCCAACCATCTCGTCCTCTGTCGTCCCCTTCTCCTTGTGCCCTCAATCTTTCCCAACATCAGGGTCTTTTCCAGCATCAGGGTAAGTCTAGCAACTTTTCTCAAACAGGAGGCAGTGGGCTGATTCCTGTATCAAACCTTAGTCGTAGGGTTTTCCTAAACCAAGCATTTTGTCAGGAGGCTGGCAGAATATAAAAGGAAGGATTCTTAACATCCTTTTTTTATGCAGCAATTTCAGAGAGAGGCTATAGAACCAAGCCTCTTGGATAATGGCGTTGTCCTGAGTAAGTCTCTCCCACTTCCTCATTTGTCACTTCTATGGGTGCTGCTACCTGCTCTCTATCTTTGACTTCTTTGCTGTCCTACTTTCAAGGCACCCCAGGTTCTGGGAGATGGAAGGGTGGTCTGGAATGCTTTCTAACAACGTGTCAGCCAAGTATTGCCCTGGCTCTCCCATGATTTCCCAACGTTTCCCCCTCATCTGCCTCTGAGTTGTGACCTCCCTCAACCCCCTGTTGTAAATCTATACCGTCTTCCTCTTCCTCCTCCCTGGGAGGGTCAGGATGGGGAGGCGGTCTCCAATCCTCCTCTGCCCTGTCCCTGACACATTTAAAGGCAAGTTTGCTCATTAGAAACAACTGTGCGATTTCAGCAAAAACTGAGCTTCCGTACGGTAGGGTTGCCATATTTCAAAAAGTGAAAATTCGGACACAAAAGCAAAATTGTTGAGCTATTTTCTGAAGGAAATTGGCAGAACCGACACTGCCAACATGGCTTGCCATATGTCCAGATTTCCCCAGACATTTTGCTGATTTCCAACCAGACACTACTTCCGACTACAGTATTCTGGGTATGTCCAGGATATGGCAAGCCTTCCATAAGGAATTCCTACAGGGCCAGGGGTGTACATAAGAAGAACTCAGCTGGATCAGACCAGAGGCCCATCTAGCCCACTGTCCCTTTCTCCCAGTGGCCACAGGCAACCCACAATAAACATATGAGTGTTTATTCATTCTGCAATTCCCTGTAGCTGAATCCTGATAAGTCTGCCCTTTTATTAAGAATACAGACAGATTTGGGATTTTTTCCTTCTGTTTTTATTCTGGCAGCCTTCACTGAGGGACGAATGCCAGTAAACCTCCATTGGCAACATATTGCATAGGAAGGCGGAATATAAATACAAGAAATAAAGGATAAATGCATCCGATGAGCAGAGGGGGTCAAGTGATCTGCACTGTTCTTGTGACAAACTTTTAACAAGCAGCCAGGAAGGCAAAAAAGAATTCCCTGCTGTGTTTCTAGATGGGGTGGAAAAAAAAGACTTTGACTTTAAGAGGCAAGAGCTCATATTTACAGACTTGTAAAGATGTGCAAACAATGTTAAAGGCTTGGCACAAACCATCCATTTCACACACACACACACACACACACACACACACACACACACACACACACATGCCTATGCAGTTTTCCCTCCTGCAAAATCTCTGGTTGTATTCTATGAACCCCCCCCCCCCCAAAAGAGCATTTACTGCATCCATCAAAAAAAAATCAGTGCATACGGTCTAGACCCGTAGACCCTTAGTCCTAGAGGTGGTGTAACTGTTTCAATTAACTTTACTTTTCATGGCGGCTACATAAAACGTTGTGAGGTCAAGTGAACAGATAAACAGCAAGCCATTCTTCAAACGTTCCTCGTGAAATGAACAAGAGGAAAAGCTGGAGGCTGCCACATTTACTTCTGTCACTCCCCAGGGCAGTGCTTAAGAACACCAGGTCAGGTAGGCTGAGATGCCGAGAAATTGCTCAATGCCTTCCCACTGCGCTGTCATAGCATTTCATGCTGTGAATAGCTAACACCCTTCGAAGACAACGAGGCAAATATTTCTCTTGACTGTCCTCCCCCCTCCCCCTCCCTCAACACACACACACACCTTCCTTTGCCATTCCAGTCATGCAGCGTCACAGCACTGTTGCTTCGGCTGATTTAGTGCCAATTCAAGTCAGATCTCCGGTGTCTGGACAAGTAACCACACCAAATATTCTTGATGGAACCTTGTTACAATTTCACAGTGGGGATCATAATGGTCCTTCCCTCCCTCCCCGCTACCGCTGCCACCAAACAGTTAGAGGAAAACATTGAGAAAAGAGCAAGACGGGCGAAACACATCCCACCATGTAACAGGCACCTTGAGTCTGAAACTGGCTCACATAGCAGGGATTAGGGTTGCCAGACTCAATAGAGGACAGGACTTCTGTGCCTTTAATTGCCCTGCTCTCTTTTGAGTCTGGAAACCTTAAAGAGAAACCAGCAGACCCTTTGCTTGGAAATTAAACAAGGGGTCTGCTGATTTCTCTTTAAGGTTTCCAGACTCAAAAGAGAGCAGGGCAATTAAAGGCACAGAAGTCCTGTCCACTAATGAGACTGGCAACCCTAGCAGGGATGGGGACACAGTCTCAAGCTTCTGCTGCAGCTACAGCAGGGTTAGAAATACAGGTGGATGAACCTACCTCTGGCCTGCATTAACTTCAACACGCTTTTTTTGCCTGCAATTCTGTTGCATTCTATTTTTTTCATTAATCTAGGCATGGTATATTGGTTTGAGTGCTGGACTAGGACCAGCAGGATGGGGGTGGCAGGCTGGGGACAGATGGACAGACCCAGATTTAATTCCCTGTTAATCCATGAAATTCCCTGGGGTGACCTTTGGCCAACCACCAGCTCTCAGCCTAGCCATGTAATCCTGCCTTGGGCTCAACAGAGGAGAGCTGTGCTACAGAGGAACATGTCACACACACTTACATACCTATACCTAGTCAGAACTCGCCGGGACTCAGTTCTGGCACCTCTCAGGTGGGCGTCATTGCCATTAAACATACTGAAACTCAGGACAAATAATGCCAATTTGATTTCACTATGTAAAGAGTCCCACAATCCTGGTGCCCCCCCCCACACACTAAATGCACAAACTGAGGTCAGTCTGGAACTGCCAGGCACAAACATCCATATTCAGAGACACATATAAATGCCTGGCTTGATATGTTTTAACTTCTGAGAGCTGGGCTGCAACATTTAAAATATAGTTGTGTTCCAAACATTAGTCCAAGAGGTGCAGAGAAGTTGAATTTTGTATAGGAAACTGTGAAGACTGAAATTATCAAGCTCCCCAAATCCACAGGCCTTGTAATTTGAGCAGACAAAAGTGCCTGCGAAGAGAAGTTGGAACAGGAAGACAATATACCCAAGTAGACCAGGTATCTTCAAACTTTTGGGGTCCCACTTTTAACCCAAACATGCACCTGGGGACCCATCCCTTGATCTACTGCCATATATTTGCACAGTGGTAGTTGTGACTGACCTTGGATCAAGTGGGTCCTGACCTACCAGTTGAAGAAGAAGAAGAAGAAGAAGAAGAAGAAGAAGAAGAAGAAGAAGAAGAAGAAGAAGAAGAAGAAGAAGAAGAGGAGGAGGAGGAGGAGGAGGAGGAGGAGGTGTTTGGACTTGATATTCCGCCTTTCACTCCCCTTAAGGAGTCTCAAAGCAGCTAACATTCTCCTTTCCCTTCCTCCCCCACAACAAACACTCTGTGAAGTGAGTGAGGCTGAGAGACTTCAGAGAAGTGTGACTAGCCCAAGGTCACCCAGCAGCTGCATGTGGAGGAGCGGGGAATCGAACCCAGTTCACCAGATTACGAGTCCACCCCTCTTAACCACTGGCTCTTAACGCTGGCTCTCTGAAGACCAGTAGACGATCTCACACTAAGGTCAAGTTTTCTGAACTTGGTTGCCCGCTTAGCCCAGCATGGAATATAAGCTACTGTGAAATAATTCCCTATTTTGAGGATCCAGGTGCTTGACTCATAATAGGAACAAGGGAAGCAGCAGTTTGAAGCTTTTCTCCAACCAGGGCTTTTGCCAATATTCTATCAGAACAGGAGCATTCACCAGCTGCCAATACTCAGTGGTAGGTGCTGGCATAATTCACTATCAACTACACTTTGCTTTTCTCTCTGCAAAAAAGCTGACGTGTCACTTGCTCCTTGTCCCCTCCCAATTAGCCACAGATTGCTGTTTTTGTTTTTTTTAAGGCGGCCACCTGCCTCTCCAGTCAGAGTCCAGGGATAATCAGTGCTGGGCATTTTCCATGTTGTTAAATGCAATGGCAACTCTGGATTCCAGGTGCTGCTGCTGCTGCTGTTTTTACAAGGTTCAAAGTGATCTCTTTCACCAAACCACCATGAAACTCCCAGGCACAGGTGATAAAAAGGGCATTGCACAAAAGGAAAGCTTCGTAGGATTCCGACAACATGGGTGAGAGATGGTCTGAATTGCAGGAGAACAAAACTTTAATTTTTATTGCACCTAGAAAGTGAGACAGATTGAGGCAGAGAGAAACACACAGAGAGAATTTCTAAGCCACTTAGAATCATAGAATCATAGAGTTGGAAGAGACCACAAGGGCCATCCAGTCCAACCCCCTGCCAAGCAGGAAACACCATCAAAGCATTCTTGACATATGCCTGTCAAGCCTCTGCTTAAAGACCTCCAAAGAAGGAGACTCCACCACACTCCTTGGTAGCAAATTCCACTTGTTTCAGCTAGTAACACTGAGCAGCCGTACATATATTCAGGACTTCAGGACTTTCCCATTCCCTGGAGCAGATTCAATTTCTTACATAAATTCATCTCATGCAGTCAAAACCCTATGCATATCTTCCCAGAGGTAAGACCCATTCAGCTAAAATTAGCACCCGGAATTCCCTCCCAGGTGTGCATGTACAATCATGCAGTCTGGGTAACATCCAGACAGGGCTGGTTTGTCCCTGAGGCAGCTGCCTTGGGTGGCACCCTCTTCCCACCCCACTGCCTCTGTCGCTGGTGGAGAAGTGGCAGCAGCAGCTTCCAGCAACATCTCAGGAGTCTGCAGAGCCACCCCACAGATGAGGCAGCGTAAGGCAGACACCTCAGGGGGCAGAAACACAAGAGCCTCAGGTGGTGAAATTGACTGGGCTTGCCCCTGTCAGCCTGGGGTGCACATACCGAAGGGGAGCAAAATAAATATAAGCAAGCAGCAGGGCCTACGGGCCACCATTACCCCATGCTTCTAATGCACCAGTTTTCAACCAACAGCTTAACAAAACAGCAGTATGCAGTGGGGAAATACCCTTTGTAATACTCACCAATACTTGGGTACCCTGGTGTAGAAGGATCGCCTCCACCGTTCAAGGACACCATAAATGCTTTCTCGCTCAGGTTCTGAGTCTTCGGTAAATCGCAAGGATCGGCATAAAGAAGGGCACCTCCAAAACCTGCCTCTTCCAGCAGAGAAAGCTGGGAAGACACACAAGTAAAAGGAAAACATCAGCATTAGGTTGTTAACATTATTTCCCCCTTTGTCTTCTCACATTTATATTCCACCTTCCTTCCATCTTGGAATCCAAGGCAGGATATACAATACATGTGGTTCGTAGGTGGTCACTCCTGCAGAACCAAACCTGCTTAGCTTCAGCAAGGCAGTGGCTTCATGACCTTTTTAGACCATGCCCTGGGACAAGTGTAAGTAATATTTTTCACCCCGGGGATCCCATTGCCTTGTGGGCAGAACGCAGACTGCCAGAGAGATGGTTTGCAGGATTAAATAAATTCATTGCTAATCAATGAAGTATTGTTCTTGTTGTTATTAAGGCTTGAGTTGCCTTGTCAATTAGTCTTAAGATGATTTACAAACATCTCGGGGAGACAGCGAAATGTAGTTTCAAAAACAGAACCACAACAACTAAAGCTAGGAAGATGGTTGGAACAAATGTGGAGCGAATTTTCAAAAGAGAATTAATTGATTAAGATCCTAGTGTTGAACGCAAAATCAATGCACTCCTTTCTGAATTATCACAGGGGATGTTCTTATGCAGCCTACCGAAGAGCTAAATCACAACATAAATTGTTTGTGGTCTGACTTTGGGCACATGCGCACCATTTAAACATTTAAAGCACTAAACATTTTTTTTTAAAAAAAAACTCCAATAAACTAGCAACTCTAGTTTGTGAAGGGTGCTGAGAGTTGTTAGGATACCCCCCGCCACCAGCCAGAGTTAAAATATTCAGGACCCTCCAAGAGAAGCAACTGGTTGTTAAACAATTCTGGGAATTGTAGCTCTGTGAGAGGAAAAGGGGTCTCCTAACTCAGCGCTCTTCTCAGTGTAAGATTTTTTTATTAGTTTTCAATTGCAATAACCCAATAAAAGCCTCATTGTCAATACCAAATTATAATACAATTGATAATGCCAATTGTTCATATGCCAAATTATATTATTTTGCTGGGCCCCCACATGCTAGGATTGATGATTTGATTAATTTACTTTAACTCTGCATTTCCAAAACGTATAAATTCCAGTTACAGGTAGGTAGCCGTGTTGGTCTGACATAGTCAAAACAAAATAAAAAAATTCCTTCCAGTAGCACCTTAGAGACCAACTAACTTTGTCATTGGCATGGGTTTTCATGTGCATGCACACTTCTTCAGATACATGGTGTGTATCTGAAGAAGTGTGCATGCACACGAAAGCTCATACCAATGACAAACTTAGTTGGTCTCTAAGGTGCTACTGGAAGGAATTTTTTTATATATATAAATTCCAATTACACACCAGTCAGAATAACAAACCCATATACCTCAGCTGCAGTTTTAACGACTTCCATTCGCATTAACACATCAAATAATTTACAAGCGAAGCCTTCAAACTCCTACAAGCGAAGCCTTCAAACTCTCTCTTTGTTCTTCTTGTGTGTGGCTATTATTCTGCCTGTGATGTTTCTTCCTGCCCTTGTACTATATTATGTATATCTTTTGTCAGTTGTTGCTGTTCTCCATCATACCTTGGGTGGAGCTAGTATCTCATTGCTGTTTCATAAGTTCTCCATACTCAACACTCTTGTCAAACTAGAGTTCTCAGGAGGAAGCCATGCCCATTTAAAATCGTAGGATACTGCTTTAAATGTATAGAGCAGATGTGGCCTTAATCAACACAAACCAATACGTCTTACTGTTGCTGATTACTTATTCAGTTATCTTGGGTATCAATTCCCCCCCCAACTCTCTTTCCCCCCCCCCATCACTTCTCTGCCCCAAAGCTGCTTTGTCCTAATAATGTGGCAATGCACATTAGAAATAGGAAAGAATGAACGCAATGCATTTTGTTTCCCCCCACCATATATATATATTCTCTGTTGTTTTATTTTGATAGGCTTCAGGGAACTTAGATACAGAATACAGCAAGTGCCTGGTCCTGCTGCCATGGTTACACATGCCATTCAGGGGAGAAGGTGTACAATTGCTAAAACGGTAGCATGGCCTAAAACACAATCCCTGTTTCTTGGGAACCAATATGTCAGCATTCCTCCAACCAAACACCCCAGTCAAATAACTTATCCCGGATTTTTGCATTTATAAATGCAGTTTCCCAACTGCTAGAAATGACTCCAGGCCAATCAGTGGAAACTCATTATAAGCAGGAACTGGGAGCCAAATTTCCAGGAAGGGTAGAGCTACGCTCCCCAGGTGGCACAGTCATCACTTGCTAGAAAACACGCCATGTTTTCTCTCCAAGCTCATTATTTCTAGGCTCAGGATTTACGAAAGGAGTGACTTCTCCACACAGAGCATTATTAACGTAGGGAGTGCAATCCCACAAGAAGTGCTCGTGGCATTGTTCAGAGAATTAATGGTGCAAGCCATCTACCCACACAGTGTTTTTCCTTCCCTGAGATGTGTTCCTTATGAGGTTTGTCGCTGAATGAAAGCTGTCCCAGTCTTTATCCGAAATGCGTAAGGCAGGAGGGGGCAGGATGACTCAAGAACTGCCTTGTTCAGAATTTAAACGTGTCCTGAAATTTGTAAGTAATATTCCTTGCAAAAGCATGGTCGCATGCGCCATAAAGGGTTGAAAGCACCATAGACTGTCTGCAGAGTGAAGTCAGCTTGCCAGCGGAGTGTGCAATTGAATCTAGGACATTGTTTGTAGGAGAAATATGCCCGGCGGTTCAGTAAGGTCAGCAACTGTATAATTTACTGACAGGTAGAAGAACAACTATGTACGAGTATAAAGTGATGTTGCCTCTGTCTGCCTCTCATTCAAGGCAGACAGCTTACAGAATAGACAGCCTTTCCACTAAAGCACTGTTCCAGCAGAGATGCAGCACAGGAAGGCTAAGTTCAAGCCAGCAGCACACCTGGATCTGACTCTTGCCTCATAGGATGCTTGAGCTAGTGACCTTAATTAGCCATGGCTTGGCTTTTTCTCTGCAAGCATAAACTTACATACTCCAAAGTATTCTGCATGCACTCTGCTGATGACAGAGGGCATTGCATATGATGGATAAGGCAAAATCCACTATTGAGAAATAGAGATGGAGGTGAAATTTCATTTGCATCATGTTTGATTCACAGCAAACTTACTTAATTCACACTCTCTGAAACAGGTAAACCTGTTGTGTAAAATTGGAAGGACAAACTGTACCTGTTGTATCTGTTGATACTTGAATGAACACACACACACACACACACACACACACACACACACACACACCCCAATCTCTCTTCCCACTCCTTTCATTAACTATTACACCTTTGATGTCCAGAGGCTGATCAGACTATTTCTGGTCAGTATCAATGTTCCATGCATTCATTCACACAACTCTATTCCATTCTAGTTCATTCCATTAATCTGTGGTTTATTAATTTATTTAAGAAACTGTACAGCAATTCACATTTCATTACACATTTAAATAGCGCTTGGATCACAAAACAGTATTTATTTATTTAAACTGTTATTACCTACTCATCACTGCAGATGCAATTCCGGCTATGTCTGTAGCATTTCAGTGCATTGAGCTGATGTTGTATCACAAAATTTGGAGAATTGTGAAATCCTAAAGATAATTGCATCCATCCCAGGCTGTGTGTTAGCTCAGGAGGTGTGAATAATAATAATAATATAATATTTATACCCCGCCCATCTGGCTGGGTTTCCCCAGCCACTCTGGGCAGCTTCCAACAAAATATTAAAATGCAGTTGGTTTGCTTAAAAAATGTGGACCAAATGAAAAATTTCTATCCATCCCTAGATGTGTACTGCAGAGACCATATTGCTGGAGACCATGTCATTCTGAAACCTGTCTTCAGATTAACATTTCCTTCTTCCAAGATTACCCAAGACGTCTGTCTTGTGATCCACCATCTGGGAATCAGTGTGCTCTCAACTGTCTGTCTGCAAATGAAACAGCCACATGGACAGGCCCACAAGGTTGTGACGATGCCACATAGTGTACTGATTTTTTATTGATTTAGCGCAGGGGTTCCCAACAAAATTTTCTCGAGGACCCCTCATCGAGCCGCTATTGTGACAAGGACCCCCATTAATTCCTAATCCTAAAATTAAAAAGTGGTTTTATTTATTTTTCAGTTGTTTTCCTCTTTTCTTTATCCTTCTTGGGGGGGGCGTTGGTGTGGTGGTGGCTGTGGTGGTGGCGGTGTGATGGCCGTCCGGGGGTCGGGGGGTTTCCCTCTGGAGGGGGGGAGGTTTCTACCCTTTCACCTGGGTTGAGGGTGGTGGTGGGGCCCTCTCTTCCCTGTCCTCCCCTCTTCTTTTCTCCTCCTCTGGGGGTGGCTGTATTTGTGGCGGTAGCAGCGCCAGCGCCAGCAGGTTCGGTGCGGCCTTTGTTCTTCGGGTCCCCACGAGGCTCCCCGTGTGGCGCGCAGGAGCTGCGGGATCGGGGCCCTTCGCTTGGGGGGGCTCCTTCCCCCTCTTGGGCAGCTAGGGGTGATGGCGACTGCAGTCGCGAGGCAGGCCCCCCAGGATCGTTGCGCGGTGGGAGGTCTCGGGCAACGGAGCTCCGCTCGGCCGTCGGCCAGGCGCCCTGGGCTTCGGCCCGGTGGGCCTGCAGGGGGCCTCAGCGGCTCCTCACTTGCTCCGCCGGACGTTTCCGACACCCACACGGTCGCCGCGGAGTCCGCGGCCTGGAAGGCGGTTTCGGGCCTCTAGGCCCAGGGGTTCCGCCGAGTCTCCGGCCGGGCGCACTCAGCCTCGGTCCGGTAGGGTCGCCGGGGGGGCCTTCAGCGGCTCCCTGGTTGATCCACCGGGCTCACTTGGCGCCCGCGGCAGTTCCGCCGGTTCCGGCGGGCCAGAGGCTTGGCATCTTGAGGACCCCTCTGGCATAGCTCGCGGACCCCCAGTTGGGAACCACTGATTTAGCGTAAATCCTTTCTTCCATTTTGAGTTTTGTTAGCCACCTTGAATGTGCCAATCAAAAGGCAGGCTATAATTTAATACATAGCCACAGCCATGTGGGACAGTAACATGGAGAAGCAACTCCAACAGATTTGCACGAATGAAGAAGGCATCTCTCTTTCCTGCTCTCTTCCCCCCTCCCCCAAAAGATGCTGATTACCATTTTGTCCCATCAATCAAACCACAGAGTTGTTTCATGATTACAATCTTGGATTACTTTCAAATGCAAGATTTGGTTCCACTCCCATCATTCCAGAGCAATGGCCTTTCCCTAAATCTCTGAAGACTCCTTGTTCCAATTTAATCACAGACACTTTGATTTAGTTTCCCCGAATTTCATGTAAAGCCTGAAAGGGCTGGGTATATAATTCTCAGTGTGCTGACTTCAATGACAAAGCCACAGCATGTAGAAACTAATGGCTGCAATGCTCATTTGTACGGTGGTCAGTTCTTATCTCTATAGCTGCTCCTTGGGGCCTTGAAATAAAAAATACATGCAATATGCACATCTACACTGACCTGCAGGCCTGTTTACACTCCGAGTCTAAGAGACAGTGTGATTAAGAGTCCAGTGTCCTCTAATTGGTATATTCACAGCTGGGCGCATTATTGTATTAAAAATGCAGTGTGGAAGGACGACATACTTCTAACCTGGATGTGTGGTGCAGAAACATTGTGAAGATCTCTCACTCAGTTCACGTTAGCATCCGGCCATTAGGAGTGGTGCCAAACTTCTAGAACTTGGGGGGATTTGAAAATAAACTTCCGCAGTTCAAGAAAGCCCCACCAATTATGAGCTGAGTTGAAACTCCCCTTGAAAGTTTGCCTTCGCTCATAATTAGCTGACATCAGTGCAAGCTGCTCCTAGTCGCCTTAGCCGTCAGTTTCACTGCTCTCCCTCCTTTCCTTTCCAATCTCACCTTGCAAGGCGGAGCAGTAAGGGAAGTGAGGAATCTTGCATTAGTTTTATAGATTGTAATGTTAGTACTTCTGGCCTATTTTTTAATGTTCATTTCAAGCTATAGTACCTGTTGAGCTATGGAACTGTGGCGGCTTCTTCTTCTTCTTCTTCTTCTTCTTCTTCTTCTTCTTCTTCTTCTTCTTCTTCTTCTTCTTCTTCTTCTTCTTCTTGATATTCCGGCATATTGTGCTAAATTTCACTCACACCAGTAGGCATGGTGCAACAAAACAAAGGCTTTGTCCAATCACTACTCCCTGATTCTTTCAGCACATGCATGTTTCTGTCCCCCATAATTCCACCCCACACATGGAAATGGCAGGAAATAACTACCATATGCCTGTATACAGTCATACCTCAACATCCAAACGCATCAACTTCCACAGGTTTCAACTTCCGAAGTCGACAACCCCGGAGGTCTTTTTGCCAAGCGCGTTCTGCGCCTGCGCAGAGCAGCGTGTGCAGTCGGCGCATGTGCAAAAGCGAGAAATTGCGCTTCGCGCATGCATGCACAGAACGGGAGCTTTGACTTCCAAAAACCTCAACTTACGAAGACAGCCGCAGAACGGATCGTCTTTGTAAGTCGAGGTACCACTGTACCATGCCACAGTTCATCACTATACTCCCACAATTTTCTGGATTAATGGGGTTGCACATTATTTTTTCCCCTAGAAACAATGAACATGGAAATGAGTGCTGAAGCTTCCGCTAGATTCCGCTAGATTTCTGGAACTGGCTAGTACACAGTACAAAGGCTCAAATATAATGGAGAAATGAGCAGTTAGTGAAATGTCAGGGGAACGGAATAAATTGTTGTGTGAATACAGCCTAGGTTCCTGCTCTGTTTCCAAAAGCAATGGCTTTGAGGGCACATGTTGCTGTGCTAGGGAGGTAGCATGAGGGAGGGTTTGGTTGGTCAGGAGGCAGGTATTCTAACACCTTAGCAAAAGGGGAGAACTGAGTACCAGTCCCTACTATAAGGCCCACTGTGGTGCAACTTGCAACGTTGTGGGAATAAATGGAACCAAATAAATTCATACTTGGCATGGGATAAATTGGTTAACCTTCAAACATGCAAGCCTGATGTCCTGGAAGAAAATATGGGATGTGAGCGTAACAATGTAAGCTGGCCCTCCTCTTCGAAGGTATTCTCATTTTCCAGTGTTGACATTCCTGAATGTTATATTAATTCAGCATGCATTAAAACGAAGTGCATGCATGGAAATTATTGCAGGATTAGGAACAATGCCAATTAACCCCCACACTAGGTAATCCTACAGAGTATGGACTGAAAGCTCTTCTAAGTTCACAGTGCAAGGTATGGTACTTGCATGGCCCATACTAATGAACCAGAGACCTATCTGTTCTTAGCTGGACAAAGGATGAGTTACTGGATATTTATTCTGATGGGCCTTTCATGCTGAAGTCCCAATTAGAGTCATAAGGATCTGTGAGCAATCCCTTTTTTTCAGTGTACTAATTGGCAATGCATAAAATCACTGACGGGAAGCAAAGTGCCATTTAAACCATTGGCAAAAAGAAGAAGAAGAGGAATAACTACTTTGCATTGCAAGAATTTAATTAGATGTCAGCCTCCTCTTGTTCCTTTGCTACAAGACAGCGTGCGTGAGAGCTTTTATATCAACAGAGCTAGAATGAGAGCAAAGCAGTGTACACCTCTCTCTCTCTCTCTCTCTCTCTCTATATATATATATATACACACATACAGTGGTACCTCGACTTCCGAATGCCTCGACTTCCGAAGGTTTCGACTTCCGATGGTTTCGACTTCCGAAGTCTGCTAACCTGGAAGTATTTTCACCGCGCGCGCTTTGCGCATGCGCAAAATGGATGCTTCGACTTCATAAGTTTTCTACTTCCGAAGAGCGCCGCGGAACGGATTGCCTTCGTAACTTGAGGTAAAAAGGTAAAGGGACCCCTGACCATTAGGTCCAGTCGTGACTGACTCTGGGGTTGCGCGCTCATCTCGCATTATTGGCCGAGGTAGCCGGCGTATAGCTTCCAGGTCATGTGGCCAGCATGACAAAGCCGCTTCTGGCAAACTTGAGGTACCACTATATATATATATATATATATGAGGTACCACTATATATATATATATAGCACTACATTATACATTATATATATATATATAGCACTACATTAAATACTTAATCATGCTTCTACTTTTGCCATTATGGATGTCAAAGGATGTCATTATGGAAGTCATTATGGATGTCATTATGGAAGTCATTATGGATGTCATTATGGAAGTCAAAGGATGTCAAAAGGACATAGTTCAATAGGAGCTTCTTTTATTGCAGAAAATAAGACTGAGGCATTTAATGATCTCTCTCTACCCCAAATGTAATAGGACACATGCATTAAAATGTTTAAGTGCTGCAGGATCATAGAATCACAAAATCATAGAATTGTAGAGTTGGACGAGACCTTGAGGGTCACCTGGTCCAACCCCCTGCAATGCAGGAATCTGAACTAGATCATATATGGCAGATGGCCATCTGACCTCTGCTTTAAAACCTCGAAGGAAGAAGAATCCACCAACACTCGTGGGAGTCTGCTCCACTGTTGAACAGCTCGAACCCTCAGAAAGTTTAGTCGGAATCTCCCTTCTTGTAACTTGAAGTCATTGGTTTGGGTCTTACCCTCCAGGGCAGGAGAAAACAAGCTTGCTCCATATTCCATGGGATAGCCCTTTAGATATTTGAAGGTGGCTATCATATCTCCTCTCAGTCTCCTCTTTCCCAGGCTAAACATACCCAGCTCTGTCAACCATTCCTCATAAGGCTTGGTTTCCAGACCCTTGATAATCTTAGATGCCCTCATCTGACCATGTTCCAGCTTGTCAATATCCTTCTTAAATTGTGGCACCCAGATTGGACACTGGACTCCAGGTATGGTCTGATACCTGTGATGTGATCCTGCTCTCCTCTTGCAGCTAAAAAAGGATGCTGTAGAACAGGCATCCCCAAACTTTGGCCCTCCAGATGTTTTGGACTACAATTCCCATCATCCCTGACCACTGGTCCTCTTAGCTAGGGATCATGGGAGTTGTAGGCCAAAACATCTGGAGGGCCGCAGTTTGGGGATGCCTGCTGTAGAATCATGATATTAAGCAACAGAAACTCGAAAGAAATCAGGAGCCACGTGTAAAAAAAAACCCCCAGAAACATAGATGGAATCAAGCACAGAAGGCAATCTTGTGAAATGATAGGCTGTTTCTATAAAGACTTAACAAGGTAGAAAATGCACTTAGTCTGAATAGAACAGAAATTATCTTCTGCATTAATTGAAATGGTTCTCTAGCTTTCTTCTCAGGAAGGCAAACTCTACCAAAGACCTGCTACTGCTGTTGCTTATGTAAATAAAGAAGCATAATAAAGTTTTCAGTTCTGTATAGATACACTCTCATTAGATGACATTTAATTTAATCACTAAGATTAAATTAAATCTTTCCTTGAAAGTTCCTTGCCGTGCTTTTTTCTCCAAATGAGAAAAATGGGCCATTGTCAAAATAAAAAGGGTGCTTTCTTCTCTCTCCCTCTCGGGGCCCGGGAGTGGGGAACCACCTTAATTTTCTTTACAAAATGTTTAGGGGTATGCGTCCCCCTGCATACCCCCAGGGAAAAAAAGCACTGGCTGTATCTCACTGGTTTGTAACAACAACAACAACAACAACAACAACAACATGGTAGGCTGTTTCCTGCCAAGTATATCCTGTCTCATTTTAATGCTATGTGTGGGATCTGTCTTCCTTAAATTTTTACTATATATTTTGTAGTAGTAGTATTATTTAATGCTACTTTGTCAATGTATTGTTATTGTTTTATATGATACTTTGATTTTAAATTGGTGTAATTTGCCCTGAGTTCTGTAGAGGCAGTGAAAATATTTGTTATAGACAGACAAACAAACAAATCATACCAAATTGCAAATGAGAAGAGGGTGAAGCTTGCTATAGGCTACTATGTGATCTGAACTAGGAGTTTTCTACAGCTTTCATTATAAGCCACTAGAGTTTCCTGCTTCACTCAGCCTATAGATAAATTGGCTTGCAAATCATAAATATCAACTTTCTATCTAACACGCTCTGGGGCTTTTTTGTCTAACTCTGTGGGTCACAATGGCCTAATTTTTTCCAATTAGAAACCAGATATCAAAAAAGCTTGCTTGCATTTTAAGATTCTGAAAATGCTTGCATAGTATGCTTTTTTACAGCAGTCCCGTCCCCCCTTATGATTTCTGTGGTTGGAAGTTTCAAAGCTAATATGTCAGCATTTCTTTGGCAGGTTATGCAGTGCCCCCCCTCCAAAAAAGAAAGCCTAGGTGAGACCGTCAGCAATCCTACAGCAATCCTATATGGCATATATGTTAAGCCATAATTAAGTACAGCAGATTCGAAATCCATTCTGATGTGGGGCTACTGCTGGCTGAAAACAGAGGTTCCCAAACTTATTTGGCCCACTGGCCCCTTTTCAGAAAAAAAACAATAATACTCAGGCCCTCCCTCGAAATATACCTTCTTTAAACGAACAAGCAGAAAGGTGCCACAACCCACCTGCCATTGACCAAATAGGCAGGCAAGCTCCGGTCTACTTCCTGAGCTTGGGTGAAGCCAAAAAGGATTCACTCAAGCCTGGGAAAACCCCTCACCTCCAGCATGAATGCCGTGGCATAACTAGCTGCTTGGGTGCCCAATGCGGCACATGCATCGTGCAGCTGGGGGCGGGGTGAGCCACCCATGGGTCAGGATGCGCTGCGCAGAGTCTCTCTGCAGCCTCCCCATCAGCTGTAGGGCGGTCAAGGCAGTGGACAGACACAAGCCCTGCACTGCTCAAAAAAGCAGCGCGGAGCTTGCAGGCAGTCCGCCCGCCGCCTCCCCCTCAGGAGAGACATGTGGCTCAGGAACTCTGCAGGCCCCGCGGTGTGGCGCCCAGTGACACCCCCACACACACACCTCACCTAGCTACCAGTGGCACATTTTTTTCCAAAAAGTATTGTGAGCCCAATTTTTTAAAATTTTAATTTAAAAACACACATTTTTTTCCATTTTGTCACCCCCCCCCTCAGTGATGACACGCAGGGCGAACTGCAGCCCCGGCACCCCCTTCCTACGCCACTGCATGAACACCAGATTCAGGGGAGGCACTGTAGCCGCCCCACAACGGTGCCCAACCTGGCATTGTCATTACACAACAGATGTAACAAATGTACGAAAGGTTTTTCAAAATTCTCTTCTCTTCCCTTCATTCTTTATGTTTTCAATGCCCCCCCCATTGCACCTGAAGCTACTATCACCCCCTGGATCATACCAGCGCCCCCCACGGGGGGCAGTATTGCCCCCTTTGGGAAACACTGAGCTAGCCTGTCCTACAGTCTCACCCGTTCCCAAGTCTGCCTTTGAGTTTTGAAACTCTTCCCTTGGAAAGAATAAAGGGACGTTTTGCACCTTCCTTGCTGGCAACTTGTATCAAAGTAATGGATTGCACTTCTGCCTTGTGTTCCAGCGGCAGGTTAGAATAGCTGTCTGGCTCATATTGCTAAAGCCTTTTCAGGAGAAAAGCTCTTTGAATAGGTGACCAGCGTTTCGCCACTCTGGGAGACAATTCAAGTTCCAGGTTGCCAGCAAGGCAGATGAAAAGCCCCTTCAGCCACAAATTGTTGGGGGGGGGTCACATTTTTTCATCTTTGCATTGCCCGTTTCTGCCCCCACCAATTTATTGTCCATTCTCAAAGTAACCTAAGTCTCATACGAGAAAAAGCAATTTGTAACACAACAGCAGCTTCCTAAAAGGGGTTTGTTATTATTTTTCCTACAGGTTTTGTGGATATTTTTATTTAAAGAAGATATACTGCTAGCTCCCTCTACTAGATTTCATGAACTTTTATTATAAATTGGAGAGCTTATTTTATTGCCAGATCTTGCTTACCAGTGCTAAGAAGTCCGCAATGTTCAATTCCAATTAAAAATGAAATTGAACTACAACTCCCTGGAAAGAGAAGTAGATTGGACTCAATAAGCTTTACTTAATTTATTTCAGCAACAAAATAATTGAATTACTTACAGTCCAGGAAAAAAAACCCAAAAAACTTTGCATTATTTTATCAGTACATAACGCCATATCTTTTACATAGCTATTGCTTCATGAAATACTATATATTTTAAAATAACCAGGCAATGGAGCATTCTGCGTGTAATTACCATTTAACGCTGAAACAAACCTAGTAACGTGCCGCTTTGGACATTAATGATATGCATAAATATACCAAATGTGAGCTGCTTGTATTCACACACATCATATTTGTCTTAAGTGAGAATTTGTGTTTCTTTTAGGCCGGAGGATAGTGCGCTGTGCCTTACACATCACTCCCAAAATGGGCGGGGGGGGGGAGCCTCTGCTTTGGACCTTTATAATAATAACTTTTTGGTGTCATTTCTAGAAGGTGTTGTAAGTCTTCATAGAACTGGTCAATTTCCCTTTCTTCAGCACTGGTAGTTGGTGCTTAAAGAACCTTTTAATGAGGGTGAAAGTGGAGAGCACAAGATATGGTCTGAAGCTCAACATCAAAAAAACCAAGATCATGGCCACTGGTCCCATCACCTCCTGGCAAATAGAAGGGGAAGAAATGGAGGCAGTGAGAGATTTTACTTTCTTGGGCTCCTTGATCACTGCAGATGGTGACAGCAGTCCCGAAATTAAAAGACACCTGCTTCTTGGGAGAAAAGCAATGACGAACCTAGACAGCATCTTAAAAAGCAGAGACATTACCTTGCCAACAAAGGTCCGTATAGTTAAAGCTATGGTTTTCCCAGTAGTGATGTATGGAAGTGAGAGCTGAACCATAAAGAAGACTGATCAGCCCTGAGTGCTCACTGAAAGGACAGATCCTGAAGCTGAGACTCCAATACTTTGGACACTTTAAACATTAGGAAGAACTTCCTGACAGTAAGAGCTGTTCGGCAGTGGAATTTGCTGCCAAGGAGTGTGGTGGAGTCTCCTTCTTTGGAGGTCTTTAAGCAGAGGCTTGACAGCCATCTGTCAGGAATGCTTTGATGGTGTTTCCTGCTTGGCAGGGGGTTGGACTGGATGGCCCTTGTGGTCTCTTCCAACTCTATGATTCTATGATTCTATGATTCTACCTCATGAGAAGAGAAGACTCCCTGAAAAAGACCCTGATGTTGGGAAAGATGGAGTGCACAAGGAGAAGGGGACATCAGAGGACAAGATGGTTGGACAGTGTTCTCGAAGCTACCAACATGAGTCTGACCAAACTGCGGGAGGCAGTGGAAGACAGGAGTGCCTGGCGTGCTATGGTCCATGGGGTCATAAAGAGTTGGACACGACTATACAACTAAACAACAACAATAATAACTTATTATTTATACCCCGCCCATTTGGCTGGGTTTCCCCAGCCACACTGGGCGGCTTTATAGTGTATCACACTATACACTCACACTGTCATTTTCAGTTCGCTATCTATAAAATGAGAATGACGACTAGCATATCTTTTTTTTTTCTTCATTCCCTTAGCTGTCGTTTGCCATGCAACTATTTTCACAGCCATATACACAGAACGTCTAGAGTAAAACAGTGGGAAAATCTTTTTCACTTTCATGCAGAAGTGTTGTTCTATGCAAAGGACACATATACAGAAAAATGTATGAAAGCAGGATACCGACTTGACTGTGTTCTTCATTTCATTTCCATGTTTACCATATGGTACATTGTGTATTGCTGTGTGTTGTTCTACCTCATAACTGATATCATAAAAGATGTATTTTCCTCAGCACTGGGCTAAACGAACACAAAGAGTTCTCTGGAAAACTAGCATGAACTATGGTTAACCGTGTTTTCCAAACTCACGTTCAGTATATAATTTTGTTCATAATTGGTTTCACCCATGGACCACAACAATGAAATAATTACTCTAAAACAGCATAAATGAAAAAAATTGGGTAGAAAACAATTCGCGGCGCACGTAAACCAACATCAAATAAGACATACATCCAATTTATAGTCAATTACATGGTCATCAAGAAATGTTGATGACATTTCACAGCAACCAACACCATTGTTCAAGCCCATTATTGACATTTAGAAGCAAGAAATTCCAATTTCTCCTGACTGACCAGATCGTTCAAACTGCCTCCCCAGTCTTCCCTCCCATTGTAAATTCCTGCTCCATATCCAAGGCCTTTGTTGAGAAGTGCTTCAGTTCTCATAATAGGTTTAGTGGGGTCTGCAGTAAGGAGAAAGGGAAAGACAATTCCCCTTGAAGTATCATCCTTGTGCGAGAGGTGCAATGGATACAATACAGTGATCTTTAAAAAAATGTGATACCATCCTTTGTCAAACCTTAACGATTTAAACTTTTCTCCTTCTTCACATTATTACTTCTCCGTTGTCGACTTATTTTACCCCTTTTATCAAAATTTACACCCTTGCAATATTATTTGGAATTTCCCCCCGAACTCTTACGAAAATTGCTTCTGGAAGGTTCCTCAAGCCCAGTGTCATATGACGTGGCTAAATTCTGCACTTTAGCTATCAAGAAACGTAAATCCCATCTATTGAATGACACATTGCAAATTCCTTTTGTGTAATTGTTTTATTTCTGGTGATGTTATTACTGATTTTCTTTTGTTTCGAAATATGATATTTTGTATTGCTGGCTTTTGCTGTAATAAAAATTGAATTGAATTGACTTCTCCATCGCAACTGTTAATAACATCCAGTGTCTTTCAAGAACTTCCACAAAACAGCAGACACTGGACCCCAAAGATTTCAGTCCTGAAATCCGGACAAATATGTAATGTTCAAATCATTTGATTTGCAAAGGAGAAGTTCCTTTTCATCCCCTTGTCTCAGAGACTGCATGGTCCCATCCCACACACCTCAGAAATGTCACTGCCGGTCCTTCCAAGCTTGAAGAAATCCCTACAAAGAGCAGTACCCTGAAAAGACTGACTTGCTTCAGCTTTTTTTCATCTGCTGCTCACTGCTTACAATCTTCTCTCATACCCTCCAACATTTCTCCGATGAAAATAGGGGTGTCCTATTTGATTACAAACACACACACACACACACACACAACTGTCTTTAGCATATGCGCTGCCGGAGTGCAAAGATCTTCCCAGGGCCCCCAAATTTAGTTTAGCCGCCCCCAAAAAAAAATCGGGAGGGGAAATCGCTCCTTTGCTTTTCACTGCCGCCAATCATGAGGGACTGGTAGTATACATTTGGCACCCCACAAAATTTGGCGCCTGGGTGCCCCACACCCCTTGCACCCCCAGGTCAAGACAGCCCCCCCTCTCTCTCTCTCAAACACACACACACACACACACACACAGAGAGAGAGAGGCACCCTGCCCATCTGACTGGGTTGCCCCATAATAAAACATTAAACATTCTTTTAAAATCTTCCCTATATAGGGCTGCCTTCAGATGTCTTCCAAAGGTTGTATAGTTACTTATCTCCTTGGCTCAGGGGTCACATAAATCCACACCCTCCAACATTTCTCCAGTGAAAATAGGGATGTCCTTGG
Organism: Zootoca vivipara; assembly: GCF_963506605.1. Classification (NCBI taxonomy): domain Eukaryota; kingdom Metazoa; phylum Chordata; class Lepidosauria; order Squamata; family Lacertidae; genus Zootoca; species Zootoca vivipara. The sequence continues at coordinate 12,939,133 of NC_083280.1, forward strand.
GGAAAGTGGGACATTCCGGGATCAAATCAGAAACTGGGATAGCTTCTGTAAATCTGGGACTGTAAATCTAGGGACACTTGGAGGCGGGTAAATTTTCTTAATGAAAACTGGACACATCAGTTTGGCAATTAGGAACACAGAAGGCAATTAGGAACACAGAATTCCAGGTCAGATTTTTGTCCATCCAGCTCAATATTGCTTACTCTGACTGGCAGCTCTTTTCCAGGGTCTCAGGCAGAGGCCTTTCATGTTACCTGGTAGAACAGGAGATCCCTTCAACTAGAGGTTGAATATGGGACCTTCTGGGTGAAAAGCATATTCTTTACTACTGAGCTGCAGTTCCTCCCCTAAAAGGAAACTTACAGACCAAGAAGCAATTTAATTCAAGCGATAAGCTTTATGCTCAGCCACCGTGGGTGTTTTCGGTGACTTTCTCCATTCCTGCAAGGCAACACTAAACCGCTTGATGAGCCTGCGCCCAAATATTTTACAATGCACTGGAGTGGCCTGGAAGGTTTGATTTGATTAGAAGTTGAATTGACAAAACAGTTTTCCCGAAGACGGAAACTTTTGAAAACCAGAAGTTGGTAATTCTAGTAACGGCTTTATTTTACCGTAGATTTTTTACCGTAGATTTACAAGAGAGCGTATATTATTCTGGCTGCACACTTAGCACCGATTCATGTACTGCAACTCTCTAAAGGTTTGAAATGGTAATGGCTGTTATATTTTAACTAATGTTTCTGATAATATGATTCAGGATTCTAGGTATAGAACACACACACACACAGAAAGAGAGAGAGAGAGATCACGTCCTCTATAATGGCAAAAAGTGTATTGAAAAAGTGTTACTTGCATTCACACATCAGTGACTACACTCCTGCCTGCTTTCCTCCCTGTAGACGTCCGCTGAATGTTCCTTATTTTTCCAATTACATACAGTGTAAATTGATAAAATGGGTGCAAGTTTCAGTGGGGCGTCTCAGGAAAATGGTGTGGCAGAGGGTGGGGAGTGTTAAAAGCTTGTTTATTGCAGGAAACAAAGAAAGTTGCAGGAGCAACTTCTAAATTGTTCCAAAGAAAAATCTTAGCGACAAAGTGTGTGCCATCTATTCCAAATTCCTGCTATGCTCATGAACACACACACACACACACACACACACACACACAGAGAGAGAGAGAGAGAGAGAGAGAGAGAGAGAGAGAGAGAGAGAGAGAGAGAGAGAGAGAGAGATGGTGAGATGGTGGCTAACAGATTGAGGTTGAATCCTGACAAGACAGAAGTACTGTTCGTGGGGGACAGGAGGCGGGCAGGTGTGGAGGATTCCCTGGTTCTGAACGGGGTAACTGTGCCCCTGAAAGACCAGGTGCGCAGCCTGGGAGTCATTTTGGACTCACAGCTGTCCATGGAGGCGCAGGTCAATTCTGTGTCCAGGGCAGCTGTCTATCAGCTCCATCTGGTATGCAGGCTGAGTCCCTACCTGCCCGCGGACTGTCTCGCCAGAGTGGTGCATGCTCTAGTTATCTCTCACTTGGACTACTGCAATGCACTCTACGTGGGGCTACCCTTGAAGGTGACTCAGAAACTACAACTAATCCAGAATGCGGCAGCTAGACCTCTCTTTTCCTCATGTCATCGTGAAGATAAAATGGGACTCTTGTCATGGCCAACTTTGGAGAATTCGGGTCCTCCCTGCAAGAGAGGGCTCGCGTTGCGGTGGGTCCCGGCAATCAGGCGTTGGGGCGGGGACAATTGGAGCAGCCACAACACCCTACTGGTGGTCCCTCTAACGGGGAGCAATTGGGCTATGGGCATGCCAGTCAAAGAGATAGAGGGACTACTATATATTCCCTGCACGTGACCTAGAGATCCTCTTTTCGGGTCACAGTGCACCAGAACACCCGCCCATCTCTCCCTATTTTTAGGGCTTGTGCTTGACCTTGCTATGCCATCATATGTCACCTGTCTTTGGGACAGGGGCACGGCAGGAATTTTCCCCATTTGGCTGATTGGCTGGTGCCACTTGGGTTTCACCTGCCGCGTAGCAATAATAATATAATAATTTATTATTTATACCCCGCCCATCTGGCTGGGCGGCTTCCAACAGAAGTATTAAAATACAGTAATTTATTAAACATTAAAAGCTTCCCTAAACAGGGCTGCCTACAGATGTCCTCTAAAAGTCTGGTACAGTAGCTGTTTTTTTCTTCTAAATTGTTCCAAATAAAAATCTTAGCGACAAACTGCGTGCCATCTATTCCAAATTCCTGCTATGCTCATGAACAGAGAGAGGGGGGGGGCATAGTGAATTTAGATATCAGTGGATCGTCACAACTTGTAAGGTTGGCAGATAGGCTCTGGTTCTTGTCGATAGGGGTGGCAGGATTCCTAGCCATCCCTATGCATGGGTATTCCTGTAACAGGAATCCAAGGACTCATGGTTGGCCTTCCCTGAGTGGGGTTGTGCCCTAAGCCTGAGTTCAGGGCTCATCTGGTGGAGATTTGGCAGACACCCCTGCCTGCCTCTGTCCCAGGTTTTCACCCGAGTCTGACTTATGGTTGCTAACCATCAGCGTGTCCTGCAGGAGCTAGCCGAACCGAAGCCTATGCAACCACTCACTTGATTTGTAATCAATAAAGTTGTGGCCTAAATTCTGCCAAAAACCAAACCAAGATTTGAGTCCTGTCTGAATTTATTTCTAGGCCAGGTTAAAGGGTCTCCACACGCAAAGAGAAGGATGCAGATACGATACATTTCAACACAGTTTTGAATATGTCTGCACTCAAACCACAGTTTATTCAATTTCCCCAGCGTTCCCCTAACTGTTAATTCCCACATTATGTCTGAGCTTTCACACAACATAAAAGCCACTTCTGGAACACTAACGGAAAAATACTGCATGTTTAGTGCTCATCTCCATATTATTTGATTCCAGAATTAAATGTGGTTGCAGCACTTCTACTCTAACCTAGAAAACCGCAGGGGTAAAATGATGAAATTTGGACTAGTATACCAGCATACAGTTCTTTGTGAAGAAACAAAATCACATACTTATACTTATCAAACCTTTATTAGGCATTTTACAAATAAAACCATAAAAGAGAAAATCACATATAAGAGCCTTGAAATCTATATAAAAAAGGCAGCAGTTGGCTACATAGACTGATTGTTTGTGTGTGTGTGTGTGTAGAATCTGTGGTTTTCCCTGTTAACCTGCTCCTTGGAGAACTGCTACTAAAAACTTGGCTACCCCCGCCGTTACCCTTTGGTCAACATCAGATAGGCAGAATCCCACACTTTCACCTTGCTGGGGTTCCAGACCACCCAAAAGAGCGGACAGCACACGTTGTCGGAGCGTATTATACAATGGACAATGAAAGAGAATATGCTCTACAGTGTCCGGGACATTCATAGAACATCTGCAGAATCTCTTGTTTCTAGGAATGTTTTGATATCTTCCCCTGACAAATGCCGAGGGAAAAACATTTAGACGGGCCAACATGGAAGCCCTACGTTGGGCTGGGATTATTAACTTAGTGACGTAATTGGCTCCGCTATCTAGGATATTTAAATCATAGAATATAGGGGAGCAAATTTTGTTTACAGCTGCCACAATATTTTGTTTCTCGGCATCCTTTAGTCTGGATGTAACAACTGCTCACTGCTTACATAGTTTTATGACCACTGCTCCTTAGAAGTTGACTGTATACATTTCTGAGTCGAATACTGAAGAAGACCACATCGAAACAGACCACTGTATATTATTTGCTATTATTTGCATCGACAAATATTGCTAAGCATTCAAATTATATCACTGGATGAATTTTATTTTGATACTATATGGACTGTACTATTGAATAGCGTTTCGCTGCAACTTATAAAGATATACATAAAGATATACATTTATGCCCTCATTTTTCATCGGTCCATGTCTTGCCACTGTTGTCTTTACATATCTGTTCTGGCAATGCGATTACAGAACCTAACCATGTCAAACACAGGATCAGGGGTTCATCGACCTGCTCATTTACCAATATGAGATATGCCATCATCTGCCAACAAAGCCCTTCTTCATTCTACTAACAGGTCAGCCTCTCCACACACAAAATGAATTAGCAAAAACCTGACATCCGAAAATGAAATATTCAGAATATTCGGGGTCATTTCAAGGCACTCTGTGAATGCTAAATCACCTTAAAGTGGTCATCCTGGAGCAATGGAACTTCAAAGAAGAACTGCAACACGAAATCAGCAACTTACAATATGTCAAGTTTTTATGCTATCACTTGCCATGTTGAAGCCACCCAAAGGAGTTTTAGCACATTATAGGTGTTAATTGGCTCACCGATGCCAGGATGTCAGTGCAATCAAAAACTGTTATCTTAAGTATGTAATTATTCCTGCCTGTACTTTTCTTCATTTCATCTTCCTCTCATCTCACTTTTTACACACACACACACACACACCATTCGTCTATTTTGCTGTAACTCGGAATAGCACTTCATGAGCCTGATGACATGTCCATGGAAGCTTATGCAATAATAAAATTGTTAGTTTTTAAGGTGCTCCAAGACTCACTGTCATCTTCAGTGGCTCAGGACAACAGATTCTGTGTGCCTGTGAATTCTCTTGCTCCACAACAAACCACACAAAACTGCTGTGTGGTCACCGCAGGCGCCATAAAAGAAGCTTACACTGCAATGCCAAACATGTTTATTCAGAAGTACTCCTGATTTCAGTTGGGCTTATTCCTCACAAAGTGGGTTTAGCATTGAAACACTGCTCACACCTACGGCTCTACACAAAACAAGAAAATGCAAAGAGTCTTTCAGATAATAATACAACACTGATTTTTCCTTATGCTATGGATATCAGCTTTGTGTGTGTGTATGTGTGTGTGTGTGTCTCTCCACCCCCGATGATCAACTTTATGTTATTCATCCCTATGCATAATTCAGGCAAAATACCCTGCAGGCAAAATCTTCTTCCATGCTTCAGTGGGGGTCGGGGGGTGGGGGTGGGGGTAGAACCAAAATAAATGGATGTTTCTGCACCCAATGAGAAAAAGACAGATTATTTAAATTTGTGGGTCAATTGCATTTAAAGTAACCACCGCACAATTCCTTGCATGTTTACTTAGAAGTCCCATTCAGTTTGAGTTGACTCACAAGTAAAAAGGTAAAGGTAAAGGGGCCCCTGACCATCAGGTCCAGTCGTGTCCGACTCTGGGGTTGCGGCGCTCATCTCGCTCTATAGGCCGAGGGAGCCGGCGTTTGTCCGCGGACAGCTTCCAGGTCATGTGGCCAGCATGACTAAGCTGCTTCTGGAGGAACCAGAGCAGCACACAGAAACGCCGTTTACCTTCCCGCTGTAGCGGTACCTATTTATCTACTTGCACTTTGATGTGCTTTCGAACTGCTAGGTGGGCAGGAGCTGGGACCGAACCATAGCTGCCAAGTTATCCCTTTTTTAAGGGAAATTCCCTTATGCTGAATAGGCTTCCTCATGAGAAAAGGGAAAACTTGGCAGCTATGGACCGAACAACAGGAGCTCACCCCGTCGCAGGGATTCAAACCGCCGACCTTCTGATCAGCAAGCCCTAGACTCTGTGGTTTAACCCACAGCGCCACCTGGGTCCCATTGACTCACAAGTAACTGCATACAATTGCTGCTGTAGTAGTGGAAAGTGTGTGTATGTATGTATGCATGTATGGATGGATGGATGGATGGATGGATGTATTTGAAAGATGTCTTACCATTCCTTCCCCAAAGGGCTCCAGGGCGGTTACAACATTATTATTATTATTATTATTATTATTATTATTATTATTATTATTATTTTAAAAAATTTCCTGCCATATACCTGGGGGTCTTAGAATAAAAACACGATATAAAAACCACAAAATACATAATAAAATAAAAAACAACCCAATAGCCCCCCCCCCAAAAAAGCCACCACGTTTTAAAAGCAAATAGGATGTAAATAATATTATCAGTATTGCAGAATGACTCATATTTTTTGGCCTGGACCATTTGTATTCCAAGAGGAGTCCATTTTTATTCATCCTATTGCTTCAAGCTGCACAATATTAATACCTGCAATAACTGTACCCTAAGTTCTGTACCAGGAAAATGGATGAGTATTTCACACTTTATGCAATGAAAACCTGACTTTGCTGCTGAAAGTACATTAGTACATTCCACAGGAGCTAATTCCTGGTGAGTATACTTGTATGATGCTGATGTTTGTTGTGTGCCCTCTTTTTTTTTTTAAGTACACAACTAAATATGTAATGTGTTAAGTTCAATCAATCTACCGGTATCTATCATTTTATTTCATATGCTGCCTTTCCAAAGCCAAAACCGTAGTTGAAGAGGCTTACAACAGAGGAAAAAAATTACAGAACGTCATAAACAAGAAACCAAACATCAAAAAGTACACAACCAAATCCAGCAACTTCCACATAAATCATGAGATCCAAAAGAAAGATACAACAAAATTAACAGCAACAACTGTCCCCACCACACAACAAAGCCCCCTAAGTAATGCTCCACACAAAGTTCCTGTTCAGCAGCCTAAGCTTTGGCAGTTGGAGTCAGTCCAGGCAATGTCATCCCAAGGCAGGTGGAAAAGGCATGCAAGTCAGAGAGCAGGTCTGCCAGGACTCACAGCCAAGATGGCCCTAAGCTACAACTGAAACAGACACTAGAGGACAAAACCAAGTTTATTTGTGAAGCTCTGTGATAGAGGGGAGTGGAAAGTCTCACATTCACCCCCCCCCCAAACTTGCTCTTCTTTTCTGCTTCAAAAGCCACTCAAATATTGCTTATTTATTCTGCAATTAATTTCCATATCCATATGTTTCCAATGTCCATATGCAGCTTGTTGTTGTTCAACTTTATTTACGACACATAAATCTACTAATATGCATTGGAAAGATATTCAGAGATTGTAGTAAAATTCAGAGCCGTATTTTATCATGCTGGTCCCTGCTGACATTATCACTCCAGATCATCCTTCCCTCTCTAAAAATTCACAGAGTAATAAAATACCCTGTGTAATATCCATCAGTATAAAAAGCCCAGATGGTTTGAGCTAGGAGATTAAAGCACAGAGATTACAAGAGACATAATATATAACTTTTCACACTCGCAAAGAGAGAGAGAGAGAGAAGAGAAAGAAAACCCCAGGAAAATGAGGAGAAGGGAGAGCTAGGGAACTGTTTTCTAAAACATATGCAGTGATTCTGAAAGAATAATACACTTGCAATGTTAATAAGGTGGCAGGGGAGAGAGACACCCTGCCTTACATTGAGTTGACAGGACTAGACCTTTCCCAAGGGTTTCTATGCCATACTGACTAGCATAACAGAGAAAAAGTCACCAGAACATTCAGGTAGGGAAGTCTGTGGAAGTCAAACCCCGATTCCATACCTCCCAGAACAACATGTGGTCTTAAGTAATTCACTGGCTTTAGTACCTCCCTTATGTTCCAACAAGGAATGCGGGTGGCATTGTGGTCTAAACCACTGAGCCTCTTGGCCTTGCCGATCAGAAAGTTGGTGGTTCGAATCCCCGCAATGGGGTGAGCTCCCGTTGCTCGGTCCCAGCTCCTGCCAACCTAGCAGTTCAAAAGCACGCCCCAAAGTGCAAGTAGATAAATAGGTACCACTCTGGTGGGAAGGTAAACGGCATTTCCGTGCGCTGCTCTGGTTTTGCCAGAAGTGGCTTAGTCATGCTGGCCACATGACCTGGAAGCTGTCTGCGGACAAACGCCGGCTCCCTCAGCCAGTAAAGCGAGATGAGCACTGAAACGGTCAGGGGTCCTTTACCTTTTAAAGTTCCAACACAGTTCTCAGCTCAAAAAAAATGAAAGGAAATATCAAAATGCATTTTAAAATGCATATTTTGAGAGTAAATATATTCAGAAGTGAGAGAAAATGCTTTTCAAAACAATGCATTTTTAAAATGTGAATTTTTGTGTATGTTTCATTCGTTCCTATCTAAATAATAATAATAATGTCGAACAAAGTGTAATCGGCTTATGGGTGAACTCACCCGAAACAGACATGGATGGGCAATCAACCGATTCACGTCTCCTTGCATCCTGCTTTACAATTCCAATCATATAATTCTCCTCATCTTTTGTTTTAAGTGTTTATGTATATTTTTCATTAACAAAATGCAAAGCTGGAGTCAGCAGCGTAATGATATACACAAATTTCTTGGGGGAAAGAAGGAGGAAACCGCCAAATAGGATATGAACGCTATTAGTCTTCTCTTATGGTTAGTTCCCTGGTATTTAAATAAGGAGTTGGTAAAAGGTACTTCTTGACACTATGGGTATCTGAGCCTCTAGTGACAGAGCTGGACCCCAAAGCTGTAAATCTGCACCCCACGCAGGCTAGGCAGCTGACCAATTTCTCAGACACAGGAGCTACCTTTGAAGGTGACCCAGAAACTATAATTAACCCAGAATGTGGCAGCTAGACTGGTGACTGGGAGCAGCCGCCGAGACCATATAACTCCGGTCCTTAAAGACCTACATTGGCTCCCAGTACGTTTCTGAGCACAATTCAAAGTGTTGGTGCTGACCTTTAAAGCCCTAAATGGCCTCGGCCCAGTATACCTGAAAGAGCGTCTCCACCTCCTTCGTTCTGCCTGGACACTGAGGTCCAGCTCTGAGGGCCTTCTGGTGGTTCCCTCACTGCAGAAGCCAAGTTACAGGGAACCACGCAGAGGGCCTTCTTGGTAGTGGTGCCCACCCTGTGGAATGCCCTCCCACCAGATGTCAAGGAGATAAGCAACTATCTTACTTTAAGAAGACATCTGAAGGCAGCCCTGTTTAGGGAAGTTTTTAATGTTTGATGTTTATCATGTTTTCAATATTATGTTGGAAGCCGCCCAGAGTGGCTTAAGAAACGCAGCCAGATGTGCAGGTATAAATAATTTATTATTATTATTATTATTATTATTATTATTATTATTATTATTATTGAAGGGAGAGATTTTCCAATTGTGTTATTGAGCTAAATCTGCTCCTGTAGTTTGCATTGCCTGCATTGTATGAATTCATCCTTATTCCTGGGTGCTTTCATTGCCTCTGTGCATTTCAGTGCCACTGTGTCAAAGTGTAATGAAAACATTCGGCAGCTAGACAGGATGGCCTTGCCAGAGAGCACAAGGTCTGCAGTCTGCATCAGGAGATGCTCAAGGTCTACACCAGGAGATGACGCATATATCAGGCACAAGAGGCAAGATAGACGGGAACTCAAGCCCCCACACTCAAGGCTGCTTGAGGCTGGTACCGGGGTAGCATTGCTGAGTCAGCATGTGTTTATGATAAGAACAGGACACGGGTCTTCCTGGATGTGTATTTGTAACCTTTGACCCTCTTACGTGCGTACACTTACAGAGTGGATTCCTGAGGAGGGGGAAGGAGACAGACCAAGAAGTGTATAAGAATCTTTGCAAACTGTCTTTCTTTGCTCTTGTCGTGAAGGTGATCACCAAGAGTCTCTTAAATTTAAGAATTAAATTCTTTCTCTGAATTCAACCCTCGGTGTCGTTATTGACTGTCTTCGTCCCTGCCTGGGCGCAACTTAAGGACCCTTATTAGCAAATAAGGCTACATTATTATTATTATTATTATTATTATTATTATTATTATTATTCCTACTACTCCACCTTGCTAGGATTCAAGCTCAGCTTGTTTCTCCTCATCCATCTCTCCACTGCATCCAGACCATGCCCCAGCCACCGCATGGCCTCTCCTGATTCAGATGTTACAGAGCAGGGATGTCCAACAGGTCGATTGTGATTTACTGGTAGATCCCCGGGAGGTTTTGGTAGATCGCGGTCGATCACTGGCCCCCTTTTCTTAGCATTGGTAAAAGCGTATCCAGCCCTGCCCCCTCGCCCCACCCTCCATTGTTGCACGACCTGCAGAACGGAAGGCGGAGTTTAGTCACTTTGTTTCCCCAGCAATTTGTTGCTGAGTGGCTGTCCCCCCCCCACCCTTAAAAACAGGGCTTTCCTCCTCCCTAAAAAAAACTCAACAACTTTGACCAGCCAGTTTTTTATTCTGTAAGTAGATCACAGTCTCTTGGGAGCTGGCCACCCCTGTTATCAGGCCCGGCCCTACGTGCAGGCTGGGTGGCGCAGGGCACCATGGCACCGGCCCGCCGGGAGGGCGCCGCGAGCTGCGCCCACCCGCTGGCCGACCGGTCCGCCGCGCAGCTGCGCCTGCCCGCCCGCCTGCCGCGCAGCAGCGCCTGTTGCACCCGCGTGGCGCCCACCCGCCCACCGCGCTGGGAAACGGGGTGGGAGGGCGCCGGAATGGGGCGGGAGGGCGCTGAAGGGATCCGGTGGGCGCCGGAGGATCCGGCACACCACGGCGCCGGGAGCGCTTAAGACGGCGCTGCCTGTTATAGAGAAACAGAGCCAAGTGTCATCAGCATACTGATGGCCCCTCACCCCAAAACACCTAATGACCACTCCTAGTGGCTTTGTGTAGACCAGGCATCCCCAAACTGTGGCCCTCCAGATGTTTTGGCCTACAACTCCCATGATCCCTAGCTAACAGGACCAATGGTCGGGGAAGATGGGAATTGTAGTCCAAAACATCTGGAGGGCCAAAGTTTGGGGGTGCCTGGTGTAGACTATTAAACAGCACTGGAAATTAGGTGGCATAATTAGATGGCTGAAAGGCCATCTCCCAATGCTGTTCTCTGGACTCGGTCTTGAATGTTGGATTGATGTAGAAGCACACGACCTCTGGATATGGTAGTTCAGCTTAACTGTCCTGGATAACAGCTATGGAACATAGAATTTGTCTAATTCCCCTTTAACGCAATCTAAGCTGCAGCCATAATCACATCTGTTGACAGCAAATTCCATACGATAATTACGCACTGTGTTAAAGAGTACTTTCTTTCGCTTGCATGCCCATGAATTTAATTAGGCGGTCATTTTTTCAGGGCTATCATTTTCCAGCATTGCCTATCCATTCCTTAAACAAGTTGTGCTCTTTTACTTTTCTATGGGAAACTTTGGGTTATATCCCAATTAGCTGAAGGTAAAGGGACCCCAGACCATTAGTTTCAGTTGCGGACTACTCTGGGGTTTCGGCGCTCATCTTGCTTTAATGGCAGAGGGAGCCGGCATACAGCTTCCGGGCCATGTGGCCAGCATGACTAAGCCACTTCTTAAAATATAAATCCAGGGACATTAAATGAAATCCAGGGACATTCCGTAGACGGATTTTGTCCGGGGAGAGATTTGTAAATCCAGGGACTTTCCCCAGGAAACAGCGACATCTGGTAACCATTATCTATCCTCAAAGATATCAGCGCCTGGACTTACAATGGTCAGGCTATCCCTGCCCAGGTGAAAATGGGTCACCTGGGATCAATGTGATATAGAATCATAGAATCATAGAGTTAGAAGAGACCAAAAGGGCCATCCAGTCCAACCCACTGCCAAGCAGGAAAAACCATCAAAGCATTCTTGACATATGGCTGTCACGCCTCTGCTTAAAGACCTCCAAAGAAGGAGACTCCAGCACACTTCTTGGCAGCAAATTCCACTGTCGAACAGCTCTTACTGTCAGGAAGTTCTTCCTAATGTTTAGGTGGAATCTTCTTTCTTGTAATTTGAATCCATTGCTCCGTGTCCGCTTCTCTGGAGCAGCAGAAAACAATATTTCACCCTCCTCTATATGACATCCTTTTATATATTTGAACATGGCTATCATATCACCCCTTAACCTAAACATACCCAGCTCCCTAAGCTGTTCCTCATAAGGCATCGTTTCCAGGCCTTTGACCACTTTGGTTGCCCAGCCCAGAATTGCATTGGCTTTTTTAGCTGCTGCATCACACTGTTGACTCATGTCAAGTTTGTGGTCTACCAGGACTCCTAGATCCTTTTCACATATAGATCCTTTTCACCTCAAGCCAGGTGTCTTACATCCTGTATTTGTGCCTTTCATTTTTTCTGCCCAAGTGTAGTACTTTACATTTCTCCTTGTTAAAATAAAAAAATTCCTTCAGTAGCACCTTAAAGACCAGCTAAGTTTTTATTTTGGTATAAGCTTTCGTGTGCATGCACACTTCTTCAGATATTCATCTTGTTTGCTTTGGCCCAGTTGTCTAATCTGTTAAGGTCATTCTGAAGTGTGATTCTGTCCTCTGGGGTATTAGCCATCATTGTGGCTGTCAGGTGATTGACAGGTGGGAGGTGCTTCCCATGCGTCAAAGTTGGCCCATGATGTGTGTGTGCAGGAGATAGCGATGTGGCCTGCCAACAAGATCCACTTGTCTACCTGTGCCCTAATATATTCAGGTTTGGGTAAGTGCGCCACAAAATCTGGAGAAGTGTGAATTTCAAAAGACAGCTGCATTTTATTATATATAAAAATAGCCTGGTGGATATGACACTCTTAATCTCAGAGTCGTGGGCTCGAGCCCCATGTTAGGCAAAAGATTCCTGCATTGCAGGGGGTTGGACTAAATGACCCTCATGGTCTCTTCCAACTCTGCGATCCAATGATTCTATATAGTTGCAGGAAATGTAAATGTAGATCAATTAGGTTCACATAAAAATGCAAACCAAACCAAATTTCTCTCCAATCACTAGAACAGAATTAATGGCTCCTGCACAGAGTAAATGGCTGCAGTTACAATCTAGACTGGGGGGGGGGGATATTGCAGCAGAATTTCAGGATGTTAAGAAAATCAGTAAGAAAAACCCACAGAAGCCAGAATATTTGTTTTATGTCTTTTGAAACATCTCTTCCCCTTCCTTATCCGAGCCTCACGTTTAGGGCTTATGAGGCCCGATGGAAGGAAAGGAGGAAATTTATGTCTAGAAAAGTCCCTTGGAAGAACTTCATCTTCAGAGAAAATAAAGCTTAGATCACTGAGCAAGTGGCACTAAATTTACTCACTGCAGCGTTCAATCAATCTGTCGCTCACATATGCACATAAACTGCCCTTCGTGTGGGCATCTGAGCCACAGCTATTTGCAAAGAAACAAAATCAATACATAATTTTCTTTAAGAGAGAGGCGGTGAAGCAATTACACAGGATAACATGAGAATATGTACATTTGGAAGCCTAATGAGAAAAATGTCAATCTTTCAGTCCCACAGAAAAAAAAAAAGCAAACCCAGCAATGCCACTTAACATGCAATTCAAAAGTATATATACTAGAACTGCAGCACTGAATTGATTAAATCAACAAGGCTGATTGATTAAAAATGATAAGACTAAAAATATGTCCTGAATTAATAAATTGGTGGATTCTTTAAAAAAAAAATTGTCATTTTCTTGTGTGTGCCACTTTCACTTCATAGAATAATAGAGTTGGAGGGGACCATGAGGATCATCTAGTCCAACCCCCTGCAATACAGGAATATGCAATTGTCCCATGCAGGGATCAAACCTGCAGCCTTGCCATTATCAGCACCATGCTCTAACCAACTGAGCTATCCAGGCTGTCTTTCATTCATTCATTCAAAATATTTTTAACCCTACCTCCATCAACGCTTGGTATCAGGGTGTGGCACAATAATAATTATTAAAAAAACAAAAACCAGAACATGTTGTCAAGACAAGCACAGATAACAGGAGCAGGTCTAAACAAAACTGAAAAAGCTAAACAACCAGCTATTGGCCAAAGTAATAGAGGCGGGAATCCAAATACCACCACTATTTTATGCTGGGCTTTTGAGAGTAGACACAGGATTGAGCAGGGACATCCCTCAACTTAACCAGCTCAGCCTCCTGATGCCAACACTGTCAGTGCAGAACTCCCCTACATATGTAAGGGGGCCTACACAGAAACTGAGGCATGCTTCTCCACCCACAGAGGCCCAGGACCCTCACATGGACTGTATTTTGGTATATATGGAAGGCCCCTTCCTCCCTCAATTATGCTAGACTCTCCAAGTATCCCCATTTCTCAGGGACAGTCCCAGATTTACAGAAGCTGTCCCGGTTTCTGATTTGATCCCAGAATGTCCCACTTTTCCTTAGGACACTCCTATTTTATCGGAGAAATGTGTGAGGGTATGCTAGGGCATCCCTATTTTCATCAGAGAAATGAGGGAGGGTATGAAGCAAGAGTGAAGAGGCAGGAAAACTATGCTGAAGGTGTGATTCTAAACTCCCTTACTAGTTAAAAGGGTAAAGGGACCCTGACCATCTTGCATTATTGGCCGAGGGAGCCGGCGTATAGCTTCCAGGTCATGTGGCCAGCATGACAAAGCCACTTCTGGCAAACCAGAGCAGCACATGGATACGCCGTTTACCTTCCCGCTGTAGCGGTTCCTATTTATCTACTTGCATTTTGCTGGGACCAAGCAATGGGAGCTCACTCCATCACAGGGATTTGAACCGCCGACCTTCTGATCAGCAAGCCCTAGGCTCAGTGGTTTCACCCACAGCACCACCTGGGTCCCTTACTAGTTAAGTCCTTTTAAACACAGTGGGAATTACTTCTGAGTAAGTAAGTATGTATGCAAACATGCCGTAGTCATGGTTTGCCTGGTACAGGTGTAATACATAGCTATGGTTTGATGAATCATGGTTGGTAACAATTTTTAAATTATCATGGTTTTGGTATTCTTCCGCAACACTTGCTTACGGTTAAGGAAACTAAACCATGAGCAGCAGCTTTATGATTTCTTCTCCTCCTCCAATACATCTTACTTGTAGTCTCTTCCTTTGAAGAACGGATCCTGACTGAAAGGAAGATCTCTACAAACCTCACAATTTATCTGATTTCAAAAGCGGCAGGTCCAGTTCATCACACATTTATGCAATCAACTAAATAGCTGGGAGTAAATTTGACATTAAGTTAATAAACATGGTTATTAGAGAAGAAGAGCAATTCCTTCAGCCGTCAGTTGCCCAGTGCTAATTAATCTCCAATTTGTCATAAAGACTCCTTTTAAAAAAAAAAAGGATCTGAGTATCTCATGAATCAGCACATTTTGAACTTGCTGAGCATTTCACAGCCAGTGCTATATGACAGAAGACAAGGTCAAGTAGTAAAGTGAATTAAATGTTATCTTTTCTCCTTGGAGACCATGATATAAACTATCTGGCAGAGAAATGACTCAACAAACTCCCAAGCAGTTTTTTTAATTCACTTCCCTTACAGATACTATATATTTTTTTGGGGGGGGGGACCAACCTATAACTGAACGCTGCCGAAAATAAGCAACACAAACAACATCCAAACAGAGAAAGCCTGACTGCCTTAGAAATAAAAGACATGCTTAGGAAATTAGGGGGGAGGGTGTATAGCAGTGCCTTTCTAGGACAAACGAAGGTTGCTAGCTTTATAGGGAAGGCTTCTCATAACACAAGCACAATAACCTGAGAAAGAGTGCCATAAGCAACGTATTACTAGTGAAGATGTTATTCTAACCTAATCTAAAAGATTACGTGAAGCTATACTTGGAAGTTATGCTAGTACTTTACATGCCCCCAACGAAGCTCAGTTGGTTAGAGCATGGTTCTGATAATGCCAAGGTTGCAGGTTCAATCCCTGTAAGGGACAACTGCATATTTGGGTTGAACTAAATGATCCTCAGTTCCCCTTCCTGAATCTATGGACTGTTTTTTTGAATCCCACACCAACCTATAAGATGGCCTGGACTGCAATGATTAACTTGGACACAGGAATTTAAAATGTCGAAATTTGTAGGTACTTTTCCATCTTTGTTTTCCGGAACAGAAGCAGAACAGCAGATATTCTCATAAGGAAACTGTTAGAAATCGTCATAGTGACATTTATGATTTATCAATGCTGCAGTCCTATGACTTTTTGGATTGCTGTGTCTGAAGGCGCTGGAAGAGGTTCACACCCTCAGAGATGGAGGCCATACCTGCCTCAACATGGCTCTCTACTTAATGATGATTGAACTCTGATATTGACAGAAGCAAAAAAAAAAAGGGGAGTCTGCCAGTAAGGCATGGTTCTGAAGCATCCCTAGATTGCCTTCTTCTGTGACCCCATCCCAATGGTGCCAGATATGCCACCCGCACAGGAGAGCTGGTTCAAGGAGCACCCCCAATAGGATGGAATCTCAGTAAACCCCCCCCCAAAAAGAACTTGGTTTAGAAAAGAAAACAATGGTACTTGGTGTCAGGGGGTTATTGCGGCTACTCTCGGGTAACGACGGTCCAGTCCGCACTGTCTTTAAGAGTTTTATTGTGCATACTATTTACAGTGCAGAGATATCAGAAAACATGATTGCCTAGTCACTTTCAGAACCCGGCAATGGCTTCCGTCTGCTTTTCGGCCATGCATAAAAGCCTGGGCACCCCAAAACGCCGCCCCTTCGCCCTACGTGTGGGCGTGCGCCTCTATTCGGGCGCTGGAAGGAAAGGTCTCCCCTCTTGCTGGTTGGGGCGGCACCTGGGCTCTGATGTCTCGCTGAGCACCTCATCTGCATAGCTGCCAAGTTTTCCCTTTTCTCACGAGGAAGTCTATTCAGCATAAGGGAATTTCCCTTAAAAAAAGGGATAACTTGGCAGCTATGCTCATCTGCTGACCCTCGACCAGAGCAGTGCCAAGGCTCTGACGCGTCTCTGAGCCCCTCCTGCATGCTCTGTTCCCCATAGCGTTGCCAGGGCTCAGACGCTTCACTGAGCCCTCTCTCCATTCCTCTCCTTTCCTCATTCCCTCCTCCTGGCTCGCTGCTCATGCTGTCGCTGGGTGAAGTGCTGGTCAGGATGACAGGGGGGCGGGGAGGCTCTCTGTAGGGAGTCCCCCTGACACTTGGCAAAAAGGATTTATCAACTTTACTTCAGTTCAGATACCGCTCATCGCTGAAACTGAAGATATCATAGAAGTTGCAAATGCTATCAGCCTACTGAATCAATAGATCACATCGTAGCCCAACACTGTAAAATATCCATAATTAGAGAAGCACAACCATATGACAACTTATGTTTTATAGCAAGTTGACCAGACAACGGGCAGATCTACACTCGTGTTTTATAACGTTAATAATCCATTATTAAAATTGTGGCGCCAGAAGGTGCTGCAGAGCAAAGGGAAACTGCATTAAATGTTATAGAACGTTATATCTCGTATCATTCTAATAACGTTTAAAAGATCAATGTAGGTCCAGCCAATGTAATTTGGAAACTGCATGCCCTCACTGTAAATATACAGCAGATTTCTAAGCAACTGATTTGAGTTGGCAAACCAATGAAAACTGCTAAGAGAAAAGACTGGAATATGCTTGTACTTCTCTCTAAATATTCACAGTTCTGTATCCCAAGCATGAGTTAGGCTGCAGGAGAGGTTGTCTCTATAGGCTGAAGCCACAGCCACCATCTTTATTGTGGAAGTTTGTGTGCCTGACTGGCATATCTCCCATAGCTGCCAAGTTATCCCTTTTTTTAAGGAATTTTCCCTTATGCTGAAAAGGCTTCCTCGCGAGAAAAGGGAAAACTTGGCAGCTATGATATCTCCATGATGCAGGGGGTGGGGCTGAGCAGTTTATTTAAGCCCATATTTCTCCTTTTGCCTTATCTGACTCCCTCCTTTTTTCATAGTGTGATTGATGTGGTTACTCTGAGGTTGAGCTTGTGGCTGTTTTGCTGATTTTTTTCCTTCACCTGCTCCATTTCTGTGTCTTATTTCAGATCTTGGCTGGGGGGGAAACCCGACACCCTAACTCAGTGCCCCTTTGGAACACAAATCTGATGTGTGCATGCCCCCCCCGCGCCCCCAGTCATTCCAAATGATACATACATTTGTATGCATATTCCTGCTTTGAAGAGCTACCCATTTTCAATGCAAGTCCCCAGTAAATGAGTGAATTCCGTACCTGAATGCTAGCACACAAGGACCACTGCTGTAATGAACCGCTAAGGGAGTCTGTCTGGCGTAGACCTCAGCCATGCTTCTTACTGCCTAACCCTGCCTCAGTCCCAATCACCACCTCTCAGGGATTTTTGTTAGAATATAATGTGAGGTTCCTGGGAATCAGCCGCTGGATGCAAATGTAGATCATTCCTAGTCTAGTCCAAGCTCCTCTCTTCTTATTGATGAAACACTTTGAAAACCAAGCATTCATATGAAATGTCTGGAGGGCTTAATCTTTGTAACTTTCTCCTTGAACAGCGCATTGCACGCTGCAGTAATCAGTGCATTGTTACCTTTGCATCCTATTCAGGACCTAGATAATACACACCAATACACACTGATTGCTATTTCATTATGTCTGGCATTTAACGGAGAACTGCAGCGCAAGAGGAACACAACAGGCTGCTGAAGACGCATCAAATCCTAGCAATGATTACTGACCTTTCATGTACATAATGAGTTTGGATCCAAATCATTTAGATACACAGCACAGTTTTCAGAGCCGAAAACAATATTTGAGACCTAGATGGTTTCTATTCAAAACAAAGTCTTTCTCTCACCCACCACCTTTGAACTTTAAAACGAGAGGACTTTCTTTGGCTAGTAGAGCAACTCAGAGTAAATTTAACTGCAAAATCCAAAGTTTCTTCTATTTTATAATTGCTTCTGTGGACTGAAGACAACGGGCACAATCCAGCCATACTGTTTAGGCAGTGACCATTTTAGGAGTGTCCAAATGATTCTCAGTCACCAACACGCGGGTCCTTTTGGACCTGGAAGAGCGCAGAACGGGAGTGGAAAAGGGGGCAGAATGGGGTGGGTCAGGGCAAAATGGGGCAGGGTGCACTTATGGGTGCTCCACCAACATGTGTGGGGGCTGGGAATGGAAACACACACACCCATGTTGGTCACTGCCTGTTCTTTCAAGTCCTGCTGATGTTGGGGGGAGGGTTCAGCACTTGTTTAAGGTTGCAACCCTATATCTGCTTACCTGAGAGTAAGATCCATAGAAATAAATGAGCATACATGTCTTGCCCTGTAAATTTCTCCCACTGAAATCAACATGACTTCAAGGTGCTGAAACATAGACGAACCAGACAGGGGGCCTTCTTGGTAGTGGTGCCTGCCCTATGGAATGCCCTCCCATCACATGCCAAAGAAACAAGCAAGTATATGACTTTCCATAGACAACTGAAGGCAGCCCTGTATTGGAAAGTTTTTAATGTGTGATGTTTCTATTGTGTTTTTATATTCTGTTGGAAGCTGCCCAGAGTGGCTGGGTCAACAAGTAATAAATAAAACAAGCTAACAGCAGCACCAGCGGCACAATCTATCCAGTTCCCAAACAGTACTTGCATATAAGTTGATCACAATGGAAAATTGTCTACAAGAATTCAAGCATTTTTGAAAAATCACTGGGAATATAACAATGCAATCTATCCTAATAAGAAGTTCATGCATATTTATCAGCATTTGCTAAAGTTAGTTGGATAATGCATTCTGGAGGCCTAATCTACTTGACTCACATTGCAATGGTGACTAACACTTAATCGCTTTATATCAATTCATATTTCCCCCCCTTCAGGACTAAGGCCTATATATATATTTAAACGCACACACAGTTGCTATCTACTGCTCTCCTGTATAAGAAAAGTTCCCAACTCCCATTTTCATTTCCAGGTCAATTCAAATGATTGCTCTTACCTTCAAAGCTCTAAATATTTTGGGACCCTATATCTAATGTAGGGATACAAGACCTGAATATTGCTGCATTCCAGTTCCCATCAGCCCGAGATGGCATAGCCTATGTTCAGGCATGATGGGAGTTATAGTCCAACAACATCTGAAAGACCACAGGTTCATCTTCCCTTATCTAAATGAATGTCTTGGTCTACGCCAAGTCTCCAGTAGAAGCTCTGCATTGGATTGGGTTACATGTGAGTATAGGGCAGGCATCCCCAAACTTCGGCCCTCCAGATGTTTCGGACTACAATTCCCATCATCCCTGGCCACTGGTCTTGTTAGCTAGGGATCATGGCAGTTGTAGGCCAAAACATCTGGAGGGCCGAAGTTTGGGGGTGCCTGGTATAGGGCCTACTTGGTGGTGATGCCAAGTTTGGGAATTCATTTTCTAAGATTACTCTGCGATGCCTGGTTAATTTTCTCACTGTCTGGCATTTCATCTGAGAGCTCTGGGGATTTGGATTGATGTACCGGCTGCTAACATTGAAATGTTACTAACGCCTTGGTTACTTTTTTAAGTACTGCATTTCGAAATATGGTTTTACACAACTATCAGGGTCCCTTTCAGGAATGGAAAGTCCATTTCCCTCTCAAATGCACGTGTTCATCTATGATAAATCAGCTCTGAAACTTAACTACCAAAGTGAGTGTTTTGAGCAGCAAGTCATAGTTATGACTGCTTCGCACTTAAACAAAAGTAATGATAGTTGTTGTTTTTGAGACTGGTGAAGTATGCCTTGTTTATTCCAGCTTTGATTGTTAGAGATATAATTTTCCAGTACTAGTTATTCTTCTATGTCTGCTTTTCCTGGCCGAATTTGTTCTGCTCTGCTGCTTAAATGGTTTTGGTTGGCTCTCCTGGACAACAGTACTTTTGTTTTAAATTGTTTTTTTTCCCTCTCCTGTTCACTGTATTGCTCAGTTCAATTCAAGTTTATTAACAGTCCACAGACAGCAAATACGTGATTCCATACGATGAAGGGAAAACTCTAAAATACTATCTGTCAGTTTTGGCTCCAGTTTCTCATACTCCTAGTCTACAGTTTGCTACATATCCACTTGAAGTTGCAATATGTTTGTGTGTGTTGTTTGTTTGTTTTAAGTGTCCAC
This sequence comes from Zootoca vivipara, assembly GCF_963506605.1. Taxonomy (NCBI): domain Eukaryota; kingdom Metazoa; phylum Chordata; class Lepidosauria; order Squamata; family Lacertidae; genus Zootoca; species Zootoca vivipara. Next base: position 12,959,880 of record NC_083280.1, read on the forward strand.
TAATATTCATTAGGATTTTTGTGTGTGATTTTACCTAATAAACACATATGTGCATTTAATTCAGCCAAATTTGCAGTGAAGGCTATTCAACTTAGACAAAGTCATGTGACCTCCATTGAGACCTTCAGACTCTGGTTTTTTAATGTATATTTATTGTACAGGTCAAATTTTTACCTTTACGTATGATTTTTATGTATTATTTATGTCTATATGTTTCTATTTGGCATTATGTTGCCTTAATAACAAATCCAAATTTGAGATATACAAAATTTGGCAAGCATTTCCCCAATATAATATTTTTTTGTATGCTATATTTTGCTAATAGACACATTGTTAGGTACAATTTCCCTGATATATGCATTTGGGAGGAGGAGGAGGAGGGAATTGGAGAACTATATCACAAAATTCAGAGAAGTTTGAATTTTGAAGGATAGCTACATTTCAGCTTGGCTGTTGTTTTGGGAAATGCAAGTTAGGGAGGTTTGTATGGAAATGGAAAACAAACCCAATTCCTCCCCATCTCTACAAAATACAATTAAGTCCACTGACAGTGCACATTTCACATTTCATTGCTAGAGATTTAAACAAGAGCAGGAAAACATTAAAACCAGTACCACTCAACAATTCCGAAGAACATAGTTGAATACCACCCAGTGTCAGATTACCAAGTAGGCAGAGTAGGTATTGGCCTATGGGCTCCATGCCTTTTAGGGACCCTGTGACAACAGATCAAAATAATATTGATTTGATCTTGAAAGAAAATTGCAATCAAGCTTTCTTAGTTCAGTGTGAGGGGGCCCTGAGGTTTTGACTGCCTGGGAGCCTCCACAGGGCTTAATCTGGCACTGATACTACCCAAACTATCCAAGGCCCTTGGTTATCATGTTACTCATTGTCTGCAATGACGTTTTAGATATATTGGGTAGTATCCAACTAGCTCATTTACATACCTGCCAAGTTGCTGTCAGAGAAATAAGGGACCGGGCTGAAAATAGCAGACCGGAAGTAGCGCTGCCGCCATTTTGGAACTGGGCGGAGCATGCTCAGAAGTGACTTGATGCTGCTTTGCCCAGTTCCAAAATGGACGCCGCGCCAGACGTCGCACTGCAGCCATTTTGGAACTGGGCAGAGCAGCACCAAAAGTCGCTTCTGAGCATGCTCCGCCCAGTTCCAAAATGGCCACCGCGCCAGAATAAACTGGGGAAAAACAAAGAAATCTGTTTTTTCAGCTAGGAACGGCTGGAAAAACGGGGGTTTCCCGGGGAAAACGGGAGACTTGGCAGCTATGCATTTAGTCAGCACAAGGATTTCCATTTGTGCAACAGAACTTCCTCCTCTCCTTTCCCTGTGTGCCCCCCCCCCCCCGAGCCCTCACCAAATCTGCTCTGGAGTGTTGCTGGGGGGGCGGGACCAGAAAGGATTTAATAATAAATAATAATAATAATAATAATAATAAATTTTTATTTATACCCCACCCTTCCCGGGTTAAAAACTGGACTCAGGGCAGCTAACAGCAAATATAAAACACTGATTAAAATGTGACTTAAGAACAGCATAAAAACAGCATAAAATACAACATAAATGCAGCATCAATGTCAATACAATTCAAAAATTCAGGGGTCGTTTTTTGGGGGGTGGGGTGGGGAAACCTTCAGTCAGTAATCATCAAATGATCACCAGGGCTAACTGGCCAAGTTGGTCCTACTAGGGCCAGCAAGGAGACCAGGGAAGAGTTTAAATGTAGGGTCCCAGAAGGATTTCTTCATAGAAAAGGAAAGGGAATAGAGGGTCAGGCTAATTCAAATTGAAGGCCAGGCAGAATAGCTCTGTCTTACAGGCCTTGCGGAAGGAGATCAAGTCCTGCAGGGCCGTAGTGTCGTGGAACAGAGCATTCCACCAGGTCGGAGCCATCACTGAAAGAGTGCTGGCTCTGATAGAGGATAGTCTAGTTTCTTTAGGGCCTGGGACCTTTAAACTATTATTACTCATGGACCTTAGGGTCCTCTGCGGGACATACCAGGAGAAGTGGACCCATACGTATGAGGGTCCTAAGCCACATAGGTCTTTAAAGGTCAAAACCAGAACCTTAAACCTGACCCGATACTCCACCGGGAGCCAGTGCAGCTGGTACAGCACTGGGTGAATATGCTCCCATGGCCAGGACCCCGTGAGGAGCCTCGTTGCAGCATTCTGCACCCGCTGGAGTTTCTGGGACAGTTTTAGAAAGAAAGGGCCAATGACACCATGTTATGATGCTGTCGTTTTCCCAGGAGCACCTTTGCTTTTCGTTCCAAAGCTGACAGACCAAGAAGGATTGCAAAAATCTCCCCCTTGCCCCCACCTCCTGGAATCAATGGAAATTGTCAGCCTGAATGCCAGCGCTGGTTATGCTTTCTGGATCCCCCCAGAGTTCTCAAGTGGCTATTCCTTTTTGTGCTATATTCCATTCCATTGCAGTACTGAGTTTCCGTGCCTGAGACACCCACAGTGTATCAATGCAGCTGGAAGCCTCAGATTTTGGAGAGAGTCCAACAGAGCTGGTAAGATCCCAAAAGCTCGAGGTTAGACAGGCAATGTGTTATGCTGAGCTTCACCTCAGGGCATGTCTGAATCTCCAACAGGACAAGTAATGATGTCTGAGATTGAGATTTCTGATGTCAGAACACATGACAATAGGAGACAGCCATCTCCAGCTACTACTGCTCTCAGTTCATTTCCCTGGCTCTGGCTCTTTGCCCTTTCCCTCCTTGTAATATCTGCTGCTGCTGCAAACTTTGTAAAAATGATGCCACAGGAGACTGAAGTGTGGAACACACAGATTTTGCTTAACACCATGCAATTCTTAGTACGGCTGCTGTAAAGCAGCATCTGTCAGAGGGTGCAGTTCTCTGCAAAGCCCTCTTCAGGAAAATCGGGGTTCTAAAGGACACAGCTAACTGCCTAAGTGTCTAGAAAAGCACCCCGTTGCTTAGATTTCCCCAGCCTGGAGTGAACCAGGAATGATGCCAGAGGCACTAACAATCAGATGATTGTCCGGGCTTGTAAACTGGACGGGCTGGTCTGTTTCAATATGAAGTAGCTCCAGTTATCTGATTCTCAGGCTAACTGGACCTAACGCCACAATATAGACAGGTTCAAGCATTCAACTGAAAGCACCCCACAGCAGGGGTGGGCAGGGGTGCTCAAACAAGGCCCGCCTCCAACATCCCTGTGCGCACTGGAGCCAGCTTTCCTATAACAAGCAGGAAAAGTTATGGAGGGAGACTTTTGTTCATATTTGCTTGAACATGTGTACAGCCCTCTATGCAATCAGGGTCTTAATTTTATCACATTTCCCAGGCAGTTCTAGGTGTGTTCGAGCAAACCTGAGTAAAATCTCCATGCAGACCTTCCCTGTTCAATGCAGGGATGTCAGGGACCGAGAACAGCTGAAGGTGAGATGAACAGGTGAGGCCAACATTTGTCAAAGGGCTTCCATTGGGACAGAGCTTGGTTGCCCCCACACTTGCTTTTAAACATTGCATGTTCAGGACAATGTCTGAACAGAGTTCAGATGATATCTAATATAAGTGATCCTGTACATGTATGCAGCGGAGCCTCGGGTAACGTTGACTCCGGCTTACGTCACCCTCGGCTTATGACCGGCGCAAACCCGGAAGTACCGGAATGGGTTACTTCCGGGTTCACACCATTTGCACACATGCAGAAGTGCCAAATCGTGTCTGTGCATGCCCAGAAGCACTACATGTGCCGCGCGTGTGCACAGACGCAACACTTTGGGTTGCATCGTTTTCGGGGTGCAGTGGGGCCTCTGGAACAGATCCCCGCTGTAACCCGAGGTTCCACTGTACTCAGAAGCAAGTCACATTGTGTTCAAATGGATTAAAAGGTGAAAAGGTAAAAGATCTCTGGATGGTTAAGTCCAGTCGAAGGCAATTATGGGGTTGCGGCGTTCATCTCACTTTCAGGCCAAGGGAGCTGGCGTTTGTCCGCAGACAGCTTTCCAGGTCATGTGCCCAACAGGACTAAACCGCTTCTGACGCAATGGAACACTGTGATGGAAACCAGAGTGCACAGAAACACTGTTTACCTAATTGCACTGGGGTGCTTTCGAACTGCTAGTTTGGCAGGAGCTGGGACTGAGCAACGGGAGCTCACCGCATCATGGGGATTCAAACTGCTAACCTTTGGATCGGCAAGCCCAAGTGGCTAAGTGGTTTAGACCACAGTACCACCTGTTTGGGACCCAGGTGGCGCTGTGGTTAAACCACTGAGCCTAGGGCTTGCTGATCAGAAGGTTGGCGGTTCGAATCCCTGTGACGGGGTGAGCTCCCGTTGCTTGGTTCCAGCTCCTGCCAACCTAGCAGTTCGAAAGCATGTCAAAATGAAAGTAGATAAATAGGAACTGCTACAGCAGGAAGGTAATTGGTGTTTCCATGTGCTGCTCTGGTTTGCCAGAAGCGGCTTTGTCATGCTGGCCACATGACCTGGAAGCTATACGCTGGCTCCCTTGGCCAATAATGCAAGATGAGCGCGCAACCCCAGAGTTGGTCACGACTGGACCTAATGGTCAGGGGTCCCTTTACCTTTACCTTACCACCTGATTACACCCAGATCAGTGTGCACAAATATTATAAACCATCCCCACAAGCTTGTCTTTTAAACCAGCCATAAATGGGTTTATCTTATCTTCTTCACTCTTAGTGTTGTTTTCTTAAAACAATTTTCTCCCAGAAGCACAGTATGCATCAAACTTTTTTCAGCATCCACCTTGTCATCAAACTGAAATGTGTTAAACATTTATTTTGCCTTTGCAAAAAGAGAAAGAGAAAGGGAGCTAGCCAGTCACACTGCATCATAATCATGTGAGAAAAACTGGGAATGGAACACAGGTAACAAAAATAAAGCCAAAAACCGCAGGAGGTGATTGCTGCAAAGAACCAATTAAATACAACTTTAGGTGAGCAAGTCACAACAAGGTGTCATCATAATGGTTGCAATTTGAAAACCAGAAAAAGGAACAATTAATTAGGGCAAAATTGCATTCACCCCACAGCTTACCTTATACAGCAAAGGCAAACGTCCTAGCTTCAGAAGCGCAATTTTCCTGGAGACATTTGCAGTCTTTTGGATCCTGAGCAAATCTTCTGCAGTCCCGTACTGCACATCAAAGACTTCAGCCTGTATAAACAGAAATAGATGCTATTTATTAGTGTACTCTTTCCCAACACGTTGAGGATCAGACAGATGGTAGCTACCAAGAGGCAATTCACAAGCAGTATAGGGTGGCAATCATGTTATTACACAGTGACAATCATATTTGCTGTTTGATTTACATGTGGCTAAACACGCCTACAGGGTATCTGCACCAGTCCGTAGGTGTTTGCAAACACAAATATTTCATTTGTATGTGCAACATTTATATAAATATAGACAAAGAGCCTAAATATAGACAGAGAGCCAAAAAGCAATGCGTGTAGCAGCATTCAGTGAGAAGCAGTGGTGTAATTAGCCACAGACTTAGGGGGAGCAAAATCTTGGGTGCCACCCTGCCGTTAGTAGTGCAGACACTTTTGCTCACTAGTGCTGTCTGCTGCCTTGGATTACAGTCCCGTACTCATCTGATTTCAGTATTTGTCTCCACGATAGTCTAAAGAAGTCTAAAGCCAGCAATAGTTCTTTACCTAGCCTGCCAGCTGTGTTTTGTCATAGCAACTTAACAACTTGGGACCAGTTTACCTATGAGATCACCTTGCACCCTTGCACCACATGTGCCCACTCGACCACTTCGATTGGGGAAATTGGCACAACTGCAAGTGCCACATAATACCTGTTCCACATATATAAGACCACAATCATTTAATGTGGCAGCACATACACTTTGGAACTCCCAGCCGATTGAGATCAAGTCGGCTCCTTCACTGTACTATTTTCGGTGCCTGCTAAAAACATTCCTACTTGGCCTATTGAGATGCTGAGAAATGCTGATGTGGAAAACTGATTTCAAGGAGGTGTAGGATATTGTTAGAACGCGAAACCAAAGATGAAAAGGTTAAATCTGCTGTGATCCATTGGGTTAGGGATGTGGAGCGTAACATAGAATTAGAATCATGGGGAAAGTTATGGAAATTTGGGTTGAAATTCACAGCATGTTATACCCCGAGAGAGAATTTTATGAAAATGATGTGTAGATGGGACCTAAGACAAAGTAAATTAGCAAAAATGTATAAATCAACGTCAAATCTTTGCTGGAAATGTAACGAAGCAGAAGGCTCATTTTATCACATGTCATGGACATGCAAAGTAGCTAAGGACTTTGGGGAGATGATTTATAATGAGTTGAAATAGATATTTAAGGCAACTATCCCAAAAGATTGGTTTTTTTTTTTTACTAGGGATAACTAGAGCAGAAAAACAGATAAATCTATTTCTTTACGCAACCACGGCAGCATGAATGGCAGATGAGTTTACAAATTATGGTAAAAATTTCTGAACACACAGTGTGAGCTTGGAGCAGTCAAACTCAGACATCCTCTCTGATCAAGTTCATGTAGTGGAAGAGAGCAAACAGCGGAATGAAGGCGAACAAAAGAACTTTCTCAACTGTCCGTCACCAGACATGAGGGGGTGTGACCTGATCCAGTCTAGAAAAACACCATACTCTATGGTCTTAACCCCTTTATGCATTTAACTAGAGCTAAACATGCTAGTTATATGAAGCTGGATTTCCTTCAAAAAGGGCTGCTGCCAAGATTTCCAAAGAAGCAGACTCTAGTAATCGAATGCTTATGCTGCAGCAAATGTTTTAGTCTTTAAGGTACAGTACAAGATTTTTGTTGTATTCATCTAGTGCCCCTTTCAGTACATTGGTAGGTGTGAGAAAACAAGGACTGATATTTCTGGTCCTTAAACGATTCTCAGGTGGGTTGTGGTCTATACAAGACGCAGTAATGGAAAAACCTAAAAATGCATATGTATGGAGCAAGTGTTTCCTGGAGACAGGGTGTTAGTCCTGTTAATAATGTATCTCACACTTACAGTACACATGGTGCTAAGGCACTTTTGTAGTGTGTGTACTTTTGTACAATAAAATAAAATAATCCAACCATAATGAATGGAGTGGGTTCTGTAATGCTTTTAGCTTTCATTTCTGCTGATGTTAAAATGGTATAATCCTGATCTTTATACATTGCTTTCCTTGAGGGGGAAAATAATGCTGTTTGAAAAACAAAGAGGAACACAGCCTTTTATCAGCTGCAGAAAAAAGAACACTTGTGTGTTTGCTTTAGATATGCCAAGGTAAATCCTCTTATACCTAAAACTGTAGCGCTGCTAAACACTTTGATTCATCCATTCAAATGGGGTGCTTACTCTCTAAAATGCAATCTGTGGACTGAAAAGCATATGTATCTCCAGCAAAATCCAGCTTTGCACTAGATAGAATGAATAAATAAATGACATTCTTAGAATCAGAACAAAAGCTTTGATCGGAAAATGGATTAATAGGGGTGCTCCCATACTTTTCTGAAGATATAGCTAGGACACCTTTATATTTGTAAAATTATTTTGTTGCATCCTTCCATGTAATTTGAGAACCTCTGGGATTGGTCTGATTTCTGCTAGGAGTGTCATGCCCCCTACATCTTAACTCTGGTTCAAAGTTCAAAGTTCCTCTCCAGGAAAACAAAATTGCTACTTGTTAACAATATTGTCTCACAATCTCTCTCCTCCATGTAGTGTGCATGCTATTTGGTGCCAAAGAGGAGGCAGAACTGCTCAACACCAACTTTGCCTCTGTCTTCACTCAAAAGGAAAATAGTGCTCAACCTGGTGATAACAGAATAAATGATATAATAATAATAATAATAATAATAATAATAATAATAATAATAATAAATTTTTATTTATACCCCGCCCTCCCCAGTCAAAAACCGGGCTCAGGGCGGCTGACACCAACAGAACCACAATAAAACATAAAAACAATTAATTAAAATACAGATTAAAATACAGTATTAAAATTTAAAGTGCAGCCTCATTTCAAGTAGGCCATAAATCCAAGCCATGAGGGAGAAAAACACAGGGGTCAGGCTGAGTCTAACCCAAAGGCCAGGCGGAACAGCTCTGTCTTGCAGGCCCTGCGGAAAGATGACAAATCCCGCAGGGCCCTGGTCTCATGGGAAAGAGCGTTCCACCAGGTTGGGGCCAGTACTGAAAAGGCCCTGGCTCTAGTAGAGGCCAGTCTAGCCATCTTATGACTCGGGATCTCCAGAATATTATTATTTGTGGACCTTAAGGTCCTCCGCGGGGCATACCAGGAGAGGCGGTCCCGTAGGTACGAGGGTCCCAAGTCGCATAGGGCTTTAAAGGTCAAAACCAGCACCTTAAACCTGATCCTGTACTCCAGGAGAAAGCTACAGCCCACGATAGGAAAAGAGGTGGTAAGGGAGTACCTAGCTATTTAAATGAATTCAAATATGCAGGGCCTGATGAGCTGCATCTAAGAGTATTAAAGGACCTTGTGGATGCCATCCCACAACCTCTGTCTATAATCTTTGAAAATTATTGGAGAACAAGTAAGGTCCCTGCAGGCTGGAGATGGGCAGATGTTGACTCCACCTTAAAAAACTGGGGGAAATATGACCCAGGTATCTACTGACAAATGATCTTGACGTAGATACCAGGAAAGATCCTAGAACAGATGATTAAATAGTTGGCGTTGTGGGTTAAACCACAGAGGCTAGGCCGTGCCGATCAGAAGGTCGGCGGTTCAAATCCCCACAACGGGGTGAGCTCCCGTTGCTCCTGCCAACCTAGCAGTTCGAAAGCACGTCAAAGTGCAAGTAGATAAATAGGTACCGCTACAGCGGGAAGGTAAACGACGTTTCTGTGTGCTGCTCTGGTTCGCCAGAAGCAGCTTTGTCATGCTGGCCACATGACCTGGAAGCTGTACGCCGGCTCCCTCGGCCAATAACGTGAGATGAGCACCGCAACCCCAGAATCGGTCACAACTGAACCTAATGGTCAGGGGTCCCTTTACCTTTACCTTTTTATGTGAGTACTTAGAAAAAAGAATGCTGTGATTACTAAGACCCAGCATGGGTTTATCAAAAAACATGTCATGTCAGACAAATCTCATTTCTTTTTTTTTTGGACAGAGTTACAAGTTCGGTGAATCAGGGGAATGCTGTGAATGTAGTGTATGTTGATTTCACTAAGGCTTTTGACAACGTCCCTCATGATATTCATCTGGAAAAGCTGGTAAAAGGTGGACTGGATAAGATAACTGTTCATTGGATTTGTAGCTGGTTGAGTGACCAAACCCAAACAGTGCTCATTAATGGTTTGTCATCATCCTAGAAAAAAGTGACAAGTGGGATGACAGAGGGTTCTGTCCTGGGCCCATTATTGTTCAACATATCTCTAAATGACTTGAAGGAAGGAATTGAAGGAATGTTCATCAAATTTGCAGATGACACCATACTGGGAGGCATAGCTAATGCTGCAGAAGACAGAATCAGGATTCACTATTATCTTAACAGATGGGAGAACTGGGTCTGAATGAACAAAATGAATTTCAATATGGACAGATGTAAGGTTCTGCATTTAGGCAGGAAGAACCAGATGCACAAATATAAGATGGGGCACACCAGGCTTGCCAGTAATGCATGTGAAAATTATCTAGGCCACAAATTAAACATGATTGTAGACCACAAATTAAACAAGAGTCAACAGTGTGACACAGCAAAAAAAGAGTTAGTGCTATCCTAGGCTGCATCAACAGAAGTCTAGTGCCCCGATCAAGTGAAGTCATAGTACCACTATTCTGCCTCAGTCAGACCACACCTGGAGTCCCACCATAGTTTTAGAAGGCTATTGACGAACTGGAATACGTGCAAAAGAGGGTGACCAAGTTGATTGAGGGTCTGCAATACAACTAAATAGATATGCTAGTGCAAGCATTAGCACTAGTGAAATGGGTTTCACTCTATGTGCATTCCATGCCATCCCCAATGTTTATCCATTGATTGCTTTCTCCTCCAAGAATTTGTCCAATCCTCTTCCAAAGTCATTCCAAGTTGGTGGCCATCACTGTTTCTTGTGGGAGTGAGTTACTTATCTTAACTATTTGCTGCATGATGTACTCCTTGCCCCCTGCCCCCCCCCAGATCCTGCCTGAATCATTTTTTTATAAAATTCTATCATGCCTTTTCTCTAGACTTGTTGTTGTTGTTGTTTAGTCATTTAGTTGTGCCCGACTCTTTGTGACCCCATGGACCATAGCACGCCAGGCACTCCTGTCTTGCACTGCCTCCCGCAGTTTGGTCAAACTAAGGTTGGTAGCTTCAAGAACACTGTCCAACCATCTCGTCCTCTGTCGTCCCCTTCTCCTAGTGCCCTCAGTCTTTCCCAACATCAGGGTCTTTTCCAGGTAGTCTTCGCTTCTCATGAGGTGGCCAAAGTATTGGAGCCTCAGCTTCAGGATCTGTCCTTCCAGTGAGCACTCAGGGCTGATTTCCTTCAGAATGGATAGGTTTGATCTTCTAGCAGTCCATGGGACTCTCAAGAGTCTCCTCCAGCACCATAATTCAGAAGCATCAATTCTTCGGCGATCAGCCTTCTTTATGGTCCAGCTCTCACTTCCATACATCACTCTCTAGACTAAAAAGTCCAAAATTCTGCAATCTTTCTTCACAGGGGAGTTCCAAGATTCAAACCAGGAGCTTATATATTCAGCCTCAGTCTTAAAGGCACCATACAGTACAAAGTGGGGAAATTTGCTGGGGGTGAAAAATATCTGCAATGCTCTTTGCACTGCATTATGTCTGGGACTTGATGAAGTGTGCTATTATGACAGTCATTTGAAGGCACTTGCTATTTTGAATCCACCAAGTTTATTTACTGGCTGATTTTGTCTCGTATTTTACCTGATCTTGAAAATCAATGCGCTTATGATTTCATCAGGGAGAAGGGGGGCTGACAAAGTTCTGGCACAGAAATTTGTGTTTTTATTTCAACTGGAGCATTTTCCTGAGTCTCCCCCCATCATCCCTCAGCTTTTAATGTGCATTTCAGAGGCTCATATCCTTTCAGAGGTTAAACCTAGTATGTCTGAGATTGCCGTGCTCTTTGTTTCACAGTATCTGACAGAATTCATTGAAAGCTCAGGGAAATATATTTACATTTTCTTTAAGATTTGACAAGATACAAAGCTTAGAGGGGGGGGATACATAAGAGGGAAAACCCCATAAAAAGAGTTGTTAGCAAATAAATATATCTGAAGTAAAATGTAAATGGTGCCAAAAATGTAAAGGAAACATAGCAAAAGCAATTTCCCTCCCACAGACAAAGTCTTATTGGGTCTTATATCTCCTAGATAACAAACCTGGCCATTTTTCATTGGCCTAGAAGCTGCTAGAAAAGGAAGATGTGGTTCTCTATTATCTTTCAGTTTATTCTCTCCCCTAAAACAAGAAGGCACCTAAACTTACCATGTTGGATATATAGAGTGATCCCATTAATGGACTTTAACATTTTACTTTTTTATAGATAAGCAACAATGGAGATTAACCACCTCTATACAATATTTAAATCAGCATGTTCCTATATAGAGTGAGGGTTTCGGCCTCCTCTTAACGTGCCCTTCCATCTCCAGATTCTCTCTGTGCTTCCACTGTGCTTCACTTCCATGTGAATGTACACAACACACCACACCACAACACAACACACTACAACACAACACACCCACCCCTCCAACTAGGCAAGCAAAAGGCCTTTTCATAGTTCTAGAAAACATTCCATTCAGGGAAAAGCACTAGGGAGGATCTCAAAGGTTGGATGGAGAGACCAAGAGGGTGACATTCAATTTATGGACCAGAGTTCCACCAGCCCATTTGGTGTTAGTGCTAACAGCTAAGTTGTCCCACTTTGGTATGAAAAGGTCTTCAGGCCAGGGCTGAGCAGGAATCCATGGTATGGTGATGTGGTCTCAGAAAGGTCCCCATGCTTACTGCTTTTGTAGGTGCAGGAAAAATGCAGCTGTTTTTATATTACCATAAAGAAAACTAGGGCTATTCTGTTTCCGTTCCAAATTAATTTCTGCACCGTTCAATTGGAAACTCCTCTTTGGAAATGGCTACCCGCTGAGTGGCTTTGTGGACTCATGTTTGAGGCTGCCAGAAGTTTATTTTTTAAGAGCTTGGCTTTGTTTGCTATTTGATAAACATGATGCAAAATACCACACAAAATATGCACTTCTGGCAATGTGATGAAAGATATCGCCGAAAAGTTGTGTCGCAGAAAATTCAGAAAGCGTTTTTTAGAGGAAAATGCTTTCTATACTGGGAGTCTGGAGAAAAGAAAGATTTTTCTAAACTCCCTTACTATTGAGTTATAATTCATAAGGCTTTCTAGTCACAAACACAACGCACCAAGAAGTAATTCTTTTCCCTCCCACGGACCTGAAATATGATGAATCGTCTATTTTAATGTGCATTTCACAAGCAACAGGGCCACGATCTGCGAAATCATACACTGACCCCACCTGTTATTATAATGGGGTAAACACTGTCACTTTCCCAGCCTACAGCAAATTACACAAAGGTAGCAAAAGTGGGCCATCCATCACTGGCACTAAGTTTGTTTTCAAAAAGAAGATTTCATATACCATACCTGCCGTTCAGACTCTTACTAGAAAGCACAAATTGGGAGATTCAGGTACAATATGGCCACAAGATGAATGGACATGACAGGCTTTCAAAGAAGCAGAGTGCGGCTGTTCTACAAATAACATTGTCAGAAACCAAAGCAGTCCTGCCGTGAGTGTCTGGCAGTGAGCCACATTTTGTACAGCCATTAATAGCTCTTTCTGCTGGTAGTTCAAGTGAAGAAAAAGACAACAGCAAGGGGGATAAATCAATTACATGCAACTGGATGTGTATGTGTGTGCATTTGTGTATGTCTGTGTCTAGGTTAGAGTCAGTGTGGTAGTGGTTACAGTGTTAGACCAGGACCTGAGAGTTCAAACCTCTACTCATTGAGTGAAACTCACTGGATGACCTTGGGCTAGTCATTGTCTCTTACCTGGCTTTGGGCCGGATGCCCGCCACGCCGATTGCGCAGTGGGCCGGAAGGCGGGGGAGTGCACGGCCGGGCGCGCCCAGGGGCATGTGCAAATGCTATTTCTGGCACACTTCCAACCTGGGAAGCACCGGAAATAGCTTCTGCGCATGTGCAGGAGCCTCCTCCAACCTGGAAGTACACCGGAAATGACACGCTTGCGCACACGCACAAGATATTTCCGTCGCTTTTCCGGGTCGGAGTGAGCCGCTGCGCCACACCGCACCGATAAGAGAGGGCGGCGGCAGGGGCCGCCGGGGGCCGCATAAAAGAGCTTCGTGGGCTGTATGCAGCCCCCGGGCTGTAGTTTGGGGACCCCTGGCCTAACCTACCTTGCATAGAATCATAGAATCAGAAAATTGTAGCATTGGGAGGGACCCCAAGAGCTCCCTCGTCCAAGCTCCTGCAATGCAGGAATCACAGCTAAAGAATCCATGGACAACGGCCACCCAGTCTCTGTTTAAAAACCTCCAATGCAGGAGAGTCCACCAGCCATTGATGCTGCTGTGATACAAGGATTGCAAATTATATGCAGACTTTTCCATAGACTTCAAAATAACTCTTTGATCTGACTAATGCCCTGATCTCCAAGATCTAAGCAGCTTTGGCAGCTTGTAGAGTAGCTTGAACCAACACAATTCAATTCAAAGTTTATTGTAGCTATAGGCCCATATAATCATAAAAACATAAAGCATAAAAGCACAGAGCAAAAAGCATAAAAGCACAAAATTCACAAGGAACGCAACAGCAGAAGACCGTACCACGGCCATCAAAAATAACCATAAACACAGGAATATGAAGGCAACAGTCGGAAGGATAACAGAAGCCTTTAATAGTCGTGTAATTGACCAATTCACCTTTTTTGGGAAAGAACAGAGTTTAAAAACCTTGCCACCTGCAAGGTTGTATGAGGATCATTGTCTTGCAAGATTAGAGCAAGGTGTGACTCTACTGGCGAACCAACCAATTTTATGAATTATTGGTCTTAGTAGGTTTGCCTGAGCATCTCTGTGCAACCGACATGTAAAAAACCAACACAACATTAACTGCCTTGATTCAGATGGTACGGGTGTGTAATTAAGTAAACTGAAGTGGTAGGACTTTTATCTGCTGAAAGCCATAATTCTCCGTAAACTTCCAGGAGGCTTTTATGCAGCATGCTTACCAGATGGATCTTCAGTTCTGGAGGCCTACAGAGATTTGGAACACACATTTCCCAAGAGCAGGTGTGGGTGCTTATAAATTTATATTTTCCCCAAGCTCCTCGTCTATGTACCAGATGAGGATTACAAACCCTCTGGGCTTGGACTGTTCATTCCGATGCTCTGCTCCGCACCTAACACTAAATAAATGTTAAATAGCAGAAGCAGAGTTTGCCATGTGTGTGAAGTTGTGCAGTACCTGCAGATGTGCCCAGTTGAGAAAATCACTCCCCTAGAGCAAATGATAACATCATGTAAACCAAATGTTTCTGATGTTTCAAGTTTGGGCTTCTGCCTAATCCAGGTCTGTGGATGCATCAACAACCATCTTAGTTCTGCACTCCTAACTAGATGAGATTGCAGAAGTTTCACGTTGTTAAATATGGACTGGCTCAATCATGTAGGAAGGAGGTGGGTCTCAAGAGTTCCATTTTAAGAGCAAAAGGGGAAGCGTAAGTGAGCAATGGCAATTGGCCATAGTTCAGTGGTGAAGGGCAGGTAATAAATTTAATTCATAATAATAATAAATGAAATCAAGAACATCATTTCTACCTAATGAGAGACAGGTTTGTTACCTGTCCTGCTGGACAAAATGGTAGGGGGGAAACTGAAGACTGAGAGCTTTGCACACAGGTGTTGTGCCATTGATTTTGACCTTCAAAGCCCTATGCGGTTTAGGACCCTCATACCTACGGGATCGCCTCTCCTGGTATGCCCTGCGGAGGACCTTAAGGTCCACAAATAACAACATATTGGAGATCCCAAGCCATAAGGTGGTTAGATTGTCCTCAACTAGGGCCAGGGCCTTTTCAGTACTTGCCCCGACTTGGTGGAACGCTCTCTCACAGGAGACCAGGGCCCTGCGGGATTTGACATCTTTCCGCAGGGCCTGCAAGATGGAGCTGTTCCGCCTGGCCTTTGGGCTGGACTCAGTCTGACCCCTATGTTTTCCTCCCTTATGGTTTTGATTTGGGCTACTTTAAAATGAGGCTGCTTTTTAAAATTTTAAATTTAAACTGTATTTTAACACGTATTTTAATTAATTGTTTTTCTTTCTTTTACGTCTTATTGTAATTTTACTGGTGTCAGCCACCCTGTGCCCAGTTTTGACTGGGGAGGGCGGGGTATAAATATTATTATTATTATTATTATTATTATTATTATTATTATTATTATTATTATTATTAATGATTCCTCCACTTTCAGGTTGCAACCCAGCAACTATCCCGTGGTCCTCAAAAACTTCATATTAAAGGAATCTTTTGAAAGCTATGTTGGTGCTTAGCAGAGCTGCCTCATCAACTAAACGAAGAATTTAAAAAATCCATCAAAAGCTATTGACATGTATCTAAAAGAAGGCAGTAGACACACCAAAAAACATGAAGAATTCCAACTTCCACTTAAAAAGGTATAAAACATAAACCGAGATGGAGCATGCCAAAAACTGAGTAATAAAGCATACTATATCTTAAACCCACACCTACTTGGCTTCTTTCGAGCCTTGCAAACAATACATCATCCCATTGGTTTAAATCTAGATGGAAGCTGTTTCTTTCTATTTCCTCCCCCCACCAAAATGACAGAGACAAATGGTTACATTACCGTGAGAGTTCCTTTGGCAGAGTAAGCAGCATAGGAGTAGAGAAGGTCTTGACTGTGAAGCTTTTTGGTCTCTTTGCTACACAGCTGTCCATTAGGATAAAAGCATTCACCAGTGCTGTTCAGAGTCACTGTATTTGGAGAAGCGCCCGGCAGGTCAAGGAGGACAGAGTAATTTACGAGCTGGACATCTTCAAGGCCATAGGATGTCCACTGAGCCAGCAGCTTCATTGCAATATCTCTATCTTCTTTCCCACGCAGCTGTATCAAATCTCTGACAACAAAGAAACAACAACAGAAGTACTCGATTAACACATTGGCTTTCCCCAATGCCTCTTCACTTTTCTAATAAGAAGCCTCTGATTTTATTTGTTATGATGACTAGAATCTAGAACAGGCATCCCCAAACTGCGGCCCTCCAGATGTTTTGGCCTACAACTCCCATGATCCCTAGCTAACAGGACCAGTGGTCGGTGAAGATGGGAATTGTAGTCCAAAACATTTGGAGGGCCGAAGTTTGGGGATGCCTGATCTAGAAAATGTATTGTACCTAATTCTCCAACCATCTTATCACAAGAAGCAGGTGGATATATCGCATTAAGAATTTCAGGAGGCCCATTGTGTTAGCCCCGTCTTCTGGTTGTTTTGTAAAACTTGAGGCTAGTCTTCCAAGAATATAGGACAAACAAAACCTAACATCATCTACGAGGAAGACAAGGGACTGGTTCAGACATGGATGCTTTTAGGAAGCTGCCCTCCTGGTCAGTGGCATAGCATGGGTGCAAAAATTCATAGGAATCCCCACCCTAGCAAAGGCAGCAGAACAGCTCAGGTCCACAGTGAGCGGACATGAACAAAGCAAGGCAGACAGCATAGTGTGCAGTGGCGGAGCTTAGGTGGGGGCGTGGCTGGCACACACCCCGGGAGTGTGGCACGCAGGCCACAGGGGCGTGGTGCACACCCTGGGGGCATTGTGCACGTCCTGGGGGTGTGCCGTGCCGCCCGCAGGGGCATGGCATGCGTCCTGGGGCCCAGCACGGGGGTGGGCAGCCACAATGGCACCCCACCAGGATCGTGGTGCTGGGGGTGGTGCGCTCCCCCACCCCCTCTTCCTTCGCCAGTGATAGTGTGGTGCTCTTCCCCACTGGCATAAGGGGGATATGCCCACACCAAGGGTTGTGTCAGCCAGACGGGCTCTCCCCCTGTAGGCAGTGCAGCACAGCCCTGCTTGGCTCTGGTGGGGGAGTGCTCCAGTAGCATCATCAGCTTGCCTGCCCAGGGCGCCAGCAACCCACGCTACACCACTGCTCCTGGTACTCTCCTGATGTTTGGGACTACAACTGCCATCAGTCCCAACCAGCATAACCAACGGGAGGCACTGGGTTGGGGAAAGCTGTGTTTTGTTCCTAGAATTAAGATAACAAAATAATTTGTTGTTGTTGTTGTTGTTGTTGTTGTTGTTGTTGTTAAAGGTTTCCTCCCCGATTTTCTCTTATTAAGAGTGGAGATGCCTTTTGACTAAATGTAGCTGAAATTCTCTGCAGCTGATGGAAGTGAAGGGTCAGAATGGGGTGGGTAGACACCGCCCAGTCAGCTGCCTTAAGGAGGAGAATGTGGTTGGTACACTTCTTAGAAAAATGTCCTTTATACAAAGATCTCAAGAAACATTTATCTGAAGCTCCTAACATTAGGACTTAGCAATGATTCCCCCTTTAAGTTCTTATTGTACCAACAAACTTGCATTTAAAGCAGGAGAAGTTCTAGTTCCTTCTACATCTCTTCCTGGAGACCACTGTCTCTTGGAGGAATCACACAATGAACTTTTGCCCATGGTTCAGGTCATATGAGCTCTGAGAGTTGGGAGAACCTTCAGAATGGTCTTTAAGAGAGCACGAGGAAGGGCTGATTTAATGAGAAACGCAGAGAAACTATACGCATATGGGAGCATGGGGGCACATGGGACCCTTAGGATATTATCCACCATGTACACACAGCATATATGAGAGAACACAACAGATCCTATCTTGTTCCAGCCCAATAGCCAGAAAACCATTTTAAACAAATGAGAATGACATTCACCATCTGTGGTCTATTTTAATACCAAATAACACACACACACACACACACACACACACACATGTTTGAAATGAAGTGGGCTTATGTTAAAGACTTGCGAGCTCTTTTCAAGAGGAATAATAGTCAAAGGTCAACTCTTTGGATTTAATCTTTTCCACTTTATCTCCAATAAGTCTTCAAACAGACTGCACAAAATAGACAAGTTAATCCAATCACTAGTACATTACAAGCTAGTGATTTCATCAGCTATGCCCTTTAAGGCAATGACACAAACTTGGACAGTCCCAAAACGCACAAAGTCGTTTGATTAACACAATTGCTACTTGAAGACCCACATTTCCCACAGGTATTGGAAGCATTAATAGAATAAATAATGGAAGTGAACTCATCCCATACAAATAAGATTGACGCACTTCCCACCAGCCTGCACTTTGCTTCAGCGAGGGAGGTAGTTTTAAATGAAGAGCACAATTATGAAATTGTTCCTTTCACTATGAAATGAACGATGCTTTCCACTCTGTAATTAAATCAATACGCTATTGAAACTTTAGTGACAATATCCTTGATTGAATTAAAGCAACACAAGTGCATTCCTTATTTATTTCATAATTCCTTTTACAGAATATTTTAAAAATCCTGATGCAAATCGTGTTCTAAGCTTTATTAAAACAAATCAGCAGGTATTAAGTGTTTTAATGACTCTTGGGAATATTTTAATCTAGCAAACAAACTCTTCTGAAGTTCTACTAGTAAGGCTAAGGCTGTGATCCTAAGCCTTTTTACTGAGAAGGATATATCCCTTTAGATGAAGTTGAACATACTTCCAAGCAAATATGTTCAGGAGCACTGAGCTGTAAATGGCCCACGTACTTCAACTTCGTGGGGTCACGAAGAGTCGGACACAACTAAACGACTAAAAAACAACATCAACTTCACTGTTCTTGAAGTTTAAAAGTGATTTGTCACAGCCTTTGAACCATGCAGCAATCCAGAATCAGAGTCAGGGGCTACAGAGGCATCAACAAAGGGCTCTGAGCCAGCTGCTGTGCCTGGGGCCATCAGATAGGAGCCCTCAGAAGAACCTCCCATACCACAAGGACCTGTAGGACCATGGCCAAGACCCTCACAGGTGCCTTCCCTTGTGCCTGAGGAACCAATGCCTTTCACAGTAAATAAATCCAGCAGGACACACACCGGGTGGCAGGGAATGGAATGGAGAAAAGGTGTCCATTTTCAGGTCAGAAGGTTGGACCTTTCAGAACCTTAAGTTCTCCACAAGGGGATGGAGTCTAGAAGAGGTAATTTGGAGGCAGGGGTTTAAAAGGCCTGCTGCCTTGCCCTGTGGATCCAGCATCCAGAGCACAACATGATCATTATACTGAATGAGGACCCAGTTTAGCTAAAGTTGGGTTTGGGTTGCCTTGGGCAAGATAAAGCGACTAAGAAATTTTAATAATAATAATAATAATAATAATAATAATAATAATAATAATAATGTAAAATAAAAAGTGAGCCCTCACTCTGTTCTATTGTAAGCTATAGAAATTCAGTTAATTGCAATTTCAATTTAACCCATTCTTTTCAATGGGGCGTAAGAATAGCAGCATTTAGCCGCATTGGTGCCCATGGTGTTCATTTGATCTTTATAGGCTGGTTGATCACATACATACATCTTGATTTCTCATTGCCTGAGTACTCGGCACTCAGTGATAGGATTCGAACATGTGAGCATGTTCCACTGTAGTGGTAGAACAATAATGACTCATTCTCACATATGCAAGTCATCCCTTGATTCTGCAGTGATCAAGCGAATAACTTCCCAGTGTGATTCAATCTTTGTTATACAGGTTTGATACAACGAACCATTGCATGACTAGGGTAGCCATATTTTGAAGAGCAAAAAAGAGGACACATTTACCAACTTCTACTTTTAACTATGGATCACTATGACAACTCTATCCATGAAAAGGGGGAAGTGTCCTGGGAAAAGAGGACCTATGGCAACCCTTTGTGAAGAAGACGAAGAAGACGAAGAAGAAGACGAAGACGAAGACGAAGACGAAGAAGAAGAAGAAGAAGAAGAAGAAGAAGAAGAAGAAGTGGAGTTGTTTGGATTTGATATCCCGCTTTATCACTACCCTAAGAAGTCTCAAAGCGGCTAACATTCTCCTTTCCCTTCCTCCCCCACAACAAACCCTCTGTGAGGTGAGTGGGGCTGAGAGACTTCAAAGAAGCGTGACAAGCCCAAGGCCACCCAGCAGTTGCATGTGGAGGAGCGGAGACGCGAACCTGGTCCACCAGATTATGAGTCTACCACTCTTAACCACTACACCACTGGCCAAGCATTTAAACGGAGGGCTTCATAGTCATTCCTATCATGGGGAAACAATGGCCAGTCAATGTGAAGATGCAAATTCACAACGTAAATCCCCCCCAGCCAACATTTAACTAAAGGATGGAAGGAGATTGGGAATTCCCATCTACATGACCTAGCATGGTGAGTTCCAGAAGATGGTGAACTAAAAGTTCCATCAGCCCCAGTTTACATTGCCAAAAGTCAAGTTTGTTGGGAATTGTCCAGCAACATCTGAAGGACACCATATTGTTAGGAAGGAAGGAAGGAAGGAAGGAAGGAAGGAAGGAAGGAAGGAAGGAAGGAAGGAAGGAAGGAAGAAAGAATGGATTTCTTTTCCTTTGTATCACTATAATGCCAAGTAAATATTAAATTCAAGCATTATTCCTGCATGGAAATAATACACTTTGCATTCTCTTCTGCAGAATATTGTGTTGTTTAACCCAATGGCTGTCAAAATTGTGTTCTAGGGAATTCTGGGGTTCTTGATTAGGATGAGTAAATCACATTCAAAATTCACTTGTGGTTGTGTCAAAGGATTCATGACAATGTGCACCTCATAATCTGTTGCCACCCAGAGAGGTTCCTTGGCCAGTAAGTTTACACGGAACATGTTTCCTGGAGGTAGAAAGTTTGAAAACCATTGGTTTAAGCTACCCAGAGATGAACCACAAAGGATTATAGTTCACAATCTACACCATAAAGCTTCGGCAATCTGAATGCTATTGTGTAAAGCAGTAAAGAGGCTGGAAGCATCCTGAAGGGGATAGAACAATTTGTCTGTACAGCTCATCAGCGCTCAACAGTTATAAGGCTAGGATTCCCTGCCAGCACAGCAGCGTGACAGCCCCAAAAGGTGGAGGGATATGGCTTGTCCCTGAAGAAAAATGAACACTTACAGTACCCAGGCATTTTGATATAAAATAGGCATTAATGGAGGGAGGGAATTGGCTGAACCAGCATGCCTGGCATGCAGCGAGGAATAATTTGCTGTCGCTGGATCTTTTCTAACTCATGTTTCATAAAACATACAAATGAAACTGACCAAAGGAAAGTGGTCAGATGGGGGCTGTGGTCTGCTTTTTAAAACTGGGGATAAGGCTCCCACTTTTTCCATTGGGAGAAATGCAACCTCATTCCTAGGTTGGGGTAAGCTGAACCAATGGCAGAACCTGGTGACTAAAAGACAGAATAAAGCAGACCAGATGTGGAGCCAGGATGCATCAGAACTGAGCAAGAGGCAGCCCATGAGGCTGGAGCCAGAGACAAAAAGAATTCCACTGGCCAAGCATTTAAACGGAGGGCTTCATAGCCATTCCCATCATGGGGAAACAATGGCCAGCCAGCATGGGCAGAATCTAAATTGTGGGGACACTTCCTAAGGCGTATCTAGGAAGATGCTCCAAAGTGGCTCTCAGAATAGCCATTCAGAGGGCTGAGAATCCTATCCCAACACCAGTAACTGACTACAAGAGTTTTTAATGAGATGTCCCAAGGCACCAGTGTGTCAGCGAGTACCTCCTTTGGCATCCAAAAATTATGAGGCTATAGAGCCCACTCCCACAGAAGGCAGTGGTGGCCACCGATTCAGACAGCTTTAAAAGATAAATTCATGAAGGAGCTCTCATGCTTCCCCTTGACTTCCAGGTCCACAGGAACAGAAGATGTGGTATGCTAGCCAGGAGTTTCAGGGCTGCTGGCAAAGTGTCCAGCTCACCACACGTGAATAGAAAGGAGAAGCTCACGTGAACTTCTTCCTGGATCAAGGCCAGGTACAGAACCAAGAAGGGGATGGAGCCTCCAGCTCCTGTAGAAGCTCTAAGCTTGAACTGAATAGTTTATGGAGCATCAGCTTCCAACCATTTCTGAAGTGGGTGAAGGATAAAATCCTCTTGAGGTGCTGGAATGTAAGCTGAAAATTCCAGCTAAGGTGTTGGTGTGTTGGTAGGGATGAAAACCTGGAGAGGCTTAGGGACTCCAACTCACATCAAACAGAGCCAGCATGGCTGATGGTCAGGAATGATGGTAGTTGTAGCCCAATAGCACCTGCTGAGCCACCAATTCTGTACTCCTGACCAAAGGCATTTTTTGAGCTGTGAAAATCCATTTGCACATGGAAGCCACCAAGTGATGAAAATCAGGGTTGTTGTTGCTTTTAACCATGCCTAATGACTGTGTGGACCCTGTAAGGCTCCCAGAGGCCGCAACACTGCTATTAAAGGGCATTTATTCATATGGATTTCTGTCTGACTGGAGCAGGAAGAGACCTTGCTGAAAACACTTCCATAGAGCTATTGTTTTTCTATAAAGGTGCCTTATGGGCAGAAATTCCATCAAAAACTGTCACCCAGGAGTGAAATATGCTTGTGCAATTCTGTTCCTGCTTTTCAAATACTACTTGTTTTGGGTGTGTGTGTGTGTGTGTGTTTTAAATTATTTTCTCCTTTCACTTGACGTGATCCATGTTTGAACTGACATTTCGGTTTAGCTTTTCCTCGAGTCTAATTGTTCAAGAAATAACAGTAGGGAGTTTGTGTGCATGTGTGTTGCAAATGAACTGATCTTTATTTAGGAGGGAAATGACAGCATGTTGGAATGGGAAGAGAGACCGTAAATATACTGTGTACTCATTCCCATCTTCTCAAGCCCCTCTGGAGCCAGAAAGCACAGCTCTCTCACACACACTCTACCCACACTGCCTCAATACACTGCCTCGTACAGTTTCCCCCCCCCCCCTTTCCAGGGGAAAGATACACAAGACAGATGATAAGCAATATCTTAACTCTCCTCCAACACAAAAAAAGTACACAGCTTGATCCATCAAAAAGCCAGTAACTGACATTTGCACAAAGCACCTCAATTAATCCACGGTGTCACCATTTAGAAAGATAAATCTCTATCAATGTGAAAATTGATACTGTGAAAATTGATACTGAGTAGCGTATTTTCTGTGAAAATACGCTACTCTCCCCCTACCCACTCCCCGCTGTCAGCCCCCTACTCTGCCCCCTTTCAGGAAAGTAGCATAATCTGGGCTACAAATGATGGCATGAGGCCATAGAGACTCTTAATCTAAATATAGCTACTTTGATTCCTCAGTGCTCAACCCCTGATCTCAATCATTTTCTGTGCTTTAAAAGGCTGTGATCCTAAATACACAAGCAGTCCTATCCTACCAAAGGCTGCTTTGTCTGTAAATAATTGCAAAAATATAGGATTGTGCCACAACAAGTATAATAATAATAATAATTCCTGCTCTTCACCAGCAGGTTCGAGGCCAGGTTACAATATAATATTTAAAACAGATTACAGAAAAAGAGTGAACCTGGAAAACACACATCCCAGACTAAGGAGGTGTGTCATCAGTATTTGTCCAAAGCTGTAAAGTGGAGAAGCCAGACACACCATTGTGGAGAGGGAATTCTTCGATTCAGGGGCTGCCACAGAGAACACCCTTTTCTGGGTTACCCTTCTAGCTTCTGAAGGAGGTAGAACTACAGAGAGGGTCCCTCTTCTGGTCGTAACATTTGCGAGGGTCTGTAGGGAATATGTGGGGTCTAAGGGACGCGGGTGGCGCTGTGGGTTAAACCACAGAGCCTAGGGCTTACTGATCAGAAGGTTGGCGGTTCGAATCCCCGCGGCGGGGTGAGCTCCCATTGCTCGGTCCTAGCTCCTGTCAACCTAGCAGTTCGAAAGCACATCAAAATGCAAGTAGATAAATAGGTACCGCTACAGCGGGAAGGTATTCGGCATTTCCGTGTGCTGCTCTGGTTCGCCAGAAGCGGCTTTGTCATGCTGGCCACATGACCTGGAAGCTGTACGCCGGCTCCCTCGGCCAATAACACGAGATGAGTGCCGCAACCCCAGAGTCGGTCACAACTGGACCTAATGGCCAGGGGTCCATTTACCTTTACCTTTAAGTCCTGAATGCCAGCAGCCTTCCTGCCCTCAGAAAGAGAGGCAGACCTATCCAGTTTGCCCAGTGGCCTCTAAAAATGATAATAATTCTGGGCAACATGGTAAGACCTGCAGTGGTGTAGCTAGGTAATTTGAGACTTTGGCATTAAAGGTGGGCAAGGTCCATAGCTTGGTGACAAAGCATCTGCTTTGCACTTAAATGGCTCCAGGTTCAATCCCCACCATCTCCAGGTATGGCTGCAAATGTCTCCTGCCTGAAACCCTGGAAAGCCATTGACAGCCATTGTAGATAATGCTGAGCTAGACAAATTACCTGAGACAGCATAAGGCATATTCCAAGATGTCTTAAATTGGCCTTGTGTCCTGAGCCACCATTTTATTCCTGCCTCCACCATCGTTCCCCATTGAGCCATTACTAGGCAGTTGCTCATTTCTAGTAAAACGCACAATCTTAAAGGTCCAAATTCTGCTGAGATTTGCACTAGGATAATAATAATAATAATAATAATAATAATAATAATAATAATAATAATAATAACAACATATTATTTGTACCCCGCCCACTCTGGGCGGCTTCCAACAGAGATTAAAACTACATTGTTGTTGTTTAGTCGTTTAGTCGTGTCCGACTCTTCGTGACCCCATGGACCATAGCACGCCAGGCACTCCTGTCTTCCACTGCCTCCCACAGTTTGGTCAAACTCATGTTCGTAGCTTCGAGAACACTGTCCAACCATCTCGTCCTCTGTCGTCTCCTTCTCCTAGTGCCCTCAATCTTTCCCAACATCAGGGTCTTTTCCAAGGATTCTTCTCTTCTCATGAGGTGGCCAAAGTATTGGAGCCTCAGCTTCACGATCTGTCCTTCCAGGGAGCACTCAGGGCTGATTTCCTTAAGAATGGATAGGTTTGATCTTCTTGCAGTCCATGGGACTCTCAAGAGTCTCCTCCAGCACCATAATTCAAAAGCATCAATTCTTCGGCGATCAGCCTTCTTTATGGTCCAGCTCTCACTTCCATACATCGCTACTCGGAAAACCATAGCTTTAACTATACGGACCTTTGTCGGCAAGGTAATGTCTCTGCTTTTTAAGATGCTGTCTAGGTTTGTCATTGCTTTTCTCCCAAGAAGCAGGCGTCTTTTAATTTCGTGACATACATTTAATACAGAGATTAAAAATACATTAAACCATGGCAAAGCTAACCTGGTTCCATTTGTTTATCTTTCTGAACCCTGTATCAGCATTAAACAAGGTTTAGAGCAGGCATCCCCAAACCTCAGCCCCCCAGATGCCCCGGACCACAACTCCCATCCTCCCCGACCACTGGTCCTGTTAGCTAGGGATCATGGGAGCTGCAGGCCAAAACATCCGGAGGGCCGCAGCCCGGGGACACCTGGTTTAGAGTGCCCATGGCCAGCCAAGTTACTTGGGCACCTGAGAGAGAAAGCTCTATGGTTTCCCTCTCCCTGCAAAAGTACAATACCCTTGTACCTTTGAAATGAACGCTTTGTTGGGGCAGATTGTGTGTTCAATTCTGGCTCACTGCCAAACCGAGGAACTTTTACAAAGAATTTTCTTTCTTAAAAAAAACCACACACAAGAGGTTCTACATCCATGACCTTGGTTTAGGATTAGAGGCAACCTCTCACCAAGCCTAGATTCACTTTGGTATCTGCTTCAAAACTGGCTGTTTGCTTTAGTCATCAGACTCTCTCTCTTCTCCTTTTATTTAAAGCATTTTATTTAAAGCATCCTTAACCTTTGATCCTTCAAAAAAAAATTCTCTCTCTCAATGATGATCCAAAGCGCAAAGCTAACTGACTGTCTCACTGCTTGCTTAATTATCTAGTGCAGTAGAAGTTGACAATCCTTGTGAGATGGTATTTCTCTCCCACGGTTCACCAAAGACAGTACTGTACTCTTTTTTTTAAATTGACTTCAGAACAGCAACTGCAAGATCATACTACAGTAGATAACAAGAATAGTTCCCACATTTGTTGCTTCCATTATTTCACAGACTGTGAAATTGTTCAACTTTGGCTATCAAAAAGCAGCAAAATGAGAGAACCTTTGAATTATTCACACCAGAGTAAGGACAGTATATTGGGAGTTAGGGGGCGCTCGCAGTCATTTTTCATATATCTTAGGGGTTTTGATAAATGGGTTGCTTTTTGTTGGAAGAAGGGAAACATTCCCACTTCTACTTTTTTAAAGTACACTCCAAAGAGGCTGGCCACACTCACCCCAAACACTTAAAGCATTCTGATACCCCGGTCAACAACCATGGCAAGGGTCTGAGCAAGGATGGTGGGCTAAAATGATGGCTATAAAGCTGCCTTTTGTCCATCTAGCTCAATATTTTCCACACTGTCTGGCAGTGGGTCTCCAGGGAAATCTCCTAGTCCTCCCTTGAGATCCTGTGGGTTGAACCTGAGACCTTTTGCATGCTCTACCACTGTAAAGGTGACGTCTCCCTGGCACAGTCAGCTTGATATTTACTGTCTTTATTACATATGTTACAAGAAAAAGCTACAGTTCAGGATGATGCGTCTGAGACCGTTGAGTCAGATTCGGGGAGTGGCTTTCTTCGATTCCCGCGCCAACAAAATAGGCGGGGGAATCACATGAGACATATTTGACCCTTACATTTCATTTCCCTCCTTGTCTGTGCTGGTTTGAAAGCCCCCTCCCTTCCAGAGTCTGAGCTCCCTTCCTGGGCCTCTGGGCCTCTGCAACATCCCTGAGCCCTTCATCCTCCTGGCTAATCTCCTCCCGCTCTTCCGCTTCCTAGGCCTCTGGGCGGTTGGAAGGCTCCACAGCATCCCTGAGTCCCTTCTCCGCCTTTTCTGTCACTTCCTCCTCTGAATTCTCCCTGACAACCACTGAAACACAGCCCTCCCTCCCCACCACACACAGGCAGTGAACCAGAGGCAAGGAGCAGTATCCAACTAATTTGTTCCATCAGTGCAAGAATTTCTGCTTATGCAATGGAATTTCCCCTTCTGTCTTCCTGCAACACTCCCCATATCTTGTTCTGGTCCCCACCCCTCAGCCCTTCAAAGCAGATTTGGTGAGGGCAGAGAGAGAGGAACTAGGGGCAAGGAGTTCCATTACATAAGGAGAAATCATTGCATTGATGGAATGTGTTTGCTGTATGTCACCGAATGAAATGTTGCAGGGCAAATGTCTTAGTGGAAAGAAAGAGGGAGTAGTCTCCTCCTCCTCCTCCTCCTCCTCCTCCTCTTCTTAGTTAAAGCACTGACTCACACAGCCTTCAAAAACATTGGTTTTCTCTCTCTCTCTCTGTTGTTGTTGTTGTTTAGTCGTTTAGTCGTGTCCGACTCTTCGTGACCCCATGGACCATAGCACGCCAGGCACTTCTCTCTCTCTCCCTCTCCCCAATTCGCCCACTTTTGCTTTCCTGGAAGACCATAGGTAACATGCTAACTCTACAATTCTATGATTCCTCAATGAAAGTTACTAGCAAAGTAAGCAAGTCCAGTCGGCATCCTTGGCTTCCTGAGTCAGTTTCATTAGTTCAGATACAGGAAAGGACACTGCATATATCTGAATAGGAGTTGAAGGCTTTTCCTGCAGCTTTTTACTGGGAGGGAGAGAGACAGAAACACACACACATGCATGGCCTCTGATCATAAAAGCCCTGAACCCTGTTAGCCCAGCTGGTGGTATCCTTTTGCTTTTGTCCCTTTCAATTCCTAATCATTCCTCATCCCCTTGAATTGAGGAACTGATTAGATTGCATTGCTAAGTCAGAATGCTTGTGGGGTTATGCTCACAGCTAATGGCATTTTTTATTTTTTTGGTTTAAATTGTATGATTTAACTCCTTTTAAAAATGGCCTTGGTTTCTGGCAAACAGCAATGGAATTCAGAAGTGCAGCTCAGTAATTGAAGTCCTTGAGAGAGAAAAACAGCTGAATCTATGCAAATCTTCGGAAATCACGATGATCTCAGGGTTTGGGGTTGCCTTTTGTTTTTTAGAAGAGTGAATAGCTGCTCAGATACATATTTTAGATTTGTGTGCCTGCAATTCAAAATAATTTCATTTTCAGCCAATGGGGCAATACACTATTAAGCATATTGCGTAAGAAGATGAGCCTTATCTGGGGCATAACCTCCCATCACTCTACAGGCGAAAGCAGAATCACGCTTGTCAAGTCCCCAGTCTCAAACCACTGGTTTCTCTTTGAGTCTCTCCCCTCCCCTTCACTATTACATGTTGCTGTTGGCTATTCACTGCCAGCTGCAAGCTGAATTCATCTACACTACAATAGCTTGTCTTCCAGTAATTTAAAACCCAAGAGGGTGATTGTTCTTTTGGTAAAGACGTACTAGAAACAATATCATTGTCTCGCACTATATTATCAACAGTTTGGAAATATACCTCAGCAGCTGCAGGGCGTGTGTCAAATGGAAGGCTGTGTGAGCACAACATAGTCTTTTCGTCTCCATGTCCATGTGATTGACCTCCATGTGCATTAGATCAGGGGTGGGGGGACCTTCTTTCAGGGCGACCCTCATGCCTCTGGTGGGCAGGGCCAGAGGCAAAAGGAAGCAGAACAACAGGTATGACTTTTCCCATTGTGCAGTAGGCTACATTCTAGCTACACAAAAGTCAGAGGTTCTGCACATATGTCTCAGATCTTTATCCAGGAAAGCAAGAGGTATTATCCCACTTCAGTGACTTATTCCTGCCTGGCAAGAGCACTCAAGAAGGGAGTTGGGGCATAGCCCAGGAGAGGACAGCAGCCTGGGAAATTCCTGAGAGCCAGATATAGGAGTTTGAGAGCCACATTTGGCTCCCAGGCCTGAGGTTCAGCACGCCAGAAACAGAGAATATTTCTAAAAGAGGAATGAACCTTGGCAAACAAAGGCAATGACTGTTTGATGTGTGCAAACATGACACTTGGAAGTGACCTGAAAATGCCACAAAGATGCCACTGAAAAGGTGGAACAGGCCCCTCTGATGCGTGCTGGGGCCTGGAATGTAATTCCTCCACAAAACGAGTATTTCCTGTAATGACTGAATGTAATTTGCTGCCTGTTAAGTATCGTATGTCTGTGCAATATGGGTATTTGCAAAGTTTGCTGCATTCTTACTTTATATTTTTAGGTGTAAATTAAAAAGGGATAAAAGGGTGTGTGTGGATGTGGCACAGTGGTCTAAAGCACTGAGCCTCTTGGGCTTGCTGATCAGAAGCTTGGCAGTTCAAATCCACATGGTGGACTGAGCTCCCATTGCTCTGTCCCAGCTTCAGTCCGAAATCAAACCAATGCAAGTAGATAAATAGGTACCACTGTGGCGGGAAGGTAAACAACATTTCCATGTGCTCCGGCTTCCATCACAGTGTGCCATTGCATCAGAAGAGGTTTAGTCATGCTGGCACATGACCTGTGGACAAACACTGGCTCCCTTGGCCTGAGAGTGAGATGAGCGCTGCACCCCAGTTGCCTTTGACTGGACTTAACTGTCCAGTCGGTTTTTATAAATATATAAACCATCCAGTCGGTGTATGGTGTGTGTGTGTGTGTGTGTGTGTGTGTGTGTGTGTGTGTGTGTGTGGTGTGTATGTGTTTAATTTGTACCCTGCCCATTTGACTGGGTTTCCTAGTTTCCTGGTTGCACACGTGGATATTGCCTTTTTCTGAGCAGCCATAGACTTTGTTGATATTTTACCCACCACAACCCCAATCCTGCACTCCTAACTGTAGTTAAGAGATCAAATTGCATTGCCTCTGTTCAAAGCTACAAGTAAGGTAAAGGTAAAGGGACCCCTCACCATTAGGTCCAGTCGTGACTGACTCTGGGGTTGCACGCTCATCTCGCATTATTGGCCGAGGGAGCCGGCGTATAGCTTCCAGGTCATGTGGCCAGCATGACAAAGCCGCTTCTGGCAAACCAGAGCAGCACATGGAAACGCCGTTTACCTTCCCGCTGTAGCGGTTCCTATTTATCTACTTGTATTTTGACGTGCTTTCAAACTGCTAGGTTGGCAGGAGCTGGAACCAAGCAACGGGAGCTCACCCCGTCACAGGGATTCGAACCGACTACCTTCTGATCAGCAAGCCCTAGGCTCAGTGGTTTAACCACAGCACCACCGTTCTATAAGCAGACTCTCCAATAGAAGGATCAATTGGGCATAGCCTTTTGTTTCCCTCTTCTTCACACCTGGGCTGAATGCATACATTTAGTTGCAAAGCAAAAGTTAAGGACAACATTGGAAAGGTTCCTCCAAAGCGCCAGCTGCGTACACAAAATTAGAATCTTAAGGCAAAGTTTGATTAGATAACACTGCAGTAAGAGGAAGTGCAGAGATAAGTGAACAGCAGCATGCAGATGTTTGGGACTCTGAATTAAGATTTTCAAGATGCCCCTGTAGTATTAAGGGTGCTTTAATGTGCAATCACCTGAATTGCTTTATCTAAAGAAGAAATGGGCCAGAGTAGAATGTGAATGTTTAATCTTAAAGGCCAGATGGCGGTGGCTGTTGCTAGGCATTAAAGAGGAAGCTGAGCTACTGAGAAACTGCAGCATCAATTAAGCTGTGCAAAACTAAAGCAAAGCCATTACTTGCCAGAGTTAAACTTCACTTTACTCCTATGGCTCATTCTGTCTGAACAAAGAAATCATGAGTGTTAGTTTGTGCTTGCAGTGACACTTTGAAAACAAATCAGGAGAGAGGAAAGGAGAGGGAAACCAGGGACATCCATAAAAGTGGTACTCAGAACTGCACTGGGGAGTACAGATTTACAAGGGAGCTGTATTGCCTCATTGCAGAAAGCACGAAACATTGGCCTGGTCCACTTTTTATTGCCTCTGCACATTCCCTGAGGCGGAGAAGTCATCTACCAGCTAGCTGGGAAGCAGATGGGGTCTGGGAAGCAGTATGTCATTAGTTATTAGCATTAATGACCATTCTATTCTGAATACCAAACAGTGAAGGACAAGGATACTGGCATTGTTATATGTTAGCTCCACATTTCTAGAAGCCTCAGAAACATTTCCTGTCCCTCCAAGGTCAGAGGATAAAGAGCAAGGCTGTAAAACAAATAAATGGTACAGTATTTCAGAGAGAGAGAGAGAGAGAGAGAGAGAGAGAGAGAGAGAGGTGGGAAGTGAAGAGGAAAAAATGGAGGTGTGGGCCTGCAGAGGCAGGGTTCACACACTCTAAGGTAGATTTATCTAACAAGTTCCAGACGTCCTCATCCTAGTGCTTACTCCCTGCCACAACCACCCAGAAAGTCAGGGCCGATTTGACAACTGAAGGCAAGCAAAAGAAAGTACTTCTTCACACACAACGTATTGTTAAAAAGCATTTGTTCCCGCAGGAAGCAGTGACTGCCATCAACTCAGATGGCTTTAAAACACAATTAGACAACTTCATGGAGGATAAGGCTATCATACCCCACAAGTATCCTGGAAAAACCGGGACATGCCATTTTTTTTTCCCACATGAGAGGATGGTGGGCCATTTTGGGCAGCATGATCTCTCACAATTTTGCTCTGTGGTTTCCCACCGAAGAAAGCATGTGGTATCGTGTGGTGCCCCTAAACACGTGTTTTTGGGTTCTATGCCTGAAAAAAAAAGTTTTGTTTTTTTACAGAGAGAGAATCAAGGCACAAAATCATGTGAGATCACGGCACCCAAAATGGGTGCTGTCCTCCCCCAAGAAAAAACAGGTATCCTAGAGGATGGCACCTACTAGCCCTAATGGAGGCTATATTCTGGCTCTATGGTCAGGAGTAGTATGCTTCTGTATAGCAGTTGCAAACTGAAGGAGGGGAGAGTGCCCTTGTGCTCAGTGCCTTCTTGCAGACTGCTCACTGTAAGAACAGGGTGCTGGACTAGACTGGCTTCTTATGTTCTCATGAGCTTAAGTCTTGGCAGGGCTAGGTGTGAATAATAGGAATTGAGCAAATAGAATCATAGAGTTGGAAGAGACCACGAGGGCCATCCAGTCCAACCCCCTGCCAAGCAGGAAACACCATCAAAGTAATAGGATCTGGTTCAATCCAAAGGTTAGGATACCAAGGTGGACAAGCAGGGGAGAAGGAAACCAGTTGAGAACAAAGTTTCAGGATGCAAGCCTCTGCAAACATGCCTTGGAGTAAGTAAAGAGATCTGAGTACAGTCATACCTTGGTTTAAGTACACTTCGGTTTGAGTACTTTCAGTTTAAGTACACTGCGGACCCATCTGGAATGGATTAATCCACTTTTCATTACTTTCAATGGGAAAGTTCGCTTCAGGTTAAGTACGCTTCAGGTTAAGTACAGACTTCCGGAACCAATTGTGTACTTAAACCGATGTACCACTGTAAACTTGGATAGGAATGGGCTGGCAGAGTGGGTAGCAGGCTCAGGGAGAGGGTGACAGAGGTGACAAGGAAAGAAGATTTCCTAATCTAGATAGGCAAAAACAGAACAGACTTTCCTATTTCTTTTGGCAGTGGCTGTTGGGAAAGTGAAGCCGATGGGGCAAGGGCAGCCAAAGAAGGTTTAGCTATATTCCATTCTGGAGGCAGGTTTTCAACATAAAAAGGCCTCCCTGAAACAGAACTGTTAAGTATAATTGATTAATTGACACTGAAATTAAGAATGCATAATGTGTAGCACTGAAGGTTTTAATGTGGGAAAATTCCACTGGAGTATACTAAATGGTCTCTGAACTCCTTGATGGGTTGATAATTAACTTTTGTTGTTTTCTGCTAGCTAACATGTGAGTGTTTAACCTTAGATCAGGTGACAAAGGTATTTTGTTGCAAATTTGACATCTTGGAAGGGTGGTGGCTGAGTCTTTGTTCCCAGCCTCTGCAGAAGTAGGATGTATATGAAGCTCTCCAGAAACACACAGCCTCGGGAGGCTGTAAGAAAATAGATCTTTGATTCTAGGTCTGTTTGGAATTATATTATATTCCTAAAAAGATGAACCTGTGCTGGATTTGTGTAAGATATTGTATGCAATTATGTGGATGTACCTTTGATGTTTGTGTTATGTTTTTTGAAGAAAGTTCTGCAAGTAAATCTTTTTTGAATAAAGTTTTGCAAGTAAAACAATGTTTTATTTTCAAAAGGAGCCAGTTTTTAGGCTTCTAGTCACTTTAAACTGCACATATTAATATCTGCTATAAGTACATCCAACCTGTATGATTAGTAACACAAGGAAACTAGCCTGTCAATATCCATCAACTGACTTTAAAGTACAATTCTTATAAACGTTGTTCCATACTGAGTATAGATGGAGATTATATCTACCATTGGAGGAATGAATATCACTGTCCGTGTTGAGTCTAGATGGTACCATGAAGCTAATATCAAAGCAGTCCACTTATTTCATCAGTTTGATGATCTTGCAAATAAGTACCCTACAGGCAAAATGAACTGTCATATTGTGCAGAGGTCAATGGTAACCCAAATTGCTAATATACTTTCATTTTGTTTCAGTAAAGTCTAATATTTGCCAAATGGCATGTTCCATTAACTAGCAACTTGCTAACATGCAAGTATAGCATAATGAACTGCTAATAGCATGTCTAATCACTCTTAAAATTGGCATCTAATTAATGTGTAATTATGATTTTAGAATGGTTTTCACAAATAGCCACCTGCAGCTTTATTTCAAATGTGATTAAAAATAATAGTTTCAGAACTACTTAGTTTCTTTGAACCTTTTTTGAACATAGTTTATTATAAGTATTTTCAAAACTGAAAAATAATTGCCATGTACCACTCACTACCCACCAAGAAATGATATAGTCAAGCATTAAGCAGGTTTGTATAATAGCTTAGGGTTGATTATATTAGCTAAGTGTCTTCTACTCTCCATATATACAGATGCCCCAAAGCGAGCCATGGATAGCTGATAGCCAGGGGACAACATTGTCATTTTCAGTGTATAGAATAAACATGTAACATAGATTTTCAGAACCATCACTGGTCTTTGTGTTTCTGAACTCTCTAAGATGCTTAATTAGTTTCTCCATAAGAGCTCTGTTCTGTAATCTATCCTACCATGCCTTTAGAGTTAAGTTAGGGCTGAGCCACACTTCCACTTGTCCCATGCCTAGAAAGCACAGGTATGAACAGTTTCCCCCTTTCCCTTTTCTTATGGAAAACCCACTCTTTAAATCTAAATCAGAGTAAACATCAATCCAGAGAAAACCCAAAATGCCATTTGCTCCAAATGAGTGCTAAGGAGTGGTTTTCCCCAGGCAAAAGAAGTGAGAGAAGAAGTATGGATAAGCACTATGTTAATATATTTTTAGCTGCAGACATGAAAAAGATCAGTGCATCACAGAATCATAGAATTTTAAGGTGAAATGTGATGGTGATGAATCTTCTGGACTGGCTATATAGCTCTGGGCCAGAAGTAGGTAGGAATGGATAGATCAGACTTCCTGAAATGTAACATTTTATTCCATTACAATTTGCATTTTTTTAAAAGAAAGAAAGGAAAAAGAAGGAAAGAAAGAAAGAAAACAGCATGAAAATTAATATATGTATATAATATTTTGTTCCACTCCAATTTAAGAGGAAGCCTCAACATATAAATTTATGCCTTTCCTTCCTCCTTGTATCTCCTCATCACATTCTTTCCATCTGACAATGATTAATGTTGCCATAGAGATCCCAAAATATGCACACAGAACACAAAACAAATGTCGGGTATCAATCTGAATCAGAAAGTCCAAGCTTCATGAAAAGCTGACCTTTCCATCTGGCATTGTCCCAAATGTCAATCACTGCAGCTTTCAAAATACTCCGTACCTGTGACAGGTGAGTGCCAGTCACAGATTCCTCGCATTCCACATTCTTTTCAGTCTCACTCTGATCTGTGACGAGCCTCCTTTATATCTTTGTGTGGTTCCCTCTGCCACCCCCCCGCCTCCCGCCATCAAGCTGGTTTGAAAACCAACATCTCTGTAGTTCTTTCTAAATGTTTCTGGCCTACTTCAAATGCTGCCCTTCCGGACATTGTACAAATCCCGAACATCCCTACTGTCTTCTCAAACACACACACAGATCATCATAAATGTGAGGAAGTGGTAGTTATTATTTTAAAGAATGTATGTACTGATATAGCAAATTGACCTGCAACATCCTGAAAATGACATCATAAGGCTCATTAAAACAGATCCAAATACAGCTGTACCTTGACTTACGAACGACTCGACAACTGAATTTTTCGACTTACAAGTGGGGCAAATGGCCGCACGCTTACGAATTTCTTGACATCCGAACAGAAACCGCGGCGGTTTTAGATAGGGTTTTTTCGACTTACGAATTTTTAGATGGGGTTGCTTCGACTTACGAATTTTCCCATTTCCCATGCATTCCTATGGGAAATCATGTTTCCAATGGCGCTTTTCGACTTACAAATTTTTCGGCCTACGAAGGTGCCTTCGGAACGGATTAAATTTGTAAGTCGAGGCACCACTGTAGAAAAATATAAATACAAATAGACATAAGAGGGAAGAGTTGGGGCCTTGTGCCCATCATCAGTTAACACACGGTCAGCGGGCGCCTGTTCATAGTATTCACCACTGTGATGAAATGCAATGTACTTCTGTTTAAATTAACAGTAATTTTTTCTAAATTTGCACATAGATTATCATATGCAAATCTCATGCCCTCTGTTTCAGGGATGTATTGGTGCCGCCCACCCTAAAATTTCCTGCTGTTTGAGAGTAGCAATCACACCCGAAATAAATTGCACATAGTTCAATCTTCTCCTTTAAAAAAGAAAAAGTGCTTAATGCTTGCCATCACGAACCTTCGGTGACCATAAATAACTGGACAACGGTTTAATCTGCATTTGCTGCTCTAGCATCTGAGCGGCTGAGTGCAGGAAATCTTGCAAAAACTCCAAGCAGCTCTTGATGACAGCATAATAAACAAGATGTTTGGAACACAACCTGCTTTCCCTGTGCTTGGGCATGTCTAGCTAGAGTTCAGCTTGTCTCTTGCTAGGTGAAGCATGAACCCCACGAGACGCGGCTGCCATGGTGTTCTTCCCTGAACTGGGAATCATTCTGCACTCAGTGTCATTCAACAGAGCCAGCCGAAAAGGGGTCTGTAATGGTTTTCATCTGCTGTTAGACCCAGATTGCTTCTCTTCTCTCTTTTTCTTCCTTTTTGACGTTAAAGGAGGTGTAGGGAGAAAATGAGGCTGTCTTGCTAGGCCTACACATCCATCTGCTCCATCAGGATTCTTTATTAAAAAAACCCCCTGTTTTAAGGCTGCACTGCTGAAGCTGTCAAAACTACAGGAATGCTGAATGGAAGGCGGAGAACAAATTGAACTTGTTTACAGCAAACTGGCAAATGGAAGCAAGGCAAGGCAAGGCTGTTGCTGTCTCTCAATGGAAGGAATGTTTCCGCACTTGATTTCTTATACATAACTAGGATAATCTTTTTTTCTCTCTTGGGAAAAGTTTCCCAAGGACTGCATTCCCTTCTGGGCAAACTTTCGAGGGCCACATGCCGGGGCGGGGGGGAGAGGAGCAAGGATCGGAACTAGTGGGTATCAGAGCATTGAGCAAAGTTTGCCATGCGCGACAATGCAAGGACAGGAGCTCAACATAGCGCTGCAATTTCCCAAATCTTGTAGCTCCTCGTTTCTTACTGACATGCAGGCTTAACATTTCTTAAACTGTACTCTGCTTCTCTTGGAAAAATCAGCACTCTGATAAGTGACAGCGCCAGTGTGCACTGAGTCCAGCTGCTCTAAGATGTCATTCCTGCTACAGCTATGGAATCTGTCATACGGTACGGCACATCTCTAAAAGGGGAAGGCAATGAATAAGTCTGGGCAAGACCTTATGCTTACTATGTATGAAGACTGCTAGAATGAGATGGTGTGCAAACAATGGATGAGACTTAACTGCAGTAGCAGTATGAAATATTAATCTCTAATTCTTCATTGCAGCGAGGGTCTCCGTAATACAGCTAGACCCCAGGACATGTCAGAAGAACCTCCTTCTGGTAAAACCCATCCCACGCCAGGTGTATTACTGGGAACCGGAACTTTAAAGCTATATAACTAGTTGTGACCAGAGGAGGAAGAAAAGAGTTGAGATACATCTATATGGTTAGTACCAATGTCACATTAATTTTCCAACTATAAAATGTATTCTATTCATGACTATTCTGGTGCTTGCAAAGACTTACCTGTATCAGGTGAATAGGGCCTGCTTGCTGAAAGAGAGGGTTAGCAGTTAAGCTTGCTTCTCTCCCTCTGCCTCGCCCTTCAAGATGAGCAGGAAAGCTTTCCCAGGGCCCCAACATTCGGGTTGGGATACTTGGGATAGTCTCAGAGGTGTTCTGTATCCACCCCATAGGTCTTACAGCCCACAGGGGTGAGCTTTGGGTAATGCCTACCACCCTCAAAGATGACTACAGTGTCCTCACCTAAACTCATCCTGCTACTGTGCCCAATCAATAATGAAAGACACCACCTCCAACAACTGCTCCAGTGCCATCAGAACACACACACACACCCCAAAAAATCCTTCCCACAGGGCCAATGCACAAATGGGCATATAGATAAATATCCTTGACCCCAAAGTGACCAAAATAAACATCAGCTGTATCTGTCACCAGAAATGGAAAGATGGTGATGTTGTGGCTGCAATCACACCATACTTTAGAGTGGCAGTATGATGCCATTCTAGACAGTCATGGCTTTCCCCCAAATTATTCTAAGGGCTGTAGCTTGTTATGGGAGCTGCGAGCTGCCAGGAAACCTCTGCTCCTCTCCCAGAACTACAATTCCCAGAGTGGCTTAACAATGAATCCCTCTAGAATATTGGAAAACCAATAAAAACTTATTTGTCAAATAAAAATAAAAATCAATCCCTCTTCACTGGCTTTGGTAAAGTTGGAGGAGAGACAGAAAGACATATTGGGCCAAGGAAGAGTTATTGACCTTACAGTTGCCTTTAAAACCTTCATCCAAGCAAAGAGGGGGATGTTGGTGGTGCAGTAAATGGGCTATCATGAAAGGAAGTGAGGATTTCTTGCAAGGGGCAGCATTGCTATGTGCCAGATTAATGAATGAAAACAACATCAAAATGTTAATGGATTAGCTTTAAGTTATGCCTGTTTTTTCAAGAACAAACTCATGCATATTTGTTATGACCAAGACCACCTGAATCAATATATACAGTATATATCTGTCACCATATATACATGACTATTTCTACAAATATTGCCATTCCATCATCTCTCATCCTAACACTTTATTGTGCAAAGCATACATTCCCCGAGCGGTTGAAATGAATGGAAGTGTTAATTTGCGAAACAACAAAAGGCACTTCAGGAACAAATTGGAAGTCAACTTCTACAATCCCTCTGAGGCACAGATGGACAAATGAACTGCGATTTGATTCTGCCCCTCCCTTCCATAAGCCCATAGCAAATATTTCTAAATTGATGTCTCAGAAAGTGAAATGCAATTACAATGATAGAGGCTTCTTGCCCTGTAATGGACTCAACGATTTCCATACTAGCTCACATGGAGGACAGAAACTCAAATTATCCGCCTATTGACTTATATATCCCACCTCTCCGTTACTACTATGCTCAAGGCAACTGATGATGTCAACATCACACACAGCAATTACAATGAAACAAAATAATAATAATCCCTAATTAGGAATAAGCGGACATCTCTTGGTCCCCCCCCCCCGTTTATTGTTTTTGTGACCCTGTGGTGGCCCATATGATCATGTCATAGTAATGACATCCCAGCACCACACATAGCTAAAGGAACTCATCCACAAAACCAAGTGGGTTGCCAAAAGTTGATTTGATGAAATGTCAGAATGGCAAAAGAGGGGAAATAAACCAAGGAGGAATGTGGTGCTAAGAAGAAGCTACAGCTTGGGGAACAAAAGGGCATGAAAAGAGAATGAATGTTCAGTGAGGTGAATTTTTGTTGTTCTAGTTATTGGTTTGGCATAAAATCAAATGTGAAGCAAATGTGGCCTACCTTGTATTCAAAGAAGGAGAAGAGTTCAGTGGCAAAGCAGAAGGTTGGCTCACAAGTCTACTGCCTGAAATGAAATGTGTTTCTACAGAAATTCGTGGTAGCAGCAGCAGCAGTTATTCAGATGAATTGTGCCTTCTTGTGGAGGATAGGAATAAAGTTTTCTTCAGCTGGTGAATGGCACGATCCATAACCTCCTAAATGTTTGCTGAAAGCTTTTTCAGAAATTCTGCTTCAGAGTTCAATACCAGGATTATGGCACTAAATTTATAATTGGGTTGTTGTTTTTTAAGGGCAGCCTTGATTTGCCTAGGTCAGGCATGGGCAAACTTGGCCCTCCAGCTGTTTTGGGACTACAACTTCCACCATCCCTAGCTAATAGGACCAGTGGTCAGGGATGGTGGGAATTGTAGTCCAGCTGGAGGGCCAAGTTTGGCCATGCTTGGCCTGAAGACCGTCAAAAAAAATCACTTGAGCTGCTGCTGATCCATGAAATGGGGTTGATGACCCCTCTTGCTTTCCTGTTGACATGATGTCTATGGTCATTATCAATGCAAGTGGTTGCTTAGATTTTGTGGCTTCTCAGATGAGATTAAACTGAATGATTTGTGGGCAAAGTTGCCTTCCCCCAGACAAATTGCCAACCTGAGCTAAAGTGCTCAATCTAGACCAGGGGATGGGGAGCTTTTTGATCCAACCAGCCATATTACTACTGGAAAGTTGTCAGGAGTCATATTCAAGTAGTGGGCAGCCCCAGCCCAGACCCCTACATATATACAAACCCTTAACACACACACACACACACACACACACAGAGAGAGAGAGAGAGAGAGAGTGCAAGAGAGCTATTTCAGAGGCATACATCTGTTGTCGTAGTTGTTGTCGTTGTCACAAGGATGTATGGAGGAATGTGACTCATAGAAGTAGAAGGCCCAGGGATCGCTCTGAGTGCTTAGAATTACACAACCGTTTTGAAGTGCTCATGGAAGACGAGGAACAGACTCCACCTGAGGATCTCTCCCTCATCACAGTTGATGAGGAATATGAAGACGAGCAACCAAGTCAGTCCTCTGGAAATATGCAGGTAACCTTGGAAGGGACAGCACATAGAAGAATCCCAACCAAGCCTATGAAGAGGCGTGTAGTGGTGATTGGGGATTCCCTACTGAGGGGTACAGAAGCAGTGATCTGTGGGCCTGACAAGATGTCTCGAGAGGTGTGCTGTCTACCTGGGGCCAAGATCAAAGATGTAACAGAACGGCTGCAAGGAATCATAAAACCCACCGACAAATACCCCTTCCTTTTGGTGCATGTGGGAACCAATGACACTGCAAGCCATAGCTTACAGAAGATCAAAAATGATTATGAGGCTCTGGGCAGGAAGTTGAAGCAATTAGATGCACAAATTGTCATCTCTTCTGTCCTCCCAGTTGAACGACATGGCCCAGGGAGAGAGGGGAAAATAGGGGAAGTGAACAACTGGCTTCGCAAATGGTGCAAACAGGAACGGTTTGGATTCCTAGATCACGGTCTGCAGTTTCTTGAAGATGGACTTCTGGCAAGTGATGGACTGCACCTCACAAAAGTTGGGAGGAATGTTTTTGCCACGAAACTCAAAAACCTCATCAGGAGGGCTTTAAACTGACTTATGTGGGGGAGGGAGACAGTGGTCCTGAAGGTAGGAGTCTATCAAATGCTGAAGATGATCATCCAAATGTCAAGGACCAAATGGAGCAAGCAGCATGCAGACCTAGTGGTGGGACGAAAATACCCTTAAATAAGAGACATGGGGGAATGATCAACGGTCTTCAATGTCTGTATACTAATGCACAGAGCATGGGAAATAAACAAGATGAACTTGAGCTCTTGGTACAGCAAACTAAATATGACATAATAGGCATCACTGAAACCTGGTGGGATGAGTCTCATGACTGGAATGTAGTAATAGAGGGATACAATCTATTTAAGAGAAATAGACCAAACAGGAAAGGAGGAGGAGTAGCTTTATATGTTAGGGATATGTATACCTGTGAAGAGATCCAGGATTTAAAACTTCAAAGCCAAATTGAGAGTATCTGGGTCAAAATTAAGGGAGAGAAAAACAACAGTGATCTCATTGTGGGAGTTTACTATAGATCCCCAAGCCAAACTGAGGACACAGATGATGCCTTCCTGGAACAGATGGCCAAGCATTCCAAAGGAAGTGAGATAGTAGTAATGGGGGATTTCAACTATCCTGATATTTGTTGGATGTCAAACTCAGCCAAGAGCATAAGGTCGAACAGATTCCTCACTGGCCTTGCAGACAACTTCATTGTCCAGAAAGTGGGAGAAGCAACAAGAGGATCAGCCATTTTAGATCTGGTCCTAACCAATAGTGATGACTTGGTTAGTGGGGTAGAAGTGGCAGGATCATTAGGTGGGAGTGACCATGCTCTTCTGGAGTTTATTATCCAGCGGAAAGGAGCAACCAAGCATACTAAGGTCCAAATTCTAGACTTTAAGAAAGCTGACTTCAGAAAACTTAGGGAAACGCTGGGTGAAATCCCATGGACAGTAATACTAAAAGGGAAGGGAGTTCATGATGGTTGGGAGTTTGTTAAAAGGGAGATATTAAAAGCACAACTTCAGGCAATACCAATGAGACGGAAACATGGAAGGTGCCTAAAGAAGCCAGGCTGGCTATCTAAAGAACTTTTGACTGAGTTAAGATTTAAAAGGGATATGTACAAAAAATGGAAAAGGGGGGAAATCTCCAGAGAGGAATTCAAACATATAGCCAGCACGTGTAGAGACAAAGTCAGAAAAGCTAAAGCACAGAATGAACTCAGGCTCGCCAGAGAGGTTAAAAGCAACAAAAAGGGCTTTTATGGGTATGTCCGTAGCAAAAGGAAAAACAAGGAAACAGTGGGGTCACTCAGAGGAGAAGATGGTGAAATGCAAACAGGGGACAGAGAAAGGGCAGAACTCCTCAATGCCTTCTTTGCCTCAGTCTTCTCCAAGAAAGAAAACAACGCCCGACCTGAAGAATATGGAGCAGATGATTCAGCAGGGGAAACACAGCCCAGAATAAGTAAGGAGGTAGTACAAGAATACTTGGCTAGTTTAGATGTATTCAAGTCTCCAGGGCCAGATGAACTACATCCAAGAGTATTAAAAGAACTGGCAGAGGTGATTTCAGAACCACTGGCAATAATCTTTGAAAATTCCTGGAGAACAGGCGAAGTTCCAGCAGACTGGAGGAGGGCAAATGTTGTCCCTATTTTCAAAAAGGGGAAAAGAGAGGACCCAAACAATTACCGCCCAGTCAGCCTGACATCAATACCAGGAAAGATTCTAGAGCAGATCATTAAGCAAACAGTCTGTGAGCACCTAGAAAGAAACTCTGTGATCACTAAAAGTCAGCATGGGTTCCTGAAAAATAAGTCATGTCAGACTAATCTGATCTCATTTTTTGACAGAATTACAAGCCTGGTAGATGAAGGGAACGCTGTGGATGTAGCCTATCTTGATTTCAGCAAGGCCTTTGACAAGGTGCCCCATGATATTCTTGTAAAGAAGCTGGTAAAATGTGGGCTAGACAATGCTACCATTCAGTGGATTTGTAGCTGGCTTACTGACCGAACCCAAAGGGTGCTCATCAATGGCTCCTCCTCATCCTGGAGAGTAGTGACTAGTGGGGTGCCACAGGGTTCTGTCTTGGGCCCAGTCTTGTTCAACATCTTTATCAATGACTTGGATGATGGGCTTGAGGGAATCCTGAGCAAGTTTGCAGATGACACCAAATTGGGAAGGGTGGCTAACACCCCAGAGGACAGGATCACACTTCAGAATGACCTTAACAGATTAGACAACTGGGCCAAAGCAAACAAGATGAATTTTAACAAGGAGAAATGTAAAGTACTACACTTGGGCAAAAAAAATGAAAGGCACAAATACAGGATGGGAGACACCTGGCTTGAGAGCAGTACATGTGAAAAGGATCTAGGAGTTTTGGTTGACCACAAACTTGACATGAGTCAGCAGTGTGATGCAGCAGCTAAAAAAGCCAATGCAATTCTGGGCTGCATCAATAGGAGTATAGCATCTAGATCAAGGGAAGTAATAGTACCACTGTATTCTGCTCTGGTCAGACCTCACCTGGAGTATTGTGTCCAGTTCTGGGCACCACAGTTCAAGAAGGATACTGATAAGCTGGAACGTGTCCAGAAGAGGGCAACCAAAATGGTCAAAGGCCTGGAAACGATGCCTTATGAGGAACGGCTTAGGGAGCTGGGTATGTTTAGCCTGGAGAAGAGAAGGTTAAGGGGTGATATGATAACCATGTTCAAATATATAAAAGGATGTCATATAAAGGAGGGAGAAAGGTTGTTTTCTGCTGCTCCAGAGAAGCGGACACGGAGCAACGGATTCAAACTACAAGAAAGAAAATTCCACCTAAACATTAGGAAGAACTTCCTGACAGTAAGAGCTGTTCGGCAGTGGAATTTGC
The DNA here is from genome assembly GCF_963506605.1 of Zootoca vivipara. Taxonomy (NCBI): domain Eukaryota; kingdom Metazoa; phylum Chordata; class Lepidosauria; order Squamata; family Lacertidae; genus Zootoca; species Zootoca vivipara. Next base: position 13,003,644 of record NC_083280.1, read on the forward strand.
TGCCAAGGAGTGTGGTGGAGTCTCCTTCTTTGGAGGTCTTTAAGCAGAGGCTTGACAGCCATCTGTCAGGAATGCTTTGATGGTGTTTCCTGCTTGGCAGGGGGTTGGACTGGATGGCCCTTGTGGTCTCTTCCAACTCTATGATTCTATGATTCTATGATTCTATGATTCTAAGGAGGTCTTGCCTTTGGGCTTCCAATAGGCATCTGGTTGGCCGCTGAGAGAATAAAATGCTGGATTAGGTGGCAACTTTGGCCTTATTCAACATGTTTCTTCTTAAATTCTTAGGACGTCTGATGTTGACACCAAAAATTAGCTGCCTGAGGCTGGTCCAAGGTCATCCGGCTGCATCACTTTGTCTGGCTGTACAGTCAACCCTGGCTCAGACCCAACTTCACTTAGAACTTTGCTTTGGCAGCCAAGTGAGTATGTGGGTGCCCCTGAATGCCAGCTGCTGGGAATCACAAGTGGGAAGGGTGCTGTTGTGTTCAGATCCTGCCCATGGGCATCTGGTTGGCCACTGTTGGAACAAGATCCTGAACTAGATGGATCACTGGCCTGATCCAGCTGGGGGTCTTCTTATGTTCATATGTGCCCAGATTGACAACTGATATCCCTATCCAGGTTGTTTCCTTTCATCTTGTAGCTAGATGACTGCTGCTTATGTTTTGTTGCAAATAACCAGAAGGGTGGGAATAATGAAACTTTTGAAGGGAAAAAATCCTTTGATTTCCATGAATAAGAGGGAAAGGGCTTAAGCAGATTTTAAAGCATCATTTATTCTTAGCTGTAAAGAATCATATTCCTAACAGCAAAGGAACTGATCTCTCCCTCTCTCTCAAGAAGAAAAAAAGAAAAAGAAAGTAGTAACAAAAAACACCTTAAGGCTAGCAATTTAATTTCTCAATAGACATATTACCTTGTTAATTCTACAGTCAGTGGCAGGCTTTTATATCTGCCGCTAGATAATATTAATCCTTTGGTTCCCCCACCCTCTCCTTTGTAACTAAAATGTTACCACCAGATGGAGTTCATCTCTTGCTATGATTTCTGTTAACGTATCAACAATAATCATAGTACTGGACTCCCAGCTGTGCAGAATTCAGAAACAGAAAAGAGCTGTCAAAATACATATAAAATGCAGCCAGCTGACCAAGATCTGATGTGCATAATTTATATACAGTATTGGACTGTAACACTGTCAAATTCAGTTGAAGGCTATGCCCCGGCCACCTCTGCCAGCCCATTCTCCCTCCTCCCTGTCGCCCCATTGCCTTTCCACAAACTTATCCACTTGCAGCAGTGGGGAAACATTGCCAAGTTCTCTCTGGGGACCTGTCTCCATCTTGGCACCTAAAAAGTTGCAATAGCAGCAACGTCAACTCATAAGCCCCTGAAAAGAATAGTTTTCCAAGATGCCAGGCCCAGAACAGAGGTAGACAAAACAATACTCTCCAGAAGTTGCTGGGTCTCCAACTTCCATTAGCCCCAGTCAGCACGTCCAATTGCCATGGGTGATGGGCGGTGTTGTCCAGTACTATTTGGGGGCACCACATTGATGACCTGTGACTTGGGGCTTCACAGGGAGAGTTGGGGATCAAGGAGGAACAGTAAGCCTTCAGCTTCTATTGCATTCCCAACAAAAACATCAATGATATGTGATGGGGGTTTCAGTCCTTGTCAGGCTTTGGGAAATCGGTTTCCTCCCCCGTGGCAGTAAACAAAAGATAAAAAAAAAAGGAACGTCTTACCAGTTAGAATGTTTAATAATCACAGCGAGAGAACAAAGAACAGGTCTCCTAGAAATGGCGGTGCTCCCAATTAAGGATCACTACCCCCCCCCTCTGTCCTATTAATACACATCACTCCTACATCTTGTAATCTGAGTTTGTACCCTCTGCGCTTTCTGTTCTAACACGTTCTGAGCTCTCTGTGGCTTTGGAGAAGGGCGGTGAATGCTGTCCAGAGAATGTGAATCTGTTAACACACTCTCTTCCAGTGTTTCTTCTCCTAGCTGTTCCCAACCAGTATTCCCCAGCTTCTGCCTTCTGAACTATGCCCCTCTGTAAACCACTGTTCCAAATCTATACTGTCCTGGGAAGATTCAGGAGCAGGAGCAGGGGGAGGGAGCAGCTTCCACCATTCCTCTTCAGCACAGTCCCTGACAGTCCTCTTTTGTAGCTCATCACCCTACCTGCTCCAGAGCCAGTACTTAGGTGGACACACCCTTAGTGTAATGGGTAAGCCAGCCCAACCTATCAGGGATTCAGGTGTTTCCAATGGATGAAAATATTTTAATGGCGGTTAGGATGGGTAGGGAACAGAGAGGGGAGAGACAAAGAGAAAACTGCAAGGGTCATGTAAAAATGATAAGAATTATATGAATGAATTTATTGTGGGAAGGGAAGGGAATTCAAATGAGCTCTCCTGTGTTGAGAGTATTGCTTAATTATCCACAACAAAGGCTCACTTGTTCAAAAGCCCTGACCTGCCGCTCTGTTGCCGGCAAAGCTCCAGTTGGCCTTTTGAATATAGCATTGATGCAAACTCGAACTGGGATATCTTTATGAATTGCTTATTCAGTATTATTTCTTTGGCACCAGGGGAAATCTTTCCTAATTGCTGGTGTGTGTGTGTAGTTGGTGGGTTGTTGTTTTCTTTCTTTTCTTTCTTGTAATTCTAACGCGTTGCCACTCTGCCTTTGAACTGAGCAAAGTGTGAACTGGGAAGGTGGAAGGGATCACAATGGGCACAATTAGCAAATGCAATGCAAAGCACTGAGGTGAATGTTGCAGATGTATGACTCCAGTAAACAATGTTCAAGATTTGGGTGAAGAGGTTGTCTACGGAAGGAAAGGCAGGCAGCTCCTTAGAAACGGTACAAAGGACCAAAAGAGAAAAGTGAGAAATTGCTGCTGGATTTAGGCATGGAACAGGTGATTATCAAGTATTTGTAAACATTGGGGGGGGGGGTTACAGACTTCCCCTCCATGAGATAAACATGCAAAAAACAGGCACAGGCAAACTCGGCCCTCCAGATGTTTTGGGACTACAACTCCCATCATCCCTGACCACTGGTCCTGTTAGCTAGGGATGATGGGAGTTGTAGTCCCAAAACATCTGGAGGGCCGAGTTTGCCTATGCCTGACCTAGTACAGTACCTGAAGGATAGGCAGGACATTGCCAGATACCATCAAATATGGACACAGGTGCAAGAGAGTAAGCCTATCTCAAGAACCATTTTAAAAGTGTTGAATATGGTCAGAACCAATGCCTTTTTCAGCTGGAACTCACTGGAACTCAGTTACAGCACCTCTCAGGTGGGCACCATTGCCATTATAAGAACAAGAACTTATGGTGAGTTCAGGCACCTCTTTTTTTCTAGTAAAATAGCACTGGTTAGAACACAAGGTTATATGGTAGAGTGCCACCTCTTGTACTTCTACTGCCTGAGGCCAGCTCTGTCCCCAACCATTTGGCATGCTATCTGTGGCTCATGGGAGTCCAACAGCATTTAGAAGAAAATATGTTCCCATGCCCAAGCTAATTAATAACCAGTGTAGTTCCTCTATAGTAGAAGGTTAGAGTCTATACTAAGCTTTTGTTGTTGTTTAGTCGTTTAGTCGTGTCCGACTCTTCGTGACCCCATGGACCATAGCACGCCAGGCACTCCTGTCTTGCACTGCCTCCCGCAGTTTGGTCAAACTCATGTTGGTAGCTTCGAGAACACTGTCCAACCATCTCGTCCTCTGTCGTCCCCTTCTCCTTGCGCCCTCAGTCTTTCCCAGCATCAGGGTCTTTTCCAAGGAGTCTTCTCTTCTCACGAGGTGGCCAAAGTACTGGAGCCTCAGCTTCAGGATCTGTCCTTCCTTTTCATTGGGATGGTTTTTGTTGCTGCCTCCTGTATAATCCAGCTGCCTCCATCCATAGTTCTTCAGGCACTCTGTCCACCAAATCTAAATCCTTAAACCTGTTCCTCACTTCCACTGTGTTTTCGTAAGGGATTTGATTTAGATTGTATCTTACTGGCCCAGTGGTTTTTCCTACTCTTCAGTTTAAGCTTGAATTTTGCTATAAGAAGCTGATGATCTGAGCCACAGTCAGCTCCAGGTCTTGTTTTTGCTGACTGTATAGAGCTTCTCCATCTTTGGCTGCAGAGAATATAATCAATCTGATTTTGATGCTGCCCATCTGGTGATGTCCATGTATAGAGTCGTCTCTTGTGTTGGAAAAGAGTGTTTGTGATGACCAGCTTGTTCTCTTGACAAAACTCTATTAGCCTCTGCCCTGCTTCATTTTGAACTCCAAGGCCAAACTTGCCAGTTGTTCCTTTTATCTCTGGACTCCCTACTTTAGCATTCCAATCCCCTATAATGAGAAGAATATCCTTCTTTGTTGTCATTTCTAGAACGTGTTGTAAGTCTTCATAGAATTGGTCAATTTCACTTTCTTCAGCACCGGTATTTGATGCATAAACTTGGATTACTGTGATGTTAAAAGGTCTGCCTTGGATTCGTATCGAGATCATTCTATCATTTTTGAGATTGCATCCCAGTACAGCTTTTGCCACTCTTTTGTTGACTATGAGGGCCACTCCATTTTTTTTTACGGGATTCTTGCCCACAGTAGTAGATATGATGGTCGTCTGAACTGAATTCACCCATTCCCGTCCATTTTAGTTCACTGATGCCCAGGATGTCAATATTTATTCTTGCCATCTCCTTTTTGACCACCTCCAGTTTACCAAGGTTCATGGTTCTTACATTCCAGGTTCCTATGCAATATTTTTCTTTACAGCATTGGATTTTCCTTTCGCTTCCAGGCATATCCGCAACTGAGCGACCTTTCGGCTTTGGCCCGGCCGCTTCATCAGCTCTGAATCGACTTGTCCTTGACCTCCGCTCTTCCTCAGTAGCATGTTGGACGCCTTCCGACCTGAGGGGCTCATCTTCCAGCGTCATAACTTTTATATGCCTGTTGTCTTTGTCCATGGAGTTTTCTTGACAGGGATACTGGAGTGGCTTGCCGGTTCCTGCTCCAGGTGGATCACGTTTGGTCAAAACTCTCCACTATGACCTGTCCGTCTTGGGTGGCCCTGCACGGCATAGCTCAAAGCTTCTCTGAGTTATTCTCTGAGTTCTCTGAGTTATTCAAGCCCCTTCGCCATGACAAGGCAGTGATACATGAAGGAGCATGCTATAAAAAATGCTAGCATGCTATAAAAAATGCTTTTTACTAATATTTGAAACTGAAATTCCCTTCTAATGAACCAATGTTTCCACTTTGCCTTTCTTCTGTCTCATCAGATCCAGCCATGTGTTTTTCCTTCACTCCAGATGAATGCAAAAGTTATCATTCTTCTCTAGACAGTTTCACTTCTTAAAAAATCAACTTGTCTGATTACTTCTCCACAACTTTAGTACTAAGTACATCTGGTGTGTGAATCACGGTACATCTAACTGGACTTGAAACTGTGCAGACTGCTAAGAATGCAACAGTTTTCTAAAACATACACATTAGCTTTTCAGGAAGGTTTTTTGAATGTCCTGTATTGTAACCTCCAGTATGTTCTGGATTGAAATTAGTTCCATCAGTTACTAATTTCAGAAAATGAATCTAGAAAGAGCAAGACTCTGCTTTCCACAGGTAAGGACGACTCCGCCAGTCACTATTCTGCTTTTTCTGACACCATCACCAGCTGTTATTTGGTAGAGGCGTTGGTTCTGGAAGGTCAGGTGGTATAGACGATGGTTGCATCAGTACTCAAAGACATGTTTCTGAAGTGCCACTCACAGCACAACCCACAAGCTCTTAATCATAATGTTGAACCGGTTTCAAAAGCAAACCGCTACAGATGAAGAACCTTATAATCTCATGCCACCTAGCTTCCCTCTTGTGGTCTGTTAACATTGCTCTCTCTATGATACAAATTTTCAGGAAAAAATGAGCACAAAAAGATGTGGCCTTATGGATTCCCTCTCCCACCAGAGTGCAGACCTGAGCAATCAGTGTTGGGGCATGTGCAGAGTGCCCATTCAACATGCCAACAGAGTGTGTCAATGGAAGAGAAAAACACCAGACAGTTTGGGTAGGTTCGGTTCCTTTACTGGCAGTATAAAGCAGTTCCACAGCTTATAGGTTATGTACAGTTGTAATATACGGTCTTTCCAAGGTCTCCTTGCAGTGTTCCAATGCAGACTAGGCTGTGGCCAAGGGCAGGAGTCAAGAGCAAACTTTCTTCAGAGACAAGTGCATTTATATTTTAGATGTTGCTGACTCACTCTCACATGTGGCTTGGAAATGTAGGTGGGCAGACACTTCCTCATTAAAATGGACCATACCTGAGACATTTGAACAAACTATAATCATAAAAATAAGCAGTCTTGGTGGTTTGGATTATTCTCTTGCTACATGTAAATCTGCGAATTAAAAGCTGATATCAAACTGCTTCCTTAATTAACATGCACTTCTGATTGAACATGGAACACTCCCAGGTCTTTGAACCCATCTCATGCCCTGAATTACTAGACATCTAGAGGTGGCAATCCAGTATGCCAAAGTGCATAATTTACCAGTGCATGTTTTTCTATAGTTTGTGGATACCGAGCAAATCTTTTCAATGTGTTTGGTGAATGCGCATGAGGAAACCGTCAAGTCTAAGATGTCCAGGGCAGCGTTTTAATGCTCAAGTGGGTTGCACATGGATGATGTCGTCATTCCATGCATATATACCCATTCTGACACTCCCAGCGTTTAGGTTAAACGCTCGAGAAACATGGTAGTAAATGCGCCTCACCAAGGGTGTTGTAGAGTTGGAAAAGGTTTGGAAAAAGAGCAACCCAAATTATAAAGGGTTGAGAACCTCACCTATAAGTTACACCATTTAGGACACTGTTGTTGTTTTTCAGTTTATAGAAGAGGTGAGTAGGGGGCAACATGATAGAATTATACATGGCAAGGAGAAAGTTGGAGAAAGCACTTCCGCTGTAGCAAGGCTGCCCCTTAAGGGTGAGAATTCAGCATGCGATTCATTTTCAAACTTAGAGCACCATCTACCCTACTCAGATGTAAGCCCATTGAGTTCCATGGCACTTACACCTAGGCAAGTGTATGTAGGACTGCAGCCTCAATTTAATACAGCTTTTTGCATTTGTTTTTTGTTTATGTTTTTACCCTAAACAACAGCAGCAAAAAGCATGAACACCAGAATTGGCACACAATAAAAAAGATGCTCAAAATCAATAGAGCCTGCATTTAAATCCAGTTAGAGCCTCAGCTAGAAAGATAAAAAGAAAAAAGAAAAATCTCAACATAAAAAGGTTTGTCAGCATAAAAGTTTTTTCACCTGTTTACTTAAAGTGTCTATTGGGACCCATTTTAAGCTATCTGTCAGGGCAGACTTTCAGATGTCTTGACTAGAGTTTAAAAAAAAGTTTTGAAAAATGGTGTGCTGAAAATAATGATTTTCTTAATTCTGTTATGTTGCTAACACCCCACGCCAACCCTGGAACTGGATCCTTTATGGCACACCACAATAAATTTTCAGGGTTTACTTTGAAACCATGACATGAATTTTTTGACGGGTGAGGAGACTCACATCACAATGGAGATTCATGAGGTCTAATTTGGCCTGTGGGCTGGAGGTTCCCCACTCCTGGTCCACAGTGACTAGCATCAGTTTTAGACAGTGTATATTGTCAACCGTCCCTGGAGTTGCTGAGGATCGAAAGTGATACCTCCTGCTTGTAAAGGAGAAGCTCTGCCAGTGAACTATGGTCCTTCCCAGACATGAGAGCCCTAACATTCTTTGTGGCCTAGTGGTAACATAACCATCTCATTCTTGAGGTCCATTAAACTGATGATGTGATCTAATGAATAGAGACTGGTCTCTTGGTTTCCTTCCTCCAACTTTATCCTTTCCAACACCCTTTCAGCACCCAAGGTCTAGCAAGAGGATACTCTGGTGATTTCTCCCATGGCATTTATTCTCAGGTGCAGGGACTATCTATCTATCTATCATCTATCTATCTATCTATCTATCTATCTATCTATCTATCTATCTATCATCTATCTCTATCTATCATCTATCTGTCTATCTATCTATGTATGTATCTATCCACACACAATCTAAGCATACAATGGGTAATTTGCAAAGATCTGTTTTATTTTGGGTTTTTTTTTTCAGTACATGCCGTAGGTAAGGGAAATGCTGGAACAGTTTTAATTAAGCCAGAAAAGCTGTAAATAACTGAGCTCCAGAGGGAAAATGCATTGGAGGACTGCCTGGAACAAACCTTCAAGAAATCTGTCAGTAACATTAAGTTATTTAAAGTTGAGCGATTCCAAGAAGAACTTTCCTCTTATCACTTTGTTCTTGCTGGTCAGGGAACAACAACACAGAGTCTCCCTGTAGACAGCCAGACTCATAAAAATAGCCTTGCACACTCCTTTGCGACAACCTTTCAGAATCGAGCCTTTCCATCGTTCTTTGGGAAAGGTTCAAGCCGGGATGATTATATCAGTACATTTTCCTAGCAGGATTCAAACAGTTCATGTTCCTTGCCCTCATACATTATTCTCTGTCCTCATAGTTCTTACATTATGCAGAGGCAACTCTGGGCTTGCCTCTGGCAGTAACTCCTTGTTAAGTGTATACTTATCAGGGCTTCCTTGTGACCATTGAGATGGGTTTATAGGTGGTTTCGGGAGGGGGCTGTAGCTCAGTGGCAGAGCATGCTCTTTGCATGCAGAAAGTCCCAGGTTCAATCCCCAGCATCTCTAGGTAGGGCTGTGAATGCCCCCCCCTGTTAAAAATTGGGAAGTTAATGCCACTCACTGGAGAAAACCTTGAAGTAGATAGATCCTGAAAGCATGCCTGAAAGCATCAGACCTAGCACATGAAGTCAGAGCATATCCACATACATAAAGATGTACCTGTGGAACTTCTTCCTGAGGAATGGGATCCTCTTTGGACCAAAGTCCTTCCGCCCCACCACTTGCATAGGAAAGCTTCAAATGTGTAAAACAGATGTTCTCAAAGTGTGTGGTATGCCACGCTGATGAGGCAGGAGAGAATGGCTGCTGTGGCAGGAAGATTCCAGGACAATGAAATTTTAGTATTTCAGGGTAGTGTTGTATTGTATCATATCATAGCTATTGCTATATTGGATATACAACCAGAAACAGTATCCATGCCTCTCTTCAAGAGTGTTGGTTATTCTTCTGCAGTTCTCCACAACATGCAGTATTGTTGCGAACAGGGATTTTCAACTCTGACAAATATTAAAGATCAGAAAGGAGATGAGAAGACAGGAGTTTGTCTCAATTAGTTGACATTGGCAAAAGCAAGCTCACACCTCTCACTGATGTTATATATACATACCTAAGGTCCATATGCAAGAGGCTCATTTATAATTATATTTCGGGAATGCTTCACCTTCTTATGTAGCTGAGTTGTTTTATACTTTCTGGGTGTCCCCTGATCATATTCTAAAGTAGTTGTGTTCTATGTTATAAATCAAGCACTGCTAGCAGTTGTTTCTTTTTATATTTTCCAATGTATTTTTTATCAATAAAGAATTTGATGTGGTATGAGCAAATTTTTATTCTGAAAGTGTAGCCCAAAGGAAAAAAGTTTGAGAACAACTGGTGTAAAGTGTGGCCACATGGCCCCCAAATGCACGAGATGGGCATGGACATTGAGTGTGTTGACTTGGTGTTCCCACCGTAACCCATATGCCATTTTTCAGCATAGAGAGCTGAACCCCCTTCTGTCTATAGGACACGCATGTGAAAATACATGTTGCTTGCATTTTGACCTATACACGTGGACCACTTAAAATATATTATGTGGGGACCCCATTTAGTAGATATACAGTATTTAACTATATTTAGAGTTGACCTAAAAACTAGGTAGCACTGTGGGTTAAACCACAGAGTCTAGGGCTTGCTGATCAAAAGGTCGGCGGTTCAAATCCCTGCAACGGGGTGAGCTCCCGTTGTTCTGTCCCAGCTCCTGCCCACCTAGCAGTTCGAAAGCACATCAAAGTGCAAGTAGATAAATAGGGACCGCTCTGGCGGGAAGGTAAACGGTGTTTCCGTGCACTGCTCTGGTTTGCCAGAAGCAGCTTTGTCATGCTGGTCACATGACCTGGAAGCTCTCTGCAGACAAACGCCGGCTCCCTCGGCCTATAGAGCGAGATGAGCGCCACAACCCCAGAGTCGGACACGACTGGACCTGATGGTCAGGAGCCCCTTTACCTTTTAGAGTTGACCTAAACCAGGTCTGCATAAGGTTTGACTCACTAGGTAGGAAACAGCTCAATGGTTATTTATTAGGCCCTGTCTTATGCATAACAGCCCACCCTTGATTTTAAAGTCCAGGGAAAAAATAGGCAATTTTTCAAGATCCCGATAAGTCAAAATACATGGCTGGTGCACTCTGTATGACTTGGTCAGTCATGAGGCTTTTTTTTTAGACATACCTAAGCCAGTGAATCTTAAAACTGTGACCAAGAGACATCACAATGATTTGGTTCACATGCAAATGTCTACTCTTGGAATCCTGAAGACTGTATGCTCTCACTCTCTCCATTCCTCTCCCTGAGGACGTGGTTCAGAGAAACCTAACCTTACCATTCCATTCAAATCACTAACCATTTATTATGGTCAACAGACTCGAAATGAGGCCAAAACTAAAGACCATGCAATGCGCCACAACCTTAAGCATGAAGCAAATTACAAAGCAAGCTAAAACATACATATACACAAGCTGGGCCCATACAAACATGAGGTTGGGATGGCCAAACCATATGTGAACTGACCCAATTAAAAACCAGAGACAAATGTTGAAGAGCTAGTGTTTTTGACATTTCTGCTAGATATAAAAACACGGGTTACATATGAAAAACTGCCACATTACTAAGTGCTGCTAAGCATGATTTCTGCTAAAGATTCAGCAATGCCGTCATCGCTTAGTCTCGGCATAAGTGATTTACATGGCTAAATGTTTTCAGCATTTGAAAAACCGCTCTCCAATTTCTTTATTAGTCTCCTTAGCATATATATCAGAGGGGACAGATGCACTCAAGATGTCTTCTGGCGGTATATTATACACTCTCAAAGTTCTTTGAGCTGATTATAGATAATTCAATGAAATGGTGTCAGAGAGGTCCATCTTCCAGTATCTTCCTGGTTTTTGAAAGGGTGTTGATTCTAGTTTAATGAGTGCTGGAGAGCATCTGGCAATCACACCCCTGAGACAGGCCAACTGAGAAAACAGTGTCTCCACTGCAGAAGGGCTGGCAAAAACGAATCTTAAAAAAAACTCTCTCATTTAGCGCTTGGCATGCAAAGTACGAAGGGGAGGCAGTCATGAGCCGGCAAATCGTATTTGTTTGACAAATGTCAGCAAGACATTAAGAGGCATCCTAAAACAAATTCTCTTTGAATGTGTGTGTGTGTGTGTGTGTGTGTGCTTAAAAATATCATTTAGTTGCCCAGATGCTAGTAAATTGGAATTGCAGAGGCCTGGCAAGGAAGGAAGGATCACCGATAATGGCAAAAAACAGCCACACGAGGCACCAAATCCATAAATTTAGGCTCGAGAGTGTTCCAAGCCTTTAATTTGTTGGCTGTGGCAAATGAGCAGTGATCAAAACACCACAATAAAGGCTTCTCCATTCTAAGCAATCGGAAGACTTGCTGCCCAGGGTGATTCTGTAATGCTGCTACATTTCGGCGCGAGACAGCAGGGAAATAAGAAACACAGTTCTGCAGCCAAATTAAAATGGACTGATGTATAGCCAATGATGTGTTTCTCCTCCATTTACTAGCAAGGTATCATTTGTATTGTTTCATCTGCTCTCGCTTTCCCACCCACCCACCCACCCCTCCCTCCCCCTTTGGTCTTCCATTGTGCCAAATAAAACATTTCAAAATGCATTAAGCAAATCAAGACCAGGGCATAACAAAACAGAATAAAGAAGCTGTTGTAATTTGTAATAGGTAGTTGGAGCCCAGAAGCACAAACTCCAATGCAGTGTTATAAAGTTTAGTGTAGCAAAGGATGACATAGCTAGAGATAAATTTTTAGCATCTTATTTATTTATTTTTTAAAAAAATGAGCCAGAAATGTTTTGTTTTATTTATGCATATACAATGGTACCTCGGGTACCATTTCGGAGGTCTGTTCTTAACCCAAATACATTCTTAACCTGAGGCGTGCTTTCACTAATGGGGTCTCCTACTGCCGGCATGCTGCCAGCGCACGATTTCTGTTCTCATCCTGGGGCAAAGTTCACAACCCAGAGCAACTACTTCCAGGTTAGCGGAGTTTGTAACCCAAAACGTTTGTAACCCGAAGTGTTTGTAACCCGAGCTACCACTATGTGTGTGTGTGTGTATACACACACAGAGAGAGGGGGAGGAGGGAGAGAGAGGGGGAGGGAGAGGGGGAGAGAGAGAGAGAGAGAAAGAGAGAGAGAGCTTGCACACACAGCATTGCTACTAAAGAATCACTGAGGGGTTTGCATTTTAAAAAAAACTGAAACAGGAAATGTATGTGGTGTATAGAGCTAAAGTCCTCAGCCATAGGAGCCAACTCCTAGGGGTTGAGGGGTCTTCATCCCCCCTAAACTATTTGAAGGGGCCGTGCCCCCCAAAAAAGTTGATGAGCATTGTCATTCAAATGGTGTGCATGCACCGCGTCATGTGATTATGCGGGGTACAGCTTTTCTCCCCCCCCAATATTTTTTTCTAGTTGGCACCCCTGTCCTCAGCCTAATTTCCAAAGCCCCATGAAAGCAATCAGTTCAGAGCAGTGCCACTCCTAAAATAATTGGAGAACTACATCTCCTATAAGTCACTCAGAAAAGTCAGGACAGCCTAGGACCCCAAAGCACCAGGATTTCAGAAGGGAAGGAAAAAAACTCCCCCTTGCTGTTAAGTGATGCCTAAAGGCAGCCTTTTTCAAATTGGGTTGAAATACGTTGTTAGACTATGACTCCCACCATCCCTGACCCCTGGTAGCTAGGGATGATGGGAGTTTTAGTCCAACAACATCTGGGGACCCAAGTTTGAGAGAGTCTGCTATAAGGGTTGGTAACTCAATCACTTGAATAAAACAAATGGAGTCCAGAGAAAAGAAGAGAAACAGATAACAACATTGTGAGTTTAGGTGAGGGGAGGTTAGGCTGTATGTCAGGCACTCCCAAACTCCCAGACTTATGTTTGAAATGATGCAAACCTTTCCTCCTTGCAAGCCGCCTTGGGGAGGCATGGCTGGCCAAACTTGCCCCTCCAGATATTTTGGCCTACAACTCCCATGATCCCTAGCTGACAGGACCAGTGGTCGGGGAAGATGGGAATTGTAGTCCAAAACATCTGGAGGGCCGAAGTTTGGGGATGCCTCCTGTATGCCTTCTAATTCCAGGATCCAGTAAGGATTCTACTGTTGGAATAGCCAGGCCTGATTTTTTGTAATGGCCCCTCAGCAAAGATCATGCCATTCTGACTGGTTGCTAGGCAGCAACAAGGCCACCGCCACCATCTTGGTTGGCTGATTGTCAACATAACTGCCCCTTAGGTTACCACCTAAATAACCCCTGCTATTGTACTTCCAACAAGGGGAAGGGGAGGATAGTATTTCAGGGAGAACTGGGATGGGCAGATTGGTCGTTTGGGGATTAGGGAGGAATGGCAGGGGGCAGGTCATTTTCCTAATTCTTGAATCGACTTTAGAATGAAACAAGTTATTTCTGATTTTAAAATAATTCTGTTTATTTTCAAGTCAATCCAAGGTGAGCAGGGGACACACTCATCTATCTCTAATGGAAATGACATGAAATGGATGTATTTAATACATCAAAAGAGCAATTCTGGCATAGGCCTTCAGACTCATGTCTTAAGATATCTGCCAAAATAAAAAAGCTGCTTCTAAAGAAATGCTTACTTGAGGTGGGGGCAAAGAGCAGGGAAAGCTCAGTAAAATTAAAATAAGCAATGAGAAAGGTTAGTTTATTACACAAAAAGGTGATGCCTTTGCCGTGAACACAATGAGAGTTTGTTAACGCAGTCCTGGGAGCCTGTGGCTCTTTGGATCAGCTGGGATCAATCAGAATGACCAACAGGAACAAAGGAAGTTGAAGTCCTAACAATATCCAGAGAGCCACAATTTCCCTATCTCTGCTATAATGAATACATCCATCGATTGTGGTTTGCATGGACTGAAAATTCACAGAAAACAAGTAAGCAGAAACTTTTATTATTTCATTTTATTTTTACGTTTGGAAAGAGGTGTTGTCAAGGGAAAAGAAGAAAATGCACCTTTTGGCACATGACATCATAAACAATTGTGCTGGAGAAGCAAATGTACAAAGGCAAATATCCATTCCAAGCACTGGCCCCTCCCTCCCTTTTCCACAAATTGGCACAGTTTCTCTTCCTCGTTCCATTCCCCTTGATAGAAGGCACGCTTTATGAATGTTCCCCGCTCTCCCTGAAACTTACCCAGATGCTGCAGCTGAGCTGTCAAAAACACACACCAGGCAATAACTGAAGAGAGAGAGCCTGTCTTCCAAAAACCACTTAAGCTCGTTGCATCAAGAAAGCCTAACAGGAAGTTACAAAGATATGTGTCTCCTGGTATCCATTCCTATGCAGCGCGCAATGAAACAATAAAAGGCAGAGCATCAAAGTCAAGTTGATCCTACCTAATGATTCACCGTGGGAAGGTGACTGCGAAACAACGGGGGAACAATTACACAAAGAAGAGAGGGTAAAAACGGAAGGGGCACATGAAGCAGGAGGAGGGCAGGAAGGAGGTGGGGCGGAGGGGGGAGTATAAAGGATGTAATGATGTGCAAGATGCTTCAGGAGTGAAAGCAGAGTATGACAAGTGAAAGTACAACAAACAGAGAAAGCCAGGTTCCCCCAGTCCTCTATGGGAGGGGCAGGCAGACTTTAGGACTGTGGGAGCGCCTTGGATTTTCGCTAAAACCCAAAGATCCACTGCATCAATCGAAACTAATGCAGTTCCACATGCTCGCCTTTGGTCAGGAACAGAAATCTAACTAAGAACCTGTTCTATTAATTCCAGAATTGGCGTATAGACGGTTTGCTGTGTCTTTTGGTTCTTAACCACTGAGCCTCTTGGGCTTGCCAATTGGAAGGTTGACGGTTTGAATCTGCGGGACGGGGTGAGCTCCCATTGCTCTGCCCCAGCTCCTGCCAACCTAGCAGTTCAAAAGCACACCAGTGCAAGTAGATAAATAGGTACCACTGTGGCAGGAAGGTAAATGGCATTTCCATGCACTCTGGCACTCGTCACGGGGTCCCATTGTGCCAGAAGCGGTTTAGCCATGCTGGCCACATAACCTGAAAAGCTGTCTGTGGACAAACACCAGCTCCCTTGGCCTGAAAAGTAAGGTGAGTGTCACACCCCATAGTTACCTTTGACTGGACTTAACCATCTAGGAGGGATGCAGATGGTGCTGTGGGTTAAACCACAGAGCTTAGGGCTTGCCGATCAGAAGGTTGGCAGTTTGAATCCCCACGACGGGGTGAGCTCCCATTGCTCAGTCCCAGCTCCTGCCCACCTAGTAGTTTGAAAGCACGTCAAAGTGCAAGTAGATAAATAGGTACCGCTACAGCGGGAAGGTAAATGGCATTTCTGTGTGCTGCTCATGTTCGCCAGAAGCGGCTTAGTCATGCTGGCCACATGACCTGGAAGCTGTATGCCGGCTCCCTCGGCTAATAACGCGAGATGAGCGCCGCAACCCCAGAGTCGATCATGACTGGACCTAATGGTCAGGGTCCCTTTACCTTTACCTTTAACCATCTAGGCCGGGTTTCTTTACCCTTCTTTACCTTTACTTCTGCAATACAAGGAAGCAAGCCATGACCTGTGTTATCATGTCATCTACATCCAGGCTCACGTGTTGTTTCTTTCCAAACAAACCATAAACTGTAACCAAGGTTTTTAGTTGGTTTGCTTGAGAAAAAATAAAAATAAGCCCAATGTGGTCATAGCATGAAGCTAGACTATGATGACAGCAGCAGGCATGAGGGAGGACAGCCACTCACATTCAACTTTAATTCATAGTTTAACTATGGTTTGTGACTTGAGATCAAGACAATGACCATGGCTTACCATGGAAAAGGGTCATGTAAATAAACTGAGGCTGGCATAAAGGAATTGAAGGCTTGGTAGGCAAAGAGTGC
Source organism: Zootoca vivipara (assembly GCF_963506605.1). Taxonomy (NCBI): domain Eukaryota; kingdom Metazoa; phylum Chordata; class Lepidosauria; order Squamata; family Lacertidae; genus Zootoca; species Zootoca vivipara. Next base: position 13,019,865 of record NC_083280.1, read on the forward strand.
ATGCCCAATGCTCTGTATAAAACTTGGAAATAAAAACAGAGCAATGAAGGATTCCTAATGCATTGGTTTTACTGTAAAAACAAGCCCAGGAAACACAGGAAGAAATTCCAATGAGGAGAAATGCAGCAGCTCCCATAGTTGTAAATCACAATGAAAGCTTTAGCAAAACTAGTCTTCAATGCAACCTGATGTACGGTTTAAAAAACTATGTGCCTTGGCATTAAACAAGAACATACAGTGCATTTTTATTGCATCCAGATAGGAGACAGTGCAATTTATTTTTCAGTTAATAAAAAGAAAAGCTCATTTCGCCATATCCAGGCGCAAGCTATAAGAAGACTGCCTCCTAAGAACAGCCACGCAAATGCAAAAAGGAACAATCATATTTAAATCGGATCCAAAGGCATGCAATACATTCAGGGACACATAATGGTGCAAAATGCCATTTTATATAGAAAGACAAAGTGCTGCATTTAACTTTTACCCAGTTATTCTTATTGAATGTGCATGCAGTACGGCTTTTAAAAAACGCACCAACCAAAGCACATTTATGACCTTGACTGAAGACTGCAGCAGCTTGGTGAGGAATCAAGGAGGGAAGAAAAAAAATATTTTTGGGGGGGCCCCCAAGAGAGTCGCGGCCCTAAGCTATAGCTTGTTTAGCTTATATATAAATCTGGCACTGCTCCTGATGTACATGGAGAAGTTGTTTTCAACGGAGCCCGGCAATGGAAACACACAGCTGTATTGAGGCAACACTGGGTGTTGAAAATTTGCACCTCTAACAATTTTGTGCCAATGGCAGCTGCCCCCATGCTCCCCATGCTACACCACTGCCATCTCAAACTTTCCCTGTAGTAGCCCCCTGTTTATGGAATGCTCTCTCTAAGGAGGCCCACCTGGCACCATCCTTGCCATCCTTTTTGTGTGTGTGCACCAAATGCATTTTTATGGCCTGGGTATTTAGGCAGCAGCAATGGCATTTTGCTGTACTGTTAAATTTGTTTTTAGTAATGCTGATGGTTTCATTTAGCGATGTACGGAAGTGAGAGCTGGACCATAAAGAAGGCTGATCGCCGAAGAATTGATGCTTTTGAATTATGGTGCTGGAGGAGACTCTTGAGAGTCCCATGGACTGCAAGAAGATCAAACCTATCCATTCTGAAGGAAATCAGTCCTGAGTGCTCACTGGAAGGACAGATCGTGAAGCTGAGGCTCCAATACTTTGGCCACCTTATGAGAAGAGAAGACTCCCTGGAAAAGACCCTTATGCTGGGAAAGATGGAGGGCACAAGGAGAAGGGGACGACAGAGGACAAGATGGTTGGACAGTGCTCTCAAAGCTACGAACATGAGTCTGACCAAACTATGGGAGGCAGTGCAAGACAGGAGTCCCTGGCATGCTCTGGTCCATGGGGTCACGAAGAGTCGGACACGACTAAACGACTAAACAACATGGTTTTATTATTGTATATTTCAATTGGTTAGGGCAGGCATCCCCAAACTGCGGCCCTCCAGATGTTTTGGCCTACAACTCCCATGATCCCTAGCTAACAGGACCAGTGGTTGGGGAAGATGGGAATTGTAGTTCAAAACATCTGGCGGGCCGAAGTTTGGGGTGCCTGGGTTAGGGCATGACCACCACATCCCTGGTTGGATTTTCTTTTTTGCATGTTATTCGCACTGTCTGGAGAGGGAATGTTGCCATGGGTGTTGGCTCCACCCCCATATTCCCCTGTGTAGTGTGTTCCATGCTGCCCACACACCAGCAAATGTCTGCAAAGGGGAAGCCAGGCCAACCTTGCTGGGCAGCATCCAAGCAGGCTTCATCCCTCCCAAAATAATACATCACACATCCTGTCAGCTGCATTCATCTCCCCTGGGCAGCCAGAAATGCTGACCGCCCCCCCCCCCCCACCCATGGTCAGAGAGAACAGAATATGGAGGGGCCAGGTAGTATCATGCTCCCTTGTATGGGATTGTGTGGCTGGATGACTGAGTGTTAATGGAGAATGTGAATGTCTGTGTACACATGAGTGTGAATGTGTGTGTGTCCGCATCCAGTTTTTAGCTTTGGCCCCACCAACTTCTGGCCCCAATCCCTTCTCCACCGCCAGTACATGGCCCCTGACCACTTTCCCCTGACGGAATTGTGGACCTGTCTGAAAGAAAAGCTCTCTACTCTGCATCAAAGCCTTCACCATCCAAAAACCCACACTGACAAACCCAAGGGGCCGAACCCTTATTTAACACCAGAGTAAGTTACTGTCTTATTGTCACAGAAAAGAAAACACAATATGCTGTGCACTGTAAAGCATTGGAAGAATATAGTGTGCCTTGCCATAAACCTTACCTTAACAGACCTTAAGGGAGAGGAATGCTAGTGAAACGAAAGCACAAAAATGCCGGGGAAGGGACTGGTCATTTTTCAAAAAGGACAACCAGGACTAATCCATTAGCAATAAACTGTGTAGGAAATCTTCACATTTCTCCTCCTAGCTGTCCCTCTTCCAGCACTAAACATCGCTCCTTCAGAAACCTGTCACCTTCGCTTCCCCCTCCCCTCTGTTCTTTCCACACTGTCAAAGCTCTCATGTCAAGTCACAGGTGACACCTGGGGTCCCATGCCTCTTGCCCCCTGACATTTGTTTTTCCTAAATGGAAAGCTGCCTTGGGGGCTGTGAATGGGAGCAGAGGAATGGGAGGGATGTTTAATCCATCCCCCTTCCTGCCATTTGTACCTTCCCTCCCCCCCAAAAAAAATCCCATGGGAAGGAAAGCATCTAAAGACAGGAGGGATTTGAAGGAAGGGGAAAGGTGAAATAGGCTGCCCCCTCCCGCAGGGTGCTTTTCACTCCCAACTGCATCTGTCTAAGGCTCTTTTTCATGCAAGGAAGGGATCGAGGGGTGTGTGGCTGCCGTGTCCCCACACCACCCTTCCCTAGTGGTCGTGCAATGCTCAGGTCCCGGGGTGGCGCTAAGATGGCCATGCTGCTCAAGACCGGTGTGGTAGCAGCAGCAGGAGTAGTAGTAATAGTAATAATTTTATTATTATTTATTATTATTTATACCCCACCCATCTGCCTGGGCATGCACAGTGGGCTCCATTTTTCCTCCGCCCCCTGTCCCTAGCATGGGTGTGTGGCTGCATACACACAAGCATCCTCCCTGGGCAGCAAGGGGACATGTTCCATCTCTGGGTCCACAGGTTACCTGACTCCTGGGGTACAGAAAACTTTCATCTATCTATCTATCTATCTATCTATCTATCTATCTATCTATCTATCTATTATCTATCATCTATCTATCTATATTCTGTCTATCTATCATCTGTCTATCATCTATCTATCTATCATCTATCTATCTATCTATCATCTATCATCTATCTATCATCTTCTATCTATCTATCTATCTATCTATCTATCTATCTATCATCTATCTATCCATCTATCTATCCATCTATCCATCCATCTATCTATCCATCTATCTATCATCTACCTTCTACCTTTCTACCTACCTATCTAGTGTAGTTCCTTTATTCCATGAGGTGATGCTTACCAGCATCTTTCCTCTGTATGTTCCATTTTCTTTTGTGAGGACTCACTTTACTTTTCCTTTGAGAGCTGTCAACCATAAAGACCTTTATGGACCGAAGTCATCTTCATGTCAGTGCCACTTTCTAATTCATCCCGTATACATCAATATCGCTGGAAATAACTTCAGAACTGCCTTCATTTTACCTGTACTGAAAAGGGAGAATTGTCCGCAGCTCATAGAACAGAAATGCTAACTTGCAACACCAGTGTTACATATTTATGAAATGCCTGCCATCATGGTGGGTGACGTGAAAAATTGTTGTTTAAAACTATTCTGGAGTGTGGCCCTGCCTGCCTGCCTTCCTCCTCCTTAGTCTCACTTTTACCCTTGCAGAGTATATTGGGTTGGAGGATAAAGACTAAAGGACCTGTCATTAGCTCTGGCTGATTTACTTCTGACAAAACATGCAAAAGACTGCAAAATTCATTTCAGACATCATTGGTGACTCCATATCTACAGTTAGTGGCCCAAAAGCTTATCCAAATTTACCTCTGACTCCATATAGAGATGTGTTGATTGAGGAGACTACAACTTGATTCACAGTTTATAGATCTGGTGGAGGAGAACTACCGACAACTCAGGCCTTTTTAAAAATGCAAAGCCAGAGTCAAAATGGGCAGATACAGGGGGAGGGTGGAATGGGCAATTCAACAAGAACATCGGGGCAATTCAAAAACCCAAGTCACAAGAATGTTGTGTGATGACAGGTGATGTAAAAAAAAAAAAGGTGTCTGGCAGCAATGCAAAAAGTAAAATAGCCCACACTCTCCTAGAACCACAGATCATGGTCTCCAGCTTACCTGCTTCCATTGCTACTCCCCAAAGAATAGTAAAGGTAAAGGGATCCCTGACCATTAGGTCCAGTCATGACCGACTCTGGGGTTGCGGCGATCATCTCGTGTTATTGGCCGAGGGACCCGGCGTACAGCTTCCAGGTCATATAGCCAGCATGACTAAGCCGCTTCTGGCGAACCAGAGCAGCACACGGAAACACCGTTTACCTTCCTGCCAGAGCGGTACCTATTTATCTACTTGCACTTTGATGTGCTTTCGAACTGCTAGGTTGGCAGGAGCTGGGACCGAGCAACGGAAGCTCACCCCGTCACGGGGATTCGAACCACCGACCTTCTGATTGGCAAGCCCTAGGCTCTGTGGTTTAACCCACAGTGCCACCCGCACCAGTAATTCTAATCTTATAAAATATGGAGACCCCTGTTTTAAGAAGTCATGTGTAGTTGTTAATGTTATGGCAAAGGCTGTGATGCCAGAAACATCCACAATGACATTCTTTATAGGGACACGCTTAGGAGATTAACTGTGGTCAACTTCCCAGTTCTGGGGATTTTCCAAAGAATTTAAGCAAGAAAGAATGGATGTGCACACACATGGAAAAAGCATGGCCATGTTGCAGGGATGCACATAACATTGGACAGTTCCAAATTTTGCTTTTAATAAAAATAAAACTCTGCCACAATCTTAAGCTTCCCCCCTATCTCTGCATCCCCACACCCCAGCTCCTCTCCCCCTGTACCACTTAACGTCCTCTTCCCCTCATAACAGGATCTCATTATAGCCAGCTGCACAGTTGCAAACTTTTCAGAACAGAGTGTAGAAAAGAAAAGGAACCGCAAGGCACATGGATCAAATATAATTAGCGAGGCAATTTGATGTGCTGTTCTTAAAAGCTGCAAAGGTTATTCTACTCTTTCCATTTTGTTACAGTTCAGCAATATTTCATTAAGCCAAACCACATAATAGTAGTGTCTCTCTCTCTCTCTCTCTCTCTCTCTCTCTCTCTCTCTCTCTCTCTCTCTCTCTCTCTCTCTTGACCAGCAATATTGACTCAAGAATTAATATGCCACCAAAAGCCAGGAGAAGGCAGCACAGTTTCGACAAAGATAATCCTTTTCTCAGCACTCCTCCCCCACCCTCCAATCTTCTGAACCAGTGAGAAGGATGATTTGAATGTCTTAGTCAAAGAGAAAAGAAATGTGGAAAATAATAAGGAACATTAATCACCGGAGGCATTGCATGAAAGGCTGTGTCATACATTAGTCCCAATAAGACATTTCTTGCCACATATAATGAACGTCACGTGTACAGGAAAATTAACTGTGAGAGGGAACAGGCACCTGTTTAACTGTGTGAAGTCCACTTAAAAACCATATGGTGTGTTTTTAATGGTGTAAGGCAGGCTGCAGTTTCCATCCAGATGTTAAGCCTAGCAGTTCCTGCCTCATAAGTAGGGAAGGGAAAATCTGTCATGTAATCATTGAATTGTAGAGCTTGAAGGGACCCAATGGGTCATTTAGTCCTCTGTAAAACTGTAAAACTAATTTTAGTTTCTCCCGGTTTATCATTTTTCCACATTTCCATTTTAAAAAGCCCTCATGAGAATTTACCAACATTTTAGTGCATTTTTTTATTTTTATTTTTGGTAATACAGTGGTACCTCGGGTTAAGAACTTAATTCGTTCTGGAGGTCCGTTCTTAACCTGAAACTGTTCTTAACCTGAGGTACCACTTTAGCTAATGGGGCCTCCCGCTGCCGCCATGCCGCTGCAGCGCAATTTCTGTTCTCACCCTGAAGCAAAGTTCTTAACCCGAGGTACTATTTCTGGGTTAGCAGAGTCTGTAACCTGAAGCATCTGTAACCCAAGGTATCACTGTATACAGTTTGTTAATACATTTCTGCCTGATATGCACATTTTGCAAAGCATGTTTTCCCTAATATTCATATTTGTCCCCATATATCGAATGCTGTGTGCTATTTTCACTGATATCTTCATTTTATGCAATTTATCCATGGTGCAGGATTACCTGGTTTCAGAACTGCATTGCAAAATTCAGAGATGCGCAAATTTCAAAGACTGCCCATGTGAGAATTTATGCGTTGTTTCAGAAAGTGTGGATTGGCTAGATTCACTTTTAAACATGAACTGAATCAAATTCCTCCAGCACCCCTATGCCAACGACACAACAGGGGGATACTGGGTTTAGCATATGACCTACATATCACTATTTATATCATTGTGTTGTTAGATGTCAGGGCCGGCCTGCCCATGAGACAGGGTGAAGCAGCTGCCTTGGGCAACAGAAGTCAAAGAGGTACCATCTGGTTATCCCACCCAGCCAAAGAACACCCTGCTCATTCCACCACCAACAGAGAAGCTGGGACTGGTTGCCGACGGGATTGCATGAGATCTCATGGGACACATGAAATCTCGTGAGATTTTGGTGAGATCTCACCAGACATCGCCACCGCCACAGGTAAGGGAGGCTTCAGCAGGGCATGGCGGCAGCATGACAGCACAGTGGGGGACAGCATGACGCCACATTCCCATTCCACCTTAGGCAGCAAAATGGGATGTGCTGGCCCTGCAAGATCCTGACAGTTTGTACTAGGCACCAAGGTGTTCTGGGGGTGTGGTGAGAGCAGGATGGGACAATGAGATATTTACACCTATTCCACTCTCCTGTCATGTGACCTAGGGACCAATCCTCAAAGCTTGGCAGCATGCTCACCTGCAGACTCAGCAGGCAGCGGCGCCTCCCAGAACCTCTTAAGCAGAGTTCAGAATAGAGGTACTTTGCATAGGATTGCTCAGCCCATAATGTTCCATATAGAAAGGCTGGGTATACATGTCAGAAATAAAGGGAAACAACAACAGCAATTTCATTGTTGACGATGACATTGCTCTTACAAGAAAACCAACAAGGTCCAAACATGCTGACATTCAGGTTCCCATCATTCTGAACTAAATATATTCCGTAGGGTGGCATTTCCATTTTTCTTTTTAGTACTCCTGTTCTCCAAAATTATATCATTGAAACAAAAGACAAGTCCAGTGGTTTTCAACCTGTCTGCAATGAAACAGTGTCTTTGCAATGCAGGTGCAGACTCTGGGTATTCAACTGCCTCTTCTAATTATAAAACACACACACACACACACACACACACACACACACACACACACACCACAGCCCCTGATTTGCTTGCCTTACCAGACAGTCTAAATATTTGCTTCACGATAACTCTGCAAATACACATGCACGTTCAATCACACCTGTCATATTCTATTAATAACCTGCAAGGGACACAGGGAGGTAGTGGGAGAAGACAAGAAGCAGAGAAGATGCTGAAGGGGGAGAAAAAGACTAAAGGGGTGGGGGAATCCAAAGGTCACCCCAGCTGAGAAAAGCAAGGCAGAAGCACAGTCCTTTCACTGGGACCGAATCCGACAGCTTTTGTTGACGACTGGCTTGGGGACATGGCTTATAACCAATGGCAGACCTTGTTATGTGCCTCCACTTTGAATGGACTCCCCTGCATAGCTTGGCAGACCTCACAATGGCTATTGTGTCAGTGTTCCAAGAAAAGAAAACACCCACCGTTCTCTGTTCCCTTGCTTTTTTGAAACCTCCACTCCTCTCTTTTCAGGGTGCCTGTGTTCATTTTTAAGGCTGTAGATAGCACCCAGCATCAAGCGAGCTTGACCTCAAAGATGCAATGAAGAAAACAAAATGCTGATATCCCCCCCCCCCCCAAGAAAGAAAGAAAAACATATGCTGCCATCTAAGAACAGAATTAGCTCCCCGGTTTTTAATACCTGCAATGAGAGAGTGATAATAATTGTCCGTGACAACTTTCCTCCTCCTCTCAAAATAATTACGGCTCTCTCCAATTCAACATCTGTGTTGCCAGATGTTACTGTCAAGCATGTAAGCAGTGGGCACAGGCCCTGCACAGAACTGGCCTCCATCCCAAAATATTTGAATATGTCAGCAGATGCAGGTGGCTCGCAGTGATCCAATGTCCGGAAGTGCATTGCAAAATGCAAATCTAACTAAGAGGAACAGGAGCGGTGCGGGGTGCAGGGAGCGCTAGGACACATCAGAGTGCATCCAGCAGGTTTAGACATGATCACTTCTGGGTGATGAAGATGGGCGTTTCGGCTGTAGCGCAGGAAAAAGGGCAAGGTGGTTAGAATTAAAAGTGCATGTTGGGAAGAGCTGCAGTACTGCGGTAGGGAAATTGCTTTGAATACAGGAAAAAAGGCCCGTGTTCAACCCCAGGCACGTCTGGGTAGAAAACAAAATTCTCTTCTTTGAAATGTTGAAGAGCCTCTATAATACTGAGCTAGGTGGACCAAGGGTTCGACTTGGTATGCCTCTGACTACTAGGGTTGCCCGACTCAACAGAGGACAGGACTTCTGTGCCTTTAATTGCCCTGCTCTCTTTTGAGTCTGGAAACCTTAAAGAGAAACCAGCAGACCCTTTGTTTAATTTCCAAGCCAAGGGTCTGCTGGTTTCTCTTTAAGGTTTCCAGACTCAAAAGAGAGCAGGGCAATTAAAGGCACAGAAGTCCTGTCCTCTGTTGAGTCTGGCAACCCTACTGACTACCAATTTCTGGAAATGGCAAGGGGGAGGAGTGTTGTTGTGCTTGAGTGCTGTTTTCAGGCCTCCCACCGAGAGAACAACATGCTAGAACTAGATGGGCCTTTGGTCTCAACCCAGCAGGGACCTTCTTAAGTTCTTCGGTCATCTGCTGATACATTACCTGGATGAAAATACCAGTAGATGCAAAAGGAAGCAGCCATACAATGTTAGGCACTTTGCAGCTGCCCTTGCTCTTTAAACCACTGCGTGAGAGTCAGTGCACAGGTGTGGTGTGTGTGTGTGTGTGGTGTTTCTTTTTTATTAATTTAAAATATAATAATGTACAAATTGCTGGTCATGTTTGAGACTTTGGGAAAATGATTGTTTATCCAGTACTAAGAAATCGTTAATAAGATGAATGGAAATTTTAAAGAGCTGCTTGACATTTCATTCTTAGCGATCTGGAGAAACAAAAGAGGGGCTGAATAGATTTCTAACGAGCATTCCTAATGCTAATTGAATGCTTATGAGAGAGTGTCCATGGGAGTGTGAGAAAAAAGATTAACTTTATCACTGCAGGTGACTAAGATGAGCAGTGTCATTTAGGAGTGCTTACAAAATTATCCCTACCTGAATTTCTCCCTGGGTTTTAGGGTTTGGGGTGGGGCGGAGATACCTGATCTTCTTCCTGGAACAGCACAGATGTGATAATGTTTTGCCAATTTTTCATTTTGATAACCAGACATTATTCAACCACAGAGAATGCACAGTTTTGTCACTTTCTTTGGTTTGCATTTTGTTCTTACATACGGGTTGCCTCCAGTTCGGCACATGTGTCCACTGATTAAATTCCAGTGGGAAAAGAAAGTGTCACCTGATTCCACAATCACGTCAGGACTCATTTTGGTGCTGTGATCTCATCTGTAGGCATATGCCTTGGAGCCTATTACAGGCATCTCATAACACTCATTCTGTATTTGCAAACGGTTACAGGTAGGTAGCCGTGTTGGTCTGGATCGAAGTAAAATAAAAAAAATTCCTTCAGTAGCACCTTAAAGACCAACTAAGTTTTTATTTTGGTATGAGCTTTCGTGTGCATGCACACTTCTTCAGATACAGTGAAATGGAAGTTTCCAGGCACTTATGTAGAGAAGGGGTGGGGAGGGGGAGGGGGGATCACTCAGAAGGGTGGTGGAAATGGGTGATTGACTGACTGATAGCTGATGATGACCGCAAACGACTGCAAATGGTTTTGCATGAAAAAGCAAGGGTTGAGATGGCTGAAGATCGCTTATCATGTATAATGAGATAAGAATCCGATATCTCTGTTCAAACCAGGTCCCTCCATGGTTTTGAGCTTGGTGATAAGTTGCAATTCAGCAACTTCTCTTTCCAGTCTATTTCTGAAATTCTTTTGTAGTAAGACAGCTACTTTGAGATCTTGTATAGAATGTCCTGGGAGATTGAAGTGTTCTCCTACTGGTTTTTCTGTCATCTGGTTCCTGATGTCAGATTTATGTCCATTTATCCTTTGGCGTAGGGTTTGGCCTGTTTGTCCAATATAGAGAGCTGAAGGGCACTCATCCTCTAACATTGTGTATGCCATCAAATGCCAACAGTGCCCTTCAGCTCTCTATATTGGACAAACAGGCCAAACCCTACGCCAAAGGATAAATGGACATAAATCTGACATCAGGAACCAGAAGACAGAAAAACCAGTAGGAGAACACTTCAATCTCCCAGGACATTCTATACAAGATCTCAAAGTAGCTGTCTTACTACAAAAGAATTTCAGAAATAGACTGGAAAGAGAAGTTGCTGAATTGCAACTTATCACCAAGCTCAAAACCATGGAGGGACCTGGTTTGAACAGAGATATCGGATTCTTATCTCATTATACATGATAAGCGATCTTCAGCCATCTCAACCCTTGCTTTTTCATGCAAAACCATTTGCAGTCGTTTGCGGTCATCAACAGCTATCAGTCAGTCAATCACCCATTTCCACCACCCTTCTGAGTGATCCCCCCTCCCCATCCCCACCCCTCCCCACCCCTTCTCTACATAAGTGCCTGGAAACTTCCATTTCACTGTATCTGAAGAAGTGTGCATGCACACGAAAGCTCATACCAAAATAAAAACTTAGTTGGTCTTTAAGGTGCTACTGAAGGAATTTTTTTTATTGTATTTGCAAAGAAACAGATCTTTTAGTGTGGCCACATCCATACTTTGGAACTCCCTGCCTATTGGAATCAGGCAAGCAACTTCACTTTGTTCTTCTCGGCAAAAACATTTTTGTTTAGGCGAGCCTCTCCAGATGTATAGAATATTAGCACAGATTTTAACGTGTTTTTTTTGGCTGATAATTGATTTTAATTATATTTTGAATGTTTTAAACAATGGTTTTTAACTACTTTTACTTACATTTTTATTATTATTGTAAACCACTCTGGTTTTATCACAATCAAGCAAAGCAGAATATACATTTTTTTGGGGGGGGGACATATTAAGGTCGGGCAGTCAATCTGAAAACTACAGCAAATATTTGTCATTTCCAGAATTAATTTTGATCCTCTCTCAAGCTAAAGAACAAGGAAAGCAGGGTGAGGCACAGGGCAGAACCCCCCCCCCTAACAATAAGTTGCGGAATTTGCTCCCCGCAGAGGTGTGTCTGGCTGCTTCGTTGTACAGTTTTCAGAGAATGCTAGCGACACATTTATTTACCCTGGTTTTTGACACTTGAGGCAGGGCCAGATATTGGTTTGTGCAAGTAGCACTGGGTGCTGTGCAAACGGGAGAGGGCGCTGTCTCAAAGCCTGGTAAACATGGTGCTGGGCTTTGAGAAAGAGGCGTGAGACTCTGACAGGGTCCTAGAGTCCTCTCTCCTCCTTCTGGAAGCCTAGCTAGCACTTTCCCAACTTTTGGAAGGAGCTAAGAGACCTTTCATCACCTTGGTGAGTTGATCTTGCTCCTGGAACATCTTGGGTGTCCTCTTCTGCACCCTTTCCAAGTCCACAGTATTGTTGTTGTTGTTGTTTTTTTTTTTTTTTTTTTTTTGAGACTAATACTATTTCAAGCATGACGATGAATAATCATCTCAGGTGTCATAGATGTACACAATACCAGTTTCAGTGCCCGCCAGCATCCTTCCAGCTCATCATGTAATAGGTACAAAGAGTAGCATGTCATGGGACATCCTTGTTAGGATCTCTTACTTGCAAGTAGGACCCTGGCAGAGTCAGGCATGTTCTCTCCCTCCTGGCCGATCGTTCAGGAGCTTCAAAAGCATTCTTCAGCCCGAACATCACAGCGACTGATGCCAACTGACATCAGCACACTTATGGATCCGCAGAGTTTGCACAATTGCGTAATAGAGCTCATTAGCACAGCATTTGGCTAATCTACGTTTATTTACATATAAACACACACGGAGCACTGCAACATGGCTCCCTTTCTCTCTAGCATCAGGCAGCAAAGAGAAAGAACAAAGGACAATAGTCCATAGCTGTCAACTTTCGGATTTGAAAATAAGGGATCAGCAGCAGCCTCACCTGTCCCGGGGACAGTCTACGGTGAAACGGCGCTGGAATAAGGGAATTCCCAACAAAAAAAAGGGAAGGCTGACAGCTGTGGCTTGGAATAAGGGAGTTTCCCGCAAAAAAAGTGAGGGTTGACAGCTATGCAATAGTCCCACTTTAGGAAACACAGTAACATCCTGTCTTCGTCACTTCCCACTGTGGAATGAAAACATATACCATCATGTGATAGACAACAATCCCAAGAATGCAGACACGGGGAATGAATCTCTAACAATCCTCACGTAGCAAGTTTCCTTGTTCCAGCTCCATATCAGTGGTGGCGCTGATGGCACTGATGAACTACAGTAGGTGAGATGAACCTTTGGACCTCCAGATATGGAACATGGTCAATGTCTAGGGTTGGTTAGAGTTGTAGTTCATCCAACAACTGGAGGGTCAAAGGCCCTTACACACCTGGAGTAGAGAAACATAATTGTGTGATATGTAGTGCCAGAAGGTAGCCACTGAGCATGAGGGGGAACTAACCAGGATGTGGAACAGCACATGCACCAGTATTCCTGCTACTTTTCAGTAGACACAGCTCATGTGCCCAATAAGGATGGGGGAGTTAATTTATTTCCTGAATATGGCACTTCTATATGTGTCCCCCACTAAGTCTGCTGCATCTCATTTCTGCCTTACTCTTAATTTTTTAACACACACACACACACAGAGAGAGAGAGAGAGAGAAAGATCCCCATTTAAATCTCAATGTTCTAACAAAAAATGAATTCCTAAGCATGTCATCTCTCAAAATACGCATTTTATATTTCAGAAAATTCAGAAAGCCGATGAATTACTAAGCTCCAATTTGTATATTTGCCCAGGAGGGGTGGAACACGTCGGCCCATTTTGAAACTCAACTTCTTCAAGCTTCTTCAAGCATCCCTACTATCTGGCTGTCAATCGGAAAGCATTACATAACAGCACAAATGAGACTAGCATGATGTTTTGCATGGAGAGTGAACACTCTTCCCCCACAACCTCCCCGCTCTCTCCACACACACACATTCTCCTTGTTTGAAAGTCATCACACTCCCATTTCAAAGCTAAGGAACATATTGTTAAAAAAGAAGTTATTTGCCTTTGAATAAAATCAATTTTGGTTGTGATTATTTCAGCCTGATGCTGAAGTACCCCAGGAAACTCATCAGCTTTCCATATGAAATGAACTGTGACGAGCCGTCTCCTTTCAGTAAGGCCACTGGAACCTGCCGCTCATTGAAACTGATTACTATTCCGACAACGTCAATTTCATTATCCCCGATCGATTCCCAGAGAACAAAAAATAAAATAAAATAAATAAAATAACCCTCACTCCTTAACGGCCTTCATTCTTGTCACTCCTGTTGTGAGCACGGAATGAACAATAGTTCAATTCAGTACAACGGACCTGCAGACTGGCGATTCTCTGCAGAATTAGGAGCTGCCTGGCCTGTCTTATTAGCACCCCTTAGGTAAATGGCTGCTTGCAGGATTGATGACTTGGAGGAGAAGTCCCGCGAGAAGCAAGCGGAGGAAGACTCATCTCCCTGGAGGGTTGTGCAATTTGATTTGTGTACACAAGG